>NC_090265.1:353227143-353950893 GCF_040414725.1 Anabrus simplex
AGAAATGATTTTTAAACTACATATTTTGACACTTCAGTGCCCTTTCATAAAATTTTGTGCAGTCATTTCACTGAAAGTTATCTTTAGGTCATTCAGTTTAAACAAGTTTCTTTTGTAAACTATTGAATATTTATCACAAAAAGCATCAGAAAATGAACAGAGGTGGGTAAAGTAGAATTCCTCAATATGTGCAGCTTCTGAGGAGTTGGATGGAGAATCGCAATGAATAAAGATATATTATAATGAGTACAGCTATTTATGAATATGAAGACATTCCATTGCATAGAATCTTACCTTGAAACCTATTCTCTGGTGATAATCCCGGATAGCTCGACACATCACTAGGCCAACAGCAAGAGTAGCATTTACAGCCTCCTTTCCTAAGGGAAAAAGTGTAGAATGAAAAAAATTATCTTAGGTTATAACTCATTAAATCCAGACCATACAGGAAGGAAAAGAACAAAAGGGAATGATTATCATATAATGGTTTATGCATGAGAATATTTACATAGTTCATAGATAGGTGTTTCTTTCCAGAGTTCTCATCAGAGAAATTTCCAGATAACTTCCTGTTCTAATTAGGTGTTGTTGGGAAATATTTATAGCCATAAAATGAACTTGGCCATGATAGTCAAGACTAGCAGAGAAAGAACTGAATGTTGATGGTTCAACAGTATATTTACTGATACTGAAATACAACTTATGAAAGTGCTAGCTGCAAGTAGGGGCTTATAGAGATAATTCCATTTATGCAGGTTTCTAGACTGGAAACTGAGGGGCAAAAAATTGTATAACAATACATGAAATAGACTTTGAGCTAATAAGATCATGTTCAGAATAGGCTATCCTGGCCAGGTCAAGGTTTTTTAACTGGATCTGAGGGTGGTTCAAGGACCACTCAATCTACATATGAACAATTGAGGAGCTATCCAACAGTGGGTTAGCATCCCCGGTCTAGAAAGAGAAGAATAACGGCTAAAGGATTCACTGTGCTGACCATGCATCACCTTGTAATCTGCAGGCTTTTGGGCCAGTACATGCTTACATCTTGTACAAGCTTAAGAGAAGTTATACATACAGGACAAAAATGGCCAACCAGACATCTGAACCTACAATTTTCCACTATACATTATATATACTGTACCAGGAATGCCTAGGCCCTGGCACATATGGATTAAAAACGTTATTCAGCATACAATTCCCTTCCGATATGTGAACAGCTGAGCGAAAGAACATTCCAGTAACTACCAGACTCCATGAGCAAGCCAGGCAAGGTCAAGTGACGTCACCTGCCGCTTGTAACTTGCCTCCCCTAGAGACGTTTCTCGAAGTTTTTTTTCCTTCATGAACTTTTTAACGCCTTAACCGATTGCAACAGGACCAATGCTAAATTGTAGCTGGCGTTATAAAAGTAAAACCCAGCAAATTTCAAGTCAATCTGTCAAGTAGTTTTTGAATTATTACAATTTAAAGTTTGAGAAGAATGTGCACTCTCAATCACATGATTCATAGCGCCACCCCTCCTGGCGGGGATATATATATGCCACTATGTCAAGGCCGGCAAGCAGTGTGTGTGTATGTGTGTGAAACAGAGGGAGAGAGAGCAGTCTAACCCTCGTACAGTCTGTCAGTGCAGTCTCGTTCGCGAAAAAGGTACACTCTGTCGCGTTTCGTGAGTCTGTAATTATGGCCATAATCGATCACCGGTGAACTTGTAAAAGACGTTGCACCGTACTTATTCTATAGTGCCACAACTATGATAAAATTCAGAACATTTCGGAAGATCACACTTGTGAACTTATTGAAGTGAGAAGTCAAGTATTTGATATTCACAGACTAGCGCATGACATGTGAACTTTGTTAATTTCGCATAATAGTGAACTACTTCGATATCTCAAACTGTCGTGTGTGATAAACAGAAACCATCAGTTACGATAACCCTAATTATTCTAGGACTCATTTCTTTTAAAACAGTACATCCTTGAACTGTGTCTCGTTATTTACTCAGTGTTCGTGCCATATCAGGGCACGACTTTCTCCAGTAATAAACTTGGTGAATATTAAGAACTTTTTATTAGACAATTCATGCTAATATAATATAATCACGATCAGAAAATCAGCTTTATCTGTTTACAATATTGGTTCAGAGACTGTGATAAAAATTATTACACGTTGCATTTTCAAGTGTTTGAACTGTGTATTTATAGACGTTATCAGTGACGATTTTAAATAGTGTCTTATGCAGCAAGGACTGTAATTATTCACTTAGCATCATAAAATTAGAATACGAGCTAAACAGTGTTTTACAACAGTGAATGATAACATCTGTGATTACTAATCGCGTCAATTGAACTTACATGTAATTAATCTCATAATGGAACCGTATTGAGGACAATATATTAAAATTATAAAATCCTTTTAATCACAACCACCTACTCAATACATTATATTACTCATTGAATTATAAAACAATCATGAGGTGTCTTAAATAAAGGAACATGTTTCGTTCGACATAGCGAACATCATCAGCCTTAATTTACAAGGATTAGGTCAGGGCCCTGAACTGAATGATAAAAATTGTTAAAAAGTGACAATACCATAATAAAAAGTAAAATGATAACATTAAACATGAAATTATAACGATATGTACAGATTAACAGCAAGAATGCAGGGGAATACTTTGAATGAAGGTAGTCTATAGAGTTAAAACAAACATGAGGTTGTAAAAGTAAAAAGATACAGATGTAGTAGATCCCAAATTATAAGTCAATGAGTGAAGCGTGGACCAATCGCCGACCATGGAGCTCCTAATTGAGCAAACCAAAAGTTAAAATAGAGTCTACTGAACAGCGCGAGCCAAGCTGAGTCAGTCAAAAGGCGCAAAGCGACGAAGCTAAAGTTGAAATGACGTAAACTTCAGTAGTTAGGAATTCTGTAGGAGAGCCAACACAATGCCAGAAGGAAATACAGGTTGAACTAGTCCGTATTTACACGCTAGCAGTAGAATTAAACTTATACAACGTAGGACACCAATGTGGACTCGTTAAGTAACTATAACTTGAAAGTAGGGAGAGTTCCAGCAAACCAGATTGAATGGAGCAGATTATGGCGCAATTGGAGTTAGAAATCTGAAAAGAAAGAAAAGGGAGGAAATATAAAAATATGTTATAATGAAAAAAAGGTTAGTAAAAGTTAGACGGAGGCTTACCCTTGGGACTAGTGTGAGGTGTTCACTAACGTTGGCTGCGCGAATCAAACTGGCGAGTAACCTTATTGCTGCTTCTAGTATTGTATGTATGTATACGTAGAGGCGGGGAGTGAGTCATGTGAGGAGGAGGGGTGACCGATTCCTTAGGCGGGTCGGGTAATCGTGGAGGGGGTGTCGCATGAGAGGGCAGTAGAGTAGTAGTTGTTGTAATATTAACAGTTGTATAATTAAAGATTCTCGTAAAGTTATTATTATTTATATTGAAAAGAGAGAGTAGTTCTGGAATTTTCTCGATTATTGGACTTTTAATTTCTGAAGTATCATTTAAATTTTGATGCCCGTTGAAATGCTGGTCTAGGAATATGTAAATGTTCTCAAACTCTGTCATAAGTTTACTTTTATTGACGTATTTCAAGATTTGAAGGTCTTTTTCAATTGTAGTAAAACTGTGGCCAGTCTCTTCCATATGGGTGCTCATGGCGGAATACTTTTTATGTTTCGAAGCGTTGTAATGTTCAAGGTATCTGGTCAAAAAGCTACGTCCAGTCTGTCCGATGTAGGAGAATCCACAATGGGTGCATTTAAGCCTATAGATACCAGAGTTCGAGAATTTATTGTGATTAATGTTAACTATATTTGAATTGAAAAATATGTTACGGTTCGTATATCGGGTTCTATAAGCGATATTAATATCGTATTTCTTTAGAGGGTTAGTAACTTGAAATAGGCCTGGATTTGTGTAGGTGAAGGGAGCATATTTCGTTTTTTTTAGGCTTGTCTGGAATCAATTTTGTTGCAGTTTTTAATTTTATCTTGTTAATGATTTTATTAATCATTAAGGGGTTATAGCCGTTAATTCTGGCTAAATCCTTAATATAGTTTAGTTCTTTTTTGCGATTATCAGTTGTCAGCGGGATTTTTAATGCTCTATAGACAAGACTAAAAAATGCAGCCTGTTTATGAGATTGCGGATGTAAGGAATCGTTTCTTATAGTGATGGGGGCACAAGAAGGCTTTCTAAATATTTGAAAAATGAACTTATTATTCTCTCTTGAAATGTTTAAATCCAAAAAGTTTAGAGAACCATTGATCTCATCTTCCTTAGTGAATTTGACATCATTGTCAAGCTCATTAAGGGATGTTAGCACACTATGACTATCGTTTTTCTGTGTATCTATAATGGCAAAAGTGTCATCAACATACCTTAACCATAATTGAAGACCATTAATATTATTGATTATTTTGTTATTTTCCAAATCATCCATAAAGATATTAGCTAGAATGCCCGAGATCGGGTCACCCATTGCTAGGCCCTTTTGATGATATATTCTATTATTGAAGGTGAAATAGTTGTTATTAAGTACAAATTCTAACAGACTGATGAAATTATCTATTTCGCATTTGCTAAGGTTACTGTGTTTTAAAAGGTTTGATTTAATAATCTTGACAGTTTTGCTTACCGGAATATTGGAATACATATTGGTAATATCATAGGATACCATTATATGATTATGCTCAAGATTGAATTTCGATAATTTTTCACAAAATTCAACGGAATTTCTTATATAGGCTGTATTATTGAATTTAAAGTGTTTACTGAGAAAATTATGCAAAAATTTTGAAACTTTGTAAGAAGGGCTGTTCATGCAGTTGATGATAGGGCGTATAGGTACGTCTTTTTTATGGATTTTAGGCAAAGCTTTTGCAGTTGGAAGTTTCGGGTTCATTATTATAAGCCTCTGATACTCGTGCTCTTGTAGTAAGAACGGCAGATTCCTCAATAGGTTCTTCAAACTTCGTTGGATTTTGGGGGTGGGATCTTTATTAATAATAGTAAAACTGCCATTAGCGAAGAAATCTTCGGTTTTTTTAATGTAGTCATCTTTATGTAGTAATACTATGGTGGGACCTTTATCAGCTTTAGTGACGATAATATTATTATTATTAATTTTATTTCTTACATCATGTATTTGTTTGCTAAGGGTCGGATTCGAGGTAGTTTTCAGTTCTTTCGCCAGAAAAGGAAGCTTTTTCTTTATTTCGTATTTAATGTCTTTATGCACTTCTACGGGGAGTTTTTGAATGTTAGATTCAATTTCCGCGACTGTGGTAATCAGATCGTCGGTTTTTTTCGGGTTAGGCCAATTAAATTTCAGGCCTTTATCAAGGAGGGATAGTTCATTATCTGAAAAGTCAGTATTAGACAAGTTCACCGTAGTAGGAAAACGATTTAAGTCGGCGGAAGGGAGGTTAGTTTTACTGTTGACACTACTCTGTTTATTCTTAGTGTTTTGCAATTGAATCAGTTTATTGTCTAATGTTGTTTGTTTCGTCTTCACTATGTCATGTACCTTTTCATTGACAAACATGGAGTATGAACTCCATTCTAATGGGGACATACTAGAGGATATTTCAAGATGCGTCTTATAAAGTTGTAGGTTTAGGAACGATTTCTTTTTGTAATGCGCCTTGATTTCGTTTTTTAACCAAAATTCATTAACTTTCGTTTGAGTTTTACGTAAATCAGAAATCGAAAAGTTTTTTCTTTGAAGGTGTTTTAGAAATTTGGGAATTAGTCCATGCTTCATACATTCTTTTAAAAATTGAATATCTCTAGATATTTTGCTGACCTTGACTTTGAGATTAAGATATCTATTCCTTTTCGTAGCCTGGTAGGCAGCTAAGTTACATGTAATTAATCTCATAATGGAACCGTATTGAGGACAATATATTAAAATTATAAAATCCTTTTAATCACAACCACCTACTCAATACATTATATTACTCATTGAATTATAAAACAATCATGAGGTGTCTTAAATAAAGGAACATGTTTCGTTCGACATAGCGAACATCATCAGCCTTAATTTACAAGGATTAGGTCAGGGCCCTGAACTGAATGATAAAAATTGTTAAAAAGTGACAATACCATAATAAAAAGTAAAATGATAACATTAAACATGAAATTATAACGATATGTACAGATTAACAGCAAGAATGCAGGGGAATACTTTGAATGAAGGTAGTCTATAGAGTTAAAACAAACATGAGGTTGTAAAAGTAAAAAGATACAGATGTAGTAGATCCCAAATTATAAGTCAATGAGTTGCGCCATAATCTGCTCCATTCAATCTGGTTTGCTGGAACTCTCCCTACTTTCAAGTTATAGTTACTTAACGAGTCCACATTGGTGTCCTACGTTGTATAAGTTTAATTCTACTGCTAGCGTGTAAATACGGACTAGTTCAACCTGTATTTCCTTCTGGCATTGTGTTGGCTCTCCTACAGAATTCCTAACTACTGAAGTTTACGTCATTTCAACTTTAGCTTCGTCGCTTTGCGCCTTTTGACTGACTCAGCTTGGCTCGCGCTGTTCAGTAGACTCTATTTTAACTTTTGGTTTGCTCAATTAGGAGCTCCATGGTCGGCGATTGGTCCACGCTTCACTCATTGACTTATAATTTGGGATCTACTACATCTGTATCTTTTTACTTTTACAACCTCATGTTTGTTTTAACTCTATAGACTACCTTCATTCAAAGTATTCCCCTGCATTCTTGCTGTTAATCTGTACATATCGTTATAATTTCATGTTTAATGTTATCATTTTACTTTTTATTATGGTATTGTCACTTTTTAACAATTTTTATCATTCAGTTCAGGGCCCTGACCTAATCCTTGTAAATTAAGGCTGATGATGTTCGCTATGTCGAACGAAACATGTTCCTTTATTTAAGACACCTCATGATTGTTTTATAATTCAATGAGTAATATAATGTATTGAGTAGGTGGTTGTGATTAAAAGGATTTTATAATTTTAATCAATTGAACTTTCCGTGTTCAAATATCACCTCCCAGAGCAGCGGAAGTCTTGGTGAAATACTTCAAGATCCAGTTACATCAGACATCATTTCATCTATGGTACCCATCGAGGGACGTCAACGTGGTCTCTTCATGGAACATCGCCGAGTTCGAGTCTCCGTCCACACTCTGCGGAATGTTCCAGACTCCCATTCAACATCTGTAAGCAAAATCTTCTCTTCTAAGTGAGTAGTCACAAACTGACTGACTTTCTTTTCATTAATCCTGAGCAGTGATATTCTCAGTGCTACGTGTGAACAATATTTTCATAACTTTTCATCCTTACCAAGAAGTTCATATTTAGTGATAGATTTATTTTTCAAATTTAATAACTAATTCACGTTCACATTACGTAGAAGAACTTTAGGGTTTTCAAGTGTTTTATGATCCTTAATTTCAATGCTAACAAACTGAGAAACATTCATCAAGAAGTTAAATTTTTATTTCAATTTTTCAATAATAAGTGCGTGTTCATTTTTTTTGGATTTAATACTTAGAAAGACTCTAGGTTCAAGACATATATTTAGTGTTTTCATAAAAGTTAAAAAGACTATAGGATCAGTGATATTCATTTATTTTTTTCTCGAACTGACTTAAAGAAGATCTTCGTTTAAACTTTGATGTTGATGAAAGATTTGAGTCCTATATTAATATTGCAAGGCGATGAATCTTTGAACATTATAAATAAATTGTTAACAAAAGTATAACCATCTATTATTCGCCCTGCAGTTCTATCCTGCTCTGTATCAGCTCCAAAATCACCTTCCACTACCTGAGGTCCTTCTCATGCCCAATACCCACGAACGTTTCCTGTTACAGAGTGGATAGAAAAATAATAGATGGCGCCCAACGTGGGGCTCGATTTGGAGCCACGTCAAAAATAATAGATTGCGCCGCACATGATTAGGCCTCGATTGGAGCCATGATACCAGATATAATAGATAACCGCAATGTTCAGGGTTCGATTTGAGTCATAATAAATTTCAATTTGAGTACAGGGTTCGACTGCCGCTACTACGAACACGAAGAGCTTATTGTATTTGACTTAATCGAATATTCTGGAAACCTGAATAATTGACTTGCAGCAATCGAAGCTCTTAGGCTTAGCATTAATGATCAGAATGCTAAGATCGATAGGTCTAACAGCCAGATAGCACAAATAAACACGCAAATAGATCGAATTAATACGCAAATGGTAGAGTCCAACAACCAATTGCAGTCACAATTGGAGGCACAAAATACTCAACTGCAAGCGCAGTTAACTGAGTCAAACAGCAAGGTCGAAGACTTAACTTCTAAAATTGACAAGACCTTGGAAACCAAGTTGGCAGAGGCCAATAAAGTTATTAATAGAAGGCTTACTGAATCCAGTGCCCTTATCAAACAACGATTCCGTGAAGCTGGAACTCGCCTCGAAAAGAAACTTACAGACTCTAGCGCACAAGTCGAAGCCACATTAAAAAACATGCGGGACCAGTTCATTGAAAACTTAGAGTCTATCAAGGAAGAAATAAAGACAGAGGTCATTAAGTCTTTAGACAAAGATCTTAGAAATGTTCTTCCTTCTGTTCAAGCATTTTCCACCGAACTCAAAGATTTTCAAGAATCCCATGGTAACATCTCGCAAGCTCAAGTAAAGCTAGCTCAGGTTCAGGAAAACCTTCGAGATGCATTAAAGAATGACGTGGGCAAATTACGAAGCGAGATAGGATTAAATAAAAGCACTCAAGGAGAACTCGACAAGCGTATTACAGGACAGCTAGACAGCACTCATACCCAGATAGCTGCTTTCTGTAAGGACCTACAAGTCATCAAAACTGACTTGAGGACCGAAATAAAAGATTTAGATGCCTCAATTAATTCCAAAATTGAGAACTTATCCGAAGAGGTTAATCAAATTAAACTCAAGAGATCGTACGACTGACGTCACAATTCCTGGTTCATCGAGGGAAGTACACAGCACAACAACCCTCATTAAAGTACGGGATGACAAGCCAGTCAAATTTTCAGGACGTGACGAGTATACTGCCCGAGAATTCTTGTTAAATGTCGACGATTACCTGCAAGAGAATAGGGTAGAAGATGACAGAAAACTTAGAATCGTATCTAAGCTTCTAGAAGGACGAGCCTTATCATGGTTCATAGCTTTTAAGAGCAACTTTAAAAACTATGATGACTTTAAACAGGCACTTCTTAAATGTTTTTGGGATGCTGAGACGCAACACCTCGTCAAGATGCAACTACGTGCTAGAAAATACAACAATTCAGTCAATACTTCTCGATATTCCAATTATTGCCTAATGCAATTTTAAAAAAAACTACAATTTTTAGATCCGCTTTTGCCAGATAATGAACTCATTCATCTTGACACTTCAATATCCGCCTCATGTCCAGGAGATATTAGTCGCTGCCAACATTAAAACATTGGAGCATTTCGACGCTACTTTGCGCAAGCTAGACACGGCTACTACCCAATCTAATCCGAAGACTAACAGGAATCGAGAAATAAGTACGAACTCTACAGAGATAAAACAGCCGGAGAGAGAAACCCAGGACACGTGAAGAAGGCAGAACAAGCCCTACTATCCGTAAAAGATTCCTAAATTTTAGACATCAGAGGAATCAGGACAGACACTCTTACCAACCAAGGAATTCATGGAGACAGCGTGAAAGCACTCCTGAAGCAAATCGCAAGTCCAGAAGACGAGACCTCGAAAGAAGATGGAGGGATACACAGGAATATGTCAGGGAAAGAAACCACAATCCTGATGAACCTGGAGCCACGTCCTTGGAATATCAATGTCAATTCGGACCAAGAGAGCAATGATCGCCTGACCCTGAATCAACAGGCGCTATAAAAAAAAAAAAAGCCGATCACACAGTAAGGAGATTGACTACAAGACACGATGAGGATGAGATGTCAGATTATTGTATTGTTGTCATCAATTACTGGCACATTGACGATTCTGAATTACTGTTCGAAGATGCACAGACACCAAGGCCAATAATTACTCGTTCATTACCTGATATAACAGTACGCACAGGCAATTTACAGGTGACTACACTCATCGACTCTGGAGCGCAAGCTTCTTTAATTTCTGATAGGCCTGTGGACTCACTTAAAAATCAGAACAATATTTTATTATTACCTGCAGCTCAGATTAAAGTAAGAGGGATAATTCCTGATAAAGTAGTTAAGTGTAAATCCCAAGCATTTTTGGAATTTGAAATCAATAACCAGTCATTCGAACACATATTTTTGGTAGTTTCATGTCTTAAATTCAACCTAATACTTGGATCAGATTTTATGATCAAATACAAGGGAACCATTGACTATGATGCCAACCTCGTGAAATTAAAGAATAATTCCGTAGGACTGCAGCTGGTAGGACGAAGCGACCTGGAAGTTCAAGAGAATGGAGCCCATTTCAAAGAAGCCGGTGGTGACAATAACGAGCCCGCTGCGAGCGAAGGAGCACCAGCCGTAGCAGAGAGTAGAAGGGGTGACCAGAGTGAGGACAGTGTAGAGTCCCTATTCAATGAGAACTCCATTATAGGTCCGGATTATGTAATGTCAATAGCCGGTGTGGTTGAAGACCCGGAAATTAGATTAAAATTGGAGGAGGCTAAGAATGAAGTTTTACAAAAATTTCCATACGTGTTCGACGATAAACCTGGAAAAGAAAATCCTGCGAATTTTCTTTTAGTCAGACCAGGGGGAAGATGTACCAGGAATGCCTAGGCCCTGGCACATATGGATTAAAAACTTTATTTCAGCATACAATTCCCTTCCGATATGTGAACAGCTGAGCGAAGGAACATTCCAGTAACTACCAGACTCCATGAGCAAGCCAGGCATGGTCAAGTGACGTCACCTGCTGCTTGTAACTTGCCTCCCCTAGAGACGTTTCTCGAAGTTTTTTTTCCTTCATGAACTTTTTAACGCCTTAACCGATTGCAACAGGACCAATGCTAAATTGTAGCTGACGTTATAAAAGTAAAACCCAGCAAATTACAAGTCAATCTGTCAAGTAGTTTTTGAATTATTACAATTTAAAGTTTGAGAAGAATGTGCACTCTGTCACATGATTCATAGCGCCACCCCTCCTGGCGGGGTATATATGCCACTATGTCAAGGCCGGCAAGCAATGTGTGTCCCTCGTACAGTCTGTCAGTGCGGTCTCGTTCGCGAAAAAAGTACACTCTGTCGCGTTTTGTGGGTCTGTAATTATGGCCATAATCGATCACCGGTGAACTTGTAAAAGACGTTGCACCGTACTTATTCTATCGTGCCGCGACTACGATAAAATTCAGGACATTTCGGAAGATCACACTTGTGAACTTATGAAGTGAGAAGTCAAGTATTTGATATTCACAGACTAGCGCATGACATGTGAACTTTGTTAATGTCGCATAATAGTGAACTACTATGATATCTCAAACTGTCGTGTGTGATAAACAGAAACCATCAGTTACGATAACCCTAATTATTCTAGGACTCATTTCTTTTAAAACAGTACATCCTTGAACTGTGTCTCGTTATTTACTCAGTGTTCATGCCATATCAGGACACGACTTTCTCCAGTAATAAACTTGGTGAATATTAAGAACTTTTTATTAGACAATTCATGCTAATATAATATAATCACAATCAGAAAATCAGCTTTATCTGTTTACAATATTGGTTCAGAGACTGTGATAAAAATTATTACACGTTGCATTTTCAAGTGTTTGAACTGTGTATTTATAGACGTTATCAGTGACGATTTTAAATAGTGTCTTATGAGCAAGGACTGTAATTATTCACTTAGCATCATAAAATTAGAATACGAGCTAAACAGTGTTTTACAACAGTGAATGATAACATCTGTGATTACTAATCGCGTCAATTGAACTTTCCGTGTTCAAATATCACCTCCCAGAGCAGCGGAAGTCTTGGTGAAATACTTCAAGATCCAGTTACATCAGACATCATTTCATCTATGGTACCCATCGAGGGACGTCAACGTGGTCTCTTCATGGAACATCGCCGAGTTCGAGTCTCCGTCCACACTCTGCGGAATATTCCAGACTCCCATTCAACATCTGTAAGCAAAATCTTCTCTTCTAAGTGAGTAGTCACAAACTGACTGACTTTCTTTTCATTAATCCTGAGCAGTGATATTCTCAGTGCTACGTGTGAACAATATTTCATAACTTTTCATCCTTACCAAGAAGTTCATATTTAGTGATAGATTTATTTTTCAAATTTAATAACTAATTCATGTTCACATTACGTAGAAGAACTTTAGGGTTTTCAAGTGTTTTATGATCCTTAATTTCAATGCTAACAAACTGAGAAACATTCATCAAGAAGTTAAATTTTTATTTCAATTTTTCAATAATAAGTGCGTGTTCATTTTTTTTGGATTTAATACTTAGAAAGACTCTAGGTTCAAGACAAATATTTAGTGTTTTCATAAAAGTTAAAAAGACTATAGGATCAGTGATATTCATTTATTTTTTTCTCGAACTGACTTAAAGAAGATCTCCGTTTAAACCTTTGATGTTGATGAAAGATTTGAGTCCTATATTAATATTGCAAGGCGATGAATCTTTGAACATTATAAATAAATTGTTAACAAAAGTATAACCATCTATTATTCGCCCTGCGGTTCTATCCTGCTCTGTATCGGCTCCAAAATCACCTTCCACTACCTGAGGTCCTTCTCATGCCCAATACCCACGAACTTTTCCTGGTACAATACATATATAATACATTACACATTAACTTATATATAACAAATGAACTGGGTCAGCAGCTGGCACACACTTTGGACACCAGTGGAATCCAAACCCACGACCTTCTCACAATTAGGTCAACAGCTGGCATACATATTTCAGACACCAGTGAGATCCGAACCGACAACCTTCCCACAATGTATGTCCAGTAGACTATTTCTGTTCTATACTCAATATCTGACTGGCACTGAACATGTCCTAATAAGATGAAAAGATATTTCATGTACAATTCAGTACATGTTTCAGTCGCATAATTTAGGTGTCATCATCATTTTCATTTCCCCTTGTCCAGCTCCTGCCAGCTCGGGGTGTTAATGGTACTTCTCCACTGTTGCCTCACCAGTCCTCATCAGTAATTGTATTCCAATCCAGTCTTCTTTTTCTTATACTGCTCTCGACAGAATCTACCTATCTTGCACTGGGCCTATCTCTTGCCCTTTTTCCCTCTATCTTAGCCTCCAGCACTTGTTTTGGTATACTTCCCTCTTCCATCCTCATAGCATGTCCAAACCATTTCAATTTATTCTTCTCTATCCTATCACTCAGTTTTTCTACCCCTATTTCTTTTCTGATCTCAACGTTTCTTATTCTGTCTTTCCTTGTCTTCTCTGCCATACTTCTCAGGAACTTCATCTCACTGGCCTGAATTTTACTCCGCTGTCAATGTCTAAGTCTCCGATGCATACGTTAATATAGGGGATAGTGTACATCATGTACAATATCTCTTTATACATTTTATAGGAACTTCTCTGTTTCACACCAAGTTCCTTACACTCAGGTAGAATGTATTTTCCACTTGTACTCTTCTTCTAATCTCCTTAGACAACCTTACATCTTGCATTATTTTGCTTCCCAAATATTTGAAGCATTCAACAACTTCAAGATAATGTCCCTTGATACTAACAATTCCTTTTCCTTCTCTTTCTCCTCATGTAATCACCACTATTTTATTCTTCTCCACACTGATTTTTGTACCATATTTCTCAATATTGTCATTTAAGGGCTCTAGTGGGATTTGCACTTCTGCAATGTTGGCTCTCCAGATCACTATGTCAACTGCAAACAACAATATTTTCGTATCCCCTCAACATGTTGCCTTTATTTACTTTAGAAATTCATCCATAACCATTATAAGTGGAGACAATACACTTGCCTGTCTTAGTCCAGTTTGGTTTCTAAACTAATCTGTTCTCGCCACTGGAGTCTGGACACAACTGGAACAGTTTTTATACATTGCTTTCACTAATTCCCTTGACTGCTTTCCACATTCTTCTTTTTTTTCTGCCCAGGGTTTCTCACACCTTTTCTCTATTAACACTATCATATGCTTTCACTAGATCATCACCAGATCTTTTACATATTCCTACTGTTTTTCCATCAATAAACTCATTATAAATATAGGGTCTACCGTTGACCTGCCCTGTCGAAAGCCATACTGCTCTCCTTCTAAATTTCTTTCCATCCTTTCTCTCATCCTCCTTTCTATTAATTTCCAATATTTTGGCTACTTATGACAACAGTGTAATTCCTCGATAATTGCCACATACCTTCCTATCACCTTTCTTAAATACTACTGCTACTACCTTTACACCAATTACCAGGTACTTGATTTTTCCTCCATATATACCTTAGTAGCCTATATAACCAATATAGACCAATAGGTCCTGCTGCCTTTATAATTTTCACACATATTTCATACATCCCTGCTGCTTTTCCTGTTTCTCATTTCCCACTTTCTTCCACTTTTAATTTCTTGCCCTACTTAATCTTACTTCCTATCCTCTCTCTCTATTCTGTTCTTGCCAAGATTTTTCTTTTGTTTAACAACCTCCTTCACCTTTCTACTCTACCAAGGGGTTTCTTTTTTCCTTCACTCTCACCGCAGTTCTGTCACAAATCTTCTCTGCTGTGTTTTTAAATTTGGTCCATTCTTCTTCTGCACTTTCCATTTCTGATATAGGGATGTGCTATTTTAATTTCACCTGAGTTCCTTTCTTTTCATTTCCATACTTTTATTTACTTCTCTCTTATTTCCGTTACTCTCATAATTATACCTATTTTCAATTTTGCTACCACTACTAGTCTCCATCATATGCCTCACCTGACAGAGCTGTTACGTCCATTAACTGTTTACGATTTGTTTTCTCAACCAAAAAATAATCAATAATTGTTTTTGTCCTTCTTTCACCCCGGCCATATCTTCTGATCTTTCTACTATTCTTCTTTCTAAACCAAGTATTACCCACAACCATTCCATTTCTCTCACAAAAATCAATCAACTTATCTCCGTTGCTGTTTCTTTTTCCATATCCAAAAAGACCAATCACTTCTTCTTCTTTCCCTATTCTGTCATTTCCAACCTGCTCATTGAGCTCTCCCATGACTATAACTTCCAAATCGGTGATTATGTCCTTGAGTGTCTCCAACAATTATTCTATTGTTTCCTCATGGTTTCTAGTTTGGGGTATATAAACTTGGAAGAAATCTTTCACTTCTTCTGTCCTCAGTCGCATTCCGATCATTCTGTCACTAACGTAGTCTGCTTTATCCACATTGTCATCCAGGGTTTTATTAACAATCACTCCTGCTCTGTTCTTTGCATCACCTCCTCTATTCCAGTATAGAGTGTATCCCCTACTCATCTTTTTTACTCCCTTTCCGTTCCACTTGACCTCACTAAGTCCTATCATTGCAACATTCTCTTTCTCCATACAGTCAATCAACTTTTCTGACTTTCCTGTCAGAGTCATAACATTATTTCCACTTTCATAATATTGGTTGCTGGTTGCTCACTTATCACAGCTCTACCAGCACAAGAATTGCGCGTCACTTTTTGCAGGGTATGCCGTAACCTTTTCCAAGCCTGAGATCTTTTTGCTAGTGGCTTTACATCGCACCAACACAGTTAGGTCTCATGGCGACGATGGGACAGGAAAGGGCTAGAAGTGGGAAGGAATTGGTCGTGGCCTTATTTAGCATTTACCTGGTGTGAAAATGGGAAACCACGGAAAACGATCTTCAGGGATGCTAACAGTGGGGCTCAAACCCCACTATCTCCCAAATACTGGATACTGGCCACACTTAAGGGACTGCAGCTATCAAGCTTGGTAAGACAAGTCTTATGGCGACGATGGGATAGGAAAGGGCTAGGAGGGGGAAGGAAGCAGCCGTGGCCTTAATTAAGGTACAGCCCCAGCACTTGCCTAGTGTGAAACCGGGAAACCAGGGAAAACCATCTTCAGAGCTGCCGACAGTGGGATTTGAACCCACTATCTCCCGGATGCTAGCTCACAGCTGCGCGCCCCTAACCACATGGCCGATTCACCCAGTAGGCTGATATTTACCATCACTCATTTTTAAGCTATTATTATGATGGGGTCACCACTCCAAAAGGCATTTTAGAGCTACTGCCAGCTATTATTCAGACCGCCTCTTACATGGGGAGTAAAGACCTCAAAGGAATCTATAGCAGAGAAAATGGACTTCGGAACAGTGGAAATTGCAGAAGAGGCAGCCAAGTACTCAGAGAATAATACGAGTACACTATTCATCAGCAGCGTTCGTTTCCCATGTTACGGGCAGCTGCAAGGGCATCATAATTATGTGTATGATGCTCAAATGTGATTTTGTTATAAAAAAATAATCCCCACATATATATAATTCTTTTAACTTGTTCTAAAGATCTGCTACTGAAGAAAGATTTCCTTTTATGTTAAGAAGATTTTCAAAATATTATTTTCATTGGTCTGGAGATTCCCTGAGATCTGCTATGAGTTGACACGATTTACCCAAAATGCTGCTCATTTCCTTTTCCCTCCCTTTGTTTTTTTTCTTTTTGTCAGAAAGGTTTCCCTCTCACTGCAAGGAACCGTATTGAATGTTCCAAAAATCCAGGTCCACAACACGGACCTTATGGACAATCTTTACTTACATTTTCTCTACTGATTCATTTTATTAACGGACAGTACCGACATTATTTGATTGAAGTAACTTGTAGTGAGGTTATACAAGATTCTAGGGCAGTTGAATTCAGGAAATCTGTTGGGAATATGTGGGTATTCCGGGGATCAGTACGCTTGGCCACCATGCTACATCAAGTGCACCTTGCACGTCTAGGCTAACAAACACAGATGTACTGTGTGTAAGTATTCTCCACATCTTCCCAGAATTTGTCTAGTTTTTCTGGGTTCCCTTCTTAGCACACTTGAGAGAGGATTGATAACTGCTTGGGGAGGTAAAGTCGATGACCTGAGTCAAGTATCTTGTGGCTGACTATGAGACCCATACCAAAGTGAGGCATATTCTGCATTACCCACCGCCCCACTTTTCCTTTGAAGATTCTGTAACTTTGCAACTTGAAGGCATGATTGTCGGTGACTCTAGTTAACTGTAAAGTGCCATGCAGTGTTAGCATGTTGGTCAGATTTTTTAGTTTACCTACATTGAGCAGTGAGTTGGTGTTAAATGTTACTACAAAGCTACGCTGTCTTTGGCTGAGTTTACATCCGGTGTTTTCAGGATATTCTGACTCATCCTTGTAGCATGTTGGTGCAGACTCCCTAAGAGTCCATTGGTCCACTGATTGGAGTAAATACCACCTGAGGTAGTGCATTTAGTGAAATTTTCCTTACTCTCTATCCTTATTCGTCTACATACAGATTTCACTTTCTCTATCTTAGGCCTAGAGATACAGTACATAGTTCACTGCAGACCAGATAGTATCATTGAAAGACCCCTAGAATACCCACACCTTCCCAACAAATTTCCTGAATTCCATGTTGGTTATGATATAGTCTATTATGGATTTGGTGCCCCAACCCTCCCATGTTTGAAGAATGTATTTGTAAATGTCAATCCTATATTAGCATAGAAGTCCAGTAAACACTTTCCATTCCTATTAGCTTCCATATCTTCTCTACATTACTTGTCATATCCTTCAGTTCTCTTTCCAATTATTGCATTGAAATTGCCCATTAGCACTATCCTATCCTTACTGTTGACCCTGACTACATGACTACAATGTCACTCAGTGCTTCATACAACTTGTCAACGCCATCCTCATCTGCACCATCACACGGTGAATACACTAAGGCAATTCTCATCCCATTTCCTCCAACTGTTAAATATACCCACATCATTATCTCATTTACGTGCCTAACAGAAACTATGTTGCGCGCTATGGTGTTCCTGATTAACAGTCCTACATCACACTCTGCTCTTCCTTTTTTAACACCTGTAAGAATACTTTATAATATCATATCTCTTCCTTGTCATCTCCCCTTATCTGAATGTGATTAACATTTAATACATTCTAACACATCTTTGCTGGCTCAGCCAGTTCTACTTTCTTCCTTTCTTTCATAAGCCAATTAATACTGATAGCTTCCCTTCGAATTCCATTTCATTTGTCAAGTTCTTTCCAAGATGTCCCTCGCATGCCAAATGGAAGTGGGACTCTGTTACTCCCATAGATCTGAGACTTGCTTAAAATATTCTAGGTCAGTAAACTCTGTGAAGCAGGATGCTACCCTACTTACATATGGTCCCAATTCTCCTCCCTCACATTAGGAACCACCAGTAGGTGGTATAGTTTTAGCAGCCTGAGTATAAGGAGGGGCATGACTAAACTTTTTCCCCCGAGATACCCACTCCTATTCATGGCAACTGGTATCCCAACTCTCAGGAGCACTTACCAGGCCACTCAGCCATTGCCCATGGTTCATGAACCAGGATTTGACAACAGTAACCCACATCATGAATCATTCTGGAGAATATTCTCTTTAAAATCCCAAAGAAACACACTATCATACTGCTAGGCAACTTCAATGTCCAGTTGGGAAGAGACAGAAACTACAGAAATATAGTGTGAAAACGAACTAACTACAGCAGAGAATGATTGGTGGAACCATGAAGGATTTTTGGCTTGGTCATGAAGTCCAGAGCCTTCAGACACCAAACAAGAAAACAGAAGACCTGGATCTTTCCTAACACTAATCTGGATAAGTTTCAGATAGACCGTGTGGCTACTTTGAGAAAGTCCCAAAAGAAAATACAAAATAGAAAGGCACTGAGAGGTGCCACCACCACCGCCGCCGCCGCCACCAAAAGAAAAAAAAAAGAAAAAAGAAAACTCACTACAGTACATGGCATGCACAAAAGTTTGTAGTTTCATTTAGCACACCCCTTACGAGACAATCTTTCAAATTATCTTGGATTTTTTTGATGGTTGTACAGTAACAGCCCTCCGGATAGTTTTTCTTAAGGTGGATTCATCTGGAATGGTATGATTGCAATATTTCTCTAGGAAATTCTGTTAGGTGCAATTGTTAAGTGAATTGCACAGTACATTTGTTGCAATTAGTATGTAGCATTAATCGTTGAAAAATACATTTTTCAAATTAGATGGAGAACCGAGCTCGATAGCTGCAGTCGCTTAAGTGCGTCAGTAACCAGTATTCGGGAGATAGGAGGTTCAAACCCCAATGTCGGCAGCCCTGAAAATGGTTTTTCCGTGGTTTCCCATTTTCACACCAGTCAAATGCTGGGGCTGTACCTTAATTAAGGCCACGGCCGCTTCCTTCCCACTCCTAGCCCTTTCCTATCCCATCGTCGCCATAAGATCTGTGTCGGTGCGACATAAAGTAACTAGCAAAAAAAAAAAAAAAAAAAATAGACGGAGAGGGGGTTAGTTAGTTCAGTAGCTTTTGTCTTGAGGAGCTTTGTTTCTTTTTAGCTGCAAGTTGATTCATAGTTGAATGATGACTTAACAGAGACATTTTCTCATATAAATTTGTTTATTGCACACTTGACAAAGAATAACTTTGCTGCCTGTAATTTAAGCCAGCAATCCACAGTCCTGGACCCACTGTCTTAAAAGCGCACTTTTAGTACTTTTATTGTACTATGGCATTGCAGCATGCATACAGGATACACTGCAACCTCCTTGCAGGAAGCTACTCTGACTAGGCAGTGTGCTGTTCTCTGACCCAGATGGTATTAGGTGCCGAAGTCTAGGGAATCTTTAATTTTCTCGCCCTTCATGCCTCTTGTCTTTCTTTGGTTGATATCTTCATTTTTTGAAGTGTCAGATCCCTTCCATTTCCCCCCCTCTGATTAGTGTAATAGACTATGGTTACCAGGATGTACTTCCTCTTAAAACAATAATCACCACCACCACCGCTGTGTGCTGTTCCTCAATGCACAAGCGAGCTTTATACAATGACTCATGGGCAGAACTGTATGTTGTATATAAAATTAAAACTAAGTAATAATACTACAGTAACCACACTCGGGCAACTGGAGTGGGACATTGATGATGATGATGATGATGATGATGATGATGATGATGATGATGATGAATACTACAGTATCATGTTTTGAAAATGTTAGTATGCCAAAATTCATAAAATATGAATCAATACCATACATATTCAGTTATTATATTTATGCCTTAAAAATGTTTCATATATGCACGAAACGTGTCAAAACCATTAAATATGCACCACAAAACTTAACCTACCAAGAGAGGAGCACTTAAAATGTTTAGTACTTCAAACTTTGTTTCCATATCGTATGTAATAGCAGATAGCACATGCATTTACATACAAATCTGATGTTAACAAAAGGCAAAACAAAGTCAACAATTTAATTACTACCAAGCCTGATAGCTGAAGACGCTTAAGTGCGGCCAGTATCCAGTATTCGGGAGATAGTAAGTTCGAACCCCACTGTCGGCAGCCCTGAAAATGGTTTTCTGTGGTTTCCCATTTTCACACCAGGTAAATGCTGGGGCTGTACCTTAATTAAGGCCACGGCCGCTTCCTTCCCACTCCTAGCCCTTTTCTGTCCCATCGTCGCCATAAAACGTGTCGGTGCGACGTAAAGCAACTAGCAAAAAAAAAATTTTAATTACTACATTGTACAATTACTACTACAATCATCATCACCACCATCATCATCACAAATCAATTTGTATAAAATAGTACAGGATTTGCCCAAGTGTACAAGGTTCCCCAAACACAAAATCAAGAAAACTTGAGACTTCTTGATTACAAGAAGATGTATAATTACTCACATACGATTTTCTCTTAAGGAACTTCTTTTTTGTTTAATTTCTTCCAAGTTCTATTTAACTCATAACACCACATATAATATTGCAATTAATAGACTAAAATGACTAGTTCATATTAGTCTAGTTTATAATAATATTATTGATTTTGCACCCCACTATCTAATTTTAAAGTTTTCAGAGACATTGAGGAGCCAGAATTTTGTCATGCAGGAGTTGTTTTACATGCCAGTAAATCTACTGACACATAGCTGGAGCATTTGAGCAACTTCAAGTACCACTGGACTGAGCCAGGATTGAAACTGTCAACCGGACATTAGTGGGATCTGAACCTACAACCTTCCAATTTCGCATCAGAGGCTCTTACCAGTTGAACTATGGTGACTGGTTGGCGAGGTCATATTTGTTCTGTTGAAAGGATCTAAGCTACAGGTTGGATTTTTGTTCTGTACTTAACATCTCTTCGGTATGTACTATATGTACTGAACACGATCTAATTTAAAAGTTTATTCCAGAGTACAATATTCATTGGTTCAGTTTACATTTTATTCAGATTCTCTGTTCAACTTCTGGACAATCATGATCATCATAAATATTGTCAAATCATTTTTAAATTTATCCCAATATAGCAAAACATTATCAGTCTTTCAATATTCAGATCCCCTCCCAACCTTTCAAAAATATCAAAAAAGGCATTTACCAACATTTTCAACACCATTTATCATACACATAAGATTAAAAATAGTGAAAATCATAACTGGATATTTATTACTCAAATACTGACCTGTTGATGTTTTGATGAAGTCTGATCCAGCCATCATGGCTACAAGAGATGCTTTGTACACATTTGTAAGTGAACCTAGCTCTCCAACAGCCAAGATAGATTTCATGTGAACCTTAGGACCACAAGCTTTCTTCATTTCTTTCAATTCATCGTAAAGAGCTCTCCACTGATGAGTCAAAACTAAACTACGGTCAATGACTATGTCAATCTCAGTTGCTCCCTCTTCTACAGCAAACCTAATTTCCTCAAGACGTGTCTTTAATGGATACTGGCCACTCGGAAATCCAGTAGCAACTAGAAAAGAAGAAGAAGAAGAAGAAGAAGAAAAAGGTTGGAATATTACATAACCTTGGGGGTATTTCACGTTTTGGGGGAGAAAGCTTTTACCATAATCACAATCTTGTTTCACAGTTATGTGGCTCCATGAGAGAGCGGGGAAACCAAACTTAAGCAGTCTGGTAATATTATAGTGTGTGGCCTCTGGAGAGGCCTAGTGCAGGTCTTTAAATTTAATGCCTGATGGCCATGGATGAATGATGAATTCTAATACTGAAGATGGCACATACATCCAGCCCCTGAACCATCAGAATTAACCAATCAAGGTTAAAATTCCAAAATCGACCAGGAAATGAACCCGGGACCCATTTTGCCATGGAGCCGGACAGCAGTCTGGTCATCATTAACAGTGACTTTCAGAGGATATCAGTCAAGAGTCACACTAATGACATTTTGGGAGAATATACTTTAAGATCTAAGGAACATTTCTGGCCGATTCTCAAAATGGTGGTACACTTTCCAGTTACACACTAACAAAAATAAAGGTCACCGATATTTAGATTGATGCTTTCATGCCCCGTAATTGTAGACGGGACAATAAGCTTTTGAGCTTTCCCCATGTCAGAAAACATAATGAAATTCTTTATGTTTTGCAGAGAACTTTGTTCTGCATCTTCAGAAGAAAATCTTGTCTGTTCAGGAGCAAGACGTCCAAGTAATGAAGGTTTGAATTTAAGAATGCTTTACCATTGGTCTATAAAAAGTGGTACTCTTTTTCGTCACTAGATGGCTGGCTCACTGTTCCCTAGCCTTCCAAGTGGGAGGTGACGACAACATCTTAGCTCCAATTAAGATGTTTCTTGTCCCAATGTATATGTGTGAGAAGTAAACAGCAAGGTCATCAGATGAATCAGGGATGAATGTGGAAGAAGAAATAAATAAAATAAATTAAAAAGTGCAACAAAAGACTGACAGGATAGAAGAAAAGAATAGAAGTGAAGATGGAAAGAAAAGTGTGTAGCAGAAAAGCGAGAAAAAAGGGGGGGGGGGTAAGAAGGACACAGGTGGGGGATGGATTGGAAAGAAGGACATACAATGAGGTTGAAGACACAGGAGTGAAAATAATACTCTAATAGGTGTATAGTGGTTATGAAAGTATGACCCATAATACATAGCCTAGAGTTCACTGAACTCTACTTGCTTCTTTTCACTCCCGTGTCTTCAACCTCATTGTATGTTCTTCTTTCCGCCCTACTCACCCAACCTACGTCTTTCTTCCACAATTTTCCTAGTTGTGCTGCTACACACTTTTCTTTCCATCTTCACCTCTATTCCATTCTTCTATCATGTCACTCTTTCATTGCACTTTTTTATTTTATTTCTTCTACCATATTCGTCTCTGATTCATACGATGACCTTGCTATTTACTTCTCATGCACATACGATGGAACAAGAAACATCTTAATTGGAACTAAGATGTAGTCATCATCATTGCCATAAGACCTATCTGTGTCGGTGTGACGTAAAGCCACTAGCAAAAAAAAAAAAAAAAAAGGATGTAGCCATCACCTCCTACTTGGAAGTCTAGTGCACAGTGAGCCAGCCATCTAGTGACAAACGAGAGTACCACTTACTATAGACCAATGATAAAGCATTCTTAAATTAAAAACCTTCATTATTAGGGAAGTCTTATTCATGAATAGATAAGATTTTCTTCTCACGACGCGGAGCAAAGTTCTCTCCAAAACGTAAAGAATTTAATCTTGTCTTCTGACATTGGAAAAGCCCAAAAGCTTATTAACATGTATATAAAGTTTACCAATTTTAACAGATAGACAGTTCAGGGAGTAAATATGTGTCATTTGTATGTCCTACTTGACAGTTTGCTGGTAATGAGAATTGTCCATAATTATTGTGGTCTTCTCAAGCAAGTTACCAAGTAATGCTGTTCATTCCTTTTAAAATAGTTAAAGGAAAGCTACCTAGTAAAATTAAGGGAATGACTCATAATCATCAAAGGAACTAAGAACCAAGTAGATGGAAACTCGTAACAGGTATGTATACACCACAATACGAGGCAAAAATGGAACTCGATATACCACATTTTACTGAGGTGAATGGCTGCCCGTGTTGGTTTAGTTAAAGTGATTTATCTTTGTCTTCTATGATGACCAAGTGAGTTGGCCGTGTAGTTAAAGTCACATGCAGCTGTGAGCTTGCATTTGGGAGATAGTGGGTTCAAATCCCACTGTCGGCAGCCCTGAAGACTGTTTTCCATAGTTTCCCATTTTTCACACCAGGCAAATGCCAGGGGCTGTACTTTAATTTTTTTGCTAGTGGCTTTACGTCGCACCAACACAGATATGTCTTATGGCGACGATGGGACAGGAAAGGGCTAGGACTGGGAAGGAAGCGGCCATGGCCTTAATTAAGGTACAGCCCCAGCATTTGCCTGGTGTGAAAATAGGAAACCACGGAAAACCATCTTCAGGGCTGCCAACAGTGGGGTTCGAACCCACTATCTCCCGAATACTTGTACTTTAATTAAGACCATGGCCACTACCTTCCCAGTCCCAGCTCTTTCCCATCCCTCCGTGACTGAAAACTTTTGAAGTGTTAGTGCTATGTTAAAAAAACTAGTAGTCTTCTTTGTTGACTACCAGCAGCACTAAAACATTACGATGGAAGTTACATTGATCCAACAGTAACCACTAAAACGTCAGAAGCTGAAGGAGGATTTTCACTGGCAGTAAGCAGACAGGTATGGTTTAACTAACCAGATTTAACATATAGATCTCTAGCAACCATTCTGACACATCATTTTCACTTACTATTTTGCAACTAGTTATCTCCACTTCATGGACAAGCAGAATGACAAAAAAATTATTTTTAAGTACTTTACAGATTTATGATTAAAAGTTTACTGAATTACAAGATATATATACACATCTAGAAAGACTACTACAGAAACATGCAACAGTGATTACATCTCTCCATATAGGGTTGGCATCAGGAAGGGCATCCGGTTGTAAAATAGGGCCGAATCCACATGTGCAACGCAGTTCGCACCCACGACCCCACAGGTGTGGGATAAGCGGTAGGAAAAGAAGAAAAGATATACACATCTACGAAATGGATGGAGAATAGTGACTTATCGTGTTTCCTCCACTGATGAAGGCTGCAATTGAAAATTATCAACCCATGTCTTTCTTTTGTGTGTACTCCATCCTCATGTTCTTCCATAACTTAAATTGAGAACAGTCCACCCTTTTCAATACTAGAATATTGTATTCTTTTAAAAAGAAATAAACTTTTTAACTATTCTAAATTAGAACATGTTTCGTCCCTTGTTGGGGACATCTTCAGCTTATACAGGGAGTGTAGTTTAAGACTCCACACTTCTGCTCACAGACTGCGGGAATCCCCAAGTGAGCGCCATATGTTTTGCGTCAAGCTTGGTGTGATAAGAAGTCTTCACAGCTGAAGTAGCAACTCGCTAGTAACTACTGGAGTTTTAAGATGTGTTGTGAGGTTATCATGATGGTTAAGTATTCTACAGCACAGACAATATTTTTGGCCAAATGTTATTTGCACAAGAAGAAGAAACCAGTAAAAAGGTGCCTTTGAAAATTCCATAGACAGTTTCCCGGTTCTACAGTACCATCAAAACTTTATGTGCAACAACTCGCTCACCAGTGGCGTAGTAGTACTGGTTCCATAACTAATAAGAAAAAAAGAAAAGAAAAAAAGCAAAGGAGAACAGCTCTCATCCAGGAGAGGTCAGAAGATACAGTATACAAGCAAGACTGCAAGTCAGTCCACATAAGTCGCTTCGGAGAGTAGATCAGGAAACTGATATTTCACATTTGTCAGTATGTAATGTGCAACAAAATGATTGCATTTACGATCTTACCGGACTCATTCAGTGCATAACATACAGCCTACAGATTTCATTGCAAGATAGGATTTTGCAATTGGCTAATGAATGGTGTCCAGACCCGTGGTGTAGATGCAGTGTGCCTGCCTGTCACCTGGAGACCCCGGTTCGATCCCAGCCATGTCAGGTGTTTTTGCCTGGTTCTCAGGGTTGGTTTGAGGTCCACTCAGCCTACGTGATTACAATTGAAGAGTTACCTGATGGTGAGATGGTGACCCCGGTCCAGAAATCCAAGAACAATGACTGAGAGGATTCAATGCACCTCGTAATCTGCATGCCTTCGGGCTGAGTGGTGGTTGCTAGGTAGGTCAAGGCCTGTCAGGGCTGTAGTACCATGGGATTTCTGTTTAAAGAATAGTGTCCACAATGGTATCATAGATCTGAACTTATCTTTTATGAGTGACAAAGCACGGTTTCATTTGAGTGAATATGTTCATTCACAGGACAATAGAATCTGGGATACAGAGAACCCACACATTTAACAGCCGAAAGCCCTGCATTATGTGAAGGTGGGTGTATGGTGCTCTATTAGTGTCAGACAAATTATCAATAATTTTTTCAGGACATGATTATTTCCAACTGTTATATTCACAGCATTCTCAAACCATTTTTTGCTGAACTGACTGAAGAAGAAAGAAAAGTAAGGTTTTTACAGCAGGATGGTGTGATGGCTCTATGCAGCAGTTACAGGAAGTGTTTGATGATGAACTGATAATCAGTAAAGGCCTATGGTCCCCTCATTTGCCTGATTTAAGCACATGCAAATTTTATCCATGGGAAACTCTCAAAGGAAACGTTTACAGCAGTAATTCTGGAACTGCAGAAGAACTTAAAATCAAAATTAGGAACACTTTAAAGAAGCTGGATTGGAAGTGGTGGAAGTAATGAAGCAGAAAAAGTGGAAGGACAGAAAGGAGTGGAGGAGGCTTGTTGACCACACTCGGGCGACTGGAGTGGGACACTGATGATGATGATAATAATGATGATGTGTTCCATTAGTGTTCATGAACTGCAAAGTGTGTTTCAAAATCTCATAAGATGTGGAGCTTGCATCGCAGCTCAAGGAGATAACTTTCAACATCTGTAAATAGGGCTGAGTTCAGTTTCATTTACTAATTTATTTGTTTGATTTGTTTATTTATTTGTTTGTTTGATTTATTTATTTATTTATTTATTTATTTATTTATTTATTTATTTAATTATTTATCTAGCTATTTATTTATTTATTTATTTGTCCTGAGCATGTATATAGCTGGCAAGTTCAGTTTCACTTGGTTTCTATAAGCGGAATCATGCTGCTTCTTTGAGACAACTATGTCCACTAATAA
The DNA here is from genome assembly GCF_040414725.1 of Anabrus simplex. Classification (NCBI taxonomy): domain Eukaryota; kingdom Metazoa; phylum Arthropoda; class Insecta; order Orthoptera; family Tettigoniidae; genus Anabrus; species Anabrus simplex. The sequence goes on from NC_090265.1 coordinate 353,254,387, forward strand.
GTTAAAAAAAAGTATAAAATAGTTCAACCTTTCAATACTATTAAAATAAGAAATGTAAGTTTACATTCCTATTTAATTAAAATTGGTACCAGTACCGGTACCGGTTTCGACCAGTATTTTTGATCATCATCAGCCGATCACAAATAGGTGTAAAACAATGCACAGATAAATAAACTGCGAAGTATAAAGAATTCTGTAGGTTGCTGATAGTGAAGCACTAAAATCTTTAGGGAGTACTGTGCACTGAAAGATGCACAGGTAAAAATATAAAGTTTAGATGATACTGTCAGATGCAGTTTATGAAGCACTATAACACACGTACTTATCAGTTGCAGTTTATAAGGCACTGTACAATTTTAAGGATACTGCATGTCAATCATGAACGTTAGTAAGACATAAGCGTTAGAGAGCACTGTACGGGAAGAAGTCTATAGTCAAATACGTATCCAAATATAGTACTGAGCAAATTCTTGAAGAGTTCAACTGCAGTTTATGAGACACTGTATAATTTTAGGGAATAGCACTGCCCGTCGATAGATCCAAAAATGATGAAGAAGTCGCCGATCAAATACGCAAATGTACTACGGAGCAAGTTCCCGAAGAGTAGATCAGCACTGTGCTTCTAAAAGTGTGTTGGAGAACACTGTGTGTGAAGAAGTCCAAAATCAAATACATATCTAAATATAGCACAGAGTAAATTCTTGAAGAGTTCAGCTGCAGTCCATGAGGCACTGTATAATTTTAGGAATTAGCACTGTGTTAGATCCAAAAATCATGAAGAAAGTCACAGATCAAATATATAAATGTATTGCAGAGCAAGTTCTTGAAGAGTAGATTGGCACTGTGCTTCCAAAAGTTTCGTAAGTTAGATCAATGAAGTTATTAAAACATATGACATAGAGAAAAAAACAATTATGAAGGGGAAAAAAATACTAAAAGGCACAATATTGGAACAGTTGAGGAGCGTAATGACATAGCGTGAGAGTTGAAGTCAAACTTAAAATAGCATAAAATATAAATTTGAAAGTTAGAGTGGTCAAAATCATTAGAGATGTTAGAAAATGTAATTCAAATGGGAGAATGAAAAAAAGAGGAATGTAATGAGGAAAGAAAAAGTTGAAGCAAAAAAATAATGAATAAAATAAAGGGAAGAATAGGGAAATAAATGAGGAGGTGAAGTAGTTTAAGGTGGATCAGGAGAGTGGGTTATAGGAAGTGGAAAATGATGGTGGGAACTATATAAGGACTGGAATATTGAATATGAGTTTGTAAATTTAGCATTTTTGAAAAAGCAGATAAGGAAGTCAAATAAAATATTAGGTTTTTCAGAAATGTCATTTAAATTCAAATTGGGGTTAAAGTATTGGTCAAGATGAATAAAACAATTTTCAGTAATGTTTAGAAGCGGCCCAACATTTTCCAAGGGTGGATTGGTTACCACCTGGGGTATTGCTGTCATTACTTGCACGAGTCATGATTGCTTGTCATCAAGTGTCCAGTATTTGCTTACTGGTTTTGTTAGAACTAGGGATTGTCAGTTCCTGGAGCGTTGAATAATATACAATGATAAATGCTTGATAAATGCTCGATAAAACTTCCACTACAATGCAAGTCTTGGTCTTGATAAAGGTCCACTACAATAAATTTGAATGAACATTGACCATATGAATGCAGATGAAAGCATTATAAAATCATTGCGTCCATTATAATAGCAAGTGATAAAAATCATTGTTAACCATATTGAAGATACTGAATGTAGGATGCTAAAAGGTTTGTTTTTTCCACCTATTCAATACATATAAATTTTATAAATTAGGAATTTATTATTGATTCCACTTGAGACATGTTTCGCCCTTCATTGAGGGCATCATCAGTCAAAATATCACCTCAAGGTAAAAAATCAGGTAACTGGTTAGTAGTTGACATGTACAAATTAATACATATTATTAATACAATTACAAAAATTAAGTATGGGAAATAGTTGTACAAAAGTGATGGTTGAACATATAGGTTTATAGATGAAAAGTCAGCATCAATGCCTAAAAATAACATAGTAGAGTTCGGCAGTGGTGCTCTGGAGAAACAGTTGATGCAATCATAGGAAAAAAGTTTAAAAATATTTACATTATAACAATTAAGGGAGAAAAGGTGTAGTGTTCGGCGTCAATGTTTGTAACCAAAAATTAATGTCAAAGGTTGGTAACTATACAGTATTTACATTGTTCAATTGAACAGTTGAGATAAAGTTTTAAAATATTTACATAATAACATTCAGCGTAAATATTTGTAATAAAAACTAATGTCAATAGTTGGTAACTATATAGTAATTACATTATCTAATTGAATAGTTGAGAATTACAATTATATACATAATTACACAAGAGCAGCTGGTGTGCAAGGATAAAAAATTTTCAGTACCAAGTGCGTCCTGATGTTTTAGAGGTTGGAAGAAGGATTTAGCATTGACATTTCAGAAATATGTAGAGCAGTTTATTTTAGTTAAAATCACCGGGGGTAGGGAAATATTTCATAGCCAAATGAGGTTTTATAGGCATCAAGCTGAAAGTTTTCCAGTTGCAGCGCCGAGATCGGTACGGAGACTGGTCAGTGTGGATGGAGATTCATGGGTATTCGGTGCGTTTGAATGGCAACAATGGTGACAGTTATTAGTGGGTAATTGCTAATTAGGAAAATGTTGCGGGTTGAAACTTTCGCTTCTTCTTTTAGTTGACTTCTGTAGCATCGAATGTGATGTGAAGACATCGGTGTGAAATGCCGGTGAGACAAATTGATATTGTTCCGTGGAATAAAGTATGGCGGACATCGGGATGAAGTTATTGTTCTTTACTGGTCTGGTGAGATAGAATAGAGTAGCTTGATTTGTGAACTGTTGTGGAGAGATTAGAATGTATACGACAACTGCAGAGTCAGAGCGTTAAAGCTGGGGTGAGGCATCTTCTCATTCTGACTGCGAAGAGGAGCCGTAGTGGCACGCCATATTTGTGCCGATGTGCGCTGGGTTCCGGCGTGTTGTTGAAAGTTGTATTGTATGAAGTGGAAGTTATCTGATGTGTCGCTGAGAGGTAATTGTTGATGAGTATTGGTGGACTATGAAGGAGGCTCAGTCGGTAATACGCACATCTCAAGAACAGCAAGGCTTCAGGTGAAGACGGCATAGTTGCCGAGATGTGGAAACATGCAGATGACCATTCCTTGCAGAGCATCTGTGCATGCTGGGTATCCAGCCCGAAGGCTGGTTTGATCCTCTGCAGCTCCACCAACAGCTGTCATAAATAGCCTAGGCGCACTGAAGAGGCGTACTAGGGAAATGAGGAGTGAGGCAGTTTCCCGTTGCTTTCCTCATCGAGCCAGCCACTGATATTACATATCAGTCTGCCAAGCCCACTGAAATGCATGCACCAACTGACCCTATGAGCGATATTTTCACACCATTCATAAGAGGGACTGGCTGCATAAGCAATGGTATTACTAGCATCACTCATACCTCAGTCGCTTTCATATTGTCAAAGCCAAGGATGAGACTGAGACAGGTCAATGAAAGTAACAAATTTGATATAGCCCATACCAGAAGACATAGTGCACTCTAAACACTACATCTCGCTAGCAAAGGCATGCAGAGCATCTATCAAATCATAAAGGACATATGGACAACAGAGTCCCTACCCGAAGGATGGACATCTGCCGTGATTCATCCCCTCCACAAGAAGGGAAGTAAGACAGACTCCAACAATTATAGAGGTATTTCCTTGTTACAAATTACCTACAAGATCCTCTCTGTAGGCCTGCTCAATGGAGTCATCCACAGCTAGACTCACAATTAGATAAATACCAAGCTGGTTTCCATAAGACTAGATCTTGTCCAGAACGGATACACAATCTTAAGACAGTTCTCAACTACAAAAGCAGAGGTGGACATCCCTGGCTGGGGGTCCTAGTAGATTTTCAGAAGGCTTATGACTCTGTGGACAGAGACACCCTTTACTCCATACTATGGGAACTTGGTCTGGATGGGAAGACCCTACGATTAGTTGAAGCCATTCTGAAGAACACGTCCAAGATTGGGTTCAGAGATGAACTATCCGAAAGCTTTCCAATCAGAACAGGAGTTAGACAGGGTGATGGTCTCTCCTGCATTCTCTTCAACTGTGTCCTGGAAAAGATCATTAGGGAATGGAGAATATGCTGCCACCAGGAGCTGGACTGAAGCTTGGGTACAAGAGAGACAACCTCATTGTCCCATGCCTAGCCTTTGCCGATGACCTCATTCTACTGGCAAACAATACAGAGGAGGCTACTTACAACTTACAGAGTCTTTATAGTGTAACAGTTAAGACTGGTCTAAAGATCAGCATCCAGAAGACTGAATTTATGACTAATTCCTCTCACAGACACTATCATACGAAAAGTACCTCCAGTTAAGTACTTGGGAGAATGGATCTCTGTGAATCAGAGCGAGAACCTAGCCACCGATGCCAGATGTACCAAGTTTGAAAGGGCTTATCACTCCTGTCGAAGTATCTATTCATCTAAGTGCCTCTCTAAGAACTCCAACACAGACACTACAAGTCGGTCATCAAAACATCTGTTCTGTATGCTTCTCAATGCCCTGTAATGGCCAGGAAGGGCTCACTCAGAAAGCTGGAATTAAAAGAGAGGGAGATCCTGAGGAGGATATTAGGACCAATCAGAGAGGAAGAAGGCATTTACAGAATCCGCCATAATGATGAACTGTATGAACACCAGGAGGACATTGTCATGTCTATAAGGAAAAGGCGCCTGACCTTTTATGGACACTTGGCCCGTCTGGATTCCGAAAGACTCACCAACAGGACATTCACAGTAACAGGAAGAGAGAAGGCTTCTAAGAACAAATGGATCATGTCAGTTAAGTCGATATGGAACAACTAGATATACCACTGGCACAAACTCATAACCAACTACTGTTCCGTCAAGCCATCCGACAGGGAGTTTTCCCAACATCCCTTACAAGTAAGAAGACTACAGGAACTAAGCGGACAGAGGAGAGAAAACTGGCTCATAGTCAGCAAATGAAGGAATATCGGAAGAAAAAGAAGAAAGCAACAACTTTACCAAAGAGTAGATACGAGCCCCGTAATCCTCAGTAGTCTTAAATGACAATGAATAATAATAATCATGTTATTGGCTTTACGTCCCAGTAACTACTTTTACGGTTTTCGGAGACGCTGAGATGCAGAAATTTAGTCCCACAGGAGTTGTTTTGTATGCCAGTAAATCTAACAACTCAAGGCTGATTATATCTATGTCATCTGGCTGGGAAAGAGAGTCTTCAAACCTTATCATAAGGTCGATGATTTCTGCTTTGTTTTCTTCTCCGGTTGGTAGCAATTATATCAACACGATGCTTATTTCCAACTTCTGCTGAACAGTGGACTTTCTTATGAACCTTAAAGCTTTTTTCTTTGAGACTGCTCACTAATTAAGATCTCACAATGTTATGACACTTGCAAAGTAACTCTCCCTGAGGGCTGTTTCTTTATTTTTTAAGGATATTCCAAATACCAATTTTCACTTCTGTAGCATCTTCAGTTTTTGAGATATAAGTACCCTCATAAAAAGAATTCAACCACCTTTTCAGTCCTTTTCACCCCTCTCCCCAGTGTTTTTTCCGTAAACAAAACATACGTGTTACTTTATTTTTAAAAGATTAAAAATACCAATTTTCACATCTGATGTTAAGTTTTGAAGAATTTTTGAAGAAAAGAATTCAATCCCTTTTTCAGTCCTTTCTAAAAACCCCTTTAAGTGAATTTTCCAAAAACAAAAATATACAGGTTGCTGTATTTTTAAAGGCGATTCCAAATACCAGTCTTCATATCTGTAACATCTTCAGTTTTAGAGATACCATTATCCTAATAAAAATTATTCAATCTCCTTTTCCAGTCCTTTTTACCCTCCACCCCCCCCCACCCCCTTTAAGTGATTTTTCCTACAACAAAAAAATACACGTTACTTTTTTTAAAAAGATGTTAAAAATACCTAATTTTATGTCTGTAATATGTTAAGCTTTTGAGATATACAGTAGATATGCTTATTTTAAAAATTCAACCCCTGATAACACTTCCCCTTAAGTGGATTTTCAGAAAACAAATTATGCATGTCCCTTTACTTTTACAGGAGATTGCAAATACTAATTTTCGCATCTGTAACATGTTACATTTTTGAGATACACTGTACTATAGAGATACTCATTTTAAAAATTCATCCTCTTTATCACTCCTGTAGATTTTCCAAAAACAAAACAAAAAATATGTGTTTCCTTATTTTTAGAAGAGATTCTAAACATCAGTTTTCACATATTTAAACTGTTAAATGTCTGAGATATAGATACACTCATTTAAAAAATTCACCCCCCTTTTCTTCCCCTTAGTGATGGAATATTAAAAAATCCTCCCTTTGTGAGCATCCACATTGTAATATAAATGTATCCCCAAAATTTCATTTCTTTATGTTGAGTAGTTTTTGTTCGGTAATGATGAATCAGTCAGTCAGTCAGTCAGTCAGTCAGTCAGTCAGTCAGTCAGTCAGTCAGTCAGTCAGGACATGTTATCTATATATATATAAAATAACTTGTCCTGACTGACTGACTGATTCATCATCGCAGAGCCAAAACTACTGGACGTAACGAAATGAAATTTTGGGGATATATTCATATTAAGATGTAGGTGCTCGCTAAGAGAGGATTTTCGGATATTTCTTCGCTAAGGGGGTGAAAAGAGGGGTGAAATTTTAAAATGAGTGTGTCTATATCTCGAAAGTTTAAAAGTTTACAGATGTAAAAATTGGTATTTAGAATCTTCTTTAAAAATAAGGAAACACGTATTTTTTGTTTTCAGAAAATCCCAATAGGAGGGGTGAAAAGGGGTGAAAATGGGGAAAATGGGTTGAATGCCCTTAATCAGTATACCAGTACTTATATCTCAGAAACTGAAGATATTACAGACCTGAAAATTGGTACTTTTGATCTCTTTTAAAAATAAAGAAACACGTATTTTTTTGTTTTTGGAAAATCCAATTAATGGGGGGGGGGGGTGAAAAGGGGGGTGATTTTTTAAAATGAGTGTATCTATATCTCAAAACTGTTACAGTTTATAGATGTAAAAATTGGTATTTAGAATCTCCCTTAAAAATAAAGAAACACGTATTCTTTTGTTTTCGGAAAATCCCAATAGGAAGGGTGTAAAAGGGTGAATAATGGGTTGAATGCCTTTAATGAGGCTACTTATATTTCAGAACCTGAAGATATTACAGACCTGAAAATTGGTATTTGGGATCTACTTTAAATGTAAAGAAACACGTATTTTTTCGTTTTTGGAAAATCCAAATATTGAGGGGTGAAAAGGGGGGTGAATTTTTTAAAATGAATGTGTCTGCATCTTAAAACTTTAAAATTTACAGATGTAAAAATTGGTAGTTAGAATCTCCTCTAAAAATAAAGGAACACTTATTTTTTTGTTTCCTGTAAATCCCAATAGGTGGGGTGTAAAAGGGTAAAAAATGGGTTGAATGCCTTTAATGAGGATACATATATCTCAGAAACGGAAGATATTACAGAACTGAAAATTTGTATATGGGATCTCCTTTAAAATAAAGAAACACGTATTTTTTTAGTTTTTGGAAAATCCTATTAATGGCGGTTAAACAGAAGTGACAAATTGGGGTGAATTTTTTGAAAGATTATCTTGGAAACGTAAAATGTTACAGACGTAAAAAGTGGGTGTTTGGAATCTCCTGTAAATGTAAAGAAACATGGGTGATTTGTTTTTGGAAACTCCACTTAAGGGGAACCCAAAAGGGGTGAAATTTAAAAATGAGAATTTTTACAGTATATCTAAAAAACTTAACATGTTACAGAAGTGAAAAATGGTATTTTTATCTCCATTAAACATAAAGAAACGTGTATTTTTAATTTTCGGAAATACCACTTGGGTGGAGGGGGGGTGAAAGTGACTGAAAATGGTGTTGAATTCTTTTAATTAGGCTACTGATATCTTAAAAATGAAGATGTTACAGACGTGAAATTTGATATTTGCAGTCTGCTTTAAAAGTAAGGAAACACGTATTCTCGGAAAATCCAATGAAGCGGGGGGGAGGGGGGTGAAAGAATTGAAAAATGAATTGACTTTAATTGTTGAGAATATATACATCTAATAAAAACTAAAGTTGTAACAGACGTAAAAATTCGAATTTGGATCTCCTTTAAAAACATAGAAAAACGCGTTTTGGGGGGGGAAACCATCTTGGGGGGCGGGAGTGTAAAGGAGTTGAATTCCTTTCATGAGGACACATAAATCTAAAAGTGAAGAAGTTAATGTCGTGATAATTGGTATTTAGAAGATCCTTCACTATTAAAGAAACAAGTATTTTTTGCGGGAAAATTCACCTAGGGGGGAGAGTAGTTTGAAATGAAGTGACAAAAGTAAATTATATTTATGGTGATACTTATATCTCAAAACTGAAGGTAATAGACGTGAACATTGGTGTTTGGAATCTCCCTTAAACATAAAGAAACACGCCTTCTTTTAATTTTTTTTGGGGGGGGGGGTTGGCAGTAAAAACTAACGGCGGTGGGGTGTAAAAGGAGGTGAGGCCAATTGATTTTACTGTTCTTAATGTACTTATACGGATCCGCCGTTGCTCAGGCGGCAGCGCGCCGGCTTCTCACAGCTGGGTTCCGTGGTTCAAATCCCGGTCACTCCATGTGACATTCGTGCTGAACAAAACGGAGGCGGGACAGGTTTTTCTCCGGATACTCCGGTTTTCCCTGTCATCATTCATCCCAGCAACACATAATAGTAAGAATAAGAATAACATTAATAATAATAATAATAATAATGTTCCGGACCGTCGTCAAATATGCGGACCGCGCTGGAAACGGCTCCTGGACGGGTAATGACTAAGAATGCAGTCCGGCCGCGGGGTCATTGCCGCCAAGGCGCCCAATATGACACTACGCCGGATCTCCTGAAGGATTTTATCCAGATTAAAAATGATTATAGGAAAATACGGTATGGCAAAGATTTACGGACCCAACTGACCGGGAAGAATGCCTGAGCCTAGCCCGGGAAGTACGAAATCGATTGCTGGAAAGGAAGATTGAAAAATGGGAGGAAACCAGCCGTAATCTAATAGAAAACGAGTCAGATCGGGGATTTTGGTGGATTCTCGCTGAAAACGTGTCAAATCGCGAATTTCGGCGGATTATATATCTAAAACAATAAGCATTCAATTATAAATTTCAGTATAATACCGTAGCGAAGCACGGGTACCTTGCTAGTTTTATATATATATATATATATATTCTTATGCAAGCATTGGTAAATTATAAAAAAATATTATGTACCTGATGCAACCTGAATCTTTGCTGCAACTCCCAACTTCTGAAGACTGTCTACAGCATCAGAAACCTTTGCTGGATACACACAAACAGCTGCTGTAGTGATTCTATTGCTACTAAGACCTTTTGCAGTCTCTTCATCAAATCCAAGAGCGATTAGTAAGTCAGGAGAAACTGGCTGTGCTGCCTAGAAACCAGATGAATAAATAAATACATTTTTTAAAACCTTTGGTTTAGAAGCAAGTGAAGAAACTCTTTATAATTTTTATTCTTTTTATCATTATTGACTTATTGTATGGCTTCTTTTAGTGCTGGGAGTGTCCGGGGACAAGTTTGGTTCGTTTGATGCAGGTCTTTTCATTTGACACCCATAGGCAACCTGCGTGTCTGGATGCAAGATGATGATGATGGGGAGGTAGGGAGAGTGTGGAATCTGGTGTCGGCACATAGCTGAATAAGACCAAGCGGTCTGTTCAAGGCTTAACGTCTCCTTGACAGACGAATCATCATCAACAGCATCATATGGGATTAAAAAGCATTCAAAGAAAACAGTGCTTCAACCAAGTGAAATATGTCTTTTAATTTCAGGACTGCATTTACCATTTTATTTTGACACCTACAAAAATGAAGTCCTTCACAACCTATCTCCACTTCATTCAGCTTTATGCCCGCCTGTTGGCCATGATCATTAAGGCGTCAAGTATTAATTCCTGAGCTAAATATTTTGAATGTAACTTAAAAGCTTTTCAGTATGTCAAACACTCAAGTTCAATATAAATATTTCACTACAACATACCTGTAAAAAAAACCACTATTAAGTAAGGAATGGAAATACACACTATTAAACAAAGAATGGCATGAAAATGAAAGAATGGCATTGTATGCTGGAGTGGAAACAAAGCAGGACTTTGTTAAGATAAGTTTCAAATTTCAAATTCGTAGGTGTTGGGACAGAGATTAACATAAATACAGTATTTCCAATTGAGATTGACTTGACAGAATCTGATGATGTTCTTTTAAGAATGAAAGAGGTCATATTATTGTAAATAATAACCAATGTTGAGCTGCTCTCAATTTAACTTCCACACAATTATCGCTGCATAAGTGACCCGTTGCACAGTGTAGCGATCATAGAGTAGTGGACAAAAATCAATTTATTGTCTGTGAAGGCGCTCACTGGCCAATTAGACTTAGAGAAACATGTATTTACAACTGTAAATATATACAAAATACTATCTCATCCAAGCATCCCATATCAAACTTTACAAGGCTCTTGTAAACATAAGTAATAAGATTGAAAATATAGTGAAAATTAATTATATGACTTCAACATGTCTATATTTTCCTCCTATCACTCATCACCATCACAGTCTACAAAATCATAGTTGTCCATAGAGGTATGGAGCTGGCCAGCATCATTTCTAAAATAAATGTCCAGGGGCCTGTTCCACAAACAAACTTTGCAACTTTTCACTTTGCACTTTTCAGTTCAGATTTTGTTCCACCATCACTTTTCAGATTTAGCTTGCAAAGTATAAGTTAGGAAACTTTTCACTTTTCAAGCCTGTTATATTCCTCCATTGGTACAGAAATGCAAAGTGCAAAGAAATGAAGTGAAAAGTTTACATAAAGCTTGCAAAGAGATGATTCCCTTTTCACCTGTTATTTAACAAATATGTACACTAGTTTCTCGGGGTAGAATTTGGTTTAGTGATATAAACATGTTACGATAGAGATTTTGTTATCATCAAGTGAGGACAGTGATGAAGAATCCAACAAGAGAACATACAAAGACAGGATTAATTTACATAACCTCACTTCGACGGAATTTCGTGAGTGTTTTCATAATACCCAACACAGGTTGATTTCTTGAAATGATCAGTCATTTATTGAAATATGCAACAAAAAGAAGTCAATCCCTTTCCGAAAAAGAACAAATTCTTATTTGCTTAGATTGGTTAGGAAATGATGCCCAGGTGCATGGTGTAGCAGCAATGCATGGGACATCATAATCAATTATCTGCAGAACTGTTACCAAAGTCGTAGATGTTATAGTAAATGTAATATTTCCTAACATAGTACGTTGGCCTGATAATCCACATAATATAGCAACAGAATTTCTAATGAAGAGTGAATTTCCTTCTGTGTGTGGATGTGTTGACAGTACTCTCATTAATACTGATGTTTGTCATAATTTGAGAGGTTACTTTTAAAGTTGCCAAAAAGGATGTCCCGTTTCTCCTTGACAACTTCTAGCACAGCCGGCTTCTTGTAATCATCTTTCTTTCCCATGATCAAAACTTTAAAACTACTGGTACCACAATTATACTGTCAAGTTCACCGTGAAAAATAAAGCATTAAAATCATGGAATATTATACTTTTCACTTTGTGAAGAAATTGAAAAGTAAAACCTAGATCATTGTGGGATAGAAAGACTTAGCACTTTGCAAGAATTGAAAAGTCAAAAGTGCGAAGTTGAAATGTTGCCAAGTTCCTTCATGGAACAGGACCCAGATCTGTATCTATTGTCCTTTTCCTTTTCTTACTGTGAGGATACATTAGGGTCCGATACAATAAGCATGTGTGTCATCAGGACCAAACATCTATTGGATCAAGAAGTTTACAGTGCAGGCTTTAACTTAGTGTGGCAGAAGACTTTGTGGAGTGCTTCTAAGGGTTCTTCCGAACAGTCCTACGGAAACCTCAAACAATTTTAATATATATGAACTCCATGGACTAGCAACCTGCGCAAACTGCTTGGCATGTAATTCCACTTGTATAACCTTAGGTACAAGTCTTTGGTATCACAAATAAGACTTTTAAGCCTGTCTACATCAATGACTCTTCCACTTGCAACTAACCATAGAATCACAGATAGGTTCCTAACAAGTGTTTCTTCAATGCCTGTCATTTCAGAACCCTTCTTACGATCAGTAAAGAACCTTCTGGTCGTATTAACATTGTTGGAGTACATATAGCCTTGTTCGGGTTTACCAACACGGCCCATTTTCTCTTTAAAAAAGTTGGATTTTTTTTTTTTTCTTTCTTTCTTTCTCAAGAAGTACCTATTTTCTGGACCCCAAACCTACTAGGATTTGAAGGGATGATGATACGCAATATGTAATAACCATTCAAAAGTTCCTATCATGGCATGAAGGGGAGACAGACTGAAAGGAAAGAGAGTTTTGTTTGCAGGCTTTATCACAAGGATTAGTAGAATTCATTTCTGTCGATTTTGAAACACGAATTAAACAATTTGAAGTTGTGTTGGTTCCACTTAGAATGTTACACACGCTGCCATCTACCATGGTTAAACGCAAATCAAAGGTGACATCTAATGTACAGTAACCAATGACTAAGGACTAAGGTACAGTTCACAAGACTCTCTATACGAGTAGGCTTCATGTTAGATTCTTCTTCTGAAACCAACTCCGGCGATTCTTTTGAGAACATGAATCTAATAGGTCTACAGTACAATTTTGATCCTGGACGATTGTTGCACCACAGAACTGTTCCCGATATTACATAAATCAATTGAATATGGGAGAAGGCAATCAAAAACATGTATTCACCCATATATTCCACACCCAAAGCACTGAATTTATGATTTTAAATACTGTGACCTCCACTGCTGTCAAATCCCCATTTACAGATCAATTTGGCTGTTACATCCTGCTCTACATGCAATGATTTGGAAATGCTTTCAACAGTTTTATACAAAAGTTCTTGTAGGTCTACCTGTGCAGATGTTTCAGTGACTGAAATACACTGGGGCAAAAGTTTTTTCTTTACTTGCCTTGCACTCTATAGGCTAGGGAAACAGTCTGCATGAATGCTGCTGACAACCGACCTCAAAGTGGTGTATTGCTTTTTGGAAAGATTGAGATCTACAAATAAGGATAAGGCTCGCATAACAGATAGGCATTTCAACTGTTCCATATTTTTTGGTATGTTTTCTTTCGCTGCTGCCTGTTTAACAGCAAAGGAAAGGTCCTCTGCAGAGTTAGTCCCTAAAAGAGGTTCTGCAAGCATTTTCTTTGTTTTTAGCGAACAGTCCTTGAACTGTTTACAGAGCCTACCGTGAGCAGAGCAAGCTCCATCGGTCTTCACTGTACTCCGGCAGTGAGCAGTTATCAATGTTGTTGCATAGTCTGGGAGCATATACGGACAATTAAGCACTCTGCAGTTTAGTTAGAAACACCGACTGAACCCTGTGAGACATCCGCCATTTTTTGCTCAGAGTCATGTGCAGTAATTCACTAAATTTACGTAAATTGTTGTACACATTTTCTGTACAATTTTCAAGTTTATAAGCACTACAAATAGCCTTTCGAAATTCCACCTTCTTTTGACTAGCATCGGTGGTAGACACCCACCTTTCAAAAATGTATTGGTGTTTCATGGTGCATTCTCCTGAAAAATATGTCATAAAAGTCTAACTTGCGGACAAATGCACACAAAGTATTGATAAACCTAAAGAGAAATGGTAGAGAAAGATATTACTGCAGAGATCTCGAGACAGGTTTTGGCTTTTTTTAAAGATATCCCTGATAAACCAGAGAAAACATGTTTACCAAACGTTGGTCGTAAAGGAAAGCACGTACCTGTACAGAAACTGTCCACTAGTAAGAAGAAGCCTCAGCCTTCACAGTGGTCTCAAACACCGATGCACACACTGGACGAGTTGACTGGCAAGTGGGGAGGTAACGACTCGGGTTGGTCAAATAGTGTCGCATGGAGCGCTCACTCTGTTAACTGTGGGAGTTTCATCTGTTTGCAACAAGGGTTTTCTATCTTAGCAATCAATTGTAATTCATTTGTCCTATGCACACTTAAGATACAATTGTTAACTTTTTTTTATTTTTGTCCATTGAGTGCTGTGCAGAAATGGACCTAATGTTGGACTTTTCATTTTTGAGATGTTTGTGGTTATAAAATTGGCATAAGATATTGAGCACTTAAAAAAAGAGTTCATGCTTCTCGGTGCAATACTTCAGAAGATATCAATTATTGACATTTGCTATTAAGAAAACGGTATTTTGAGAAAAACACAATTACAGCTTTCACTAATACTCTTACCAATTGTACACAAAGTTTTCATGACATCCAGTGGCAAAGACTCAAACTGCTAGGTAACTTAGTTTGTTAAGAAGACCCACAGGTAGCACAAGAAATCAAAACATAGAAATGCAATTTTTACACCCCACACACTTTTGTTCAGCTCTGCTGCCAACTTTGGGTCCCTTTCTGTGCAACAGGTCACATATAAGTTGAAAAGGAATGAGGAAAGAATGCAGCCTTGGTAGACATTCTTTTCAGTTTTGAACCGTTCAGTGTCCCATATGGTGTACAAACTTTCATCCCTTGATCTGAATAAAGTGATCATATTAATTAAATCAAATGAGTGGGTACCCCCAATTCCAGCAGGGCTTGCCATCATTTGCCATGCCCAACACAGTCAAAGGCCTTTCTGTAGATATGCTTTCTGCATGGTCCACCTCACATTAGCAATATGTTCGCGGATGTCGTAACCTCCACGGTAGCCAGCGTGAACATCAGGTAACTGAGCTTCAAGGATGGGTGAAAGACATTTCTCTGTGATCTTTAGAAGGATTTTGTTTATATGGGGAATCAAAGCTGTAGTACAATAATCTGAGCAGTCGCTGACATCTCCTTTCTTAAGCAATGGGGTAAAGATTGACCTTTTCCATCCTCCTAGCCATATGGTTGTTTGCCATATCTTCTGCTGCAAAGCAATGAAGGCTGCCAGAGGGGCAAGTTTTAAAAGTTCTGCTGGGACATGATCACAACCAGGACTTTAATATTTAATCAATTTTTCAGTGCCTATTCTACTTCTTCCTGGAGGATAGCTGGTACTAGTTCAAATGGTTCAACACTACATGGTGGATTAGCAAGAATGCAGTGACCATGTTTGGTTATAAGGATTGAAAGTTCTTATTTTTAAATAGTTTCTCTCTGGTTAGATATAGGCATAAAATAGTGATCCTTTGGTTAGAATTGTGATTTTAAATATTCTCCCTATGATATGTATTGTTTACTACTGTTTTGTAACTGAATGTTGCATTATTTGACACAACTGCATAATGTGTTGCGTGGAAAGATTTGATGTGATAATGAACTGAACTTAAGAAAGACTTCTTATTTTACAATCTGCTTTACGTCGCACCAACACAGATAGGTCTTATGGCGACGATGCAATAGGAAAGGGCTAGGAGTGGAAAGGAAGCGGCCATGGCCGTAATTAAGATACACGCCCAGCATCTGCCTAGTGTGAAAATGGGAAGCCATGAAAAACCATCTTCAAGGCTGCCGACAGTGGGGTTCAAACCCACTATTTCCCGAATGCCAGCTCACAATAGTGCACCCCTAACCACACGGTCAGCTCGCTCGGTATGTGATAAATAAGACTGAACATTTGGTGAACGATAATTCTGACTGTGTAGGTGCTAGTAGTAGCTTAAGTGTAATTAGTAAAGTAGAGAGTGAAAATTAAATTGATAGCGTTAAGGGAAATGACAATAAATACATGCATGATGATATAGGTTGTAGGCCTAAATTTCAGTGGAAAGATAAACTGTCTTCTTCATTAGTTTATGTACAACATAATTTTTTTATTCTTTTATTTTTATAAATGTCTGCATTTTCAGCATGATGGCTAAAAAGAATTCATTTCATTCTGCAGATAACATGCATTTTAATACAGGCCGGAGAGGGTTAAAGACATAACATGAGTAAAAATTCAAATGAATATAAGTTACTATACCAATTGATACAGAGCATCACACTTGGAACAAGCAGCTGAATAAGATGCAATGCATGTACTGTGGAAGGTGCTTTCTTGGAGCCATTTAAAGTCAAGAATTTCATGTTTGGCCCGTATAGAATAGAGATTACAAAACAATAAGTTAAATTGTACAAGATCCACCTTTCAATACAAGATATGTTGTTGATTAAAATTACAACATTTATTAAATGGTACCGGTTTCAAAATCTTGTTTGATGTTCTCATTGCAGTGTTTAATTTGTTCAAAATTCTGGAAAATAGCCCAGTCTTTCAGATAGGACGAAACTCTTTGACACGATATTCCCTCCTTCCTCCAAAACCCGCTGATCCCGCCCCGTTTATCGCCCCTCCCCCTCCTTCTACCTAACACTCCTACCTCTTCCCTTCCTTCCCCAGCCGGTCCACACGTCTCCCTTGTGCTTTTCAGTTCCTCTTAAACTCAACTCTGCAGTACATACAACCAGTCAACCAAAAGGTGAGTCTCTTCATAAATACTTTCTTGCCTCATTTCCACTATCCGAGTTACCTCGTTTTTATCTTTCATACTACAGGCCCGCATTGGATCGAGAATATTTTAACTTCTTCAACATACAGTTCTGGTCACAAGATCCACTTGCTCCAAAGAAATACGACATAACATCATACTTACGAAGATGGCTTTTATATGTATAATCTACTGACTTAGTATTGTTTTTACGCTGCCAGAGGAACATCATCCACTTCTTTCAACGTAATTAACATTACTGCATCACACCTAGCGTACATTTCTCTACATACGTTGATGCCAATGCTGTACAAAGCACCCTAATCTAAAAAAATTTAAAATTGTCAATGACTTGGAACTTATTCTACGAGGCTTACGAACTTCAGTTTTTTATTTTATAGTGACTAAGAAGTTGTCGTCCGACTCGTTAGCTGAATGGTCAGCGTACTGGTCTTCAGTTCAGAGGGTCCCGGGTTCGATTCCTGGCCGGGTCGGAGATTTTAACCTTCATTAGTTAATTCCAATGGCCCGGGGGATGGGTACTTGTGTTGTCCCCAACATCCCTGCAACTCACTTACCACACATAACACTATCCTCCACCACAATAACACGCAGTTACCTACACATGGCAGATGCTGCCCACCCTCATCGGAGGGTCTGCCGTACAAGGGCTGCACTCGGCTAGAAATAGTCACACGAAATTATTATTTACAAGTTGTCAATCTTGTACTAATTATATATTCAAACCTGGACATTTAGCAAAAATATGCTTTATATTTTAACTTGTTATAGATAATTTTAATTAAGAGGGTCAATTTTATCTGTTTTAACTTTAATGTGTATCTTTGTATATGACCCTATTTGGCTGATGATGATGTCCATGGATGTTGAAACCAGTACCATTTAATAAATGATGTTGTAATTTTAATCAACAACATATCTTGTATTGAAAAGGTGGATCTTGTACAATTTAACTTATTGTTTTGTTTTCTTGGAGCCAGACGTATAAGCATTCACACTGGAAGAGCCCATCCCAACATCGAAAGGCAAATTATTCTCTCTCGAGAAAACAATATCAAAATTCAACCCCCAGAATGTGTCACATCGATGAGGCAGAGCATGACCTACCACCAGCACCCCTAACCTCTCATGATGATGACTTAAATACATTCAAAACCGACATGGAAAACTGCAAAAAGGAATTCCACAATAATACCAACAATTTCATATTCAGTGGCCTAGTAAATGACTTCTATTAATATCGAGCAAAAGCAATTGACGCCTTCTCAGGATTTAAATAGCCAGCGAGAAAGTTCTATGAATTGAGCGGGGGTGGGGGATTTCAACATCCAAAGAACTTATGGAAAGTCATCACACCCTGAAAAACAATCTAAAAGAGATAGGGCAAAGAGACAAGCTTGATACACCCATCAGCTAACAGTTCCAATACTATAAATCAGAGAAGGAAAGCAGTCCTAAGAGTTCTTGGAAACAATGGGAAACAATGCAAAATTCCCATTGACAACATTGAAAACAATTTCTTCCACCTCCAAGTAACTTCCAATATCTGCTTGCAAAATGATTATCCTATCTCATAACCGGAATCAGAATAATTCAGGATGAGACCTACCAGTGCCTTGGACACATCACTAGGTCCAGACCATGTATTAATGAGAATTGTGATTCTGTCTGTGAAATCATAGTATTAATAGCAATGAGAATGCTGAAAACATCATAGGTCCCTCTGTGCTTTCAAAAAGCAAGGACAGTAGATATTTAAGTCAGGAGATGAGACAGTTGCTACGAACTGAATGCATATTACAATCTGCTCAGTTTTACAAAGGATTATCTAGAGAGTATGAGACTGTAGATTGAGAACATTCATACATTCAATGAACATCAGAAAGGGTTCACAGCCTCTCCCAGCACAATCACCAATACCTCATTGTTACAGGCAATTTTGGCCTCAAGACAAAGAAGGAAAAATCTGATGCCATTACTGTAAGTTTTCTTTGGCTATTGTAATCCAAAAGGCTTTTGATATTCAATGTTATGTATTAAAAACCTAACATGTCCACAAACAATCTCTAGTTAAAAATACATTAAAAATTCAAACATGATTAAACATTCATGTTATGTCATATGCCGACTGAGTTGAAAGTGTAAACAAATCTCCAGGGCCTCTGCATTCAATATAATGAGCATGGTTACAATTTTTAGGTGCAAATTTCAGATGAAAAAAGGAAGGGAAAAGGAGCTCAAATGAGGTTAAAAAAGGTACAAAAAGGTGCTGGTTTATTCAACTAAGTCAACACTTTCTCTTTTAGTATATTGAGGTACAAACAAATACCATACATCAAATTATCACTCATCAAAAGAAGGAAAAAACATGAAGCTGTTGTACTTCAAGACAATAAGCATCTCTATATTTTTAAAAGTAAGTCTGTTTCTATTAGAAGATAGAATGTCTTTGTAGATGCTAAAGCTTCTTTTGACATCCACAGAAACCAGTGGGGCAAACTTTGTATTCACTTGGAATGGCAACTCTACAGATGTGGCGAATTCCTCAATGTCTGGATTCTTCTAAAGACTAGACTCAAGTTTGTCTTTAGCAAAGCAAGCTAACTGCTCCCTCACGGAAGTAAAAATATCCCATGGTTTTTCCTTTTCCAGAACTTGTTCTTCTAATCATTTAATAACTGCAGTCAGGTACTTGTAACTACGGACTCAATATGATGTATTCACAAAGACGCACACAAAATGCTGTCAGTTGCGTACCCTAGTTTAAAAAAAAAAAAAAAAACACACACACACAAATGAACTGCCATCATGAAACAAAACACTATTACAAAAGAATAAGAAGCGACTGCAGCAAATGCATGTCAACTACCAACCCAACAAAACCAATTCACATACTTGACTTCAACCACATGCTAATACGACTTCCACACAAGTCTCATCAATATAACTCAACTCACACTCACAAGACTGCCTCTTTATATATATTGCCTGGCCAGGCTTCTAGAAGGATATACACAATATGTTTTTCTCGTAAATTAGAGATATCCAATAGTCCAGCTACAATGTAAAGAAGTTTCTATAACTATCTAGAGCTAAAGATACGTTATTCTGGATATTACAGTGTGTTGCACAATGTTACACTGGATTATACATCACATATACAGGTAATAATAAATTATATACTATTATTTGTGTGTTCCCACATTAAATTAACTCATAAATACATATACAGTAGATGTTTCATGACATAACCTCACAAATAATATGATTGTCTGTACATAACTACGTAAATAATAACAATACTAATACATGGATGTCAAGACTTCATAGCCATACCTCACAAATAATAATAATAATAATAATAATAATAATAATAATAATAATAATAATAATAATAATAATAATAATAATAATAGAAGCCTCCGTGGCTCAGACGTCAGCCTCTCACCGCTGGGTTCCGTGGTTCAAATCCCGGTCACTTCATGTGAGATTTATGCTGGACAAAGCAGAGGCAGGACAGGTTTTTCTCAGAGTACTCCAGTTTTCCCTGTCATCTTTCATTCCAGAAACACTCTCCAGTATCACTTCATTTCATCTGTCAGCCATTAATCATTGCCCCAGAGGAGTGTGACAGGCTTCGGCAGCCGGCACAATTCCTATCCTCACCGCTAGATGGGGCTTCATTCATTCCATTCCTGATCCGGTCAAATGACTGGAAATAATAATCAAAATAATCATCAATATCATCACAAGAGTAATGATATATTCTACATATCAGTATCGTAAGACATTTTAGCCCTCCTAGTAGTTATGATCAATAAGGTGTCAAGTCTATAGGGTTTGACTCCATAGTTAGCTGGTTTGGGCCCCATTGGTGGAAAACAACTTTCACCGTCAGAATGTTGGGTGGCAGGGTAGGAGAGGTGGTGGTATACAATCACTAGATTGTGACCCAAAAGCTTGTATTTAATTCCAAATCTCTCCACAATGTTCATACTGATTAGCAGCATATGACGCAGCTGATGATTCGTCTTTTGGATGGGGATGTTAAGCCTTGAGCAGATCCCTTGGAGTAGGCCATGTGCCGGCACTGGGTTTCAGTTGCTCCCTTCCTTCTATCATATATTACATCATTCATTTCATCTCATTAACTCATCTGATGGGATATAGAAATGGAACATGGCTTGGACATACATACTTTACAGCAACGTATGACATTTTCATCCCTACAGGCTTCACATAAATACATCATTTAAAAGCATAACAGCAAACGGTTCTTGTTTCTTCACTGTTAGCACACAACACTTAATCTACTTTTTAATTAGAAACCCATTCGCTGCTACTCTAATTTCACAGTTTTCCAATGCTAGGGAAAGGAATTTTAGGCACTAATAGGTTAGAATGCGAATAGTATCACCTAGCTCGCACAATGGTTCTGCAGTGAGATTTGCATTAGTTAAGGACATGGACTTTCAAAAACCCTAAAATTTATGCAACTTGCCTATATAACTGTAGAGCAGGCTATATGATACTTGCGACTCACTTAAATGCATCTGCATTTTAACCTATTTGTGCCTAAAAATTCTTTCCCTATTCATCAGTCTTATTCCTTCTCCCTACGTCTGCTTACTGTCATAGTTGCTACAAGTTTTCTTTCGTTCTCCTGGTATAGAAATGTTAACTGGAAAGCATTCAAGTAATAAAAATATGGTTAGGATTTTCTTTTCACAACTAATTAATTTTCATAAAAAGTTTTGATCATCATTAAATTCCAATTTACAAGAAGCTTCCCATACCTCTAACCATACTGATCCTGCCATGGTGCACACCTTCACCTGACATGGTGTATATAATTGGCATTTAGCCTTCGGGGAGCACATATACGACTGTTCACACCATTTCACAGACATCAACACTGATCTAAAAATTTTACACTTCGAAAATAAAAGTAAATCTTTGAATATAAAAGAAGCAATAGAAATTTACGTTGCTAAAAATGCTAATGCAAATAACCTGAATGAGCATACACATTTAAATAATTCTCCCCTATTCGCTCTACTCACATAATATCTGACAACACCTACTCATTAAATTGCTTTTGTCATAATAATAATAATAATAATAATAATAATAATAATAATAATAATAATAATAATAATAATAATAATACCGTTCCTTACTTTATTCACCTAAATTATTAATTTGCATTCATCCATATTACATAAAAGTACTTTTAACATGAAATAGGTCAGTAACCTCTCTCCCCTCTCCAGTGTTGATTGAAGGTTCCACAGCGCTCTAGCCGCTCCGCCCTACTTCTCCCTCCCCTCTCCACTGTACAGTAAACTCTATTTAATCATCCAATAGGAGAGATCCACATCGCTCTATAAGGCCCCTTTCCATGCGCAGCGTGCCTCACCAAAAACTTTCCATGACCACAGTCCTGAAATAGTGTTTGGTGACAACGGACTTAACATCGGCAGTCTAGACAAGTACGTAAGTTTTCATTATATTAATACTTGTATATATTTTTATTTTCTCATTACTGTTTCATGTTATCACTAAACTCTCTTTCATTGACAAGTTTATGCTATGTAAACAACACTGTACATATATAAGCTTGTTTTTAAGTGATCTGATAGAATCTGAGGATGTTCTTGTAGAATGAAACATGTCATTAACATAAAGAAATAAATGAACTGGATTAAAGCCACTATATATATATTTATTAATAATAAAGCCAAGCTTTCAGCCAAATTGCATTGGCCTTCATCAGGGCATGTGAAGTTTTGCCTCCGACAGTGAGCAAAGAAATTATCTGAAGGAACATGGAAGTCAAGCCCGTACTATCCACGGCCTACCCCACTAACTGGACTCAAGGATTGTGGCGCTGTGCTGTGGTGGTTGGGAGGGAAGTTACTGATGCACTGTCCTCTGTCGACAGTTTGAGTGCGTCCCGCTGTGTCATGGTGGTGTTATGCATGTGTTTCTGCAGTACAGGTCTCTATGTATTTGATAACTTGAAGCCGTCTTCCCTGTTGATGTTATCTGGGCGCAGCTCTATCTCTATGGCTTCCCTCACAAGACGAGCATAGAAGTCTTTTACAGGCGCGATGACCTTCGCCTGGTCAAAGAGGATTTCATGGTCTGTACTGTAGAAATGTTCTGCTATGGCAGACTGGCTTATAGCATTCTCCGTGGAGGATGAAAGAGCGACATTCTTTACCGATCTGATGTGCTCTTTCACTCTGGTGCTAACAAGCCTTTTTGTCATGCCAACATATGAACAACCACAACCACATGGAATTTCATATACGCCCGGTGTTTCAAGACGTGGCTTCTCTTTTGACTGGTCGAAACAGGGATTTGAGCTTCTGGTCTGTGGTGAAAACTGGAATTATATTGTACTTCTTAAGAATGCGCCCTATTCTGTCAGTTATACCTGCCACGTAAGGAAGGAATACTTTTTTCTTTTTGCTGTAGTCCTGGTTGGTGTTATTCAAGTTAGGCTCTTTGATCTTCACAGCTCGTGTTATGTCTCCAGATGTATAGCCGTTTTTCTTCATGGATGTTGTCAGTTCTCTCATTGCACTCGAGCGGTTATCATCGTCTGCAACATTATTCACCCTAGTATATAACGTTCGAAGGAGAGCTGCTTTTTGGGAGGGGTGGTGATGTGAAGACTTATGAAGGTATCTTTCAGAATGTGTAGGTTTCTTGTACATTGCATGGCCTAGTGTACCATCGTTCTTCTTGTATACTAACACATCAAGAAAAGGTAATTTGCCTTCATTTTCTGCTTCCATTGTGAACTTGATCTTACTGTTAATGGAATTTAGGTGCTCTAAAAATTCATTTAAAGTTTCCCTTCCATGTGGCCAGACCGAAAATGTGTCATCCACGTAACGATAGAAGCACTTAGGTTTCAATGGCGCTGTTGTTAATGCAGTAGACTCAAAGTGTTCCATAAAAATATTAGCAGCCACTGGTGACAAAGGTGAACCCATTGCTGCTCCTTCTGTCTGTTCGTAATAATCCCCTTTGTAGTAGAAGTAAGTGGATTTTAAACAAACTGCTGCCAGACTGGTCAAGTCCTCAGACAGGTATTCTCCGATGTAAGCCACTGTTCCTTCTACAGGTATATTAGTGAAAAGTGATGTAACATCAAAGCTTACCAGGATGTCACCTTCGTCCACGTAACTTCTGCAAGAAATGTTTCGAATCTTTAATGTGATGTTCTGTCTCCCCTTATTCTGGCTGTAGCAGTGATGAAATATAGCGGGCTAACTCATGGGTCGCAGAACCAATGGCACTCACGATTGGTCTTAGTGGCACGCCATCCTTGTGTACTTTTTGAAGGCCATAAATGACTGGAGGTACCGGGTCTGAATTTAGTAATGACGTGGCAGGTATAACTGACAGAATAGGGCGCATTCTTAAGAAGTACAATATAATTCCAGTTTTCACCGCAGACCGGAAGCTCAAATGCCTGTTTCGACCAGTCAAAGAGAAGCCACGTCTTGAAACACCGGGCGTATATGAAATTCCATGTGGTTGTGGTTGTTCATATGTTGGCATGACAAAAAGGCTTGTTAGCACCAGAGTGAAAGAGCACATCAGATCGGTAAAGAATGTCGCTCTTTCATCCTCCACGGAGAACGCTATAAGCCACTCTGCCATAGCAGAACATTTCTACAGTACAGACCATGAAATCCTCTTTGACCAGGCGAAAATCATCACGCCTGTAAAAGACTTCTATGCTCGTCTTTTGAGGGAAGCCATAGAGATAGAGCTGCGCCCAAATAACATCAACAGGGAAGACGGCTTCAAGTTATCAAATACATGGAGACCTGTACTGCAGAAATACATGCATAACACCACCATGGCACAGCGAGACGCACTCAAACTGTCGACAGAGGGCGGTGCATCAGTAACTTCCCTCCCAACCACCACAGCACAGCGCCACGATCCTCCTGAGTCCAGTTAGTGGGGTAGGCCGTGGATAGTACGGGCATGACTTCCATGTTCCTTCAGATAATTTCTTTGCTCACTGTCGGAGGCAAAACTTCACATGCCCTGATGAAGGCCAATGCAATTTGGCTGAAAGCTTGGCTTTATTATTAATAAATATATATATATATATATATAGTGGCTTTAATCCAGTTCATTTATTTCTTTATGTTAATACAATGAGCCACGAAAACTTACGTTCATTAATTAGAAACATGTCATTCTTTGTATGTTAGTGTGTATTTTACAGGTATGTTTATAGTGTTATAATTTACATTGTATTTGCTGTGTGTTTGACAGACTGAAAAGCCTTTGTTACATTTTACATGGTGTACTCTATCAATTCATCCCTAATGGCTTTCACCTCTTAAGAATTCTGACATGGTTTGTTTCACAGACGCTGTATCGGTTTGGAACATACTGCGCCATCTACCATCTTAGGTGTCAATGTGAAATGTCTCTGGAGGCAAATAGTGTAAAGAGATCTTGAAGTAGGATGTTTTCTAAGAAGTTGTGCAGATAACTGCATATGGTAGTCACAATGATTGTATTTTCTACGACTAATATCTTTAGGCTTTCTAAATATATGGAAAACACTAACAAGCAATCCAAAGCAGTTTTCCACTATTCTGCAAGCACATGAATGTCAGTAATTTTAGATTCTGTGGGGTGAGCCTTTGTCGTGACAACCAGCGGATGGTTTCATAATGTGCTCTTATAAGAGAAACGCATCATCTGCCACAAGAACATGATGACATTTCTCTTCCTGAAAGAGACTCTGGAACTGGAAGAGGAAAACTGCTTTTAGATAAATTCTTGTAAAAGTCACTTTCCCGGAATACGCCACTATCCTAAATCCTTCCTTACACTCCATATTAGTATGCAGGAAACCATACATGGCATTAGCGACTGCCATCAACCCGATGCTGAAAATTCCCTTGTAATTAAAAAATTGACTGTCACTTCCTTTTGGGCACTTTATCAGTATGTTTCTCCATCACACGTGCCAAAGCAGTGGTGATAATTCCATGGTCTCAAAATTGTGTGATACTCTTTGCAACTCTTTGTTTGTTTGGAATATCAGGAACAATAATTTTGCGATTAGTAAATATATTATTTAAATGTTACATATTCATTTCTGTGTATTACCTCTTTATTAGCAAGCTACAATAATCTGTCATTCTTTAGACTTAGAGAAACTGAAGATTTACTCTGTGTTGCAACTCCAGACTCTCCAGTAATCTCAGTCGATGATCCACCACATCAGATTTTGAAAAATATGGAGAATAGTCAGCGTTCTGCTGAGGAAATTGGACGTGGTGACAAGAATCGTGGCAAGTGCAGAAAAAGAAAATTAAATTTGCAAGAGGAAAGAGTGGAAGAAGCCTATAGTATTATGAAGTCTTCCATTAAGAGAGTTGAGTATGCAGTAATTGGAGAAAATGTGGCAAATGAGCTGAGAAGAGTATCGCCAAGAGAACAAGATCTAGCCAAGCACAGAGTAAACAACATTTTACTTGAAGCCTCAATACGCAACAATGATTTTCAGTCTCCAAGTTGCACAAGAAATTTTAGCAACACCCTACCCTCATATAATAGTAGCTACATGTCACCTTAAACTACATCAAATTCTATATTCCAGTTTCCTTTTTTGTCTGTGCATTCACCTGAGGAGCATGCTTCTGCACTATTTTCACCCATCAGTGAGAACGATATATCACAACCACAGTGCGATCATAACAATGCCGACAACCAAGCAGTTTTCGTGAATTTACTTCATCTTCCATAGTTTGAAAATTCAATAATAGTGTTATAAATGAACACATTAAACAAAATACTGTTACTCTAAAATATTATGGGTTCTTATAAATTTATATGTTTTAGTGCTTAGATTCTCCTTATTTTTCTCTGCGGTCCTTTTTTAATTAATTTAACAAAAGGAAAATAATTTTCTTATTTGTACGTGTTATACTGTATTCTTTGGATCGCCCTTTTCTTCCTTAAATAAAGCCTGGTCCTCATCCCCTTATGGCCTCACGATAAAGGGAAGTTTTTTCCCGTCCTGGGGTATTTACCCGCCTTAAGTTGGCTATTTTCCCCTTGGCTCCACGTTCTGGTGAGAAACACCCCGCCCCTTTTGGTACGCCAATGAGAGGCGGGTCACCTTGCACGTGTCTTTCCCCGCTCCGGGCAGGCAAGCACTCGCTTGATCTTGTCGTCATTCTGGCTTATTAGCTCGTTCGCAGCACACTTGCGGGCAGGTCTTGCCGCAGCCTCGAAACTGAGTACTCACTAGACGTGGAGGTAAGACTTAAAGAGATTTTTCCCCTTGTGTAGCTCGTTATGAAGAGTTTGAGGAAGCGGATCACAATCTTTAAGCTATGTATATGTTAAGTAGGTGTAAAGCCTCAGTTAATGAAAAGTTTTAAAAGGGTTCTCGGCCCGTGTATACTTCACTCTTAAATATGGTACGGATGTTAGATTTATATTATGGTCTTACGACCTGTGTATCTCTTGTATATGGACAGATCACTTTTAATTGTTGTTTGTAAATTTAAAGTTGTGTTAAGTCCTTCCTTTGAGAAGTTTAAAGGATCTGTGTAAATGAGTGTAGTTACCGAGTATGTGAAAGCACTAGAATGTTTTGGTAAATAGGGCGAATATTACGGTATTTTATTTCTAGTTGTAATGAGTTTACTTTTGAGGCATATGCTTTTGCGCAACATTTCTAAGATTATTTTGGCAATCTGGGATACCAAGAGACCCTCACTTTGGTGTTTGTGTAAAGGCAACGTCTTGTGTTTTTAGGGCTAGGCCCCGTTACTAGTGAATAGTATGTTAACTAGTAAATTGTGCTAGGCACATTTGTTTATAGTATTTTAGTAAATTGGGTTTTGAAATGAGACACGTCCCTGGCTGTTTGAAAAATTGTGTATCGAAGTAATGGAATGGCTTCCATTTATGTAATAAATTGTGATCTGGCAAACTTAACATGCCTTTACGCTCCATTCCCTTGGCCCACCACGTCTTTCCATAAAAGCTACCGGGTATAAACCCAGTACAATAATCATTGAACATTTTGATTCTTAGGCCTAATTACCTGAAAATATACTTACTTTCAATAATCATTGAACATTTTGATTCTTAGGCCTAATTACCTGAAAATACTGTATACTTACTTTTACAACGTCTTTCAAGGCACTTATTAAAGCCATGCACATCTGCAGGATGATTCACAAGATGGTAGGTTCAGGAAGTCAAAACAAAGACATCAGGTAAGTATAGCTATCACCAGGAGCCAAAAATCGAAGGGTAAGCAACACCAGCTTCAGGGCTGCCAACAGTGGGGTTCGAACCCACTATCTCCCGAATACAATCTTACAGATGTGTGACCCTAACTGCATGGCCAACTTGCTCGGTAATGTGATGTTAATCTATATAAATGAAGTTGTAGGGGGTCTGCTGTCTGTAATTTTGTCTGTTTTGCCAATTTTTCAGATTTTTGACCGTAGTTTTTAGCTTTCATATCCGTTTGTTCATCTGTTCCACTATCACGGCGAAATGGCTGGATTGATCTCAACCAAACTTCATATTTAGAGTATACCCATCCAGGGTAAGGTGTAGATATACATATAATTTAAAAATCGCTGAACAGACTGGGGTTCTATAGGAAAAGTGGAACAGTTTTCTTAAATTTTCTCTTATACTATTGATTTTCTGTAAAATCCGTGGACTACATGTGAAACATCCCTTTATTTTAAACAATTTTTGTCATGTACATAATTTTGTTTACTCTTCAAATGACGGAGAAAATTACAATTTTCTGGGGTTTTCATGCTCTACACTGAGTGACCGACAGACTGACAACAAACCTACCGATTACCATAGCAATGTCTCTGGCTGCTTGTCAGCAGGGAAATAATATTATGCCATTTTTGTCATCCTTCCTGTAAACTTGTGGTTATTCCAAGGGTAGAAGGCGAGAGAGACATCAAGCTGCCATTCTGCGGGATATTTGCAGAATACTGTTGGAGGATACAATAGTCTTTGAATAGCACTAAGGGTAGCTGTTAATATTTGAACAGTACACTGGAGTGTAGCCCATTATTTCACACTGTAGGGCATTTTCTGGCATTTGCTATAATTTTTACTGTATTTCTCTTCTACTTCTGTTTTCTGCTTTATTTCCTTGCCTCTGCTTTGCCTCTTTAGGCTTAAATAACAACACCATAAGTCATCATTTTATCTGTTTACCTAAGAATCCCTGCGCCTAAATTTCGCCTCTGTTATCGCTTTCTTAAATCTGTAACTCATATCATCACAATTTAGTGAGAGACATTTCATTTTACAATTCATCCACTTGGGATTTACATATCTGTCCTCCTATCCAGCTGTCCTCAGTTATTATGTTATTTTAAATTAATGTTGACTTTCTTAGCTGTATTACTTTCTTCCTTAATTTCAGCGTATGTATGCAACTGCTAATCCTGAAACTTGGAGACTATTTCCTTTGAGGAAAAATTCCAAGCTGATCAAATATTGAAATATGGAGGCAATTTTAATAAGGGTGCATACCTTTGTTACGGGGTAATTGGAAGCTGAATGGTAAGTCGTATTACAAAATGGATAGCACAATCGCTGTTTAATTTAGAAAGATTTACAACTTTGGTCCTGACTTTTTGTTGTATCTTGGTCCCTTATACGTTAAATAGACTTATCTCAATTTTAAGTTAATTTTATACACGTTTATGTTGTTGGTTGATACACTTATAGGAAAGATAGAATAATCAAATTCAGCATGCACATTGACACGACTAGTGGCCATATGTTGATAAACTTAACCATAATAGGTATTTTATTTGATCCTCTATTGACTTGTCTAAATCTATTAAAGAAACAATTTAAAATAGTTTATGTTGGGTCCACCTTGTCAATACACTTTTAATGATTGAAAATTATTTATTTAATCATCTTTGATTTGATATCACTGATGAAGGGAATGGATATTGTTCCTGAAACATGTATGATAAAATAAACAATTTTCAATCACAGAAAGTGTATTGACAAGGTGGACCCAACATAAACTATTTTAAATAGTTTCTTTAAGAGATTCAGTGGCCATATGTTAGCAAAATTTTATGACTCCAGCTGTCAGATAAGTATCCAAAAAATAAAGTAATATGTGAAAACTGTACCCAAATTTCACCTTACTCAATGTTTCTAACTCAATCTAACCCATAAATATAGGAGATACAAGAAAATGCCATAGGACCAACCATGTAGAACACTAAAACAGGCATCTGATGGCAGAATCTGTTTGTCGATATGTTGTACTGCTTAAAAGCAGTAAATCTCGAAATGAAGGTCTGCACTTATTATCATACCCATACTTATCTACTCAAAGTCAAGACCGTATCAGTGGCTTTTACCTATCGTGTCTGTTTGTTTGTCAGTTTCACTATCACTGTTACCATGGCAACATCTCTGGCTGCTTGCCAGCAGGGAAGGAACATAATGCCATTTTTATCATCATTCCTGTAATCATGTGGTCGTTCCTCAGATGAAGGCAATAGGGACATCAAGCTGCCATTCTGCAAGATATTTGTGGAATACTGTTGGAGGTTACTATCATCTTCGAATCGCACTAAAGGGGACTGTTAATTTTTTAACAGTACCGCGGAAAGTATCGTGGGCAGTAGATGGCTCACCAGACACAGTACAGTACTAGCGTTCGAAGCGGAAGCTGACGGAACCATCAAAATCAGTTTGAGAGGGAGTCACGTAACATAACAGGTGTACACACATATGAATGTGTAGCCCATTATTTCACACCGTAAGTGTTTCTGGTATTTGCTATAATGTTTTATGTATTTCTCTTCTACTTCCATTTTCTGCTTTTATTTCTTGGCTTTGCCCCTCTTCTTTAGGCTTAAGTAATAACATCATAAGTCATCTTCTTATAAGTTGCCACTGATGCTTTCACGGCCCATACCTATAGACATGATATAGGCATTTGGGTTTATGCTGTGTCAAGAAAATAAGGTGAAATTCTTTACGTTTTGCAGAAAACTTTTTTCTGCGTCTTCAGAAGAAAATCTTGATTGCTCACGAGGAAGACTTCTGAAAGAATGAGGTTTGAATTTAGACGTTATAACAGAAGTGAAAGTGGTAAGTTCATTTGTCAGCAGATGGCTCACTGGAGTAAGGCATTAAGGAGTATGAGGGAGGAGCTGGAGAGCTTGAGAGAGATAATTAGGATTCTCTCAGAGGACAGGAAGGAAAGTAGGCCTCTAAACAATGTACAGGATACAGTAGGTGTAATAGAGGGATTAGAAGGAAATGGGGGAATTGTGGAAGACAGGTGGTCTAATGTTTTAAGGGGAAGGAGATTGCAGGCTAAGGGCTCCATTCAGGATCAAAATTCAGGACAGGTGTCGATGAGAAATCTGTATGAGTCACTGCAGGTAGAACAACCGAGGGAAGATGAGGAACAGGGAACTGTTGCCGAGAAGTTTGGAAGTAGGAAAAAGGGAAGAGGTAGGAAAGGGAAATGTGGAGTAGTGGATAGGAAAAGACAGGTGGAACAGGGTCATGGGTTGGAGAAAAGGGAGGAGGAATAGCTTCTGCAGCTGTCAGGAAAGATAGGACTGACCAGGAGGGGAGGGAATCAAGTGAGGTGGGTAGGGTTGAGGCTCTGGTCATGGGGGATTCTATTGTTAGACATTTTGGGAAAGTGTGTGGAGAAAAGGGTACCAGGGTAGAGTGCTATCCAGGAATTAGGTTAAGGCAGATGTTGAGGAAAGTAGAAGAGAAGGAGGAGGGAAAGGAGAAGGTGGTAGTGTTTCACGTTGGTACTAACAACGTAAGACAAGCAGGTATAAGTACCAACATAGTTGGTGATGTGTGGGATCTGGTAAATGCAGCACGGATGAAGTTTAAGGAAGCGGAGGTTGTTATCAGTGGAATACTGTGTAGGAGGGATACTGACTGGAAGGTGATTGGGGATTTAAATGAGACTACGGAGTGGGTATGTGGGAATATGAGAGTGAAATTTCTAGATCCTAATGGGTGGGTAGGAGATAGGGATCTGCCCTCAGATGGCCTTCACTTAAACCGAACTGGTACATATAAGTTAGGAAATTTGTTTGGAAGGGTTATAGGAAGGTATATTCAGGGAAACAGGGTGCACTAGGGAGCAGTGTTAAGGGAACAGGGAACTGGAAATCAAGTAGGGATGATATAAAACTGTTAGTGCTTAACTGTAGAAGTATTGTAAAGAAAGGAATAGAATTAAGTAATTTAATAGATATATACTTACCAGATATTGTAATAGGAGTTGAATCATGGCTGAAAAATGATATAATGGATGCAGAAATTTTCTCACGGAACTGGAGGGTGTATCGTAGAGATAGGATAGGAATGGTAGGAGGGGGGTATTCATTCTCGTAAAAGAAGAATTTGTAAGCTACGAAAAAGTTAATGATGACAAGCACGAAATTCTAGGGGTAAGTCTCATTTCTAAAGATAATAGACAACTTGATGTCTTTGGAGTGTACAGACTACAAAATGGTAGCGCAGATGCTAATTCAGAACTATTTGATAAGATAATCAGCTATGTGGGAAACGATAAGGAAAGGAACGTGATCGTAGCGGGAGATCTCAATTTACCAAATGTCAATTGGGAAGGTAATGCGAACGACAGAAAGAATGACCAACAAATGGCAAATAAGTTAATATGGGAAGGGCACCTGATTCAGAAAGTGATGGAACCAACTAGAGGGAAGAATATTCTGGATGTGGTGCTGGTAAAGCCAGATGAGCTCTATAGAGAAACCGAAGTAATAGATAGTATTAGTGATCACGAAGCTGTTTTTGTGGTAATTAAAAATAAATGTGAAAGAAAGGAAGGTCTTAAAAGTAGGACTCTTAGGCAGTACCATATGGCTGATAAAACAGGCATGAGGGAGTTTTTAATAAGCAACTACGATCGGTGGAAAACGGTAAATAAAAATGTAAACAGACTCTGGGATGGGTTTAAAGCAATTGTTGAGGAATGTGAAAATAGGTGTGTACCTTTAAAGGTGGTAAGGAATGGTAAAGATCCACTATATTATAACAGGGAAGTAAAGAGACTAAGAAGGAGGTGAAGGTTGGGAAGAAATAGAGTTAGAAATGGCTGTGGAAGTAAGGAGAAATTGAAGGAACTTACTAGGAAATTGAATCTAGCAAAGAAGTCAGCTAAAGATAACATGATGGCAAGCATAATTGGTGGCCACACTAATTTTAATGAAAAATGGATGAGTATGTATAGGTAATTTAAGGCAGAAACGCGTTCCAAGAAGGACATTCCAGGAATAATTAATGAACAAGGGGAGTGTGTATGCGAGGATCTTCAAAAGGCAGAAGTATTCAGTCAGCAATATATAAAGATTGTTGGTTACAAGGACAATGTCCAGATAGAGTATTAAAATTAACCTATGACAGCAATGACATTTACAGTAAGATACAAAAGTTGAAAACTACAAAAGCAGCTGGAATTGATAAGGTTTTGGGGGATATACTAAAGACAATAGGTTGGGATATAGTACCACATCTGAAGTACTTGTTTGATTATTGTTTGCATGAAGAAACTTTGCCAAATGAATGGAGAGTTGCTATAGTAGCCCCTCTACATAAAGGAAAGGGTGTTAACATAAAGCTGAAAATTACAGGCCAGTCAGTTTGACATGCATTGTATGTAAGCTTTGGGAAAGCATTCTTTCTGATTATATTAGACATGTTTGCAAAATTAATAACTGGTTTGATAGAAGGCAGTTTGGGTTTAGGAAAGGTTATTCCACTGAAGCCCAACTTGTAGGATTCCAGCAAGATATAGCAGATATCTTGGATTCAGGAGGTCAATTGGACAGTATTGCGATTGACTTATCTAAGGCATTTGATAGGGTAGATCATGGGAGACTACTGGCAAAAATGAGTGCAACTGGACAAGAAAAAAGAGTGACTGAATGGGTGGTTCTGTTTCTAGAAAATAGAACTCAGAGAATTAGAGTAGGTAAAGCTTTATCTGATCCTGTAATAATTAAGAGGGGAATTCCTCAAGGCAGTATTATCGGACCTTTATGTTTTCTTATATATATATCAATGATATGTGTAAAGAAGTGGAATCAGAGATAAGGCTTTTTGCAGATGTTATTCTGTACAGAGTAATAAATAAGTTACAAGATTGTGAGCAACTGCAAAATGACCTTGATAATGTTGTGAGATGGACAGTAGGCAATGGTATGATGATAAATGGGGATAAAAGTCAGGTTGTGAGTTTCACAAATAGGAAAAGTCCTCTCAGTTTTAATTACTGTGTTGATGGGGTGAAAGTTCCCTTTGGGGATCACTGTAAATACCTAGGTATTAATATAAGGAAAGATCTTCATTGGGGTAATCACATAAATATGATTGTAAATAAAGGGTACAGATTTCTGCACATGGTTATGAGAGTATTTAGGGGTTGTAGTAAGGATGTAAAGGAGAGAGCATATTTGTCTATGGTGAGACCCCAACTAGAGTATGGTTCCAGTGTATGGGACCCTTACCAGGATTACTTGACTCAGGAACTGGAAAAAATCCAAAGAAAAGCAGTTCGATTTGTTCTGGGCGATTCCAACAAAAGAGTAGTGTTACAAAAATGTTGCAAAGTTTGGGCTGGGAAGACTTGGGAGCAAGGAGATGAGCTGCTCGACTAAGTGGTATGTAAATACAAAGTATGTTACAAGTGTTATTATTTTTTATATCCACCTATTCAATACAAAGAGATCTTTTTAGAAATTAAATATTATTACAAAATGTTAAGGGACATGTTTCGCCCATATTAAGGGCATCATCAGCCTCAAACTCAAACCTGTATGGTGAAAAATCAGGATCCTAATTGCTCTTACAAGTCATAAAAAGATGATATCATTGTAGGTGTCTGTTCAAACATACAAATTGTTAGAATGTCCTTGGCTAAAATTGCAGTATCAAGCTGTATGTCAAAAGTTCACACAATTATACTTTCTGGAGAGTTGAAAAACTTGTTGGGGTAGAGTAATAAACAGCTCAGTCTTTATAAAGAAACAGAAATGTGCCTCTTTGAATACTCCTGTTAGAGAATCAGAAAAAGCAAAGCTGATAAACTGTCACAGATGCCAATTTCGTATGTTGTGAAAAGACAACAGCCTTCTTAAGTGGCTGTTCAGCTGCCTATAGTCTATTTAACTGGCTGAAGGAGTGAAAGTCGAATGCGTTATGATAAGATAACTCTCTTCTTTAAGTAATTGTGGGAGTAAGGAAAAAGCATTTGGTTGTCTATAGATGTATTTATCTTGTTTGAAGGAGCGAAAGTCGAAGGTTTTTCGACGCTGATAGAGTCTGTAACAAGAGGAGAGTGAATGTTTAGGAAGGTATTTTTGAAGAGAATGTGGGTTTAAAAAGTAAAACATGGAAAATGTATAAAACACTTACCCTTTCGTCTGTACAGATGTAAATTAGTTATGGAAAGGTTAGTTGAAGAAAAACAACGTTATGTGTAGGTTCATTTATTTCTTTGACTGTTATGCAGTTGCTATGGTAGCGTTGAATGCCTGACACTTGTGCTTCTAGTATTGTATCGATGTGAGATTGGCGGAGGAGGGTGTGGTGGAGGGGAGGGGGTAGGCGGAGCATTAAGTTTATATGTTGTTGGTTGCAAGAGATTTGCATGGTCAGACAGGGAGGGAGTCGTGTTGGGTTGCGGGAGAATTGTGGGGGCGGACATGAAGGGAGTCAAGTTAGTTAAAGTAGTGGAGGTTCTAGAAGATGTTAACTTAAGATTTTTAATAATGTAGTTATGTTTTGAATTTAGAGTTTGCAATAATTTGGGTAAACTTTCGTATAATGGATTCTTGACTTCAATTAAATCATTGAGGTTTAGATTTTTGTTGTAGTATTGGTCCAAAAATATATAGATGGTTTCAAGTTCCGAGCTGTCAGTGGGGAGATGGCGTGGGTGGACATCAGTAGACGAATAAGTTTGGATGGTGTCTTTAAAAGTAGGAAAGATCACAATATGAAGATAAAGTTGGAATTCAAGAGGACAAATTGGAGCAAATATTCGTTTATAGGAAGGGGAGTTAGGGATTGGAATAACTTACCAAGGGAGATGTTCAATAAATTTCCAATTTCTTTGCAATCATTTAAGAAAAGGCTAGGACTGCCCTAAATGCAGATCAGTAGTGATTGATTGATTGATTGATTGATTGATTGATTGATTGATTGACTGAGTACAATACTAGCATTCGAAGCGGAAGCTGACAGAACCATCAGAATCAGAAACATAACAGGTGTACACACATATGAAAGTGTGACATCATCTTATATGTTTACCTAAGGTTCCCTGCACCTAAATATATCTTGTTACTGCTTTCTAAAATCCATAACTAATATCATCACAATTTCATGTTTCAATACATGCACTTGGTATTTACATATTTGACTATCCGGCTGTCCTCAGTTATAATCCTATTTTCTATTAATGATAATCTTCTTAACTGTATTATTACCTTCCTTAGTTTCCACGTATGTATGCGAATGCCCATCCCAAACCATGAACACTCTTTCCTTTGATGAAAAATTCCAAGATGTTCAAATGTATAACCTTTTGGCCTTGGAAAATATTGAAATATGGTGGCAATTTTAATGACGGTGTAGACCTTCGTTTCGGAGTAACTGCTGGCTAAATGGTAGATCATATCATAAAACAGATTACACAATCCCAGCTCAATTTCGAGAGATCTTCAACTTTGGTTGTATGACCTTTTGTCGTATCTTGATTCCTTATACCTCAGATAGAGATGCATTGCTTAAATGAATCCATTATTTCAGAAACCGGTCAAGTGCCAAGTGTGTCATTTTTGGGAAAATGAAAAAAACTGTGTCGCATCAGACAAAATGTTATGGTAGGGGTTTTAATATTTTAGCTTGAAAGTATTATATCTTTTAATACTTTCTATCTAAGGAAAATTATTTTGTGCTTATTAACTTTGCTGTAAAAAAATCCAAAAAATTTTCAACTTAACTGGTTTCTGAAATAAACAAGTGTTGCAAACATATTTTTATGGGATAATTCTTGAATTTTGAAAGGATTTTGTCATAAAACCCATATTTGTGGAAATAGAATATATTTTAATAGGTTTAGACTGCATTGCTGATACAAATTATTAAAAGGATAAAATCAGCAATGCCTGCTTATCATAACAGGAGGTAATCAATCCTCATAAACAAACTCCACACCACACTCTGTCTCTATAGTAGGCCATTGTAAAATGCTGTCCTAGAACTGTTCATATCCCCATCAGGTAAGGTTTTAAGGCATTTAGGTCATGTACCTTCTTGATATTGATAGGCACATAAAACAAATAATAACAAAGAATAATGTAGGGCTCAGACCAGATACTTCCTTGTCTGAGTAAGAAATAGGACCTTCTACTTTTATCCTTGCATTCCGAATAATATTACGCGTGTGAGTTTGTGTGTCTACCGCTCTTTGTTTCCTTTTAGATACAGGTTCATCTTCTAAACTTTCAGACATATCACTATGATTATACAAACACGGCACTAAACAAAAGAAACACTTTTTCAATCAATTGTTCACAAAACTACGAGCATGCAATTCCAGAAACACAACAATGACAACAAAAACAGCTGAACAGCTGGCTATTATGGATTCAGAAACCAGCTAGGTGCGGCACGTAAAATTATTATTATTATTATTATTATTATTATTATTATTACATAAACCTTCAAAATGCTCAAGTGTTCATTGAATTTTTAATGGAGGACAGCAGTGTGTATAAAATAATGTAACGTCATAATAAAACTGGCCCAATTTACAGTAAGTTTGAGTGGTGTCTTTAAAAGTAGGAAAGATCACAATATGAAGATAATACCAATATTTAGGTTCCCTATGGGAATCAACATATATATCATATGAAGATAAAGTCGGAATTCAAGAGGACAAATTGGAACAACTATTCGTTTATAGGAAGGGGAGTTAGGGATTGGAATAACTTTACGAAGGGAGATGTTCAATAAATTTCCAATTTCTTTAAAATCGTTCAAGAAAAGGTTAGGAAAACAACAGATAGAAAATCTGCCACTTGGGTAACTGCCCTAAAGGCAGATCAGTAGTGACTGATTGACTGTTACATACATATACAGTAACGTTACATTATTTTATACACACTGCTGTTCTCCATTAAAAATTCAATGAACTCTTGAGCATTTTGAAGGTTTATGTAATAATAATTGTACCGGTTGGTACA
This sequence comes from Anabrus simplex, assembly GCF_040414725.1. Classification (NCBI taxonomy): domain Eukaryota; kingdom Metazoa; phylum Arthropoda; class Insecta; order Orthoptera; family Tettigoniidae; genus Anabrus; species Anabrus simplex. The sequence continues at coordinate 353,292,436 of NC_090265.1, forward strand.
CCTCTACGCTGCAAATTTGAATTTTCCGCCTTAAAGTACCTCTCTACAGGAGAAACCCTGAACTGTAACAACTGAATCAACTCTACTGTTTATCAGAAGATGTCACTGGGTGTTTTTGATTTGCTTTTGTTGATCAAGAAGTGTGGACATTCTCTAACAGATGTCTCTACTAAAAAACTATGATAATGCATTCTGGTGCGAAGGAACAAACTTTCTTGGAGAAATTTTGTATTCATAAGTTTTGTCTTTACTAAATTTTGTTCTTTCATTTGGGGGTTGGCAAAATTAAGCTTTCTTTCCGCCTGTTTTGAATTTAACCGATCCTAAATTTCTGTAATTAATTTCCTACCAATACGGTGTTTCTTCATCGATTTGTGTGTAACTTTTGCTGTTAGCCAATAAACGTTTGTGGGTGGGTCTTAATCATTCATGAAAGGTCTTGAATTTTCCGCGAGGGTGTAAAAACTGCTGATTTTCTTGTCTCCGCGTCAATTCAGTAACATCTAGCTTAGCGTGTGGATATGTAGCAGGGGGGGGGGGGGGAAGCGCCTCTTTCTTCGGGCAACAGATCTTCAACAAGATAATGGCCATTTAACATCTTTTCTTGCTAGCTCAGCAGTTTAACTCGTGGGGAAGGTTCGAAACCTTTAATATGTAACCCATCTCTTTAAAATGTAAATCCCTTTTCAGTCTATGTAAAAACTACAAATTTCTTCAACTGTAAATCGGGGATAGAGAGTGCTTTACCCTCTCGAGCTCCCCTTCATTTTTGAATTTGAGGAGACTATGTTCTCGTAAGCGTTTTTCTCTTCCTTCTTAATGTGTTAAATTTATTTTGTATACTAGTCACCTCCAAAGATTGGGATTAGCTGCCGTGTAATCGGCCTAGTGCCTCTTAGGTTTTAAAATGTGTATTTAGGAGAGTTAACTCATGCCTTCATTCCTTTTCCATTTAGAGCCATTTAAAGTAACCTATTATTTTTCATTTTAGGCACAGTAGAGTGGGTACAAGTTACCCCTGTTTATTTATAAGTGTGCCTTGAGGGCAGTTTGTAATAAGGTCCGTTTATGGCCTCTTAATAGGCTTGAAGGATTGAGAGCGGGTCAGCTCTTTCTGGTATTTTGAAAGGTGCCTCAGGGAGGCGTGACATTTTGATTGCTGGGAGCTAGTGCTCCATGTAATTAGGGGCGTTCTTCCCTTTGGTATTTTGTGGTTGTGAGCTGAGAGCTCAAGGATTGATGAATTTGGGCTCATAGCCCAGAATTTGTAAAGACCCCTTAACTTGTGCTTTCTTTTGTAAAGTTGCATTGTACCTGATTTTCTTTGTTATTTCACCTAGGAAAATTGTTAAATGTTGTTATCTGTTGAAAATATAACCTTTATTTAAATTTTAAATTCATCTTTAAGACTTGTAGTTAGACCCATTCCAGCCCGCACCTTCTCTCACCTCTACCTTCCACGGATAACTCCGTAACAATAATAATAATAATAATAATAATAATAATAATAATAATACGTGCCATAATTCTGTCCTGAAAGAGTTCTTTTACATGCAGGTACATCTACTGATAAGAGATTACGATATTTGCACACCTTGAAATATCACCAACCGGGATTGAACCTGCCAACTTGGGCTCAAAAAGTCAGCAATTCTACCATATGAGCAACTCATCTGGGCTCGGTTATGTAATTCAGGAGTATTACTGTAAATTACATGAATTAAAAACCAGAGAATAGCCTGGTGTTTACAACAGATGTTTATTACATGTACCAATAAATGTTTCATGACAATAGACTACTTCATATAATAATAATAATAATAATAATAATAATAATAATAATAATAATAATAATAATAATAATAATAATAATAATAATAATAATAATAATAATATCAATCAATCAATCAATCAATCAATCAATCAATCAATCAATCAATACTGATCTGCATTTAGGGCAGTTGCCCAGGTGGCAGATTCCCTATCTGTTGCTTTCCTAGCCTTCTCCTAAATGATTTCAAAGAAATTTGAAACTTATTGAACGTCTCCCTTGGTAAGTTATTCCAATCCCTAACTCCCCTTCCTATAATGAATATTTGCCCCAGTTTGTCCTCTTGAATTCCAACTTTATCTTCATATTGTGATCTTTCCTACTTTTATAAACGCCATTCAAACTTATTCGTCTACTAATGTCATTCCACGCCATCTCTCCGCTGACAGCTCGGAACATACCACTTATGATACAAATTCTTATAACTTTGTTAATTACCACCTACTCAACACAATAAAAACGCAGTACAAACTTACATATTTATTAAGATGTTTATATGGTACATGCTTCGCTCCTTTTTCGTGAGCATCATCAGCCAATTATTATTTACTTAAGGTTATATAAGATCATGAAACAATTCTTTTGGATTAAGATTATGCCTATAAAACTAATTGACAAATCTTATAATATTTTACAAGTCATATAACAATAAAATTATGTCTTTAAGTTAAAACATATTTGTCTAAAATCTATCTAAGTATAACATTTTATTGACAAAACTCATCTGGTGAACATCCTTAAAAATTTTTTTTTTTTTTTTTTAACTTTTGAGATCTGGCTAATTGTATTGATTCAATGTTGCTTAACTTCTATGATTGTTGTTAAAACTTTGTAAACTATATTGACAATTTTCTGCAGTTGATGATTTTAGACAGATTATAGACCAATATGTTTTAAAGACATAATTTTATTGTTATATGACTTGTAAAATATTATAAGATTTGTCAATTAGTTTTATAGGCATAATCTTAACCCAAAAGAATTGTTTCATGATCTTATATAACCTTAAGTAAAAATAATTGGCTGATGATGCTCACGAAAAAGGAGTGAAACATGTACCATATAAACATCTTAATAAATATGTAAGTTTGTACTGTGTTTTTATTGTATTGAGTAGGTGGTAATTAACAAAGTTATAAGAATTTGTATCACAAGTAGATCTTCAATACGGACAAAGAAAATGAAATTTATAACCTGCAACAAACCACTTAGTCGAGCAGCTCTTCTTCTTTTTCTCAATTCTTCCCAACCCAAACATTGCAACATTTTTTTAACGCTACTCTTTTGTCGGAAATCACCCAGAACAAATCGAGCTGCTTTTCTTTGGATTTTTTCCAGTTCTTCAATCAGGTAATCCTGGTGAGGGTCCCATACACTGGAACCATACTCTAGTTGGGATCTTACCAGAGACTCATATGCCCTCTCCTTTACATCCTTACTACAACCCCTAAACACCCTCATAACCATGTGCAGAGATCTGTACCCTTTATTTACAATCCCATTTATGTGATTACCCCAATGAAGATCTTTCCTTATATTAACACCCAGATACTTACAATGATCCCCAAAAGGAACTTTCACCCCATCAACGCAGTAATTAAAACTGAGAGGACTTTGCCTATTTGTGAAACTCACAACCTGACTTTTAACCCCGTTTATCAACATACCATTGCCTGCTGTCCATCTCACAACATTTTCGAGGTCACGTTGCAGCTGCTCACAATCTTGTAACTTATTTATCACTCTATAGAGAATAACATCATCCGCAAAAAGCCTTACCTCCGATTCCACTCCTTTACTCATATCATTTATATATATAAGAAAACATAAAGGTCCGATAATACTGCCTTGAGGAATTCCCCTCTTAATTATTACAGGGTCAGATAAAGCTTCACCTACTCTAATTCTCTGAGATCTATTTTCTAGAAATATACCAACCCATTCAGTCACTCTTTTGTCTAGTCCAATTGCACTCATTTTTGCCAGCAGTCTCCCATGATCCACCCTATCAAATGCTTTAGACAGGTCAATCGCGATACAGTCCTTTGACCTCCAGAATCCAAGATATCTGCTATATCTTGCTGGAATCCTACAAGTTGAGCTTCAGTGAAATAACCTTTCCTAAAACCGAATGGCCTTCTATCGAACCAGTTATTAATTTCACTAACATGTCTAATATAATCAGAAAGAATGCCTTCCCAAAGCTTACATACAATGCATGTCAAACTTACTGGCCTGTAATTTTCAGCTTTATGTCTATCACCCTTTTCTTTATACACAGGGGCTACTATAGCAACTCTCCATTCATCTGGTATAGCTCCTCCGACCAAACAATAATCAAATAAGTACTTCAGATATGGTACTATATCCCAACCCATTGTCTTTAGTATATCCCCAGAAATCTGATCAATTCCAGCCGCTTTTCTAGTTTTCAACTTTTGTATCTTATTGTAAATGTCATTGTTATCATACGTAAATTTTATTGCTTCTTTGGCCTTAGTCTCCCCCTCTATCTCGAAATTATCCTTGTAACCAACAATCTTTACATACTGCTGACTGAATACTTCTGCCTTTTGAAGATCCTCACATACACACTCCCCTTGTTCATTAATTATTCCTGGAATGTCCATCTTGGAACCTGTTTCTGCCTTAAAATACCTATACATACCCTTCCATTTTTCACTAAAATTTGTATGACTGCTAATTATGCTTGCCATCATGTTATCCTTAGCTGCCTTCTTTGCTAGATTCAATTTTCTAGTAAGTTCCTTCAATTTCTCCTTACTTCCACAGGCATTTCTAACTCTATTTCTTTCCAGTCTGCACCTCCTTCTTAGTCTCTTTATTTCTCTGTTATAATATAGTGGGTCTTTACCATTCCTTACCACCCTTAATGGAACAAACCTGTTTTCGCACTCCTCAACAATTTCTTTAAACCCATCCCAGAGTCTGTTTACATTTTTATTTACCGTTTTTCACTGATCATAGTTACTTTTTAGAAACTGCCTCATGCCTGCTTTATCAGCCATATGGTACTGCCTAACAGTCCTACTTTTAAGACCTTCCTTTCTATCACATTTATTTTTAACTACCACAAAAATAGCTTCATGATCACTAATACCATCTATTACTTCAGTTTCCCTATAGAGCTCATCTGGTTTTATCAGCACGACATCCAGGATATTTTTCCCTCTGGTTGGTTCCATCACTTTCTGAATCATCTGTCCTTCCCATATTAACTTATTTGCCATTTGTTGGTCATGTTTCCTGTCGTTCGCATTTCCTTCCCAATTGACATCTGGCAAATTCAGATCTCCCGCTACAATCACATTTCTTTCCATGTCGTTTCCCACATAGCCAACTATCCTATCAAATAATTCTGAATCCGCGTCAGTGCTACCCTTTCCTGGTCTGTACACTCCAAATATATCAAGTTGCCTATTATCTTTAGAAATGAGCCTTACACCTAGAATTTCATGTGTCTCGTCTTTAACTTTTTCGTAGCTTACAAATTCTTCTTTCACCAGAATGAACACTCCTCCTCCCACCATTCCTATCCTATCTCTACGATACACACTCCAGCGCCGTGAGAAAATTTCTGCATCCATTATATCATTTTTCAGCCATGATTCAACTCCTATTACAATATCTGGTAAATATATATCTATTAAATTACTTAATTCTATTCCTTTCTTTACAATACTTCTACAGTTCAACACTAACAATTTTATGTCATCCCTACTTGATTTCCAGTTCCCTGTTCCCTTATCACCGCTCCCTAGGCCATGCCGTTTCCCTGAATGTACCTCCCTATTACCCTTTCAAACAAATTTCCTAACTTATATGTACCACTGTGGTTTAAATGAAGGCCATCCGAGCGCTGATCCCTATCTCCTAACCACCCATTAGGATCTAGAAATTTCACTCCCAGTTTCCCACATACCCACTCCATAGTCTCATTTAAATCCCGAATCACCCTCCAGTCAGTATCCCTCCTACACAGTATTCCACTAATAACAATCTCCGCTTTCTTAAACTTTACCCGTGCTGCATTTACCAGATCCCACACATCTCCAACTATGTTGGAACTTATATCAGCTTGCCTTATGTTGTTGGTACCAACGTGAAACACTACCACCTTCTCCTTCCCCTCCTCCCTCCCTTCTACTTTCCTCAACATCTGCCTCAACCTAATTCCTGGATAACATTCTACCCTCGTTCCCTTTCCTCCACACACTTTCCCCACTTGTGTAACGATGGAATCCCCCATGACCAGAGCCTCAACCCTACCCACCTCATTTGATTCCTTCCCCTTCTGGTCAGCCCTGTCTTTCCTGATAGCTGCAGAAGCTACTTCCTCCTCCCTTTTCTCCTTCCCATGACCCTGTTCCACCTGTCGTTTCCCATCCTCTACTCTACATTTCCCTTTCCTACCTTTTCCCTTCCTTCTACTTCCACACATCTCACCAACAGTTCCCTGTCCCTTATCTTCCCTCTGTTGTTCTACCTGGAGTGACTCGTACTCCCCTTAGAACATTAGACCACCTGTCTTCTACAACTCCCCCCCTTTCCTTCCCCTCCCTCTTGTACACCTACTGTAACCTGTACATTGTTTGAGGAAGTCCTATCTTCCTTCCTGTCTTCTGTGAGAATCCTAATTATCTTCCTCAAACTTTCCAACTCCTCCCTCATACCCCTCAATGCCTTGCCACACCCACAGTTCATACACTCGCGCTCATTAGCCATTCTTTACGGAAAAAAATTAAATTAAAAATAACTTATTTGCAAAAAATAAATGAACGGAGGGATATATTGTCTGGGACAGTACTTGAAGATCACACAACAATAAGGTAATTAATATAAGACTACAACACTACAATACTACTTAGTCGTGCTCTATTTTTTATCCTACAACCCCTAACAGGATAAAAACTGCTGTTAATTACTGAATATCGAAAGTAATACACAAGAACTACACAATTCCAAACTGCAATTAAGCCTACCCTAATTACAATAACAGTATTTAGTAAGAGTTTCTACGGATACCTCTACTACACCAGTACTACACAAATATTGTACAATAATAAAATAAGCACACTAAATTCTAATAGGATATTACTCGTATACTACTGTACAGTACACTACAGTAATTTTTAAACTACTTTCAGACGTATCCTAATTACGATACCGGTACCGTATATCAGTACTAAGCACAACAGAAATGAAATTTGCAAGAACTACTGTACTCAAAGAATACCAACGAAGCTAAATGCTTAGACAAATTATTATTAGTATTACAGTCTAATAGATACACACAAAAGATAATACACGAATATAGCAGGCAAGATACGGCACTATCTAAATGTACTGTATCTATACTACAATGTATCTACACTACACTACACTGCGTTTGGTTAAATGCTTAAGTATCGAAAGGATTGCCGTACACGAAGAAAAACACAAATATAACTGGCAAGATACTATCTAATATATTATACCTTATCTTCACTATAATTCTACTGTAATGTGGTTGTGTGATTATTACAGCTGGTGGATTACTATTATTTTCCCTACTCCACGGGACGGAGAATAAAGGTGTCCTTAATTAGGCCTACTGAAAAATACAAGGTTGTCTACAATAATTTCTCAAATATTTCTATCAAAACTACTCCTACTACTCCAGGGACTTGAACTGCAATTACTGGGATATATGAGCTTTATTATTATTAGCTAACCGCTCATAAATACTGAAAGATCGAGGGAGCGAAATATAAATTACGGATACTTTAACTACCTACTCAGAAGTACAAATGATTGGAATACAAGATCAGCTGATTTTTATTTATATTTACTTGACTACACTGCTCCCTTTGTTCACGACTGTAGCCAACAATGCAATATTTGAATATGAGGAGCGACAATAATCATTAACAATACAACGACTGTTAACTATTACCGTGTAATTTCTTTAACTACTTTTTAAATGGAAGTTTACAGGCGTATCGTGTTTTTTAATGTAGTAAATTATTACCTTCGCGATAGTTTGGACGGATATCTATACGAAATACCGGAGATATTTCGGCGGAAGTTACGGTACTATTTCTTGTGATAATCTGCCTTTGAAAGTATTATACCAACGAACCTACAGATATTCACAAATATTTTTAAAGATAATATTATTACCTAAAGTATTTCCTAAACCTAAATTAGAAACAAGGTACACCTAGCTACCCTACTTAACCCTAGAATCATAAAGTCCCTCCAGGGTAACACGAATCATAAACTTTCGTCTGTCAGACTACCAAAAAGAAAAGCGCTTTAATAAGCATAAACCCAATATTTTACACAAAATGCAGAATATTAAACTTAAAACTACCACACGTAGTGATGACAATACACTCTGGTCAGTTTTTCTTCAATAGGCACATTCAATGCACTGTTTTACCTGGTGATCAAGACAAATGTGCTTCGGCATGTCTTACAAAGGAATCGGGTTTTTCTTCTTTTCTTTGATGGACAAAACGCATCAACTTTTCTTCCTTCAGCAGTACCTGATTGAGGCTCTTCAGGAATGCCATCTTTTCCAAGAATTTCAGCAATGGTCCTCTTCAGGCTGCACCTCAAAGTTGGTGTCTGAAGTCTCTCTTGCAGCTTTGGAGCCATTAGCATTTTGGATATATATCCTCTGAAAACTCGCGCCTTGAAAGTGGCTTTTGACCTTTTTGAACCATCTTATGCACATAAATAATGTATCCATTGGCAAGTGATGTATTAATCGTACTATAAAAGATACACATTGGCCATCTCGGTTTTCTTGAAGAGGACATCAATGTTGACATTTCATCGAAAGTGTCCACGGCACCTTTAGTTCCATTGTAGTCTTCTGCCATATTTTTTTCCGACTGGCTGCTTTTGTTCTTACTTCATGGCATGCAGAAAGGAGGATTACATTGTTGTTTGGTTTTCCTTTATAGGATACCATTGTTTTTATACCATCATAACAAAACATGGAGGACCCAAACTTTCTTCCCTTTACTGTGTTCATCTCTGGTGGTATCTGTGGCTTGTCACTTCTCATTGTTCCAATGATTGTCAAGTTATGGTCGCAACGCAGAGAATCAGCCAGACGAATTGAGGTGAACCAATTGCCGGTAATAATATTTCTCTTTGATGCATGTATTGGCCGGGTAATTTCATTACCACTAATGTCTCATGAAGAGAGTGGTTCTATGTCTAATTCAGAAAACACTGCTGTTATCAATTCATTATCATGCGCTAGATTTTTACATTTCAGTATCCTATTAAGCTTGTGTATTACTTACAAAAAACATTACTGTAATAAACCTGATATTCACACTATTTACAGCTATGTACAAATCACGAATACTTTCACAAATCATAAAGTTTCGTCTCTCAGACGACGGTCATATCGCAGCAAACAAACAACTGGACCTTTATGCTTGAAACCAAGGTCAGCACTGATTGTTGACAGCCGGGGAAGAATAGATGGAGGAGGAAGGCACAGTTCATTAGCATCTGGAATTTACCGCGGAAACTAGAGGGGTGCGTAGTCTGGGAGACGAAAGTTTATGATTCTAGGGTTCACCTAGAAAACGTAATTTACTGAAGACCAACTGAATTACTTGTTATAAAATTTTAATAAATATCACTACTCCCAATTTCTACCAACAAGCACCAAACACCACTATATAAATAGCACTAAATGAATCACGAATACAAAAAATTAAGCTATTTCAATAGGTTTTAACAACTTTATCACTACAATAATGCAAGAGCTCTCTCAACAGCCAACCGTTCTCAAGCGCATCCAACAATGAAATAATAATAATAATAATAATAATAATAATAATAATAATAATAATAATAATAATAATAATAATAATAATAATAATAACAACAACAACAACAATATTAATAATGGAATTACTACAAGAAAAAGAGTCATATCACTTAACGCAAAATTACTGGAAGCTTTATATGCCTCACAAACCATATCCCTTGGAGGTTATTTTAAAATGACAGAAATTGTAGGTGGCCATGACTATATCATTACATATACAGTAAAACCTCGATTATCTGTTCTAATGCCCGGGAAGGGGTGAACGGTTAATTAAAAATAAATGGATAATCCATAATACTATTTTTTTTTGCTATTGGCTTTACGTCGCACCGACACAGATAGGTCTTATGGCGACGATGGGACAGGAAAGGGCTAGGACTTGGAAGGAAGCGGCCATGGCCATAATTAATGTACAGCCCCAGCATTTGCCTGGTGTGAAAATGGGAAACCACGGAAAACCATCTTCAGGGTTGCCGACAGTGGGGTTCTGACCCACTATCTCCCTAATACCGGATGCTGGCCACACTTAAGCGACTGCAGCTATCGAGCTCGGTACTACTAATTTTAATGGACTTTAAAGTACATAAAATACATACTGTATAACCTTAAAATGCAGTACATTAAACCCTTTTTAAAACCAAAATTTAGTCAATGCTTTAACAATACATCCTAAATATTCACCTAAATTACCAGCAGACCATAAATAATTAATTTACCTGGTGTCATTTAAGCTGCTTTAAAAAATCTGTTACTTTTTTTTTTGCACTCTCCTACAACTTATTTTCTTCTTTATGTCTATTCTGAGCTTTCTAATTACAAGAATGTCTGAAAAATCCATATCGTCCTCTTGCTCCAAGAATTCCATTAACGTTTCAACCGACTCCAGTGCGGTCTGAAGCGGTACGCAATTGTTTGTGACGCACTCTTCTTCCCCATCCCCCTCACTTTCACTCGTCACTTCACAGCCGAGTTCCTGTTCGCACTTTTATTTACTATTTTGTCATCAGTTAAAATGTGATGCCCAAGCAATGAAGTCACTCCTCAATGTTACTTTCATCCACTTCTCAAAAATGAATGTTATTTTCAATAGTCTTCAGGATATCTTTGATCATCAATCCTTCATTTTCACCTTCATCAGTGAACCCATGAAAATCGTCAGCAAGCTCTTCAACATCAACATACAATTTTCTCCACGATCGAGTTATGTTTTGAGTGGTTACTAGATCCCATGATTTCTGGGCAAGATAAAGCGCTTCTTTAAGATTGAGTGTTTTCCAGAACTCAACCATCGACATTTCTTCGGAAGGTAAGAGGCCTAGCAATTCCTGCTGAAAATGAAATGAAATGCGTATGGCTTTTAGTGCCGGGAGTGTCCAAGGACAAGTTCGGCTCGCCAGATGCAGGTGTTTTGATTTGACACCCATAGGTAACCAGCGCGTCGTGATGAGAATGAAATGATGATGAAGACGACACGTACACCCAGCCCCCGGACCAGCGGAATTAACCAATTATGGTTAAAATTCCCGACCCTACCGGGAATCGAACCCGGGACCCCTGTGGCCAAAGACCAGCATGCTAACCATTTAGCCATGGAGCCGGACAATTCCCGCTTATAATGCGCCTTAAAGGTTGCGATGACGCCTTGGTCCATCGGCTGAATTAATGGAGTTACCTTAGGTAGCAAATAGGAAACAAAAATATTTCCATCCTCTGATTTCAACTCTGTATCAACAGGGTGCGAGGGTGCATTATCAAGAAAAAGGACGGCCTTTAATGGCAAGCCCTTGGACGCCAAGAAATCTTGAACCCGCAGAACGAACTTATTATGGAACCAAGTCCTGAAAATATCATGTGTCATTCATGCAGATTTGTTATGACAATAATCTACTGGGAAATATTTCATCACTGTTTCTTTGAAAGAACACAGATTTTTTTACTTTACCAACAACAGCTAATTTTAATTTATGGGTGCCACTAGCGTTCGCATAGCACAAGATGGTAACGCGCTCTTTACTAGATTTGTGACCAGGAGCTGATTTCTCTTCAGCAGCTGCTAGTGTTTTACTGGGTACGCACTTCTAATAAAGTCTGGTTTCATCAGCATTGTACACTTGACTTGGAATGAAATTGTATCTCTCAACTATGCGCTTAAACTCCTATCTAAAGTTTTCTGCTGCACTGCTGTCACCACTTAATTTTTCCCCTTCGATGTTTAATTCTTGAATGCCATGTCTGTCCTTAAATCTCTGTAGCCAACCATTGGACACCTGTGAGGACCCTGAGAGCCCCATCTTTTCATGAAAAATTTGGGCCTGTCTTGTTATCATAGGACCACTAAAAGGTACACCTTTGCTTCTCTTTTGCTGAAACCATGAGAATAAAGCAACATCGAGTTCTTTTAAAGATGATGCTTTCATTGTTTTTCTTTTAGCAAGTCCATGCGAACTGCCAGAACTCGCTGCAAACTGCAACACTTTGTCTTTATTCTTCATTAGGTCCTGCACTGTTCTCACACCCACACCAAACCTTGATGCTAAATTTGAGACTAGTTCACCTTTCTTAAACCGTTTGATTATATTAACTTTATTTTGTATGGTTAAAGCTACACACTTTCTTTTTACTGCAGATTTCCATCTGAACATTTCTCGGCTGTCAGAATGGAAAATAAATGTTCAACTTTATCAGTCACTCTCACATTTCCTTACTTTGCACTACAGTACAGCATGTAGCCTACCTGTCTATTAATAGCGGAGGTTGACTATGACAGACCGCTAGGCTGGTTTCCGATTCCTGTGCATTGTGAAATATTTAGGATGCAGTAAACTGTGGTGAAAATATTTAACCTTGACAGAGAACGATATGAAAGATTTACGTACGGTACTCGGAGATGTTACACGCTATCAAATAAGTTGTAGGTATCATTCTGAAGTAGAAATGACCAGCATACCATACTCGACGCTCCGTGGGCTGGGAGAGGGCACATTACAGTACATTTTTTGTCAACAATGGAATGGATAATAAAGTTTGTGACTGTTGAATTTGAATAGCATCCCTCTTCTTTCGTAACAGTTAAAAGTCAAATAATTTTGCACAACATAAAATTACGTAGCAAAAAAATGTATGAAGTCATGTCTCCAATACCGATTGCCTGTCTACGCGCGTGTACGTAGAGTAGTTACTGTACGTTATGATCGTGGACTCAGGAGTCGGAGAGTCAATGTACATTGATATTTAGAAATTTCATGATCCGTATTGAAGTGGGATTACAATAATTGAAATTAAGAGGGTTCCTCCTATTCAATACAAAGATTATAGTCAATGTACAGTTGCTGCAAAACAGAATACTGTATCGAGATACCTTGACGTCAAGAGCCGGGCTGAGTGGCTCAGACGGTTGAGAGGCCACCCCAACTTGGCAGGTTCGATCCTAGCTCAGTCCGGTGGTAAGGTGCTCAAATACGTCAGCCTCATTTCAGTAGATTTACTGGCACGTAAAAGAACTCCTGCGAGACAAACTTTCGGCACCTCGGCGTCTCTGAAAACCGTCAAAGTGGGACGTAAAACCAATACCATTATTATTATTATTATTATTATTATTATTATTATTATTATTATTGACATCAAGAGTAAGCTCATTCAGTTTTGGAAAGACTGAACATTGCTTTTAAAAATCAAGATTTTTTGGGCGATGGATAATTCGCAGAACGGTTAATCGAGGGACGGATAATCGAGGTTTTACTGTATGAGGAGCTCTGTATTAGTACTATTACAATTCTGCTTTTTCTGAATTGATATAGATTTGTTGCTGTTGTTACGAAACTTAAAAGTCATCTTTGAAATATACACTTACTGGTGTCGTTTTTTTTAAATAGTAGTTTCTTGGAAAATATGAAAATTATGGTGTTGTGAAGGATTAGTGACAGTTGCTATAAACAAGTCATTTATATTCTTTGAAGATTAATGTTTCCTTATACAGTGAATATTTTAAAATTATGAAATTCTATACATTTTATATGTATTTTATCTATACCGTGAAGTACTTTGCATATTAACCTTTTTATTATTGTACTGTATAACTTCCAACATTAACTTTACCGTATAATCCCGAATACCACCCACACTTCTTTTCCCTAAAATATTGGTTCTAAATCTTGGGTGCGGGTTGCATTCTCGTAAATATTTACTATGTTTACGTGGAGTATTGAAACAGATTTGAATATGGTTACCGTACTCAATATACCACATGTAAATGGGCATTCAGGTCTTATTGGGTTTTAGTTGCATTCTAGAAAACAAGATTAATTTTTTCTCAATATGGTCACAGCGGCATGTGAACGCGAAATGTAAGGTAATAAAATATGGTAAATCAAAGAATATGGGTAAATATGCGGTAAATACGAAAGCCGCTGCTGCGGATGCTCGATCGTCATTTGTTTCACAAGTGTTGCTGGCATGCTGAGTGCGCAAATAGCTGATCTCACGGGATATCATACTTTGTGAGAGTCGAGACTGTTGGTTACGGAAATCTACCTCGCTCACACTCGAGTTCTGTATCTGTCCTGTAAAAGTGCTGTCTCGATAGTAAGCGATGGATTCAAAATGGCATCTGCGGTATTTATTGTACGTGAGAAACTTAAAGTTGTAACCGAAACTGAAATATACGGAAATTATACCATTGGCAGAAAGTACGATATTGATGATTCATGTATTCGTGATTGGCAGAAGAAGAAGGAAAACTTCTAAAATGTAATGGCGATCACAGAGTGTTCCGCTGGCGGAGTGCAGTGTTTCCGGAAATTGAAGAACGACTCCACAAATTTGTGATAGAAAAACATGAGTTAGGATATGGTGTTTCTAGTGAAACCATCAGAACAGGTGGTAATGAAAAGCAATGATGCACGGTAATGTTGTGCATATTAGCGGATGGAACCAAATTCCCTCCATATGTGGTTCTGAAAAGGTAAACACTTCTGAAAAGAAACCTGCCGTCCGGTGTTATTGTTAGAACACATGAGTCTGGCTGGATGGACAGTGCGTTAGTTGAGGGCTGGGTGAATTGCATTTGGCAACGTCGCCCGGGAGCTTTGTTACAAAAACGAAACATGCTTGTGTTGGACAGTTACCGAGGACATACAACTGACGCTGTAAAAGATATGATGAGGAAAGGAAAAAACCGATCTTGCGATAATTCCCGGAGGACTCACTTCTGTTCTACAGCCGTTGGATGTGTGCATGAACCGGCCTTTCAAAACTGCAAAGAAACAGTTGTACACCGAATGGATGTCTGATGGTGATCACGCGTTAACACCAACCGGACGAGTGAAGAGGCCTGAACTGGGACTAATATGTAGCTGCATCAAGACCACATGGGCACGCATTCTCAACGATCTAATGTCCCTTTAAGAAATGTGGAATTTCAAATTCAGTGGACAGTAGTGAGGACGACTATTTGTGGAAAGATGCCAGTGATGAAAGTTCCTATGGTGAAACTTCAGATGACGACAGTGAATTGTGAATGATCCGAGTATTGGACCGATTTTATTTACAATTTTTGTGATGATATTATTAATTGTAAGCTGTTTGAATTTATATTTGTGGTATATTTGAAGAAAATTAAATAGGTATGTAAGTCATTTTATTTTTTATTTTTTTCCGTATTATGCCGTCTCAAATTTAGGGTGCGAGTTTTATTCGGTGGCGGGTGGTATTCGGGATTATACGGTATGTGGAGTACATAATCTCTCCTGCCCAATGCCAACCTCACCTTCCCGGGATGAACAAACCTGTTTACACAGACGAGGCTCTGTTGACCGAGTCATGGCGGTATAACTGTTACATCAATAACGGAGGAATTGCTGTAAATTCAGCTAGTCCATTAGCAGAGAGGTTGCAGCCCCACCAACGGTCTTACTTCCTTCAGGATAGCAACCTGTCGGAAGGACATTTGATTGCTTTCAAGTCTTGCAAAAGGAAAAGAAACCGGACCGATATTAAAGATGACGAACATGGCAAAGATAAGGTTAATGATAAGGACAATAAGTGGAAGAAAAAGAATATATTTAAGTGTGCTACATGGAATGTACAGGGAATAACACACAAAGACAATCAACTAGATGACATTCTCTCAAAAAAGGACATCTCAATTGCTTCAATCTCTGAAACCAAACATAAACTACAAGGCTCAAAAGAAACAGTAAATCACCTACAATTCTACAGTGGGGTCAAACAAGAGGGAGTCATGATCATGACACACAAAAGACTTAGATCAAGAATAGATAACTACACTTTCTGGAATGAAAGAATTATTTCGATATCCAGAGGCTTTATAGATGTTTATGCCCCAGTAGAGGGACGATTAGAATAGTTTCTATAACAATTTACAAATTAATAAGCAAGATATGATACTTTTACTGGGAGATTTTAACGCCAGAGTAGAAAATCGCAAAATTCAGAATATAGGAACAAATGGGGTGGAAACTTGCATTAGTAATAGAAGGTAACTTAATGACTTTGTTCTCTTCAATCAGTTAAAAATAATGAACACCATGTTTCCACATAAAGATAGTCATACATGGTCAGCTAGGAATCAGCGATCCATCATTGATTATGTTATCTGCAACCAAAAGGTAGCAGAATTAATTTTAGATGTTAGAAATGGAAACAGTTCTTAGTAGTTTCACCAGTCTGCATAAATCCAAGATGGATGAAGCAAAATACACCCTGCTTGGAACAAAAAGAAACAACTTATAAAAAATGGTCTTTTAAGAGATCAAAGCATGAAATGGCTATACTAAGACTTAATAATCTAATTCAAGCAAAACTAGTGAGTACCAATGTAGAAGAAGAATGGTCAAATATTAGCTTAGCTTTGAAAGAGGCAGCTTTTGAAATGGAAGGAAAAAAATGGCCTGAGAATCTGGGATGAAGAGATAAAAATGGTCATAGCAGAAAAAAGAGATGCTTACAAGAAATTTCTGTCAATTGGTAAAATAGAAGATAAGCTAAAATACAATTATAAGAGAGTAGTAGCTAAACGAGAAGTTGCAAACAGAGAAAGTTGGGAGAATTTTGTATCTCCACTGGAAACAGATTTAACAAGACCACAACCACAAACTTATAAAATTCTGAAGAAATTCAACAGGGAAGTTAAGGTAGAGGTAAAACTTGAAACAATACCACCAAATGACTGGCTTAATTATTTTCAAACACTCTGGACAAGTTCAAAAATTGAAGTGTTAACTTTGTCAATATCTAACAACTAAACATTGGAATCTATAACATTAGAAGAGCTAAACCAAACTTTGAAGAAACTAAGGAATGGTACAGCACCTGGAGAGGATGCAATACATGCTGAATTGTTCAAATATTCAAGTAAAACTCTCAAACAAAGATTTCTCAGCTTTTAAAATCAAATTTGGAATGGAGACAATCCACCAGAAAGTTGGCACAAAGCAATAGTTATCCCTCTTCATAAAAAAGGTGACATTAAAAAACCATTAAAATTACAGAGAAATTAGCACTGTTAACTCAGGTTATAAAATATATGCAAATAACATTAAAGATAAGTTGCAGCAACATTATGAAGATAAATTGGGGAATGAATAACAAGGTTTCCATAAAGGGCGCTCTGCACTGATGCATATTTCACTATGAAGATATTAACAGAAAAACACAGAGAATTCAATTTGGAAACCATTTGTGGACTTTAAAAAGGCCTTTGACTGAGTAAACAGAAACAAATTGCTTGAAACTCTAAAACAAGACAATGTCTCTCAACAGATTATTAACAATATCTACAACATCTACAAATCCAAACTCATTCCTGTAAAAATGAACAAAAACCAGAGTGGAAATCAATAAATGGTGGTGTGAGATGAGGCTGCGGACTCTCCCCTCTACATTTTTTATAATATATATGAATGCAATAATGGAAACTTGGAAACAAGGACGCCATGGATCAAGATCAATAAATAGACGCCTCGAACACCTAGACGCCATATTATATGCTGATGATGATGCATTGCTGGCTACGATGGAAAATGACCTACAAAGATCAGTTTTCAATCTAAAAAATGTTTCCTCAGATTTTAATATGATTATTTCAACAGCAAAGACAAAAATAATGGCCTTCAAGGCAAGAGAACAGATTCCTAGTAAAATATGTTTAGATAATACAACATTGGAAGAGTAAATGTGTTCAATTATCTCGGGTACAACTTATCATACCAATCAGAATTAGATATACCAGCAAAAATTAATAAATTCACAAAAAATAATAAATAACATCACAAAACCATTACTTGTTCAGAAACATACTCAATTGCGCCTTTATAATACACTAGCTAAACCAACACTTTGCTATGGATGTGAGGCAAAGCGCAGCTAAATAGCATTGAGGCAACAATAATCGCTCATCAACTGAGATGGTTAGGCCATGTTCACTGCATGGGTGATACCAGGCTTCCCCGCCAAATTCTTTCTGATGAACTTTGCTCCAGCAGTAGACCTCATGGAGCCCCTCTTAAGCGTTTTAAGAACCAGATTAAACACATCATGAAGACAACTGGTATAGATACAGTATACAGACATGGGAAGAATTGCTTTGCATCATTCACTGTAGCAAAACACTACATCCACCGCTGTCAACTTGTTTGAAAGAGAACACCGCAGACATCAAGAGGCCAAGCGACAAGCAAGGAAAGTCTGTGAATTACAACCACGCCCTCCTCCATCCATTCAGTGCGATTTGTGTAGGCGTATATTTTATGCCAGTATTGGTCTGTTTAGTCATTGCAAACGCATCCATAAACTGAGTTGAACTGGTCAATGTATGGAGGAAGAAGTTATATCGCGACCTTAGAATGACAAGGTTCTACCTGACAAAATTTGTGAAAGTCATATTTTTACACTACAGGGTTCTATTTGACTTGTTCTATTCGAAAACAAGCACTATGATGCCATCTGTGAGAAAATGTGGAAACTACAAGTGTGACAAAGTTCTATCTGCAGACCGTATAATCACACTTAAACAAGACATGGTTCTATCTGCGAGTGTGGAGCAGATAGAACCTTGTTTTGTTCCACCTTTTTTCCGGCTAGCAGATACACCCTTGTCATTTTTACTTCCTTGTCGAATGTGAGCGGAAAGCAGTGATTGGCTGTTCGTTAGCCAGTGATCCAATAAGAACACGGTTTATAATATTTTCATCCAGTCACATCTGCACAATCACCATCCCCGCAATCCACGAAGCAGAGCTTGTACAGGCGTATCTTTGTTACGGAGTACAATCTAGACTTTCACAAGCCGAAGAGTGATCGCTGCGATGTGTGTGAAGCTTATAAGGTTTCGGAGGGTCAGCATATAACAACCGAAGAGCAGAAAACAGAATTCGAAGAGCATTTCCTGAATAGAACTCTGTCTCAAGCTGAAAGAGAGACAGAAAAAACCAGGACATACTTGTATTAAGTTTTGATCTGCAGAATGTGATTGCTTGTCCTAGGGCAGAAATAAGTTAGAAGAAAATTGAACACGTATAAAGTGACCATTATTTTGTCAACAAGACAAGTTTACTGCGCTCTCTGTACTGAAGTACAATCAGGAAGAACAGGAAATGATATCGCCAGTGCATTCAGGGTACTACTGGATCAAGTAATCGCAGAGAACAGTATTGATGAACTGATAACATGGAGCGACTTGTGTGTTCCGCAGAACAGGAATGCGCATATTTCGTTTGCTGTGTTAGATTTTTTGAGAGACAACAATGATATGAAGCACATCCCAATGAAATATTCCACTCCAGGTCACTTGTGTATTCAGGAAGTGGACAATGTACATAGTTGCATTGAAAAAGCCATGCAGGTTAATGAATTTTTCTTGCCCGTAGAACTAACCAGAAGCCACGCGCAAATTCGTTGAGAAATTTAAAAAGAAAATTGGTAGGAAGTGGTCTCACAGAATGCAAGATGCAACACAGTGCATTCATGAAGACATTTTTGGAGGATAAGAAGGTGAAAACCATCAGGCCAACAAACAAGTTCAAATGTGCTCTTTGAATGGACATAACAAAGAAAGAAAGAAAGAAAGAAAGAAAGAAAGAAAGAAAGAAAGAAGGAAAGAAAGAAAGAAGAAGAATGGCATGCCAAATAACACCACTAGGCCTACACCACAGCAGTTTGCCCTGAAACCCTAAAAGTTATGCCACTGAGTGCTTGGCCCTCACTCACCATGGTGAGATAGAAAGGATCCAAATAAAAGAGAGGGAATTCTTACAAAAGATTTCCGGCCCAAGTCACAATTATCTCGGGTACAACTTATCATACAAATCAGAATTAGATATACCAGCAAAAAATTAATAAATTCACAAAAACTGCAGGAATAATAAGTAACATCATGAAACCATCACTTGTTCAGAAACATACTCGATTGCGAGCTCTCAGATGTTACGAGGAAGTTGTCTCATGTTTTATAATCTCTCCCAAATACCTAACATCAAAATATCACTTAGAATTCTTGATTTTATCATGATGAAATGTGACATTGAGGGCAACAGACTTAGTGGGGCATTCCTCAGAATAGTTTTGGAAGTTGGCAATAGGAATTTTAGCCAAACTCATCCATCCTTGTCATTTTACTGAAAAATATCTTGCATAAATGATTTCATTCAGAATACTGGTATACGCTGTTACAACTCACCACCCAATTATAACAGTATACTGGGAGATACTAACGATAGAAGTCAATACAACCTAAATCAGATAGGCTACCTTAGCACAAAGACGCATCACATTACTCTTCGTATCATCACCTCCTAATGTAGTAAGGTCAATACAAGAGATAGCTCGTAAAAGCCATGCTGCCTGCCAGTTCTTTTTGACGGCACGGTGAGATGTCAACGATGCTGTTCGTCTATTTACTGCTGGCAAGTTCACATGAACTTTGTTCAGCCATTCAGTATCTAAAAACATGAAAATAAGATACCTATTAGATGTCAGCTAATATTTAAATAACATTCAGCCAGAGAACCAATACTGTAACACTATGCCAAGAAGTAGGCCTACTTTCTTCAAGATTATTCCAACATTTAAAAAAACAAAAAAAATTGAAACAATTCATATAAGCAGGCCTAATATTTAAAATATAATATTCTATACTGTGAGATAAATAACACGTGGACAATGAAATAGATACTCAAAAACAAACATTTGATCAAACACATAAATAAACAACATAACCTAAATATCTGTATTAAAATTCTCAACTATCCTACCAGTTTTACTTATATACACAAAGTCACTTTCAATCACTTAAACAGAAAAGATATCTAATTCCACTCTTCTAGCGCTTCAAACTATGGTTGTGACTTGAGAAGTGCCCCAATTATTATAACATAACCTAAGTCCCATTAACAACAAATTTTGTTCCATGAAAGATAAGGAATTTAATGAAAAGCTTTTATACAGATCCAGCATACCTAGATTGCATCCCAAATTATTATTAGGCATAGTGGTAAATTACAAGTTATTTGGAATATGTAAATGGTAAGTCTTCAACACACACAGTAGGCTATCAGCTACAGCTACTGGCCTTCACTCACTGACTTATCTGGACTACAGCTTCCAGCTGCATTCATAACACTGGTATCATACTGCAAAGTGAGTCAAAGCATAAATTACACTGATATAAAAGAGCAAATTAATATTTTATTCAATAATAAATCACATAATACACATTTCTGCTACATAATACAATTAGCAAAATATAGTTATAAATAATATCATCATGTAAATTCAAAGGTTAAGTACTTCAGTGCCATGTTTTCACAATGATCTTTTATTGCACAGACAGAGATGCAAAGCTCAAGAGGATGGTAGGGGGGGGGGGAAATAAAAAATTATGGTACATAAATAACTCAAGAGTAAGGTAATTTGTACAAAACACTGAAGAATAGGCTAATATAGACATATTTTCCCTCCATCACTAAAAAATAAGTAGACCATTTCAACAACTTACAGGCCTAACTTCTGGATTTATACAACTTAATCACAGTAGCTGTTTATCAAGAACTTGGTAATTCTAGCATTCCCTTCTGTAACTTATATTTACGTAATTTAGTGTAACTTAATAAATAGCTGTATACTAGTCACATTTGGCAAGATTGTTTTAAAAGTACTGGTATATACACAGAACAATTGGGTAAGTTACACTTATTTTTCATGAAAATATTAGTAGGCTACCTACTGGTGGGGTACTTAAACTTTCATTCAATAAAACACTGTGTCACTCAAAATGATTTAAGTACATGAAATAAAACTCAGGTCACAAGTTTACCTTATATATACCATATACATTAAGCTAGATTTAGACAAAATAAGTACAAATTCTCATGAAACCGATTAGTAAAAATCATTAGATCCCATGGGAGGCCAGTACTGAAGCAGATCCAGATTTCCTGATCTGCGAGCATCAGTACTGTAGAGTGGTGGGGATACTGACAGTTATACTGACCGTGTGAGTGTGCTCATCATTATTTTTGCCAGTATTAACGGAGCAGCGATGGACGACAAATGCGTTTCTCATCAAGGCCAAGTAGAGGTGCTTGTGGAACCGCCAAGTGAGGCCTATTGCAAAAGTTTATCGAGCTATATGAAACGCTGCCGGAATAAACGTAACACAATACTTCACATGTTTGCCCAACTGCTTTACTAATGGAAACTGGTGACATTATAGCAGAAAGCTTTAAATCTTCAAAATTTCTACCAGTTGCAAGATACCTCTCTGCCACTGATAAACAGGTCCGCAAGTTTGTACTTTGCCTTATTAGAAAATGCTCTACCATTCCTAGTAATTTCGCAAAAGTACCCTCACTCATTTGGAGATAGTTCTGATAATCTTCTGCTTCAGTATATTGTATTTTCCTCAACAACTTCATATGAGAATGCTCTTCTCTTTTCCTACGCCAATCTTCAACCCATGAATTACGTTTATCACTGCGTTTCGTGCAGAGTGCTAATATGAGAGCTACACATGCCTGTCATTTACGATCCATTTTGATAGAATACTGCAATTGCATGTTATAAATCTCATTCCGTATTGACGGTTATTGACTCGAGACTTCTGAAACAACTAGTACAACACAATCTCGTCTCAAAAAATACCACAACAGGATGTAAATGGATCAGAGAAGTAAGAGAGGATCTGAAGGAAATAGGCCTTACAACAGAAGACACCAAAAATAAGATAAAATTGAATACAAAACTCAAGAATACAAACCTCCGCTTTACCCTTACACAAAACAAACCAACAACACGCACATTTTCAACTGAGGAAAGGGCACGAAGATCGGAGCGTCTGAAGAAGTACTGGGAGGACCACAAAGCCCGAACAATCCCTTCAAAGAGACCTGAACGATGGACTGACTAAAGTGATCCTATGTGGTCATAAAAGAAGAGGAAGAAGAAGAAGAAGAAGAAGAAGAAGAAAGTGAGAATACCACAATGGTAAGCAAGTGCACTAGTACTGACCATAATATTGACAGTAATAATGATTATGTAAGGTCGCTACAATATTGATGCGTACTGTCAGTATTATTGACTCAGTATTACTAATCAATATTATTGACCGTGTGGGTCTGCTTAAGAAATGCTCCTGCATAGAGAAGATCCATACTGGTATTCATATCTAGATTTCCTCAAAAGAGGCAACACACATATCAATTTAAACATCTACTACATTAATGACATTGTATTTCCTTTATAATTACCATTTAATAGAAGGTAACATTGACATGTAATTTCTTTTTAATAATGAAAGAGAGAACTTCCAACTGATGTTATTAACTTGCCTTCCACAAATGACTCTTGAAACAGGAACTCTTCATGTCATATGCATGTTACCAATAAGGTGGAATAGTTTTTAATTTATAAAACATCAAAACATCAAACCTACTAATAAAAGAATGAAATGATAATACCTCAGATGAACACACACATACAGAGGTGTAAAATAGGTTTTAAGTTAGTTTGTAGGAGAGAAGGAAAATATATTTTGTTAAGAACAAAGGAACCGCATCGAGAAGAAAAAGAGCAAAGGCTCTATGAACAAAGATTTGGCAACTAGTTAATATCTTTGAGTCAGCACAGTACATTCTGTACTGTTACAAAATTCTGGCCACTGCAGGTACTATATCATAGATTTGATGTTTATAATATTGCTATTATTGAAGATTTTGCAATATTCTGGATACTGAGTTAAGTATCTGATTTATCACCATCAGCCTTCCAATTGCTTAGTTGCCTCGATATCCTACCGCAAGCTCATCATGGTTTATCTATAAGCTCTCAATCATTTTCATTCACTATCATTTTTGTCTAACAAGACTGCAGGCTACAGAAGGAGAATTTATAACAATTGTATCAAAAGCTTTCTCTCACCTTTCTATCTTCTGACATGACATTTAACCAATGTCACTGAAGATTTGAAAGTAAAGCAAAGTTGTATTTATTGAGTAATGAATAAACAAAATAAACAACAACAAAAAAGACTAAAAGTACAAAATAAAGGAGAAAACGGTCAACATTACATGTCAGAATAACAATGTCCCTTGAAAGCGTTGCATATCTGTGTTTCCTTCATTTGTTACCTACAGAAAATGTTGAAGGTCTGATATCTTACAACATTCATAGCGTATTTAAGAGCACATCAGAGCAAATACCTAGCTGCAAGAAGAAGTGAAGAGTCACAGTATGTCAACAGGCTCAGGATTCACATGTAGCATGTGCCTTGGCTGCCTGGTTAGGGATAAATTCAATTGGCAAAAGAAGTATGTTTGAAGACATTCCATTCTCCCAAGAACTACCAGTCAATTTTGAAAATAATCACACCCCTGAATTTACAATGTCCATGGCTCAAATGCTAGGTGTGGAAAACAGAATTGTTCCATTTTTAGAAAGGCATCGTTATCTTGGCAGATATTGACACACTGGGGAAGTATTGCAAGTACGATTATGAGCCCCTTGGTAACATTACTAAAAGCGAAAACAGATATTTGATCTTTCTAACATCTTAGCTGACTCACTTTGCATATAATTAGGGATGCAGGTACATTTCCCTGTCTAGTGGGTTCGAACCCCACTGTCGGCACCCCTGAAGATGGTTTTCTGTGGTTTCCCATTTTCATACCACACAAATGCTGGGGATGTACCTTAAAGTCACGGTCACTTCCTTCCTGCTTCTAGCCCCCCTACCTATCCCATCGTCACCATAAGACCTATCTATGTCGGTGCAAAGTAAAGCAAATTGTAAAAATAAAGAAATAAATAAAAAACCTATTGCACACACACATTTCCCTGTCTTAGTCCAGCTTCAGTTGCAAACCATCATGATTTGCCATGTGCATACTGACGCGATTTAGACATTTTAATATATACTGTTTCTACAATTTTTATTGTTTCGTTACCAATACTTTTCAGCAATAGACTTTACTAAACATCTGCTTTGGAGACTTTCATTGGCCTTTCTCAATACAGTTCATTATATCATTCCACAAAATCTTTCTACATTTAATCTCAGAATGAAAACGGCACTGTTATTGATCTTCCTTTTC
Source organism: Anabrus simplex (assembly GCF_040414725.1). Classification (NCBI taxonomy): domain Eukaryota; kingdom Metazoa; phylum Arthropoda; class Insecta; order Orthoptera; family Tettigoniidae; genus Anabrus; species Anabrus simplex. Next base: position 353,317,730 of record NC_090265.1, read on the forward strand.
TTAAACCCGTGTTCTTCCTGTATCTGCATTTTCACTTTTTTTTTCCTAATTTATTATGTTTAGTGGTCTTCCATTTCAAAATAAATCAAATATGGCAACTCTGAAAAGAAAAACGTTATTCATTAATAATTCCTATATTTTGATGGTTAACACAAACTACTGTGTAAATGATATACTAACAATATATACCCTGGCGCTACTGGCCCCAATGGGCCGTAAGCCTACCAAGCTACTGCTGCTCAATCTGAAGGCCTGCAGATTAATAGGTAACTTGTGGTCACTGCGACAAATCCTCTCAGCTATTATTCTTGGCTTTCTAGATCAGGGTGGCCATCTCACTGTCAGATAGTTCCTCAATTGTAATCACACATGCTGAGTGGACCTCGAACCAACCCTCAGGTCCAAGTAAATATCCCTGATCTGGCTGGGAATCGAAATGAAGTTATCTGAATGTCTGAAATTTACATTACACGGAAAATTCTTATCAATCATACCATCGATTCAATTCAAATTTCAGTTCCACTCAATTGGCAGTAGTATTGGAACCACTCAAGTTCACTCCTTGCCCTTCATCTCCATAAAACGAAGTGTCACTAAAAGTTTCGGTATAGTACATGTTTCTTCAAGTTCCTCAGCTACTGCCTGATTCCTGATTATAATGAGAAATTACTAGCTGCTGAGATATATGGATAATATATCCCAAGAGCACATCCTAACTTTATACCATTTTGGCACATAGAAGTAATCAAAAATGCAGCACACATGAAGGGACTTCAAGTCCCCTTTACTCTTAAACGAAAATTAACAAAACGTTTATGGCAATTAAAGCACAATAATATATCTATTATTTTACAATAAATAACAATATAACTAAACAAGTACAACAAAAATGTTGGTTGAACATTTTTTTTTCATCAGCATCAAACAGTATAGCAATTTATTATAACATAAACCATTAATGCACTTGTTTCATGAAATTCAGAGCAAAAATTAAAGCTTTCAAAGATCTATATAATATCATACTGCAGCATCAACTGAAAAATATGCCAGTAAATTCTATAACTTATTAACTTACAAGGCAAAAGTAAGATCCTGATGTACAGTAGTATAACTGGTTATATTTTAGCTGCTACCATCATTTCTCAGATTTAGTTCATGTTTACAAGTAATCATGGTAGTATCAGCACAATACACTAAGAAAAATATGGTTTTAATGTTTCACTAAGTGTAGACACTGAGAGAAGTGTTGGCTGAAAGTCTGGCTACTAAATGTTCATTATTACAAAACTCAAACCCACCAAGGTAAGGATTTCACCACACTAAAATTTTATTCATGTGTTATTGAAATTAATCCTTTGATCTAGCAAACAAGCTTATAGATTGATGTGTCTGCTGATATCATGATCAATGCCATGAGATCTGCAGTTTCACGTGGAATCTTAATCAAAGGGATACGACATTTCATTTTCAAACTCCCCATGTACTGACCAGGATCTGAACCGCAACTACCTTGATGAGAAGCCAATGACAACACTACTTAGCTATCACACCTCTCCTTGATTATGTTCTTGAACTAGGGTTAATGAATCTGGCTTGATTTAAATGTGCTTTCTCTTTATTGACTGTTGCACAGTGGGATGTTATTGTTAATTGTCTGCTTTATTTTAATCTTGAGTTATGACTCAAGCCCTGCTTAATCCAAACACATACAAAATAAATATTGTTCATATGAACTGATTAAGAGGCCGATCTTTTGATTCCCTAATAGAGGCAGCTATCAGGTGGATTATCCAGTCCATACCACTTCTTACCTCTATTTCTATGAATTCATAGGCATTTACAGTACATCAAATTAAAGGCACCATATACAGTAGCGCTCAAAAGTATTTTGTGGGTATCATTTGTTCAAGATTCTTTTAAGAAAACAATTTAAATTACAAAACATCAGTTACCAATATAAACATATGTAAATTTGGGATTGATTTAATATTAACACAACTCTTACTTAAACATATCTTCCATACAAAAAAAATTAGAATTTCAAGGATTAAAAGTATTTTGTAGATAGAACAATATATCAATACACAAAAAATAATGTCAGATGCTGAAGTAAAAATTTAGTATTTAGTTGTATATTTGTGAGCATTGACAATAGCAGTGCATCTTCGTGGCAAAGAATCTACAAGCTTCTGCAAAGTATGAAAGGTTGGTCCATTTCTCTTGTAAAGCGGCAAAGAACTGAACGTTATTTAAGTAATTCCTGCAACATACATACTGGCCCAATTTCTCCTCGACATGTTCAGTGAGTTACATGTAATTAATCTCATAATAGAACCGTATTGAGGACAATATATTAAAATTATAAAATCCTTTTATTAACAACCACCTACTCAATACAATACATTACTCATTGAATTATAAAATAATCATGAGGTGTCTTAAATAATGGAACATGTTTCGTTCGACATAGCGAACATCATCAGCCGTTAATTTACAAAGATTAGGTCAGGGCCCTGAGCTGAAATGATAAAAAATGTTAAAAGAGTGACAATGCCATAATAAAAAGTAAAATGATAACATTAGACTTGAAATCGTAACAATATGTACAGATTAACAGCAAGTATTTGTAGTGGAATACATTGAACGATGGTAGTCTGTAAAGTTAAAACAATCATGAGGTTGTTAAAGTAAAAAAATATATAGATATAGTGGATCTTAAAATATATATCAATGCGTGAAGCGTGGATTAATTATTGACGATGCAGTTCTTAAATTGAGCAAAAACAAAAGTTGAGATAGAGTTTATTGAATAGTACGAGTCAAACTGAACTAGTCTCAAGGGTCCTTTTTCAATTTTTTTTTTTTTTTTTTTTTCTCTTTTCGTTATAACATAACTTTATTTTTCCTCCCTTTTCTTTCATTCCAGATTTCTAACTCCAATTGTGCCATAATCTGCTCCATCCATCTCTGGTTTGCTGGAACTCTCCCTACTTTCAAGATTATAGTTAACTCTTTAACGAGTCCACATTGGTGTCCTACGTTGTATACGATTAATTTTACTGCCAGCGTGCAAATACGGACTAGTTCAACTTGTATTTCCTTCTGGCATTGTGTTTGGCTCTCCTACAGAATTCCTAACTACTTGAGTTCACGTCATTTCAACCTTAGTTTCGTTGCCATGCGCCTTTTAACTGGTTCAGTTTGACTCGTACTATTCAATAAACTCTATCTCAACTTTTGTTTTTGCTCAATTTAAGAACTCCATCGTCAATAATTAATCCACGCTTCACGCATTGATATATATTTTAAGATACACTATATCTATATTTTTTTACTTTAACAACCTCATGATTGTTTTAACTTTACAGACTACCATCGTTCAATGTATTCCACTACAAATACTTGCTGTTAATCTGTACATATTGTTACAATTTCAAGTCAAATGTTATCATTTTACTTTCTATTATGGCATTGTCACTCTTTTAATATTTTTTATCATTTCAGCTCAGGGCCCTGACCTAATCTTTGTAAATTAACGGCTGATGATGTTCGCTATGTCGAACGAAACATGTTCCATTATTTAAGACACCTCATGATTATTTTATAATTCAATGAGTAATATATTGTATTGAGTAGGTGGTTGTTAATAAAAGGATTTTATAATTTTAATATGTTCAGTGAGGTTCAGGTCTGGGCTTTGGATTGGCCAATCTATTCTAAAACTTTTACTTCCTTCCCACATGGCCACAGGAATGCTTTGGATCATTGTCTTGTTGAATTATCCAATTTTGAGGCATATTCTTCCTTCCATGTGGTATTATGCAACATTCTAGAATGTCATGATACATAAAACGGTCCATTATCCCTTCTAATCACATAAATGGGATTGTAAATAAAGGGTACAAATCTGTGCACATGGTTCTGAGGGTTCTTAGGGGTTGTAGTAAGGATGTAAAGGAGAGGGGATATACGTCTCTGATAAGACCCCAACTAGAGTATGGTTCCAGTGTATGAGACCCTCACCAGGATTTCTTGATTCAAAAACTGGAAAAAATCCAAAGAAAAGCAGCTTGATTTGTTGTGGGTGATTTCTGACAAAAGAGTAGCGTTACAAAAATGTTGCAAAGTTTGGGCTGGGAAGACTTAGGAGAAAGGTAAGGCACTTGGTTTTTAAAAAACGTGGTAACAAGTAGTGAGTTAAAAGTTAAAAATGAATACGTAAATTGCTGTGTTGAAATTAAATCTGGTAATTATGGTACCTTAATATTTAGGATAAAAGTCACTCTTAGTGGTGGTTAAATTAAAATCCGAAGTTGTTTGTACGTTGAAGTTGTTATTCTTATGTGAGAAGATAAGACGGCAAACTTCTTAAAGCACTTAGGGCGAGGACAAGTACTCGTCAGAAATGTAGCTATATTTATATTAGCAGGCAGACGTGGTTGTATCTTCTTATATTAAAAGTCGAAAGGAAATGTGCGAGGTTGAGTAGAGCTTGTGGTGTTAAGTCTCTTTGACAGTTGTGATGTTAATTTGGTTAAAGATGAGGTGACTTGAAGAAAATATGTTGTGTGTAATATAATTTATCTTTGGTCTTTTATCTTTTTGTCGTGGTAACAAGTAGTGATTGATTGATTGATTGATTGATTGATTGATTAATTGACTGATATTTGTAGGAGAGGTTAAACTGCATAGCTACAAAAACAACCCCACACTATGATGCTACCACCTCCACGTTTAATGGTTAGTCCTTGATATTGTATATTGTTTCTCTGGTTTGTAGGTAAATGAATATACCCGATATATATTTTCATCACACTATAAGTCCAATAACGGACAAACTATATTGGTATTACTCTATAAGTCCTACCCCCAATCTTTATACTTCTATGTGACTTACTTCTTTGCAAACTCTAAACTGCCCTCACTATTTTTTGGACTGATCAGTAGTTTTGTTGCTTCTTGCACCTGCTACACAATGTTTTACAGTGGAAATATAAAAATCCAGTCCATGGTGCTCTTGTTAACAAACCCTGATTTCCCTAGAAAATTTCTTGTGATCAGCAACTGATTGCTCCTGAATTATTCTGTCCTCCCGTATGGTTGTTTTTTGAGGCCGACCCAACCTGGATGGTGTTGTGTACTCTTCCTTCTTGTTGTTGATGTCAATTCCATACACGTATCAATTTTTGGGTTATCTCAAACTCTCTAGCAATACTAGATTGAGATTTCCCTTTTTTTTTAAGACCTTTATGGCAGCCTCTCTTAGATCTACAGAATATTTCTTCTGCTTTGGAATGTTCACAACAACATTTTAAAGTAATATATATATATAAATGTAACTTATTCCCATTTAATCATACAATATACTGTTCAGAACATTTCACAAAATATTTATGAGCCATCGTAAAATGTGTTTCTACTGATACTAGCATCATAGGCATGCAACCATGGTAACATGCTACTATACACTGCATGGCTCGACTGAAGGTTCTGCCCTGTCCACGTAAATAGTGCTGACAACAGACAATACCTAGCTACAAAATACTTTTGAGTGCTACTGTACATATTGTAGAGATATACAGTATTTAGAACATTTCTGAAGAACACTTCTCAGTATTCAATGAAGGTTAATGAACATCCTCTGGGAAATATGATTATTCCTCATGCCTAATATATCTGTGACATTCCAGCTCTCTCTAAAGCAAAATTAAAAGAAGAAATATTTAATAGTCATGATATCAGCAAGCTCATGTTTGACAGCACATTTGAATCTATGATAGACATGAAAGAGAAGGCAGCATGGAAAGCATTTACAGAGGTCAGAATAAAGTTTCTTGGTAACAACTAGTTTTCAGATTACAAACATGTGGAAAAAATGCTAAATGAATCCAAGGAACTTGCCTGTAGTATGAGTCCGAAAGTTCATGTTTTACAGTTTCTTAAAAAAAATAACAACTATTATTACTTTTTTTTTAACTTGGGAGTGTGAGAAATTTTTCATGAGACACTTGTGAGGGTCCGCACTCCACAAGCATGAGGGATTCCTACTCCCTAAAACTCATACAGCCTTTTCCCATGATATATATGCCTGCCCCAGAACTGCTCCCACATTACTTCAGGGCGGTGTCGTAAGTAATTAATAATAATAATGGCGTGTGGCCTCCGAAGAGGCCTGGTGCAGGTCTTTTGAGCTGACGCCGTATAGGCGACCTGCACGTCTATGAGGATGAGGCCCTACCTGTGATGAATTCTAATGATGAAGGCGGCACACAAACCCAGCCCCAGAGCCATCTGAATGAACCAATCAAGGTTAAAATCCCCGAGTCGGCCGGGAATCGAACCCGGGGCCCTCTGGACCAAAGGCCAGCACGCTAACCATTTAGCTATGGAGCCGGACTGTTTCTTTACATAAAGAATGGGGGGAAAGGTTCCATAAAGATTAAAGGAGGTTAAGAGATAACGGATAACGGAACATAAAAGTGCTTGCTGACTACTGTTGGATGCTCAAGGGAGGTGATGCAGAAGATATACACAGAAGGAAAGGGAGTAGAAAAAAAAAAAAACAACACACACGGTGCAGTTACACTGACATTGACAATATATAGTGACATTACGATAATATTATGGGTTTTATACAGGAAACAGAGATGAAATTTGCTGGTTTATATCAATGTACACCTACAAGAAATGGGACTAAAATCAGTTAATTGTGAACTATATAGATATTTTTGCATATGTTTCAACCAACTGCCTTTGTTTCTTTTAGTCTGTGTTAAATTTTAAAGGCTTTGATTAAAAATATTGATTTTCATTAAAACCTTATACATTTGCAAAAAATAGTCACTGTAAATTTGCCAACATTCCTTATACGATAGAGAGAAAAAAACGAAAAACAAAGAAACAGATTTTCAGATTTAGTGCATCATTGTCATTCATGGAGTCAACGTTTACAGGCTAGCATAACAGAACTGAAATTCTTTTGCAGATCACTAATAATGTATCAGCTTGCTTTGTTGAGCCAAAGTAAAAGGCAGTCAACTTCCAAAAATACCTCAAACTCATCACGTCTGCAGAGTGGATGATCAATGAGCATTAAGGTGTTGAGAAAATGTATTCTCATTAATTCTCCCTTATGATAGAAACCTACAAAGTAGCTCAAGTTTCTTACTCACAGCATCTAATGAAATGGGTTGCGCCAAGATTCCCACCTGGGGGAGATCTCAATCAATCAATCAATACTGATCTGCATTTAGGGCAGTCGCCCAGGTGGCAGATTCCCTATCTGTTGCTTTCCTAGCCTTTTCCGAAATGATTTCAAACAAATTGGACATTTATTGAACATCTCCCTTGGTAAGTTATTCCAATCCCTAACTCCCCTTCCTATAAATGAATATTTGCCCCAGTTTGTCCTCTTGAATTCCAACTTTATCTTCATATTGTGATCTTTCCTACTTTTATAAACGCCATTCAAACTTATTCGTCTACTAATGTCATTCCACGCCATCTCTCCGCTGACAGCTCGGAACATACCACTTAGTCGAGCAGCTCTTCTTCTTTCTCTCAATTCTTCCCAACCCAAACATTGCAACATTTTTGTAACGCTACTCTTTTGTCGGAAATCACCCAGAACAAATCGAGCTGCTTTTCTTTGGATTTTTTCCAATTCTTGAATCAGGTAATCCTGGTGAGGGTCCCATACACTGGAACCATACTCTAGTTGGGGTCTTACCAGAGACTTATATGCCCTCTCCTTTACATCCTTACTACAACCCCTAAACACCCTCATAACCATGTGCAGAGATCTGTACCCTTTATTTACAATCCCATTTATGTGATTACCCCAATGAAGATCTTTCCTTATATTAACACCTAGATACTTACAATGATCCCCAAAAGGAACTTTCACCCCATCAACGCAGTAATTAAAACTGAGAGGACTTTTCCTATTTGTGAAACTCACAACCTGACTTTTAACCCCGTTTATCAACATACCATTGCCTGCTGTCCATCTCACAACATTTTCGAGATCACGTTGCAGTTGCTCACAATCTTGCAACTTATTTATCACTCTATAGAGAATAACATCATCCGCAAAAAGCCTTACCTCCGATTCCACTCCTTTACTCATATCATTTATATATATAAGAAAACATAAAGGTCTGATAATACTGCCTTGAGGAATTCCCCTCTTAATTATTACAGGGTCAGATAAAGCTTCACCTACTCTAATTCTCTGAGATCTATTTTCTAGAAATATACCAACCCATTCAGTCACTCTTTTGTCTAGTCCAATTGCACTCATTTTTGCCAGTAGTCTCCCATGATCCACCCTATCAAATGCTTTAGACAGGTCAATCGCGATACAGTCCATTTGACCTCCAGAATCCAAGATATCTGCTATATCTTGATGGAATCCTACAAGTTGAGCTTCAGTGGAATAACCTTTTCTAAAACCGAACTGCCTTCTATCGAACCAGTTATTAATTTCACAAACATGTCTAATATAATCAGAAAGAATGCCTTCCCAAAGCTTAAATACAATACATGTCAAACTTACTGGCCTGTAATTTTCAGCTTTATGTCTATCACCCTTTCCTTTATACACAGGGGCTACTATAGCAACTCTCCATTCATCTGATATAGCTCCTCCGACCAAACAATAATCAAATAAGTACTTCAGATATGGTACTATATCCCAACCCATTGTCTTTAGTATATCCCCAGAAATCTGATCAATTCCAGCCGCTTTCCTAGTTTTCAACTTTTATATCTTATTTTAAATGTCATTGTTATCATATGTAAATTTTATTACTTCTTTGGCCTTAGTCTCCTCCTCTATCTTGACATTATCCTTGTAACCAACAATCTTTACATACTGCTGACTGAATACTGCTGCCTTTTGAAGATCCTCACATACACACTCCCCTTGTTCATTAATTATTCCTGGAATGTCCTTCTTGGAACCTGTTTCTGCCTTAAAATACCTATACATACCCTTCCATTTTTCACTAAAATTCGTATGACTGCCAATTATGCTTGCCATCATGCTATTCTTAGCTGCCTTCTTTGCTAGATTCAATTTTCTAGTAAGTTCCTTCAATTTCTCCTTACTTCCACAGCCATTTCTAACTCTATTTCTTTCCAGTCTGCAACTCCTTCTTAGTCTCTTTATTTCTCTGTTATAATAAGGTGGGTCTTTACCATTCCTTACCACCCTTAATGGTACAAACCTGTTTTCGCATTCCTCAACAATTTCTTTAAACCCATCCCAGAGTCTGTTTACATTTTTATTTACCGTTTTCCACCGATCATAGTTACTTTTTAGAAACTGCCTCATGCCTGCTTTATCAGCCATATGGTACTGCCTAACAGACCTACTTTTAAGACCTTCCTTTCTATCACATTTATTTTTAACTACCACAAAAACAGCTTCATGATCACTAATACCATCTATTACTTCAGTTTCCCTATAGAGCTCATCTGGTTTTATCAGCACGACATCCAGGATATTTTTCCCTCTGGTTGGTTCCATCACTTTCTGAATCAGCTGTCCTTCCCATATCAACTTATTTGCCATTTGTTGGTCATGCTTCCTGTCGTTCGCATTTCCTTCCCAATTGACATCTGGCGAATTCTGATCTCCCGCTACAATCACGTTTCTTTCCATGTCGTTTCCCACATAGCTGACTATCCTATCAAATAATTCCGAATCCGCGTCAGTGCTACCCTTTCCCGATCTGTACACTCCAAATATATCAAGTTGCCTACTATCTTTAGAAATGAGCCTTACACCTAGAATTTCATGTGTCTCATCTTTAACTTTTTCGTAGCTTACAAATTCTTCTTTCACCAGAATGAACACTCCCCCTCCCACCCTTCCTATCCTATCTCTACGATACACACTCCAGTGCTGTGAGAAAATTTCTGCATCCAGGAATTACATTACATTACAGCTTCACTTCTGTTCATTAGGTAAAGTAAAAACCTTTCCTACTGGAGATAACACATATTAGTGACTGCAAATACTGTACTAAGATCAGAAGTTTATCAACACAGTTTTTCACTATCACAGATGGAACAAGTTTCATGCTTTAAAGTGTTTCTGACCATTTATATAATATAGCAAAGTCATCTCCGTACAGGCCATGAAGGCCCTTGGAGGGGTGGAAGGTAAAGGCTTCCACCACCTGTAACCTCGGCACTTGATGGGGTAGAGTGGTTAGCTCTATGCCCAGCCGCCTTTGCCCCCAGGAAACTCATTTTTGGTGTAGGCTGAGTGAACCTCCGGGCCATGTGCAATTTATATAATATGGATGTTTAAAATAAGTTTAAACTGTTCAAAAAAATGTATATACCATCATTTTTTTTAAAGCCCAACAATATGGCGTACACAATGCAATGGGAAGAGTTGAACAGCACATTAGGAAAGCTCTGTTCCATAAGTATGGCTGATCATTCACATACAGTAAAGGGAAGACACCAGAATACAAATTAAGACAAATAACAGAATGTGCCACATGCAGCAGTTTCAGAGCCTTTTCATAAAAGTAGGTTGCTTTGTGTAACTATATTCCTGTATAATTATTAATCTGTTGTTTTACAGGGCATTATGTCGACGCCAATAATACTATAATACTCACGTTAAACTATTTTTTGTTGGTGGTTTAATGTTAGATTTAGGACTGGGAAGGAAGCAGCTGAGGCCTTAATTAATGTACAGAACCAGCATTTGCCTGGTGTGAAGATAGGAAACCATGAATACCCATCTTCAAGGCTGCCAACAGTGCAGTTAGAATCTGACATCTCCCAAATGTACGCTTAGAGCTACAAGGGTCATACCACAGAGTTAACTTGCTTGGTCATGTTAAACCAGTTGTTTCTGTATTGCTTAATGAACTATAACCTCTGACCAAAATCCAAAATGAGACCAGCAGCCTCCTCAAACTAATGGGACATGCTGAAGAAAGTGTACCGTTTACCATTAGAACTTTTCTTCTGTTTTTTATATAATGTTCTTTCTGCATTTATGCAATGTAAAAAATTTTAAATTATAATTTGTGTTAATAATAATAATAATAATAATAATAATAATAATAATAATAATAATAATAATAATAATAATAATAATAATAACAACAACTCTTTCTTGAAGAGTAAGTCTTCGATAAATTAACAAACATATTGATTTCCCCTGAAGATGCAATATAATACTTTTATTGCAGCCAAATAGCCATAAAAAGAGGTAGAATACACTAAAATTGTGCACTTGTGCCTTGTTTTGAAGATGCACTATCAATAATTATAAAACTGGAATGTACAGTACAATAAAACCTATAAATTACAAGAATTATCATGACATGGAGGCATTAGGCCAAATTAAGAGAATTAATGAAGTGATTAGCAAGTCACCAAGCAAGGTTATTAAGGTGCTGCATATGTTCATTTTTGAAAATCACAGTAATAGAAATAACAGGAAATGGCTACGTGATTTTAAAGGGTTTTCATTTAGTGTGGGGTTCAGAGTGCAGATAAGAACTTTGGGTGATTTGATTTTGATTTATAATGAAGGGTTAATGGATCAGACTTGTTTACATTTATCTAATATAATTATGCTAATACACCTGGAAGGAGATGATGAATACAACGATGAGCAGAGTGAACAATCAATGAGCCAACAAGCTGAAATAAGGGTTGGATGAGATATTGGATCTAGGAAATGTAAATTTCAACTACCTGTGATGTAGCCTTCAAAATTTACAATGATCTTCCGTGATGTGGAGGATTCTATTCGTCAGTTGAAAGATGGGTAGCAGACTTTGAAAACTCAGCAAATCTCTTTGGGTGGAATGAAATGCAAAAGTTGGTTTTTGCAAAACTGTTCATTCAGAGTGAAAGTGAAATAATGTATTGGGAATGGCTTTCAACAGTACTGAAGGATGGGTTCTCCAGAAAAATCAATAAGAAAAAAGTCCATAAGATGCTAAATAGAAAAAAGAAAAAAAAATGTGAAAAGAGGGAACGTGTTATGAAGGAAATAGTCAACAGGGGAATCACAGAAGAAGAGACATTAATTTAGTATGTGATTGATGGGATCAGGATGATATCAGTAATAAAATAATAATGTATGAATTAAAACAAATGCTAGAATCAAGGAGAAGTTTGGTGATTGTCAAGATGTGTTTTTAAAATGTTACTGTCTCTTTGCTTTTCTAAAAAATCTTGTGACAAATTAAACTCCACAAGTACTACTATGGCCATCTCTGTATTCATTTAGGCTGAATGAGATACAGTATACTGCAAGTTATGGCAGTAGTAGTGAGTACTATAATCTTCCAGAGGCTTGCATAGTTTGTACTGTGCAGCTTGGTGTGATGAGAACTTTTGTAATTTTATTGTACAAAACAAAATACTACTTCGAGATATTTGCACTGAAAGTACTTCTGGAATATTTCTCACAAGTGATACTAATTCTAATATTCATAAAGGCATATGTGATCATACTGAGACACAGGTACCAAGAAAGTGAGTGAATTTGAACAATTAATGAAGATACAGTGCAAAAAAATTGAGCATTTTCATCCACAGTAATATTACAGCAGTTACAGTATATACAATATATCTTTAGCAAAGGACTAGGAAAGATGTTTTATCCCACCAAACACTCAGTGAAACTGGAATTAATTCACAATGATATGATTGTAGTAACTGTTATGGTGGCAAACATCTTGACTAGTAATTACTCTCATTGACATCTCACTGTCAACAAGTAATGCAGTATGGTATGTTCAAAATTATGCATTGTGTTCTATTAGAAAATTCCATAACTGTTAGCTTTTCAATGTATTAATTAAGAGAGCTACACTAAATTAAATTCCTCCATCAGCTATTAAAATCTATAGTAATATCTCAAGCTGTAATGGACATAGTCTCAGGTCTAAGAAGAGTGAAAAAATTTCAGTAAATAACAAATATTTCTATAACATGCTATTTCTTAAAATTCATTAGCTATTATAATGATTTTATGCACAAATGCAAAAAATTTACCTTAATACATCAGAAAAATAAATTCTTAGAAAGGTACTGATAACGATAATCTGTACTGGGAAAGTAACTTCTACAGAAATCATAAATTTAAAATTATTTAACAATAGATATTAAACCATCTGCTACATCATTCATCAAAATGAGCACAAAAAGGAAAACACGCACACCAACCAACATGTTTTCTAAATATATCTATAAAAATTACCTGTCACTATTTAACTATCTATAAAATAATCTAATATTCTACTTGGTTTATCTGTGCTGTTTGTCCCATTGCTGCCAATATTCCTTTGTCTGCATTTCAGAAAGGCGAGAAACAGTTCGATCAAATGCAAATATTTCTTCATCTCCAGTAAAAATGTTTGCAGAGGCGTTTTCCTACAAAAGTAAACATTTGTTAAAGTAAACAAACTGACAGTTTGGAGAAAACATATCACTGAACATTTATTACTATTAACGTAAAACAAAAAATAAACTTCTCAGAAGGGAGCCATAGATTTATTATTTTTTATTATTTCATCAATTGTGAATATTTATTCAGGTTCTTTAGGCTATTTTAATTGTGAAATTATCAGTGTTTCATCCCAGTGTGGCATTGGATTCATCAGTTGGATTGCCACATTTCTCCAAGATGCTGATTATAAAAGCCTAAAGATTTTTATAATTCTTAGGTTCTTCAGTCTGCCAAAACTAATTTTCAGTAATAAATTGAATATTTTAATTAAGTTGTTCCTTTTTCATATGTTTTCTTTTTCAAGTAGTTTATGTCAAAAGAAACAAAAAGAAACAAAAAAGAAAAAACAGCCTAAAGAGCTCGAATACTTCTATGACATTTGCAATCAGTGAAATGAAATTATGGTTTGCTTCTGTGAATTAATTAATTTATTTATTTATTCTGAATATTGTCCCAATGAGCTAACAGCTCAAGGGAGGGACTGCCCTTTACAGTTACAGCTTTACAATTAATGGTAAAAATACTAAACTTATGTACTTTTATTACTGACTCAAGTAATTTTGCAAAGGAAGACAAGATACACAATAGTCTGTAATTTCCTATGTCTGATATATCCCCACTTTTAAAAATTGCTATAGTCCTGGTCCTGTTCATCACTAACAGTCAGTTTCGCCTACCTAACCATTACAAGACCAGATGGATGCACCCACGATCCAAGCACTGGCACATCCTTGACTACATCATCACCCAACAGTGTGACAAGAAAGATGTTCTCATCACTAAGACTGCGAGGAGTATTGATGATTGTTGGACAAATCACAAACTTCTGATCTGTCGACTCAGAATATCCTTCAATCATAAACCAACTACATATGCATCACCCAAGCAAGCCCCGGTGCAAGTTTGGCACTTTCAAACTCTTAGATACATCCACATCGTCAGACATCCAAAATGTGACATGAACCAATTGGCAAGCAATCCTGTATGCACAAATGACGTGGAGTAAGAATGGTCAACACTCCAAAGGGCGATCATTGAGTCAGCTGAGGAAATCATCGACTACGAGAAAAGAAAGAGGCAAGACAGGTTCGAGGACAACAATGAAGAAATTCTGAGCCTTATCAGTACCAAACGGGAAGCCCACCTATCCCTTCTTCAAGATCCATCATCCACCTATCCCTTCTTCAAGATCCATCATCCAATGTGAAAAAAGCTGTGTTTCAAAGTTCTGTAACAGAAATGTCAGACTCAAATCAGAGAAATGAAGAACAACTGGTGGCAGGAGAAGACTCTAGTACTCCAAAGACTATCTGATGCCAGAGACCTGCAGAACTTCTACGTGTGAATGAAAGAGGTCTTCAATTGGAACTCTGAAAACGGTTGATGCTGCTAACACCCTTACTGATGTTAGAGACATCATGGAGCACTGGAAGGAACGCTTCTCCACTCTTTTAAACCAAAGCTCCACTGCTGCTGATGACTTTCTACAGGATGTTCCACAACTTCCTTCTCAATCATGGATGGCAATGCCACCAACTTACCAGGAATTCTGTGTGGCACTTGATAAGCTGAAACCTAGGAAAGCACCTGGTCCAGACAACATCCCTCTGGAACTAATTCAAGGTGGAGGCTTACTCCTAAAAACAAGTTCACCCTCATCCTCTCAATTTGGGAAACCCAAAAAGTACCTGGTAATCTCAAAAATGCCAATATCACTATTTTCAAGAAAGGTGATCGTAGTATATGTGACAACTACAGTGGAATTTCTCTGTTATCCATTGTAGGTAAACTTCTCACAAGGATCCTACTTAGCTGCCTGCAAGCCATCTCCGTGAGGACTCTACCAAAGTCTCAATGGGGTTTCCGAGCCTCCAGAGGTATAGCTGACATGATCTTTTGTGCAAGAGAAATGTGGAAAGCAACAGAAGCCTCCCTATTTTGTGTTTTATGTCCTGGAAAAGGCCTTTGATAGTGTTCCAAGACTTGCTATATGGGCAGTTCTCAGATGCTTTGCCTGTCCTGGTGCAAGCACTTCATGATGGTAGGATTCTCCATCAAAATAACTTCTACCAACCATTCACAATCACACATGAATTGAAGCAGGGTTGCGTACTTGCTGTTTGCCTTGTATCTGATGGCCAGGCTTTATGAAACAACAGACAACCCCGGGCGTTAAGATTAAATATCGCTCTGATGGTGGCCTCTTCAACTTGGCCAGATTTCACTCGCGAAGAAATACCAGTGTTACTAGAGTAATTGAAATGCAGTAAGGTGATGATACCGCATCACCGGCTCTTACACCTGAAGAACGGCAACAGTCAGTCAACAGTTTCAAGGATGCACATGACCTTTTTGGCCTCACCATCAATGTTAAAAAACCCAAAGGTACTTGCTCAGCCCCTACCAGGGACTAACATCCCAAAATTTAACATTACCATCTCAAACACCAAACCAGAACAAGTAGACCACTTCACCTATCTTGGGAGTATCTTGTCAAAGAGCTGTACTTCAGAACAGAATGTGGAAAATAGGCTTCATCTGCCCATGTGGCCTTTGGCCAACTATCACACAGTCTTCAGGAATTAAAACCTTACAATTCGCACAAAACTGGTGTACCAGGCTGTAATCATCTCTACACTTATCTATGGCTGTGAAATGTAGATCTTATACTGCCGAGACATCAAAAAGCTGGAGCGCTTTCACCAGCAAAAACTACGCTCCATCATGAACATCAAGTGGGAAATGTTGAATTTCTTGAGAAGGCATGAGCTAAGAGTGTAGAAGCAATGACTGCTGGCCATTGCCTCAGATGGGCAGGACATGTGCACCATATGAATAACACCATACTACCGCACCTGATCCTCTACAGTAAATTTGGATCCATTACAAGACATACATAAAAAAGCAGCTTACAATAGCATGGTCCTCAGAGCATTAACTGTTCCTTTATCTCGCAAGAATTTAAAAAAAAAAAATTAATACTGTTTACAATATTGCAGAACACAATGGTTTCAGTAGAATCTTCATCAGCAGAATCATCAATAGATATAAGAGCAGGCCCAAGACTACCCTAGAAAAAGATTCTGCTCCTAAAGAAAAGTTTTCCACATTCACCTTCAATAATAGTAGCATCTACCAAATTTCTAATATTTTTAAAAAACACAACATCAAAATAGCATATAGAACCTCCCACACCAACTCAAAACTCATTTTCAATCCACACAGTCAACAATAACAATAACAACATTAACAACAAATATTTGAACTCTGGAGTTTACAAATTAGAATGCCAATCCTGTAATTCCAGCTATATTGGTCAAACAGGCCGCAATTTTGTCATAAGATACGCTGAACATCGCAACGCTCTCAAATATAATCATTTTTCAGCTATGAGTGAACATCATAAAGCATCCAGCCACAAATACACTTTAATAGATAAAGATCTTAAGATCTTGCATTACAAGCATAAAGGCACCTTGCTCAACATTCTTGAAAGCATCCACATCGATTTAGATCAGTTTATGAACCCCTCTCACAATTTAAATGAAGTCAACAAGAAAAAGAACATTCTACTTGAAACATTCATTCCATATATTTGTCAGAACTTCCATAATACAAACAAACCCCACCTCCATCTCTCCAACTCACCACCACTCCCCCCCTCCCCACACCAGCCCTGCACCACCCCTTCCCCCTCTGCTCCTTCCATCCTTGCAAACACAGCTGAACCAACAATAGACTTGATCGCATGAATGAGACCGTTACTTTGAGAAGGCCAGGCCATTCGAGAGGACAAGCACCTGCTAAATACCGTAAGTTTAAACTTTCTACACACCCATTCCACACTTTTTACTTATCAGCCCACGATTCTTACACAACCTCATTTTTTCCCATTACAGATTGGAACTTCCTTGACGGTTTCCACTAGGTCACTTACAGTTTACCATGCATCTGTCATCTCCCTAACACAGTTTCTCAACTTTATGTCGCGGCCCTTCCGACCCTTTATAATAAGGCAAACCAACCAGCCAACATTATGAAACGATAACCAAGAAAGGGACCGCTAGTTTGAGAAGATATTAAGAATGCTGCTGTTCTAAAGCTTTAAATTTCATCGGTGCACGTTATATCAGGCTTGGTTTCTCAAAAATTTTTTGCTCCCACTCTCCTCCTAAACAATTTGATGCGATGGGTTTCTACAAGGATAGATTTTCTGCCTGAATTTTCGACAGTGATTTCAACTTGTTATTGTTACAAAACCAATATTTTGTAAACTATGAGGTCCGCAACCTCACCATGTGCACCTATTGTTCACTTCCATCTGTATCATTTGTTTTCATTCCTTTTCTTCTTAGGATCAAACCTCCCAAGTTGGGATCAGAAGGCCAGTGTCTCAACCATTTGAGCCATTCAGCCTGGCTCACATACATAAAAGTATCAAAAAGGTGGAAATTTACTTTTATTGATTTAATCATTAAGCATTCAGACTGACTTCGATAGCTACAAAGCTCACAGTGGAATGGAGTGATGTTACAATTCCACCTCATTATACAGTGCAGACTACGGTGCTCTGCTTGCCTATTGGTCCGCCATGCTGGAGGGGCGGTCGCTGATTGGCTGTTCTTCGGCCAATGATTGAAGCATTAAGGAGCCCGATGTACGTTGACCTGCCTTGGTGGAGACCGGCAACTGATCACCTGTAGCTTTTTCTGGTCTGCCGTGGCCAACATGTCCTCCAGACTTTGTTTACCTGTTCAGATTCCTTCTTATGGTTGAAGCTGTTGTTGTGCTTCAGGATTTCAATGGTTTCCCTCTGTAGTTGGGCGTGATAAGATACAGTAGTTGACAGTACTTTGGTGTTGCTGTACTGTACGTGATGGCCTGCTAGCAGTGAGTGTTCACAGACTTATGATCTTTCTGCTTGTCTCAGCTGGCGAACTACTTAGGTCTGCTAAAGTCAGGTGCCATACCCTCTTCACAGCAGATGTCTACAAGATCTTTCTTCAATAGCATGAATCATCTCAAAGGCCTTGATTCACTTACAACATGAAGCATTTATAGCTCAGAATGAAGAGCCATACATGCCCACAGGAAATACCAAAGCTTGAACTGGTCGCTTTTTAGTTTTCTTGGTAAAATGATCTTCCCATATTTTTGTTAGTGCAGACAGTGCATGAATAGGCATATCTATTCTTCTCTTAATTCTGCCTTCACAATTTCCTTTAATGGAAATAGAAACTCCTAACTAGATTATTTCTTCCTTGAGATCAATATCGTGTACAAGTTTAAAGAGATGAAGTAATGCACCCTGTCTGTCCACTACCATTTAGTAACGCACACTTGGTTTGGTTTAATTTTAGGCCTGCTTCCTCACTGAACCTCTCAATGGGCTGTAGAAGTTCAAACTAGCCAGCAGTCTGTGTAGTGGAGATAGGAGATTGTCTTGCTGTCTATTTGAACCCCATCTTTCCAGTCCTCTGTGGCTTTTCTGACGATCCACTCCCCATAGATGTTGAATAGGTATGGTGACAAAACACATCCCTGTCTGACGCCTTTTCCGACCTTGAAGGGCTCTGGTAACTTCCCATCAAGTCTAACGTATGCCTTGTTGTTGGTATACAATGATCTCAACAGTAGATGACTTGATACTGCCGTTTCCTCAACCATATGCCAAAGACTGTTCCAAATAGCATTATCAAATTCTTTAGAGTAATCAAAGAAACAGAAAAACAGGCACAATCAAATTGCAGAATTTATCATTTGCCTCACATTTACTATCTAGTCTCTTGTTCCCCATGCCAGTACGAAGCTTATGTGCTCTGAGAGTATTTGCAGAAGGAGAGAGTCACTTTAAATGCTCTTGTATAATATTACAAACAACCTTGCTAGCATGGTTTATTAGCGAGATGGTTCTGCAGTTTGTGCAATGTTGTTTTGATCCCTTTCTATGTAGTGTGATGTATACTGATTCCTTCCATTCAGCTGGCCAGTTGAAAGTGCTCTATATTTCACTGGGATCTGTAACAGTGTGTCAATCTCAAGTCCCCCTGTTGCTTTTATAATTTCTTGAAGAAAGACAGTCCAAACAAGATACAGTATATAGATATAATTTATAAAAACAGACAAGAATAAAACTATACTATTAGTGATTGAGTAAAATATCTCTGCCAGCTCTCTTATTGAGCATATTATAAGTATGTTCTCTTGTACGCTGGGACACTCACAGTCTGTTCAGAAAGGTACGTTTTGTATGAGACTGCATGCTGTACAGTGTTCAGACAACAGATTTCAGCTTGAAAATGAAAATGAACAATAAACAAACAACTCACAGATCCATGCTGGATATTCAAATCATCCATCAACATCCTGTGCTCATCTGTATGATCATCAGCTCTCTCCTTCATAAAAAGATTTTTATGTGATACATCGGCCGACATCACTAAACGAACCTGGAAAGACAGAATAAAAATTCATGTTTTTCATCACTCAATTAAAACAACAACAAATTTAGAAAGAACTTAAAGTGGACATAAACTCCTTTATGTCCTAAAACAATTAGAAGCAATAACAAGGTGTGGACAACCTGGGAAAAAAAAAACCACCAGTGTGATAAGTAAACATACTCTCCTTCGTATCCAAGAATTTCTTTCTTTCTTTTTTTTTTTTTTCAACTGGCTTAACGTTGCACCGACACAGATAGGTCTTATGGCGACGATGGGATAGGAAAGGCCTAGGAGTGGGAAGAAAGCAGCCGTGGCCTTAATTAAGGTACAGCCCCAGCATTTGTCTGGTGTGAAAATGGGAAACCACAGAAAACCATCTTCAGGGCTGCCGACAGTGGGGCTCAAACCCACTATCTCCCGGATGCAAGGTCACAGCTGCATGCCTCTAACTGCACAGCCAACTCGCCCAGTATATCCAAGAAATGAGTGGAAGTAATTTGAAGGTATCAACAGTCTGAAGAAAACCAGAGCAGTGAAATGAGTAGACATCCTCTTCCCAAAACTTAAGAAACCAATAAGTAGTAGATATGAATAATATGAAGAAAGCTAGTACAGTGCAATACAGAATATAGCTTTCCTTTATATCCAACAAATAGTAAGTATATATTGTACCCGTCTAAAATGGTACATGTTTATTGCTTAAATAAAATATGACATTCTCTACTGTAATTTATTCTTTTGATTGCCAGCGCAAGCAGAGGCGAACAGCTGAAGGTCTCAGTGAGAGCGGGGGAACACATTTCCACCCAAGGCTATAGTTTTTCTCTCTTTTCTACGAGCTTGCTGCAAGTGAGGTGTTGATCACGTGACGAGAATGCTGAGTGTGCACATAAGAAAATCAACTCCATCATTCTTGAAACGTCGACCAAGACAAGGACCGAAGCAATGATATTTGGAAGTGTACGGGACAACCAATAAATGTGTGATTAGCATACATGCCTCCCAGGACAGCAATTAATATAAGACGCACGCAGACAAACATTTCTCTTATAATCTTCCTCTCTTACTTATTATTCTCTTCATGGGTAAAAGGTATCTTATGCTATTATTTTCTTGTATTAAGACATTGGAGAACATTCTATGAGTTACATACAGCCAACATGTTAAGGGATATTTCCACGAGAAATTACTTTGACTCATGGAGACATCGTGCAGTTTAAAACATTTGTTACTCAAGAAGATAAATTCTGAAGTGCAATAGGACTGTAGTGAAATTGTACAGCAACTTAACATTGGATTTCCAAACTATAAGTTGAGTATTATTCAAGAAACATTCAATTACATGTTATAAACTGGTCAAGTGCACACATTGATATAGTCTATTAGTTTTGGCTATGAGCAAGTTAAATCGACTGGACATCATCTGGTATAATTTACAACTAGCGAGGGATTACCACGTTTCCATCCACAGGATCATCAATTCTTTGACTGGGGCCTCCTTCGTGGGACATTACCTCTACGATGACAGCCTAATGGAGAAATGCAGCCAAGACTACGGAGTAAATCAACCGGAGCCATTATATAATTCATCCAGCATGAGGACGGACCAACAAAGAAGTGACTCCCAACTGCTACAAATGAGTACCAATTGTATTTTCTTTCAATTTCAG
This sequence comes from Anabrus simplex, assembly GCF_040414725.1. Lineage (NCBI taxonomy): Eukaryota > Metazoa > Arthropoda > Insecta > Orthoptera > Tettigoniidae > Anabrus > Anabrus simplex. Next base: position 353,339,341 of record NC_090265.1, read on the forward strand.
TAGATTATACTGTGATTTTCCTCATAGAATTAATATTTTCATATTATTTTGCTGTAGAATAGTATTCTTTCTCTCTTATTCTTTATAAGGTGGAAGGTAGATTGGAGTGTATCCGAGTAGCTCGAATTTGAGGAAGGAATGCATGTAGATCATCTAGAGAGATAAATTCACTTTATATTGGCATACAAAAATATTAAAGTAATAATGACTGAACATAATCAACAATTAATTAATTTAACTATCTGACTTAGAATCCAACCAAGGCTTTGATTAATGTGATATTGGCAAGAATCTTCTACGAGAACTTTCCAGGAATAAATTATATCAGTCATCATTCAATTTCATAGACATTCAGGGAATAATAATAATAATTATAATAATAATAATAATAATAATAATAATAATAATAATAATAATAATAATAATAATAATAGGCGTCTATGGCTCAACTGCACGCAGCATGTAAGGTTAACGAGAGGCAGACAGACAGAAATCCAACTTATTTACTTGTTCCAACCTCTCTTGGATTTTCATCAGATGAGTTTTTATGGTACACAAGAACTCTCTTCAAGCCTCGTGGTTTAAATGGAAAAGTTCCTCTGTAATGTTTATGGTTCATGAGTATTTAATCCAATTTTCAGAGCCATGGTCAGTCAAGATGAATATTATATTATATATAATAATAATATATTATTATTATTATTATTATTATTATTATTATTATTATTATAAATACAACTGATAGTTTTATAGATGATAGTAGGGAACCTTATCTATAAATAATGTAGATGAGCAGATAAATAGAATTTATTTATTGGTGAATATTTTGCTAAGAAAGTGAAAAGTGCTCGATTCAACCGGTGGAATATACAGTATGGATGAGCCCATTTTATGAACTAGTAGGTAAATAATGTAGATCGGAATGATATATTGTGAGCGTGCCTTGCCATTGCAAGCAAATGTTGACTAGTTTAAATAATAATCATTCTGTACGTTGCTCAACACAAACAGAAATAAAGGTATATTATCCCAAGGAATATTATAATAATGTGATAGGAGATTATTTCTTCTAATAAAATCACAGTGTCATAATAATTTGAAATTGAAAGATTAGTTCTAACAAGTGACATTTATGAATTCTGTCACAAGATGCCTAAGTCGACGTAATTTAGAAAGGTACGTTAAATGTATGGTCATCGTTAATATTGCCATGATAAACAGAAAATAATAAAGATTAAAAATCAGAAAATTTAGTAACCACTTAAATACACCATTAATAAACGTGTATTTGCATGTGTGTCTTTGTGTGATACTGTGTGCTGATTTTTCACATATTATGATGTGATGTTTTGCCATGTGAACATTATTTTTTGGGACATCTGAACTTCACGCATTCTGTTGTGGTGGAAGATTTCAGATCTCGTCGAGTATAGGAGTTTCTGAGAGTGAATAATAATTTTGTGTGGCTATTTCTAGCCGGGTGCAGCCCTTGTAAGGCAGACCCTCCGATGAGGGTGGGTGGCATCTGCCACGTGTGGGTAACTGCGTGTTATTGTGGTGGATGATAGTATGTGAGTTGCAGGGATGTTGGGGACAGCACAGATACCCAGCCCCCAAGCCAGTGGAATTAACCAATGAAGATTAAAATCTCTGACCCGGCCGGAAGTCAAACCCGGGACCCTCTGAACCGAAGGCCAGTACGCTGACCATTCAGCCAACGAGTCGGACTCTGAGAGTGAAAGAAAAAAACTTTCCATTCTGATGATAAATTATGCATTGATAAAGTAATAGATTTAATTTAGTACAATTTTTTAAAAGAAGAGATTATATTATAATCTACTGAATATAAGCTCAGAAAATAAATAAGAAATATAGGTGATTTAAAAATAAAATGTAATGGAAACAAGTGATGTAAGCCTGTATAAATTTAATGGCAATGATTATAAAATGGAGTAGGATTGATATTGTCTAAAGAGTTAGATGGTACTACAAAGATCCAGTACATCAATGAGAGGATAATAAAGGCAGGTTCACCTTGGGAAAGAGAAGCTGACACTGGTGCAAGTGTATGCCCCTCAGACGGGTTGCAATCAAGATGAAAAGAACAAGTTTCTCAAAGACCTAGAAGAGATCATAATTCAAGGGAGGGCAATCATCATCGGGGACCTTAATGCACAGCTCAGGACAGACAGGAATGGCCATGAGAAGGTAATGGGACCACATGGCTATGGGAGAAGGAATTTGGAAGGTGGACATCTCCTAGACTTCTGCATAAGAAACTGTTTGGTAGTAAAAACAGTTGGTTCAACAAAAGAGTCAGTCACAAGATTATCAGTTAGAGCTGGGATGGAAAGAGCAAGATGGTCATTGACTATGTCATTACAGATAAAGAAAGAAGTAGACTTATGAATGATGTCAAAGTGATTTCAAGTGAGAACCTCAATAGCAACCACCTGTTATTAGTAGCAGATCTGAAAGACATTAATGCACCGTCAGCCGGGGTGACAACGGTCCCAGGGGTGACTATGGACAAAACTGAGGAAAAATGTTATTGAGGCTTATTTATAGGCCTATATTATATATTTTTAAAATCTCAATTTTCAAAATTCCCTCCATTTTAGGCACATTTTTCTTTCCAGAAAGGGAAAATTTGTGATTCTAACCTGAAATACATTTTTCTGACTATCATTTGTTTTAACACACTTTTTTTTTTGACAAAAACAACAGTTGGCTAAACTGTTCATTGTTGCTCCTAGGTCATCACTTCTAAATGTCATCTGAAAGTGTTGTTTACCTTTGTTTATTCCTTGTGAAAGTATGTACCCGGTATGTAATTTTATCTTTATAAGAAATTGTTTTGTACCTTAAAAGTGCAAATTTATAAACAATAGTACAATTGTCTTGTTTTCTGGGGTTACTATGGTCACGAGTATCAACTCATTGCAATTGTCTTATGGGTTATATTAGATTACTCTTGTTAAATATTGTATACAATTAATATATTTATATTTTATTATTCACTTGTTCCTTTCATACTTCATGTTTGTGTCCTTTTTATTTCAGTGTTAGTGGCAAAATGGTGAGGTCTGTCCTAGAAACTGACAGTAATTCTTCAGTTGTTCGTGACATTGCTGAGTCAGTTCTAAGTTTTTTGCAAGAAATGCACTATTCAAAGTAAAGAAATGGCCCCACAAGAGATGTTTTGTTGAGCCAGGAAAAAGTGTCTCTTTGGAGGATATTGAACCTTCTCCACCTCTTCAAGATCAGTTTCAAGCAGGAGCAAGTGGTGAAACATCAGTGCTACCAGTATTCAGAAAGAAGCAGAAAAGGCATACAAGAGAAGATTCATCAGACTCTGAAAATGATGTTGAAATTAATTTAAATGCAAGTGATGAAGAAACTTGGGAAGAGATGAAAGTAGGCAGAAGAAGAAGAAGAAGAAAAAAAAGAAAAAGAAGAAGAAGATAATGATGAATGCTGTAGGAAGCCAACAGCAGGAGACTATGTTTTCTGGTTGAGTTTAGTACCAAAAAAACAAAACTGCATTACATAGTAAAGTGATAGATGATGATGGCACTTGTCAAGAAGATGAAGTGAAAGTTACATTTCTTAGAAGTCATGAATATTTTGTGTGACCAAAGGAAGCATACATTTCTGTTATCAAAGTGAAATTCTTAAAATACTACCACCTCCAATTGAGCAGAGATGGGGGTAAGCTAAGCTTCTATATACAGTTTACTGGCTTCAACTTGAAATGAGACAATTATAAATGAAAAGGACAAATTAAACACATTTTGAACATTTTTCTTTAATGTTTGTCATAATTGTAATTTTTAGCTTTAGACTATAGTTAAATACAAGATTTCTTACATCAATATGCTTGTAAAACTATGTTCTGTTTGACCATAGTCATCCCCTACTAATTCCTGCATATTTAGTAACAATTCTTGAGTGATTTTAATATATGACCATAGTGTTCCCACCCCATGGGGTTACTATGGTCGCTACATTTTCAGATGTGAGACAATTACCGGATGTTCGAAATATTTATTTTAGTAAGGAGATGATACCCAACACTTTATACTAAATCATATTTCATTTTTACATGGATATCTCATAAAATGTGCAAGATATTCACAAAAAACTGAAAAAAGTGACCATAGTAACCCCAGTTGATGGTACCAAAGATAACAACCAGGAAATTACCTAAGATTAAGGTGTGGGAACTACAACAGATTGGAAAAAGGACCGACTATCAGGACTGTATAAGAGGACAACTGCCTACGGAAGAAGTGGAGAGTCGTGAGGTAGAGTGGACAAGATTTAAAAACACCTTAATAAAAGAAGCAATAGAGGTTTGCGGGAAGACAAGTGCGAGAGTAACGGAAAAAGACACACCCTGGTGGAGTGAGAGAGTAAGATCCTCAATAAAGGAAAGGAACATGGCACAAAAAGAATGAGATAGAGAGAAATCCAAGCCAGAACAGGTAAGGGACAAGGGGAAGTCAGAGACCTTGAGCAAGTTTATCGGGACAAGAAATTGAGAGTTAAAAGAGTAGTAGAGGAGGAGAAGATAAAGTGCAGGGAGAAATTTACTCAAAAACTGAAGGAAGACAGCAGAGGCAATAAGAAACTATTGTTCAGAGTGATCAGAAACAAAAGGAATTCAGTTGAAACTATCAAAGCAATTGAGAATCCTAATGGAAACCTGGCCAGAAAAGAAGAGGGCATCAGAGAGGTTGTGAGGAATCATTTTGATCACCTATTGAACAGGACAGAAGCAGATCAGAGAACAAAAGGACCAGCTGTTGAAACCTGCACAGAGGTACCTCCCATAAAAAAAAAAGCAGAAACAGAAGCAGCCCTCAAGATGCCGCAAGGGAAATCCCCAGTAATCGATGGTCAGCACGGACATGATTAAAGCAGCATGAGTCCAGTATTTACAGTGGCTACACAGAGTGCTCAATGCAGTTTGGAAAGATGGCAAGATACCTACTGATTGGAGTAAGGGTGTCATTATCCCCGCTGTTTAAGACAGGAAATCGCTGAAAATGCTCCAACTACTGGGGAATAACACTCCTTTCTCATGGGCTTAAGAGAGCAGATTGTGAGTCATCTTAGAGCCACAGTTTGAAGAGGAACAGTATGGCTTCAGGCCTAACAGGTCCACAACAGACCTAATCTTCAGTGTCAGTATGTTAATGGAAAAATATTTGGAAAAGGCACAGATCTGTTTATGGTTTTCCTTGACAATGAGAAGGCATATGACAGCATTGCAACAGAAAAGACACGGGAATGCCTGAGAAAAAGGAATGTGCCACAGGGATTGGTGAGGAAAGTTCAGATGCTGTATGAGAACTGTACCAGCTGTGTGCAATTGGGTGACGGACATTCATCCTGGTTCAAGACCGAAAGTGGAGTCCAGCAAGGCAGTGCACTATCCCCATTATTGTTTAACACCATCATGGATGACATAATGAAAACATCAAGAAAACCTTTGGTGAACTAAATGCAATGGCCTTTGCTGACGATGTTATGATCTGGGGAGAAACCGAAGAACAAGTACAATCAAGACTCAATGAATAGAAGGTTAAGTTCCAGGAATTCAATCTCAAGATAAGCGAACTCAAAACAGTAGTGATGGCAATAAACAGCGAGGGACGACCAACGAACATCATGCTAGGAAACCATCCACTAGAAAGTGTGGAAAGCTTTACATACCTCGGCAGTGTAATATCTTGAGATCCACTAACCACAAAAGAGGTGGCAAACAGAGTGCAGAAGAGCTCTCACTTTTACCAGCAAGTACGAACACTCATCTGGGATCCCAAAGTACCAACAAAATCAAAGCTGGTGATCTTCAATCAATACTTCATACCAATCTTAACCTATGGTATCAAAACCTGCACCCTCACTAAGAAAGACTCATCAAGGTTGCAGGCATCCAAGATGAAGTTCCTTAGGTCCACAATTCAAAAACCCAAACTGGACAAGTTGAGGAATGATGTGGTTCGGAAGGAAGCTGTGATTGTTACATCATTGTTAGATCAGATTAGCATGTCTAGACTGAGGTGGTTTGGGCATGTAATGAGGATGGAGCCAACAAGGACAGCATATGTTAACTTGGAGCGACATGTGGCAGGGAAGCGGATAGTGGGAAGACCAAGAACCCACTGGATGGATATCGTAAAGATGGACATTGCAGATCGGGGAAGGACACTGGAGGACGTCATTAACAACAGAATGTATCTCAATAAGACAGAATGGAAGAGGTTCGCCAACAGTACCCAGGAAACTGGAACTGTAAAATGATGATGATGATGATGATGAAGAATATGAGTCGAGAAATCATTTGAAAACTAAAATATGTGGGTTCGTGACTGGGTGAAGAGGTGGAATTTACTCGATGCCACCACTATTATTTGCTGGAAATTATCTTTAGAAGATAAAAATGGCTCAGAAACTTTTTATAGAACATTTAGGTTTTTGCTAAATAAAGTGAAAGCAATAATTCCAAAAAAAAACACACCAATATGAGAAGACCAATTCTGGCAGAATCAAAACTTCATGTCACTGTAAGATTCTTAGCTACTGGCAATTCATTTGTCGGTCTGCAGCATTTATTCAGGATACCCAAAAAGAGTTTTTGAGTGAAGAAAGAGACAAGTGTGTTTACTTTTAATTTTTATTTAACTGACTGTTTTGTTTATTTTAGATGCTGAACTGCGAGAAGGCTGGAAAGAAATCAAAAGAATATAAATGAAAGCATTTCCCAGGATGCATCAGAGCTATTGACGGCAAACATGTGGCTATTAATGCTCCAATGTTTTCTGGCAGCGACTATTACAATTACAAAAATTTGTTCAGAATTATACTCTTTGTTGTAAACGATACAAATTATTGCTTCCCGTATATTAATGTTTGAACCCAATGTAGATATTCTGATGATAATGTTCTTAATCACAGCTCCTTAAAGTAAAGCACTGAACACAATGAACTCCATTATTTCTAATAACTTTGTGTTTCTTGGAGATGAAACTTGAAATCATATTTGATGAGGCCCTACCCGAGAAAGGAATTAAATATTTACTGTAAAATCCTCCCCTGTGAAGCATGTGACCTTGCTACATTGGGGTGGCTTGTGCATCCCAGTGAAGCAGATGGCTGAGCCATAGGTGCAACCATATTGGATGGATATCTGTTGAAAGATCATACTAATGAATGATTCATCGAAGGCGGGGTAGCAACTTTTCAGAAGTTGCAAGAGCGGCAGTCTGCATGATTGACTGATGTGGCCTTGTAACAGTATTTAACATGGCTTAGCTATTTAGCTGTGGTGATACTGCTACATGTCTGAAAGCAACGGGAAAATACAGCCATAACTAACTCCCGAGGACATGCAGCTCTCTCTATAAGAATGAAGTACTGATGATGGCTTTCTCCTGGGTAAAATATTCTGGAGGTAAAACAGTCCTCCATTCAGATCTCTGGGTGGGGACTACATGAGAGGGGACAATCATCAGGAAGATGGATACTGACATTCTGCAAGTCAAGAGCTTGGAATGTTAGAAGTATGAATTGTTGTGGTAGGTTAGAGAATCTGAAAATGGAAATGGATAGACTAAAGTTAGATGTAGTTGGTATAAGTGAAGTACAATGGCAAGAAGAGCAGGATTTTTGGTCAGGTGACTACAGAATTATCAACACAAACTCAAATAGGGCAAATGCAGGAGTTGGTTTACTAATAAATAAGAAAAAAGGCAGTGGGTAAGCCACTATGATCAGCATTGTGAAAGGATTATTGTTGTCAAGATAGACACTCAATCAATTCCCACCACAATAGTTCAGTTCTACATGCCTACTAGTTGAGCAGATGATGATGAAATCAAAAGAATATATGAAAAGATAGAGGATTTAATACAATATGTAAAAGCTGACGAGAATCTAATTGTGACGGGAGACTGGAAAGCAGTGGCAGGCCAAGGAAGAGGAGTAATGCAGTAGGAGAATTTGGATTGGGACAAAGGAAAGAAAGAGGAACTCGGCTGGTTGAATTCTGTACTGACCATAATTTAGTCCTTGCTAATACTTGGTTCAAACATTAAAAACAACAGCTGTATATGTGGACGAGACCTGGAGACGCTGGAAGATATCAAATAGATTTAATAGGCAGAGATTCAGGAACAATGTGTTGGTTTGCAAGACTTTCCCAGGAGCAGAGGTGGACTCTGGTCACAACTTGTTGGTCATGAAATGCCATCTGAAGTTGAAGAAATTGAAGAAAGGAAATAATGTAAGGAAATGGGATCTAGACAAGTTGAAAGAAAATATTGAGGGGTTGTTTCAAGGAACATATTACACAAGGACAAAATGAAAAGACTGAAAGAAACACAATAGATGAAGACTAGACAGTCATGAACAATAAGATCAATACGGCAACTGAATAAAGGTTAGGAAGAAAGTAAAGATCAAACAGAATCAATGGATAACTCAGGAGGTACTAGACCTGATTGATGAATGGCAAAAGTACAAGAATGAAAAACTGAGGAGGGCAGAAAAAAATACAGACAATCAAAGAATTAAGTAGATAGAAAGTGAAGGACAGCTAAGGAAGAATGACTGAAAGGGAAGTACAAGAACGTTGAAGGATGTATGATTATAGGAAAGGAGAATCAATGAAATCTTTGGAGAAAAGAAAACTTCCGCACCATTAGTTAAATATCTTATGCCTGCAAAATTTGAACACATATTTACAGAAGAATGGAAAGACAAACTGAAACTGAGTTTGGATAAGATCAGTTTGGCTTCAGAAGAAATGTAGGAAGAACATGTGAAGCAATCCTGACTTTACATATGATCTTAAACAATCGAATTAAGAAGGACAAGCCCACGTGCTTGTGGCTCATTAGATCCAGAAAAGTCATTTAATAATGTTGACTGAACCAAGCTATTTGAGATTCTGAAGGGTATCGGGATCAGATACCAAGAAGAATTACCTACAATCTGTACAAAAATCAGTCTGCAGTGATAAGAATCAAGGGCTTTGAAAAAAGAAGCAGCTTGGAACCGTATTGAGATATGCTGATGATATTGTTATTTTATCTGAGTCTGCAGATGATCTGGAGAATGTTGAATGGTATGGACAAAGTCTTAGAGAAGGAGTACAAGATGAAAATAAGTCCAAAAAAAAAGGTAATGGAGTAAACAAAGTTAGGTGATGCAGGAAGTATTAGATTAGGAAATGAAGTCTTACAGGAAGTAATGAATATTGTTCCTTGGGCAGTAAAATAAAAAGAAGTAAGGAGGATATAAAATGCAGACCAGCACAAGCAAGGAAGACCATTTAAAAAAAAATGCTCGCTTTGAACATTGATATAGGAATTAGAAATATGTCTTTTTTGAAGACTTTCGTCTGGAGTGTGGCATTGTATGGAAGTCAAACATGGATGATAACTAGCTCAGAAAGAAGAGAATAGATGCTTTTGAAATGTGGTGTTATAGAAGAATGCTGAAGGTGAGCTGGGTAGATTGAATCATGAATAAAGGGATTAGAGGAGATAGATTTGACCAAATATGACCAGAAGAAGAGACAAAATGACAAGAGACATCTTAAGACACCCAGGACTTGTTAAATTTGTTTTTGAGGGAAGTGTAGGTGTAAGAACGGTAGGGGTAGACCAAGGCATGAATATGACAAGCAGAATAGTACAGATGTAGGATATAGTAGCTATGCAGAAATGAAAAGTTTAGCACAGAATAGGGTGGCATGGAGTGCTGTATCAAACCGGTATATGGATTGATGACCCAAACAAGAACAACAACAACTGTAAAATAGTGAACTAAAGGCTGCCAAGGGCAAGAAGGACTGTAGAAAACACTTTTGGACTTATGGTGCCCGATACTGAATATTTGAGAAGACTATAGCAACATCTGTACCAACTGCATTAAGAATAAACAAACAAACAAACACACAAACAAACAAACAAACAAACAAACAAACAAACAAACAAACAAACAAACAAACAAACAAACAAACAAACAAACAAACAAACAAACAAATCAATCAATCAATCAATACTGATCTGCATTTAGGGCAGTTGCCTAGGTGGCAGATTCCCTATCTGCTGTTTTTCCTAGCCTTTTCTTAAATGATTTCAATGACATTGGAAATTTAATGAACATCTCCCTTGGTAAGTTATTCCAATCCCTAACTCCCCTTCCTATAAATGAATATTTGCCCCAATTTGTCCTCTCAAATTCCAACATTACATTCATATTGTGATCTTCCTACTTTTAAAGACGCCACTCAAACTTATTCGTCTAAAAATGTCATTCCACACCATTTCTCCACCGACAGCTCGAAACATACCACTTATTCAAGCAGTTCGTCTTCTTTCTCCCAGTTCTTCCCAGCCCAAACTTTGCAATATTTTTGTAACGCTACTCTTTTGTCGGAAATCACCCAGAACAAATCCAGCTGATTTTCTTTGGATTTTTACCAGTTCTTGAATCAGATAATCCTGGTGACGGTTCCATATACTGGAATCATACCCTATTTGGAGTCTTACCACAGACTTATATGCCCTCTTCTTTACATTCTTACTACAACCCATAAACACCTTCATAACCATGTGCAGAGATCTGTACCCTTTATTTACAAGTCCACTTATGTGATTACCCCAATGAAGATCTTTCCTTATATTAACACCTAAGTACTTACAATGATTCCTGTTCTGGGGTTTCCCGTGGAACGCAGAGGTGAAAGAATGTGCCGGGGTGAATGGGTCTAACTACAATGTCAAAAATTGAATTTACAACTTACACTGAAGGTTATATTTTCAAAATTTCAAACTTAACACTTTTTTATGACAATATTACAGGTACCGGTAGCAATCATTCAACAAGATTGGAAAAAATCCAAGATTCAAAATCTTAACACTTTGGGCTTTAAGCCCCAAGCTTTACATCTCCTGAGCTCTAAGCTCAAATTTACAACCGAGTACAAATTATTCAGGTTCAGAAATCCCCTAATACAATGGCACTTGCTCTCCAAAATCTAAATATCCAGCCCTCCAGAGGCACTCTTTACAATTACAAAATTTTAGAAAAGAGCTAACAGGCTCTCAAGTTTCTTCTAGCCTATTCAAGGCAATATCCGAGCATTACAATCACTAGCCCATCAAGGCACAACTTACAAATTGAAAGTTAATGTTATACAGAGGTATCTAGTACCAAACCTACAGGGCCTTTGCGGAAAAGAACAGGTTAAGTAAATGGCCCGAAACACAAACTGAATGGCGGTGTATACTTGCACTCCAAGATATGAACACTAAAACAACCTAAGGGGCTCTAGGCCGATGAAACAGGGGCTATTCCCAAACTACTGAGGTGACTCGGATATAATTTACATTACCATAATAAAAAATGAAAAACAGTTATGAAACGTAGTCACCTCAAACCAAGATGAAGAGGAGCTCGGGAGGGTACATCACTCTCTATCCCTGATTTACAGTTAAAGATTTATGAAGTTTTTACATTTGCTGGCAGAAAGTTACATTTTTAGAAAAGAAGGTTACATAGTTAACGATTAGGACATTTCCCTCGGGTTAAACTGCAGTGTTAGCAAGAAAAAAAAGATGTTATGAGGCCATTACCTTGTAGATGTACTGCTGACCGAAGAAAGAGGCCGCCCGCCTCCTGCTTTGACACACACACTTAGTAAGATGATGATCAATTGGCCAAGAAAAGTGAAAAGTCACAGTTCATAAACCCTCAGGGAAGGTTCGAGATCATTTAAGATGAATTAGGACACGCCCTCTTGGTTTTATTGGTTAAACACAAGGTAAAGAAGAAATACGGGATTGGTTGGAAATTAATTACATAAATTAGGGATTGGCTAGATTCAACTGGCGGAAATAAAAGGTAGAACTGCCAACCCAAAATTAAACGAGCATCAATCAGTTACCCCAAAACCTAGAAATACAAAACTTATTTAAATCATAAGTTCTTTCACTTCGCATAGTTTTTGTAGTGTCATCTGTGGAAAAATGTCCAAACTTGAATGGCAAACAAAACAAGGAGAAATTCACTCAGGTTATTCAACTGCGTAATAACAAAATTACATAATATTTTAGTGGTGACATCTTCCGATTAAAGTTCCAAGTTGGTGTAGTTTCAGTTTCACTGTTTTACCAAAAGAGGAGTTCTTTTAGGCGCTAATTTTGAATGCGTGGCGTAGAGGTGTACCTTCCGGTACAATTCCCATAAAGTACTTTCACCCCATCAATGCAGTAATTAAAACTGAAAGCACTTTTCCTATTTTTGAAACTCACGACCTGAATTTCAACCCTGTTTATCATCATACCATTGCCTACTGTCCATCTCACAACATTACCGTGGTCATTTTGCAGTTGCTCACAATCTTGTAACTTATTTATTACGCTATACAGAATAAAATAATCTCCAAAAAGCCTTATCTCTGATTCCACTTCTTTACTCATATCATTTATATATATAAGGAAACAGAAAGGTCCAATATTACTACCTTGAGACATTCCCTTCTTAATTATTACAGGGTGAAATAAAGCTTCACCTACTCTAATTCTCTGAGATCTGAATGAAAACTGAAAACCTACAACCTGTTTTCCAGTCATTGACTGGGTCAGGGATGTAATGAATGAAACATATATAGGCTGTTATTACAAAGGGGTCGCCACTCCCAAGGTGATTTATTAATGAGTGATAAATGCTATGAAATGATAATGGAGAGTGTTGCTGGAATGAAAGATGACAGGGAAAACCAAAACAAAATCATGATCAGGGGAAAATGGTAAATAAAAATGTAAATAGCTTATGGGATGGGTTTAAAGCAATTGTTGAGGAGTGTGAAAACACGTATGTACCTCTAAAGGTGGTAAGGAATGGTGAAACAAAGAAATAAAGCAGCTAAGAAATTGGTGCAAGTTAGAAAGGACTAGTGTTAGGAACGGTTGTGGAAGTAAGGAGAAATTGAAGGAACTTACAAGGAAATTGAATCTAATGAAGTAGTCAGCCAAGAATATGATGGCAAGCATAACTGGTGGTTTGTGTATCTGTTGGCAGGATATAGGTATTCAACATCATCATACCGAATAGCCAACAAAACAACCTGAGGACCAGCTTACTTATTTCTGTATTCAACTTAGTAGTAAGCTGTTGCAAGTGGTGTTGACAGCCTGTAATATATATATATTTCTATGTTTTTACACTCATAACCTGCCTGGCTCCATGACTGAGTGGGGTCTGCCTAACAAGGGCTGCACCAGGCTAGCAATAGCCATACAAAATTATCATCTTTCAAAACTCTTCAAATTGTCCTTAGGTTTATGGAACTTTCTTTTCTCAGGGTAATGCACCTACAGTATGTACCAATAGCTGCTTTGCTTAGTTTTAAGGAACTACAGGTGAAACCGTTTATTGCGACATTGCTTTTAATGTCGTACTGGATATAATGACAAAAGCTAATGGTCCCGTCTAAATCCTATATAAGCACTGTATTTACAAAATCACTTAGTGTGATATTATTTATTATGACATATCGTATAAAATGACATATTTTACTGCATTGGAAATGTATCTACTATATCATCCAATGTTGATTTTTGTTTGTTTTGCATTTGGGAATTGCTGACAACAATGTAAAGCTTATTTTCAAATTCTTGTTTTCAGTGGGTTGTAGATTTCAAATCAGTCTGTCTGTTAAATAAATAGTCAAGGCAAGCATCACTGTGAAGATGTTGCAAAAAAGAGGGAAAGAGGATATTGAAGGAAAATCGGAAATAATGGGACGATTACAAAATACGGAAACAACACCAGCGTCACAAAGGAATTGGATGTATCACACTCAACGATTTCTACAATTTGGAATGATAGAGAGAACATCTCATTTATTAGCCAAGACCATGTGCGACAACATTATTGATCAATTTACATTGTTGCTACTTCTTTCCTCACTTATTATTTTATATTTTGCTGGCATATTATTGCTGTACATAGTGTGTAATCATTAGAAGAAAATACCCTCTCGGTCCCACTCCACAAATACTGTATTGCAGGTTTCTTTAAGTTTTAATTTTATTCTGTTAATTGACCATGTACGTGTGTAGCTTAAAACTTACAGATATGACAATTTTAGCAAAAAAAAAAAAGTGTGTGCGACTGTCACCTATAACGATAATTAATTAATGGTCCCTGCAGAGATGTTAAAACTGGTTTTGACCCTATCTGTTTGGAAGGAGTGAAGAAAACATGAAATCTGGAATGGTCACTTATCAGGAGCTCTGAACAGTGCAGAAAAATGATCTGCCACATCTGCAATCTGAACTATGACAGTGGGTGATTTGATGTAATATATATAGATGAAATTTTCAAAATTAGAGAACATATTTGATGATCAAAACAGTGTTCCATACAACACATGTTAAGTAATGACATTAAACATCAATGGGTACCACAGTATACAGCCTTTTTATTTTATTTTTAATCTTAAGACAAGGAACATAAATGTTAATGGAATACTTGCTTAGGCTACTTTAATAATACCAAACAAATAGAAATCAGTAGCTAAACAAATACTTTATCACTACTCCTCTGTAAACTCTGTGAAATGTTGCATAGTACAGCATTATTTAAGAACACCATTCAATTTTTTAAGATATATACATATAGCAGAGTCCTGGAAACTTAACTCTCAGTATCTTGACATTTGCTGAAGTTGTTTGTGTTTTTTTTTTTTTTTTTTTTTTTTTTCCTAGTGGATAAATCATGAAATTAGCCTTATTAATTTATTACTGTACTTCTGGTTGAGTGGTATGACTAGGGGCAATAATATTTGGAACATTCTCTAATACATAATAACGTTAACAAAACAGGATAAAAATGGTGAATTACTAGGTGGCAGTGAAGTAGTTGTAGTGGTGAGAGAGACAGAAGAAAAAGATGAAGAGAAATTAGAGGATGGGGAGCTGCAAGACAATGGAAAACCTGAAAGACTGAAGGCTGCTCAAGGAATACTGTGTTATTTTGAGGAGAAAGGTGCATCTGCCAAGGACACTTTATTCCTCCAATGTCTGCATGATAAAGCCTCCAAAAGAAGGAATGAGTGCAAGAAGCAAGCCACATCACATATTTTTCTTAAAAAAAGAAGTTAAAAATTTCATACACATGTATGTAAGTTGTTTTGTTATTTTTTAAATAAATTCTTTTAGATTAAGCTTTATATTAGGTTTGTTCCAACACGACAAGAAACAGTTTGCAAACTGCCCAACGCATGCACAGTAAGGAAAGAGCGTTCCAACTAACTTCAAACTCAAACGCAGAGTTAGAATCGGTTGTTTCAACAGATTGTAGATTGTTCACGAACCAGTTTGCAGACTAGCAAAGCAGTTTGTAGTCCAGAACAAGAACAAGAACTGTTCACCAGAGACATGTTCAGTACACCAAAATAATGGTGAGCTGTGCATTGTGGTCCTTAGTTGATGATGATAATAATCAGCAGTTTTGCTGATATAGGTTCAGAATCCAAGTTTTCAGGATGTTGCAGATAGATTTGATATTTCCCTGAGCTCTCTGCATAGAACTGTCAGATGGCTGACTGACAGTCTTTATTAGCAACTTATCTCCACAAGTTATAACGTGACCTACATTTTAGAGAAAATCGATTTTCCTACATTTTAGAGAAAATCGATTTTCAAAGAGTCATTGGTGCCATAGATTGCTGTCACATTGAAATTGACACACCTGTGAAGAATCCCGACTCATAGATAAACAGAAAAGGACACTATTCCATACAGGTACCCATACTTTTTGTAATTCCGTTCCAGCACTCTCTACCTATTCTCACAACGGACCATTATATTGGTATTATATTCTCACAATTATTAGGCAAGATGTTCATTTGCGAGTCTCCACTTAAAACTTCTACAAGGACAACCCACATCTGCTTTACATTTCTAATTTTAAAACTCCCCATTTTTGGTCTATATTTATCATACAAGTCAATCAACATTTTCGTCATTTGTACAGTCCATTTGCACTCAGTATTGCTCACAACACTGGGCACAGAAACAGAAGATGTTGACAGTACTGCTGACAGAATGACAAATCCATGTAATTCTGGAATAAAGTAATTATTATTTTTAGAAACAGTGAGTGATTTTATAGCCAATTACTTACCTTCCATTGAGTAACAAGTTGTTTAGCTGAGTTCAATAAATGACCAAGCAGAAGCACAACAAAAACCAGTTTGTCTAATCTCATAAACGTACAGTCCATGAATCTCCCACAAAATCAAAAACCCATGCGCATTGTAGTTTCTCTTGACCATTCACAACAGACTCCTGTTTAGTGACAGTTCCCAACTAATACAAATCTTGCACATGCACTTACATCAGTCCATAAATTGGTACAAAACCATACACAAACTCCTTGTTGGAACAAACCTATTTTCTTTTGGCTTCTATCAGTATTTGAATATAATTTGAAATGAGTTTTATATCACCCTTCCATGAGTCTGTAAAAATCAATATTTTCATTATTTCATACACTTTCAAGTCCGCATCAGGTTATGTTTGAGAGACTACTGTATTACATAAAGAAAAAATTAAAATTGATGTATCACATACCCTATTATCGTATAAGGTGTCAATGAGTGTGATGAATCTCCGTGCTTGAGATTTCATCTTCAGACTCATTTGAGGGATATCTCGAATTATTATCGTATGAAATGCTTGAGACATCTGTAGATAATCACTGGCTCCAAGAGGCTAAAAATGTGAACACACTATATTAGTCCTTCAGGTTTGTTGAAATAAAATAATAATAATAATAATAATATAATAATAACCACAAGAATAGAATATATTACCCTGTCACAAACTTCTTCAAATGTAGTGTCCATAACTTGACCACAAGTTTTCTTGAATGTTACATTACGTCCCAAGATAGTGAGGACTCGAGGTCTCACTATATCATTCTCATGTGAACACAAAATTTTAAAAATTTTATCTAGGTCTTCATCAGCTTTGGTTTCACTTTTTCTGTAGAAGAAAACAAAATACAAATATTTATTTTAAAGGTTCATAACATCTTTTTATAAAATAAACCAAATAGCAAAGAGAAAAAGAAGAAAAGTTAACATACTGCAATTGAAAGCATGTTTTCACTTCCTAAAGTTATATTTCTTAATTTGAGTTTGGAACTTCACAGATCACACATGGCTCATGCTGCACTAAAATGTGTTTCCTACACCCACCACAGATTTGAAGTGAAAATAGTGCACAGCAATAGGGCTTAGAATTCTTTCGAATATATCTGCAACTGACAATTCATAAATGATACAGCAAGCTATACAAAGAATACAACTAGTAGTAGAGGGACCGAGCTCGATAGCTGCAGTCGCTTAAGTGCGGCCAGTATCCAGTAATCGGGAGATAGTGGGTTCAAGCCCCACTGTCGGCAGCCCTGAAGATGGTTTTCCGTGGTTTCCCATTTTCACATCAGGCAAATGCCGGGGCTGTACCTTAATTAAGGCCACGGCCGCTTCCTTCCACTTCCTAGGCCTTTCTTATCCCATCGTCGCCATAAGACATATCTGTGTTGGTGCGACATAAAGCAAATAGCAAAAAAAAAAAAAAAGTAGTAGAGGGCAAAAATGATTTCACAAAGCTGAAGATTGTCAATTAAAAAGAGAGAAGAAATGGAAATACTAACATCACTGATGAAATGAATAAAAAAAGATTTCTTGTTATTATTATTATTATTATTATTATTATTATTATTATTATTTAGAAGTATAAGAAACAATAGTGCACTTTATTCATGGATTGGCCAAAGAATTCATCTGAAGTGCATAAGCACCAAGGCTCATTAAAAATGTTACACAAATAAATCAATAAACTGGACATAGAGATATAACAACTCAATATGATATACGTCCAGCTCCTAGGCTGAATGGTCAGTATAGTGGCCTTCAGATCATAGGATCCCGGGTTCAATTCCCGGCCGGGGTTGGGATTTTAAGCATGATTGGTCAATTCATCTAGCAAGGGGATTGGGTGTTTGTGTTTGTCTTAATACACATCTTTATTTACACACACCATATCACACTACCACCAACACAGGAACACAAAAGTGTAGAAATATATCCCTCCAAATGGGGTTGGCAACAGGAAGGGCATATGGCTATAAAGTTAGACAATCCAAATTAGTGCCAACCCCAGATAACTGGGAGACAGGCCAGGAAAGAAAGAAAAATTTAATATGATTTATTTTTCACCTTTTAACTTCAATTAATTTTTCTCAAAGAAGACAGAACTGGTTCATTTTCTATCAGACAGTGACTTCAACAGTGCTGTTTTATGTGTATTAAACAAACAATCAAAGAAAGGGCTCTGAACAATGCATTCAACGTTGGAATCAATGCAGCACATCAGAAGGAGATTATTCAAAACTATTATTTTTTAAACCAAAGTTTCATATTCATGCCCACATGACTTAAATTACTACAAATAATCCAATTATTTATTTTGTTGATTCTCCCTTGTCAGCTCAGATCTGTAAGATCTACTGTAAATAGAATTTTTTGAGTATTCTAAAGGACATCTAACAATGATTAATAATTGTTAACCATGTGGAAAGGTGGTAGCATGCATCAGCTTCACCAAAAAAAGTTGGTGATTAGTCAATATGAGTGCATATTCTGGTGAAGAGCATTTGGTTACTGCAGGGTGGGTCACTAGAGAGTCCATATTGGTGTTTCAAAGACATACTATGAATCAACTGAGCGAGTAGAATGCACAGTTTGGGTCGTCTAAGATTGCATATCAGAGATGACGGGTTCGAACCCCATTGTTAGCAGTCCTGAAGATGGTTTTCTGTGGTTTCCCATTTTCACACCAAGCAAATGCAAGGGTTGTACTTTAATTAAGGCTATGGGTGCTTCCTTCCCAGTTTAGCCCTGTCTTATCCCTTTGTCACCATAAGATCATAGTCAGTGTGATGCAAAACTAATAGCAAATTATATATCACTACCAAACCAGATTTTCACATCCCCTAAGAATAGCATTATAGTGGGGGAAAGAGTGTGCATTTAAAATAGGGAATGTGAATAATTGGACATAAATTAAAAGATCTGCAATAAGTACAGAAACGTAACAACAGCTTTCTCATCTGTGGAGCAGTCGCCAGTGAAATCAACACTAAAATGCTTACCTAATTTGGCATACTTAAACATGATACTCTACAGTGTGATGGCAGTAGTGCCAGACCTGTAGCTTAGTTCCTTTCCAACAGAATAAAGATGGCCTGGGCCACCATGCCTCAATTGGTAGAGCAACTGACGTGAAATCGGGAGGTTGTGGGTCCGGATCCCACTGGTATCTGGTTGGCCATTTTTGTTCTGTACTTAACATCTCTTCAACACATAGTAAATGTACATAACACGACCTAATAGGTTGAAAGTCGGTTTCGATTACAATGCGGTCGTGAAAATTCAATATTCAGTACGGTATACAGAATTACAATTCCAATCATTTACGTCTTATACATTTTTACTATACCAACTATGATAACAAAGATATTCAGAATATTGATTTTTGTTACTAAATCTGAATTAGCGACCAACCACGAGAAATTGGGTGAACAGAATTTAATGGGAACCCTACTGAGTTTTTAAGCCAAAATTGTCTGAAAATAGAAATTGTGATTTTTTCACGTACAGCCATTTTTAAAAGTCCAGTTGAGGCATTCAAATGAAGCAAGCACACCCACTACCTTGATGAATACCTCCAGAATTTCAATGTATTTCATATTTCCTCTGTTGAATTCCTGCCTATTCTTGGATTAAGAAAGAATTTAATGCCACAAAGCACATTAAGTAAGGTGGAAACTGAGAAATCACTTGCATAATCTCCAGAATTGACTATTATTTCCTGTGATTACTTGTAATATAACCTGTGTATATATCTGAACATATTTTTCTACTTATACTCCACTGAACATCTTTTTAGTGTGTTTTGTTTTGTTTATTCTTCTCTTCTGTTATGTAAAATGGTATTACCGTTAATAAAGTATTATTAATATTATTATTATTAATAATACTGGTTTATGCTGCCATTTGTAGACAGTTTCCATAGTTGTATGCACAGAGAAACATTAGAAATAGTCAAATTAAAATCTTTTTCACGTGACAATTTTGTACATAAATGCTGTGCTGATTTTCATGTTTATTATACACTGAAGACTAATTACTGTTGATATTTTGGGTATTATCAGTTTAAAATATTGTTTATTTATCAATGAGTGTTGATTGTTTTGGAACTCTAACAGGAAGCATGTGACAATGTTTATATTCAGTCATGTGTTGATGTGTTTGTCCAATGTTGATAATGTTAATATGGTTGGTTGATCCGTATTGACTAGTCTGAATGTATTACAGAACTATTGCAGCATCAAAAATAGAATGGGAATGGTTACAGAAGAACATAGAAAATTCAATGTATAATATTTTGAGCAAGAAACAAGTGATATTGGATAAGAAGTTCCAAAATGTACTTGATAATAAAGTAGAACACTTTAAAGGTAATAAGAAGGTAAATATTCTGCGTGATAATGAACACAAGTTATTTGAACCTGTTAGAAATCTAACTCAAGTCAAATTTGATGTTAATGAAATGAACATTTTAAGTAAAGGGCCTAAATTCAATTGGGAAAAGAAGAATTATAGTAATAGAAAAGATTTAGTAAAGTTAATAGCTGAAACTAAAGTGGCCATAGCTAACCTACCAGTTGATGAACAAGTTCCTCTTAGATACGAAGTTAGAAGAACATTATCCAGTATGAAAGCACATAGGTAGAGAACCATAAGGAGTTGAATAAGAATATTAATTATTGAAGAATAAGATAGATAATAATAATATTGTTGTGACAAAAGCTGATAAAGGTAATACTATTGTGCTGATAGGAAGACAAGATTATATTGAAAATACTACGAATTTTCTAACTAGCAATAATTTTGAATTGATAAAAAAAGATCCTACGTTATCTATATAGAAAAAACTTAAACAAATTCTCAATAACATAACTTTTTTATTAGACTCCAAAGATACTAACTGTCTAGTTAACATGAGCCCAGAAATACCTACTTTAAAGGCACTACCAAAAATTCATAAACAAGAAATTCCTATTAGACCAATAGTTAATTTTAGAAATAGTCCGGCATATAAGACGACCAAATTCGTGCAAAGATTTTGAAAAGAACACTATAAGTTTAATAGCCAGATGCACCTAATTAATACTATTGACTTTTGTAACAGAATTGAAAACATTGAGCTAACAGACTACAGTACTACATGATACATAGTTTGGATATCAAAGATATGTACTCCAACATTCCTACCGTAGATACTATAAAAATTGTAAGAAAGAATTTAATGCCACAAAGCACATTAAGTAAGGTGGAAACTGAAGAATTTTTCACATTACTAGAATTTACTTTGGAAAATAACTATTTCGTTTTTGACAACGAAATTTACAAACAGTCTAAAGGCCTAGCAATGGGTTCACTGGCTTCAGGTATTTTAGCAAACATATTCATGGATTACATGGAATATAATAAAATAGTGGATAAAATAGATGGACTGATTACATGGTTGAGATACGTCAATGATATATTTGTTATTATCGATGAACAAAAGGTTAAACCTGATGGTATATTAGAGTATTTAAATACTTTGGTTAAAAAAGTGCATTTTACGATGGATTCTGAAAATGATAGGACTTTAAATTATTTAGATTTAACAATTACTAGAAATTCTGGTCATTTCGATTTTCAAATTTTCAGAAAAGCTACTCAAACAGATACTATTATCAGAAATGACACCAATCATCCAGGTCAACATAAAAAGGCAACATCTTACAGTTTAATTATGAACATACCTATGTCTAGCAGTTCTAACTTTTTGAAATAAGCACTCTTACCAACTGGCTAAAATATTCAGGAAAAAAGAACATCAATGTCGCATACAAAATGGATAATAATACTAATATGATCATTTTCAATTCAGATAAGATAGAGAATAAATGTATAATTAATAAATCAGGAATTTACAAATGAACATGCCAAACATGTAAACAACGATACATGGGACAATCTGGAAGAAGTTTGGCTATAAGGTACAAAGAACATGTTAATGCAGTCAAACCTAAAAGATATTCGGCAATGGGAGAACATATGGTTGAAAGGAATCATAAATTTACAGACATTTCTAACGACATGAAATTATTACATTCGGCCAAAAAGGGAAAATTAATGACTCTTTTGGAAAGTTTAGATATTTATCTTACACAAAAAAATAATTTTGAATCAAGTTTAAATGAGAGAAGTGCATAAGATAACCCTCTGTATAGACTAGCATCTGATCATTTAAGAACAAAAAGAAGAAACAAGAAGAAAAACTTAAAGTTCTTAAATTTATATAAGTATTCTCATTCAGTTCAACAAAATGTTATGTATTGATCATTTTTATAATATTTCATGTTTTCTTTATTCATTGATATGGTGTATTAGGACACAATACTTCTTTGAATTGTAAAAACAAAAGATTGTGTTATATTGTTTTATTCTTTGAACTGGCCACTGATGAAGGGAATGGGTGACTTCCCGAAACATGTATGGTTAAATAAATAGTTTTCTTTCATTAATAAGTGTATTAACAAGATGGATTCAAATAAAACTATTTTAAATAGTGTTTGTTCAACTCGTGGTGCTTCTATAAGAAAGCGATAGCGAAGGGCGAAACACCACATGATAAAATGCATGTTAAGTTGACCCCAAGTTTGTGGAAAAACTAATGCCCTTGTATTTGAGACTGGCAAATAATGAACTCTTGAAAAAGTATGTAAGGGGCAGGACTCAGAACCTAAATGAGACCTTACACTCTATAATTTGGTAAAAGTGCCCTAAGCAAACCTTTGTTTCCAAATTCAGAGTTGATATGGCAGTTGTGAATGCTGTAGGGAAATTCAATATCCGTGCACTTGCCTGCAATAAACTCAAGATGGCAAATGAAGGAACAGATATATGTGACACGTCTTACAGGGTATGTGTGGAGCCTGACAGAACAAGGAAGAGAGGATAAAATGGAGAGAAAACTGCAAAAAAGAAGAGTAGAATGCTAAGGAGAGGATAAAGGCCAAGGAAGGAGAAATGTATGGTGCTGGGAAGTTTTGATGCAACTACTGTAAGTTAAACTAATATTTTTTACAAAATTAGCTTTTTCTCAAAACTTTATTTTTCAGTATTCAAAATGCTCTAAGTGCAACAGTTTTTATCTGATTGTATTTAAACTTGGTATGCCTATATTACCATGTGAGATGCATAAAAGTTGGTATCCATTTAAAAAAATAATGATATCTCTCAGAGATATCTTCAGTCAAATATGAAAATTTGAGAATTTCTAAGAAAAATGCAAACAGGTGAGAGAAAAAGTACTTTAATAACATTACTAATGTGATTTTTCAAATAATGATATCAATAGTTATTCAGATACCCGTAAGAACTATCACAAAAAAGTTTGAAATGACAAACTCAAAAAATGGCATGCAAGGATGTTTTAAAATTATGCAAACTATTTTTCTAAAATGTGCTATAAATCAGAAACTATTGTATCAAATTGTTCCAGATTTTAGAATAATCTTAATTTTGGCATCATAAATGAACTCCCAAAATTTGGTGAATATCCGATGAAAATTGCAAGACTTAGAAAACTCAGTAGGGCCCCCACTTAATGAAAACTGGTATCTAAAGTCAGGGAATAAGGCACTACAGTATAGGCTATAAATAATTTTATTCATGCTGGATGAAACGGTAGTCTAGAGTAAGGCGCCTAAATTTCATTTTTAAATACCTATACTACTGGTCCTATCGAAAAATGCTAAATAACAAAAGTTATAGAGAATCCGATTTATGAACAATTATGTCTTATACAGTTTTACTGTACCAACTATGATAATAGAATTTATGAATTTAGACTTTCGTTGCTTAGTCCATATCAATGCCGAGCATTGCTACATGGAAATATTGTTCAGTCATGTAAACTGGCAATGGTTTTTGTCATGATTGTCTTCAAGTGTAAAACCACATGGTAATAATAATAGTAATTTCGTGTGGCTATTTCTAGCCGAGTGCAGCCCTTGTAAGGCAGACCCTCCGATTAGGGTGGGCGGCATCTACCATATGTAGTTAACTGCGTGTTATTGTGGTGGAGGATAGTGTTATGTGAACCACATGGTCATCAGTCCATATCAACAAGGAAAATTATGAAATTGAAGATGGTTATAAAAACTGAGAAAAATCGTAAAGGAACGATCACTTTTCATTAGATGCCCTAATATCATCTAGCTGGAAGAAAACTAAATGTGAAAGCCTACAATATCAAAAGCTCATAAAACCGATCAACAATAACATTACATCGACCATTGTTTGTTGTGATGTGATCTGCCTCTTCTGCTGCCACTCATCTCCGATAGATGGGATTACTGCTGCGTCCCGAGTAAAACACCATGCCTGAATATTGGCGGGAAGTAGCTGGAGAGTAAATAACTTTGCACATGCTATATTATTGTCCCGTCAATGACAGGTACTACAGCTAGAATATATACATTATATATACTGCTGGGGAAAAAAAAAACGCACATGCTCAAGGACAAGGTCATTTTGTTCACAAATGATGCGACAGGTAGTTCATCATTGCAGGAGTATAAGATTACTAATTCAGACCAAATGAAACACACATCTCACAGTAAAGGGTGCCCAAACAGTTGCATCAATACACAGTGTAACTCTCCCCCCTCTGGTGGCAATGCAAGCGTGTATTCGCGCGTGCAAATGATCATAAAGGTGCCAAATGGCATCCTGTGGTAGTGTGTTCCAGCATCTTGCTCCTTTTGATGCAATTCAGCAATGGTTCTTGCAGGCTCCGGAGAACGCATAAGGCCCACTTTATCGTGTGCCATATGTATTCAATTGGTGAGAGATCTGGTGATCTTGTTGGCTAGGGCATTTTTTGTACACTGCGTAGAGCACGTTGCATCACAGCAGCTGTATGTGGACGTATATTCTTCTGCTGAAAAAGCACATCAACTTCCTGTCACAGAAATGGTAGTAGCACAGGGACAACAACCTGTGCAATGTAGCGGGCAGTGGTTATGTCACCCAGCATCACCAACTGTGACCACAAGTTCTGGGGTGGGACCTGGGTGTCATGGGCGAATGCACTCTGGAACAGGCCGCTCACCAGGTATACGCGGTACGCGTGTACGTCCTCCACTTACAGACAGACAGAACCTAATTTCATCACTGAAAACAACAGAGCACCATTTCCCTCTCCAGTCAACTTATTCATAATACCAGAGTAGCCGTGCTTGGCAGTGAAGTGGTGTCAGTATTAGCTTGACCAGAGGCACACGTGATCATAATCCTGCTGCAAGCAGATGTTTCCCAATGGTCCTTGTTGACACAGCTGGTGCAACATGTGACTAGATTTCGTTCTTAGATGACGTTCGGTAGGCCCCCGCTGCTTGAACAAGAAGTGCATCTGTACTAAGTGGACATCCAGAGCCTGGTCTATGGATGTGGGAAAGTTCCGCAAATCACTGCTGAAAACAGCGACACACCACTGATACAATGTACCCAACATGTGCACCAATCCATCGATATGTCCATCCAGCTTCCCGCAGACCCACAACGTGGCCCCAAACCACTGGCTGTAGTTGTTCAACAGGAGAACGTACTTGTTGACGGGGCATGGTTGTACCCTAGAATGAATGTTGCAAATACTGTTCATCTCTAACCTCAGCACAGTTACTGCCTACTGAGTCAAAACAGAGTGCGCACAGACACGCCACCTAAACACCATGTGATCGCCAATGTCTATGACAAATGAATCACTAACACAACCACCCCTCAATATGCACATATTATACCCTGGTACCACAGAACATAGTCCTTAGTCCTTAAGGATGTTGCATGTTTTCTTTCCGGCAGTGTATGTTTGTATGTGTGTTTTACATCTCTTCCTAAACCACTGGAGCAATTTCAACCAAACTAGGTACACTTAACTTACTATCAGGAGACAAATCGCGTGGGGGTAAGACACCCCTAGCACTCTTAGGGGTGAGGAATGAGAGAGGGCGTGATAAAAAAATAATGGAAAATAGTGCCGAATCCATAGTTTTTGGGGTTGCTGAAATGAATAGTGACATTCCTGATTCTTTTTAAATCCAAGTTCAGTCCCCTTTGACATCGGGGATGACGAAGGGTAATAAAAAAAAGGAAATGTCCAAAACAACCGAGATTATGAACGTATCTGTGTGTATGTTCCAGTATAGCTATCAACCAAAACTGATACAAGTAGGCTTACTATCTGGAAAAAATACTGCACGAGAATAACAACCCTAGAGGAGGGGGTGAAATAGAAATGTAACTAAAAATGACCAATATTAGTGTCAAAACCATCATTTTCGGCTACTGGAGTGATTTCAACAAAACTTGGTACTCTTATGACTTACTATTAAGAGACAAACCACGTAGGGGTATGACAACCCTAGCACCCCTAAAGGAAGAGATGGGAGGGGGTGAGATTTATAAATAATCAAAAATAGTGACAAATCCACAGATTTTGAGGTCACTGAGATGAATAGTGACACTCTAAATGTCATTTAAGTACATGTTAAGCCCCAATCGGCATGGGAGTGAGAAGGGGTGAAAAAAGAAAATGTCCAAAGTGACCGAAATTGTGGATGTATGTGTGGTATGTTCCAGCATAAATGTCAACTAAACTTGGTAAAAATATTACTTACTACCTGGAAAAAATACTGTGGGGGCAAGACACCCCTAGAACCCCTAGGGGAAGGGGTGAAATATAAATATAACTAAAAACGACCGATATTAGTGTTGAAATTTATTAAAATTTGTATCCACTTTATTCAATACATTAAAATGTTGTTAAGATAAAATTACAACATATATTTTATCAGAACTAGTTTCAACGCCTTATTTTGCGTCATCATCAGCTGATATACATTTTAGGAAATATTGGCAAACACGTAAGTTTATCTACGTCATATAAAACAAATGTTTAAAAAACATATTGATGATCTAAAAACCGTGTTAAAATTATATTATTTCAAAGTCCATATTATCTGAGACTTGTGAGTATTAAACTTTAAGTTGCTGAGGTCCGATGTAAGTTGGTTTGCTTCCTCATAAATTCAAGTGGGTTTATCAAGAACAACCACTGAAAACACGGTTCTACATCACGGTTAAAGAAGTGTTAAACTGAGCTAATGTTTCTTTAAGAAGACTTTGAAATAATATAATTTTAACACAGTTTTTAGATCATCAATATGTTTTTTAAAATTTGTTTTATGTGACGTAGATAAACTTATGTGTTTGCCAATATTTCCTAAAATGTATATCAGCTGATGATGACGCAAAATAAGGCGTTGAAACTAGTTCTGATAAAATATATGTTGTAATTTTATCTTAACATTTTAATGTATTGATTAAGGTGCATACAAATTTTAATAAATTGTAATCTTGGTTCAATACGGACGAATAATGAAATTTATTAACTTAATTAGTGTTGAATCCATAGTTTTTGGGACTACTGGAGCGAGTTCAAGAAAACTTGGTACACTTATGACTTACTATCAGGAGACAAACTGCGTTGGGGTATGACAACCCTAGCACCCTAACGGTGGGAGTGGGAGAGGGTGAGATATAAAAATAAATGAAAATAATATCAAATCCACAGTTTTGAGGGTCGCTGAGATGAATAGTGACACTCCAGATATCGTTTAAGTCCAAGTTGAACCCCAATCGGCATGGAGGTGAGAAGGGGTGGGAAAAATAAAATGGATGTATGTGTGAGTGCTCCAGCATAGCTGTCAATTAAACTTGGTACAAATATTACTATCCGGAAACAATACTGTGTGGACAAAACATCTCCAGAACCCCTGGGGAGGGGCAGGAAATATAAAACTAAAAACAAGCGATATTAGTGTCAAATCTATAGTTTTTGTGGTCACTGAGATGAATTGTGACACACTGGATGTCATTTAAGTCTATTTAAGACCAGCCCCAATCAGAATGGGGGTTGGTAGGGTTGAAAAAGAAAGTCCAATATGACCAAAATTATGGACGTATGTATGTTCTCCAGGGTCTTTGTTAATGCTTGGAAGGGACTTTCTCGCTCGACCTTGGCCACCAGTGACGGTTCAGTTGGCGGCTACCGTGCGTGCGTACGTACAGCAGAATATGGTGCTCAAAATCATTATCATGCATTTTACTCACCACGTTTACAGTTTATGCTCAAAAAACATTATCATGCATTATCATGCATTTTACTCACCTTTTTACAGTTTATGGTGAAAATGTTCTTCATACGCTGCCAAAATAATTGGCATCTCCTAAGGAAGTTTTCAGTTACTCTACCAAGTCCTTCAGCACTGACGGATGCAATTGCAACTCTTACATTGCCATTAAGTTCATCTAGTGTGTGAGGGTTGTTCCCATAACCTACATTTTTTAACATTCCCCACAAATAAAAATCACATGCCATTAAGTCTGGGCTACGAGGGGGCCACAGATTTTTACTTACGATCCTCGTGCCAAACACGCTTCAGTAAGGAGATAACGACCTTTATGTGTATTTTTATTGTTTACTGAACCTGTAGGTTTGAATCTCTTGGCCAGTTGTTTTATTGTCCGATTGACAGGAATGGGTCTCCCTGGAAATATCGCTCGAAACTTTTGTCTTGTCCTAGTGCACGATTTTCTGCACATAATGTATTATGCAGATATACACGTTCAAGTAACAAATATTTCACACACATTACAGCACTATACAATACGAAGGGTGTTTGAAAATTCTGTGCAAAAATAAAAACTACTTATGTGTTTGGGGTAAACCTTTTTAATTTTTTGACATAGTCTCCTTTTAGGCTTATACACTTTGTCCAACGATGTTCTACTTTGTTGATCCCTTCCGAATAATAGGATTTGTCCAAGTCTGCAAAATATCCATTAGTGTTTGCAATCATCTCCTCGTTTGAATAAAATCTTTGTCCCGCCAGCCATTTCTTCAAATTGGGGAACAAATAGTAGTCCGAGGGAGCCAAGTCTGGAGAATAGGGGGGATGTGAAATGAGTTGGAATCCTATTTCCATTAATTTTGCGACCACAAATGCTGAGGTGTGTGCTGGTGCGTTGTCGTGACGGAAAAGGACTTTCTTGTGGGCCAATCGCGGGCGTTTTTTTTGCAGCTTGTTTTTCAAATGGTCCAATAACGATGAATAATATGCATCTGTAATAGTTTTACCCTTTTCCAGATAGTCGATGAGGATTATCCCTTGCGAACCCCAAAAGACAGTCGCCATAACCCTTCCAGCCGAAGGAACAGTCTTCGCATTTTTTGGTGCAGATTCCCCCTTGGTAACCCATTGTTTAGATTGTTGTTTGGTCTCAGGAGTATAGTAATATATCCATGTTTCATCCACAGTGACGAAACAACGCTTAAAGTCCTCCAGATTCTTCTGGAACAGCTGCAAACCATCCTTGCAACACTTCACACAATTCCGTTTTTGGTCAAGTGTGAGCAATCGCGGCACCCATCTTGCGGATAGCTTTCTCATGTCCAAATGTTTATGCAAAATATTATGTACCCATTCAGTCGAGATGCCCACAGCACTAGTAATCTCATGCACCTTAACTCTTCTGTCATCCATCACCATATCATGGATTTGATCAATGATTTCTGGAGTCATAACCTCCACAGGGCATCCAGAACGTTCAGCGTCACTTGTGCCCATATGGCCAGTCCAAAAATTTTGAAACCAGTTATAAACTGTTCTAATCGAAGGTGCAGAGTCACTATAATGTTTATCAAGCTTCTCTTTAGTCTCCTGAGGCGTTTCGCCTTTCATAAAGTAATGTTTAATCACCATACGAAATTCTTTTTCGTCCATTTCTTGAAAATCACTCAACTTCCTTGATTCACACGAATGCCAAACACAAAGAAATAGACCAATATGGCTGAAACTTGGTGTGTGTTCATTCAAGAGATGCTACTAACTAAACATGACCTCGATACGTGCCAGTGGTGCCATCATATAGACTTTGCATGGACTTTTCAAACCACCTTCATACAACATACAGTACGCAGTAGCTTCATTGAATACCCTACTATCTCGGAGCTTGACTCTCAACAACTGCAGAGTGCCAGAAAGCGCGCGCACCAGCGGCCTGTAGCGACCTGGCATCGGCGGCCAAGTTTGAGCGATAAAGTCCCTTCCAAGCATAAATAAAGACCCTGTAGTATACCTCTGAACCAAACTTGGTACAAGTATGACTTTCTATCTGGAAAAAAATTACTATGGGGCTAAGATGCCCCTACCATAAAAAATACAGAAAAAGGGGTGAAATACAAAAATAATGGGACAAATATTAATTTACAGTCCACAGTTTTCGGGGTCGCTGAGGCAAATAATGACACTCTGGATGTCGTTTAAGTCCAAGTTCCGTCCCCATTGGCATGGCGATGACAAGGGGTGAAGAAAGACAATGTCCAAAATGATCAAAATTATGGATGTATGTATGTTACTTTCAGTACAGCCCTCATACAAAATTCCTACACATATGACTTACTATCTCGAAAAATTACTCTGTCAGGGTAAGACATCCCTAGCACATCCAGGGAAAGGATGAAATGTGAAAATAATCAAAAACAACCAATATTAGTGTCTAATCCATAGTTTTCTGTGTTGCTGAGCTGAATAGTGACATTGCGGATGTCATTTAAGTCCATGTTCATACCCCATCGGCATGGGGAGTAACAAGAGATGAAAAAGAATGTGCAAAGGCCTGAGATTATGGATGTGATCTGCGTATGTTCCAGAACAGTTCTCAACCAAACTTGGTACACATGACTTACTATCAGGAGAATATACTATACAGGTAAGACACCCCTAGCACTCCTAGGTGAGGGGTGACACACAAAAATAATGGAAAACAACACATATTAGTGTCGAATCCATAGTTTTTAGGGACACCCAGATGAATAGTGACACTCTGGATGACGTTTAGTTATAACTCCAGCCCCCATCGGCATGGGAGTGAGAAGGGGTGAAAATTAAAAATGTCCAAACTGACCGAGATTGATGTTGAATACACAGTTTTCAGGATCCTTAGGCTGATTGGCGACAGTCCCGGTGACAGTTGGAATTGTGCATATCATATGTAATATGTAATGTATCATATCATATGTGTAAATACATACAGTTATCATATAATTTTATTATTTATTTGAAAGAATCAACTCCTTCCCAGATAATCCCAGTTGCCACAAGGCCATGATTTAATTAGCGTGAAACAAAATAATCTGAAACTAAAACATAAAAAATTAAATGCAAAACAATAAAGCTATATCTACAAAATAGTTTTTAGAAGATCAATCAACATCACAATAAAGAAATCTACATAAATTTGCTTCACACATAATTAACAGGTAATACAAATTCTACAAGTAAACATTCAATAAAGTACCTGGGCAGTGCCGGATAATACAGCTAGTTCTTGATAAAGATGGATTATGACTGTTGTCTTAAAAGGCCAAATTTCGAGGTCACCAATCCATTGAAAATCTCCTAAGTGAAGTTTTATGATACATTAAGGCTTTACCATATGTTAAATAAAATAGTAAACATTCTACACTAATTTGTCACATATTGCCCTCATATACTCACATAAAATAGGTTCTCTCCTTCCCTGGAATAGATTTCAATCGATAATCTATTCCTGAGTCCAGTGACGCAACTTCACAGTGATCCTTGAGTATTTTAATAAAAGGGACAAAATTAGATCGTTGAAGGCCATTTTTATACAGATCATCAGGAGGTCTATTGCTTGTGGCCACAACCACCACACCGTGATTAAAGAGTTCTGTAAACAGTCGTTTCAAAATCATTGCATCTCCAATGTCAGTAACCTAAAAACAAATCCAATTTGATAGTCCAGCACAATGCAGAAAACAATGCAACGGAAGATTATTATTATTTTTTTAAATAACTTGCCTGAAATTCATCAAAACAAATAAGCCAAGTCTTTTCACTGATGGCCTCAGCAACAGGAGCAATTGGATCAAATGGCTGAGGTTTAGTGCTGGAATGATCCCTAACGACATTCTTCTTCAATTCATGAATGCGGGAATGGACGTCAAGCATGAATGCATGAAAATGCACACGTTTCTTGCGCCTCACCTAAATAAAACACATCCATCTTCATTATAAACTGTTATGCCTTTCGGTATTTAGTTTGCAAGCTTCTGTGAATGAAATAAGTATCCCACAACCCTCTAATTGTAACTATCTCAGGCTTCATCAGTTCCAAATCTCTTACCTTAAAAAAGAAGAAGAATTAGCATGTTAGTCTTTTTCTACTTCTCTTACCTTCAATGGCTGAGTCCATTACTGCCCTAGGTAATCTATCATACTCTATTCACCTCACATGATAACAGCACCAAAGCTGGCTCATAAGCACAGTTTCATCCTCAAGTTCATCCTTAACTTTATCTCCTCATTCCAAGCACCCTCTTGCAATTGGTCTCACCTATTTGCACCACCAATCACTCTTGATTCTTTCCAGTCTATTACTTTCAGATCACAAGAAAGTCTACCCAGTTTTAATGGTTGTGGTGGTGGTGGTGATGGTTTTAAGAGGAAGTACAATTAGGCAACCATCCTCTATTAACATTAATGAGAGGAAAAAATGAATTTAACATAATCAGCAGATCCAATTCACAGCACTGAAAGTTCAAAAAAAATTCCAAAACCATTCCACTGACTAGAATTAAAAAAGAGACAACGATGAAATCAATTATTATGAACTTAAAACAATCAGTGGATCTGAACTATCTTAAAACAATAGTATTGTACTGACCAAGGGACTACTTCCAAAGCACAATTCTGAATCGATGATGCTTGTTTTCTAAAGAAATCCAAAATCAGGTCAACAACCCCTCATAATGGTACTTATTGCTAGTAAAGTAGAACCATGGTATTTCTCATGTTGCAGTACTAATAGACTCACGGTGTTCCATACATTATGGTACTACCCACAAGTATTGTATGCCACACAGGTAATGCAGACCTATGGTGTTTCTCACATAATGGCGCCACTCACAGGCAACGCAAACCCATAGTGTTCCTCACCTAGGTGTACTAATCACGGATGCCGGTATTCCCGTGGTGTTCCTCACATAGTGGGTACTAAACACAGGCAACACAGACGCACGGTGTCGCTCATATAGTGGTACTAATCACAGGCAACGCCCAGACCCGTGGTGTTTCTCACGTAATGGTATTAATCGCAGGCAACGTAAGCTTGTGGTGTTCTGCATACAGTGGTACTAATCACATGTACTGCAAACCCACAGTGAACCACTCTCTGCTGCTACTAATCACAAACATATTGTGTACCAAACACATAGTGGTACTATTCGCAAGTAAAGGCAACCCATTGTGATCCCCGTGTGATGGTACTAATCACAAGTAGTTTTATGGTTCTAATTCAATCATCCCTTGGTCGCCTCTTACGGCAGGCAGGAGATACTGTGGGTGTATTATTCGCATCCCCCACCCACAGGGGTAGAGAGAGAAAAAAAAAAGAAGGAATCCATCACTTCGAAAAATGAATTATCGTATGAAGAAAGGCAAAGGCCACAAAGGGCATGAAAATGAAAGACTCCCTAGGCCTTGAATGCTCTAATACCAACGAGGTCGGACAGGATAGATGAAAGAGAAGAGCCTGGCCCAAGTAAGTAGAAGCAATGCCAGAACTCACCTAAGGAGCTTTTAAAGGTAGGAAAGATCATAATATGAAGATAGTACTGGAATTGCAGAGAACAAATACAGGGAAATATTTATAGGGAAAGGAATTAGGGAATGGAATCATTTATGAAAGGAAATATTCAATAAATTTCCAAGTTCTTTGAAATCATTTAAGAAAAGACTACGTAAACAACTGATAGGGAATCTGTCACTTGGTCAACAGCCCTAAACCGGGCGAGTTGGCTGTGCGATTAGGGGTGTGTAGCTGTGAGCTTGCATCCGGGAGATAATGGGTTCGAACCTCACTGTCGGCAGCCTTGAAGACGGTTTTCCGTGGTTTCCCATTTTCACTCCAGGCAAATGCTGGGGCTGTACCTAATTAAGGCCATGGCCGCTTCCTTCCCACTGCTAGCCCTTTCCTATACCATTGTCGCCATAAGACCTATCTGTGTTGGTGCGACATAAAGCAGATTGTAAAAAATAGCAGCCCTAAATGCAGATCAGTTATGACTGATATTAAGCCTAGGCCTACATATAACTTATAGGTGGTGGTGGTGGTGGTAATGGTTCGATAAATATTTCAAAATGTCATCCTTCTGGGCCATCAACTTCAAAAAAATTAGTAGGTATGAAAAATCTGATAGATTCTGTTACTATAGTTTCTGTAGATAGATAGAATTATCTACCTGAAGAGTCAGGTGCTCTGTTAAACTGAGGGTGGATGAAAACTAGAACTACAAAGTGCCACAACATAAAACTTTTAAAATATTAAGAATATCAAGAACAGAAAATCTTACCCTCTAACATTCTATCACACTTGAACAATATTAACTTATTCTCTTTCAATTGTCAGCCATTGATCTTATCTCAAAGGAAGAAAATTTTCATGCCATACAGAAGTAAACATTAAATTCATACAACAACTCTCAATCAGTCACTATCAATCTGCATTTAGGGCTGCAGATTCTCTATCAGTTGTTGCTACTTTAATTGTCACTCAACATTGAAATACAAAAGAATTTGTTTAGATTTTCATCTGGAGTGTGGTTTTATATGGCTGCAACAGCTAGACGTTGTTAAAGAAAGACTACAAACATCTGGAGGCAATAGAGATGTCGATTTGGAGAACAATGACCAGAATTAATCTGACAGAAAGGAAACTGACAAAAAAAAAAAAAAAGAACAAGTCTTAATGAAATAAATGTAATTCAGAAAAAGAAGAAATCACTATCTGGTCATTTTTCACAAACATAACTGAAAGCACGACCTTGCAGATGAAAACTTGGACGAAATAACACATACAAAGAACTGATGCAGAAAGAAGAGAAACATTGTTATATTGACAAGGCATGACCTTTAGAAAATTATAATGGAGTATAATATCACCACTTCTCCATAAATATTTCAAAATTATCTGGGCACCTAGCACTGCCAGTGTGTCCACCACTGAATGAGCTGAAATTCATAATAATAATAAATTTAAAAAAAAAAGCCAAGACTGATGATGTTGATGTCATGATGACCATGAGACACAGGCCATCTTGCTGGGATCAGTCATCTTGGCAGGTGAAGGGTCTTAATGGCCTATATGTGTAGCAATTTGTTTGGTGTTAAGAGACCTTTCCAGCTTTGTTTACATAGTAAAGGGCAATTGCAATGATTTAAACTGAATTCACTGCTATTTTTAACAGTAAATAAATCACCACCCACCGAGGGCCTTGGCCTGCCAAGAGAGCTCTTACCCAGAAAGTGACGTGTCACATGCTTATTGGAACAACATACTCAGCCATACTGCCTGCCTTTGCGACTGGGTCTGATGCCTCTCGTATCAGACAGCTATTCAGTTGTTTCAAGGGGCTGAGTGATGCCAATTCCAACCCTCAATCTAGAATTAAAATTGAATCCAGGGTCTCCAGGTAAGAGACAGGAATGCTACCCCTACTCCATGGGGCTTGTGAATACAACGAATAAAACTTAGCAAACAAAACCTTAGTAGGACTTCGCTCATAAGAACTATTACTTCCCATACAGACTACCTCCATCTCTTGTCACTCTTAACTGGCTGCATGTCTGATATAACAGTAAGCAAATCTCTTGCCACATATATCCACATCTCTGAATTTTAATTGCAGTAATGTTATTATATAAAAACTATGTTCAGAATCAATAGGAAATAACAAGGGGAATTAGCCTACCATATTTATTTAAAATTTTACTGTCTTATCATATTTCTTAACGTAATTGTAGAGATGTGTAATAGACAAACCTCACAGCAATTGAAGAAAAGATCCATTAACATTGTCTTGCCTCCACCCACAGCACCATGAATGTACAAACCCAAAGGAACATTTTCTACCTTTCCTTTAAATAATTTATAAAATAAACCTCTTCGTGGAGGCGAATAGGTCCGAATGTCTTCGTACACTCTTTGTAATCTCTCAGCAATTTGTTTCTGATAGTCATCAGGCATAAGTTCGCCTGTCCTAATTTTCTCTTGTAGGATGGATATGGGACCTTCCGAGAGGTTAGGTGAAGACAGCTCATCTGTCTGAAGACTAGATTTTACCGCATAAGACCGCACATTAAAAGAACTTCTTAGCCATAAACGTGATATTCTGTTTGAATGTAAGTACAATTGGTACAAACGTTTAAAATTAATATTGCATAGATGAAACACTGAACACGAAGGTGATGCCATCATTTCAGTTCTTGACTGAAACCGAAAACGAGTACGGTAATTACGCAATCAATACCCTCAAATAAATTACCGGGAGAACAAATTACGACACAGATAAAATAGCTAGTTAAAACAGGAGATAATATCGAAATTATGTTGTGAAATGGATTATTCCCCCCAACATTTGACGCATCATTTTCCTCTCTTGTTATCCCTAATGTTATATGAACATAATTTTTCCCTTTTACAAGTTCCGTTGCATCACTAAATTTACCATCGTGGAAATTATTGTATCCACAACTGTTGGTATAAATTAATTTATTTACCAGTATTAGCTATCGGATTTGTAAAATATGATTATAGGATATACCACGAAATGTATGACTGTACAGATATGTAACTACAGCGCAAATCCTTAAAGGCCATCGATTTTACGTTGTAAAATTGTAAACCTTCTTATCTAAGATTTTTGAATCAGACTCCTATTATAGCATTTCAGTCGTTTATAATATCAAATGAATGGTTTGCTTTAATAGTTTCGTCCCGGGATACTACTGTCTATTTAAGAGACCTTTAGGCATCAGTCACCGAGCATACTTTTCTGTCCTAATTTTCTCTAGGACGGATAAGCCTTATCCGATAACGGATCCTTCGAGAGGTTAGGTGAAGACCAAAGAGAATGAGTGGTGAAGACTGTATTTGACTAAATCAAAGAGAATTAGCGCTGTGAAGAGGAGGTGGACCTCTTGTTGATTGAATCGGATAATACGATTACAGCGCCCCTCCGGTGATCTCCGGTACTACCGACGGAGGCAAGGCAGTACGGAGCTCCGGAGGTTAATCGGAAGGCCGCCTCCTATTCGCAACAGTAGCGTAAGGACGTAGTGGCCTATAATTTCAAACTTACGTCCATGAATGTAGGCGCCCTATAAAAATCGTTACCTACGTACACAAAAATTGATCTATATCACCGATATTCCATACAATACCCCTTAACAAAGAACGTATAGTCATTCACAGTAATTAACCCTCTACTGCATACTGTTGCCATTAGGCAACAAATAACTTTTCACCTGTGTAAATGGATAAATATTATAGACAGAGGTAGTTTTACGGCACACCTTCAACTGTACAGTCAATTAAACACATATCCCAGTGATGCCTTGGTTTATATATATATATATATATATATATATATATATATATATATATATATATATAACATAAGACAAAACAGCCCTACAGCCAAAGGTACTCCTTCCACCCCGTCAACATCCACGCGAACCAACCACCGTTTATTTCACGTGGGCCCTCCCCATCATATTACCACAGGCTTCAGGAGTACCTCTGGCTCAACCTCAAAGACATTACCGACCTACGGTCGTGCAAGTATACTTGCGCCCTGCAATACGTACCCATGGCCAGCAGGCAGTAATGTTCGGTCTTTGAATGTTAAAAGCTTAGCGTAAAATCGTGGAAAATCATATATATACTCCAATATGGCAATTCACTTCACATACGAGTGTTAAGCTATGAGGCCCAGTTAAGAATTGTTGGTATATCTAAACCACTGAGCGTATGTTGAACATTAAAGCTTGAAATTTTCTTCACCAAACGGAAACGAAAAATAATTCATGCAGTAGAGGGTTAATGCATCCTCTCATTTGTTATCAAGAAAATGTAATTATATCGACATATATAATACATATCCCATATACCTGAAACTTCTAATGCAGGATATAGAAGAAGCATTGCGACATCCCAAGAGAAAGTACTATGCAGTATTCATAGATTACAGAAAAGGCTTTGACCTAGTGAACAGAAGAACACTAATGGAAAAGATGAGAGACGTTATAGGGGAAAGCCACCCACTCACCCTGATAATACAAAACATCATGAGATACAATTACATTGAAATTAGTAATAGCGATATAAGGTCAAGGAAAATAAGGCAAACCAACGGTGTCATGCAGTGTGATCCTATCAGTCCTACTCTGTTTAATATACTAACGGCAGATGTCAAATCAATTATAAACGATAATTCGAAGGCTACTTTGGTCATGTATGCAGATGACATGATGATTGGATCATCAAACAAAGAAGAAGTGCAAACAGCAATAGCTGAACTAGAGAAATGGTCTGAGGTGAATCATCTTAATATAAATAAGGAGAAAACTGTCCAAATGGTATTCAGAAAAGGAGGGAAACAAGCAACAAAAGACAATATAATGTTAGAAGGTGTACCGCTTCAAGTTGTTAAGAAATACAAGTAGTGATGGGAAGGGATTTGCAAACCTGCTACTAAATCATTGCTAGTGTGAAATCACAGTTTAACCTGCTAGCGGGTTGGCCAGACTAGCAGGTCTTAACTGCGATTGTGATGATTCGCAGGCGGCAGCGCTGAGCTGCGAGAAATCCTTAAACTAACGTGATCAACCAGCGTGAAACGCACAGCAAGGCCAATAGTAGCAGCCAGTAGCAGTTAGCAGATATTATAATCACAGCAATAGAACCAGCTTACCTAATCAAGTACCGGCAGCGCTGCACTGCGAGAAATCGCTAAACTAACGTGATCAACCAGCGTGAAACGCACAGCAAGGCCAATAGCAACCAGTAGCAGTTAGCAGTTAAGAAAGCAGTAGCAGTAGCAGATAACCTAATCAAGTACCGGCAGCGCTGCGCAAGGCCAATAGCAGCCAGTAGCAGTTAAGATAGCAGTAGCAACTAATCTAATCAGTAATCACAGCATAACACTCAGAAGTCCAAGTCTAGGGGGCCCATAGACGTGCAATATTATTGCGCAATATTGGGGTTTGTGCAATATAATTGATAGTGTGTATTTAATGTTGAAGGGTTGTGCAATATATTGTACGAAATCAAAATAGTTTGAAATATATTGCGCAAATCGCAAAATACTGTGCCGTGTGTTGGCAATATTGTGTAATATCACGTCTTCCAGCCAGTTGGTATCAACAAGTGGGGGAGAACGTATCGTGATGGCAGACAAACAGGTGGTGGAAAAGTTTATTTTGGAGTTTATCGAAGCCTTTCGGCTCTATGGGACGTTAAGAGCAAAGATTGCAGTAATCGCGTTAAAAAAGGTAAACAGAACGAGGTGCTTATTGAGAAATATAGCGAAAAATACTCGAACGCCGACAAACAAGAAGTTATTTTTAAAAATCAGTTCTCTGCGTACAAACTTCCGGAAGGAAGTGAAGCGGCTTCGTGATACAGAAAATAGTGTTCACCAATCAAAATACCGGCATGGACTGACTATATATCGCCAAGTATATTGTACGTCTATGGGCGCTTTTGCACAATATATTGCACAACCAGCAATATTATCTCCACACGATTCCATTTATTGCACAAACCCGATTGTTGTGCA
The DNA here is from genome assembly GCF_040414725.1 of Anabrus simplex. Lineage (NCBI taxonomy): Eukaryota > Metazoa > Arthropoda > Insecta > Orthoptera > Tettigoniidae > Anabrus > Anabrus simplex. The sequence continues at coordinate 353,379,327 of NC_090265.1, forward strand.
ATAATATTGTATGTCTGTGGGCAGCTAACAGTATATTATACAATCCATTTTGCGCAATAATATTGCACGTCTATGGGCCCCTTAAAGGCTCATTCACAGTCGCAGTTGCGGCTGCGCTGTGTTTGTAAACACCAAGTGTCGACATTGTCATACGATCACAGGAAGGAGAAGTGAATAGAATCTGGGGCCGTGAAAGCTATCTTGCCCATTTTTGAAAGGAGCTATTGTCGTGTTGTGGGATTTATAACCTCCCAACCTGCGATTTATTTTAGTCTTCTCATTATCTCATTCTGTTTAATGGGGTGTGGCTTGTGGTTGTAGGTCTAAAAGTGAAAAATTGTTTTGGTAGCAGCATTTTAATCAGTGATTTGCGACGTAGGCATAATATTTTGCCTATCGTTTTTGTTTTTACACTATTGTACAGTAGTATAAGTACTCGGTACTAAAATGAGTGGTATTGCCAACAAGAGAATTGGCAGCAGACGAACTCTGAGTGAGTTTTGGGCTTTTTATCCGAATAGTATTTTCCTCCTCCTGTCCGACTCCTTGGCTGAGTGGTCAGCGTTGAGGCCTTTGGTTCAGAGGGATCCCGGGTTCGATTCCCGGCCGGTCGTGGATTTTAATCGCGTCATATTAATTCTTCTTGTATCCAGGAGATAGTGGGTTCGAACCCCACTGTCGGCAGCCCTGAAGATGGTTTTCCGTGGTTTCCCCATTTTCACACCAGGCAAATGCTGGGATTGTACCTCAATTAAGGCCACGGCCGCTTCCTTCCCACTCCTAGGCCTTTCCTGTCCCATTGTCGCCATAAGACTTATCTGTGTCGGTGCGACGTAAAGCAAAATAGCAAAAAAAGAAATTCTTCTGGTTCGGGGACTGGGTGTTTAAGTTTGTCCCAACACTTTCCTCTTCATATTCACACAACACGCTACACTACCAACCACCACAGAAAAACGCAAATTACATCCCTCCATATAAGGTTGCGTCAGGAAGGGTATCCGGCCATAAAACAGGGCGAAATACACATGTGCGACGCAGTTCGCACCCACGAACCCACAGGTGTGGGAAAAGTGTCAGAAGAAGAAGTCATTTCCTCCACCTCACTCCCTGATTTTCTTCCTTAATGAGCAGGTCTATAATTCCAATACAATTATACCAATTATTTTGATAAAAGACAGCTGGTTAACCCACAAATCTATGAGGGTTTTTTTTTCTGTACATTGCTCAGATTTTAAAAAGGATGGTATTTCTGTATCAGTCATGTCCACAGTAGCAAGGAAATGAACTTTTTAATTTTCCGTAATGTCTGTCTGTATCACAGCATCACACTCAAAGGTCAAACTGTGACCCACACCAAAGTCGCAGTTGCATGTATATACACGCATCACGAGAAAACCGCTGAAGAGAATTTAATGAAAATCGGTATGAAAAGTCGGGGAATAAGTTGCTACAATCTAGGCGATAAATAATTTTATTCACGCTGAGTTAAGTGGCAGTTTGAGGGAAGGCCTAACATTTAATTCTCAAATATTTATGTTAATAGTGGTCGTATCAATAAATACTGCAAAACTAAAGTTATATAGTGTTAAATTTCCGATCATTTATGTCTTATATATTGTTACCGTACCGGCTATGATCACAGATATATTCATGAATTTGGATTTTTGTTACCAAGTCCATATCAGCGCCGAGTCACAAAGAAAAATTAGGTAAACAGAATTTAATGAAAATTGGTATGTAAATTCGGAGAATAAGGAACTACAATCTACGCTATAAATAATTTTATAAGACGCCCTAATATAGCAGAGTCGAAAAAAATTAAAGGGCTACAATATAGAAAGCTCATAAAATTGATCAACAATAACATCACATTGACCATTGTTTGTTGTGACGTGCTTTGTGTCTTCTGTTGCCACCTATCTGCGATAGATAGGATTGCTGCTGCGTACCGAGTATTTTTTAAAATTTGTTTTACATCGTAACGAAACAGATATGTCTTATGGCGACGATGGGATATGAAAGAGCTAGGAGTGTGAAGGAAGCGTTCTTGGCCTTAATTAAGGTACAGCCCCAGCATTTGTCTGGTGTGAAGTGGGAAACCACGGAATACCATCTTCAGGGCTGTCGATAGTAGAGTTCGAATCCACTATCTCCCGGATGCAAACTCACAGCTGCGCACCCTTAACCACACGGCCAACTCGCCAGGTCGTACCGAGTGTAACAGCCTACCTGAATATTGGCGGGAAGTAGCTGGGGAGTTATATAACTTTCTTCTTTAGCATGATATTCCTCTGGTTCATAAATTTTCTGATGCTACTGGTACATAACACACTGGTTCATCACAGCATTCGAGGTGTTCAATCCCTACTCTGTGGCACCGACTCGAATGAGCAGTGCGCATATTTAATGGAATAACGGCAGAGGAGTCTTCACGGATGTCTACGGCCTGGTCATTCCAGCTCTGGAACTTTGAACTGTTAGATCGGCACCGTAGTAGGTACTGTTCGTTGAAAGTGAGAAAATCTGCAGTTTTTCATTTGATCGAGTATTTTATATGATAACGTTGCTTTTAATCGCTACATTCCTACTGACTTTGTTGTAATAACCTATGTTGACTTCAGTTAGGAAAACCACAAATTCAGTCTTTCCGAAAATCCCGTAGGGAAGCACGGGTACATCAACTAGCAATTATTAAAAAGTAGTCCTTGTTGATTCGTACGGTGGCGTACTTTTTGAAAAAAAATACACGCAGGTTTCCTCACATATGGTGCAAGTAGGGGCGAAATATCTTCATAGGTCGACGCCCCGAACAAATAACATTAAAAAAGTTAAAGAAGGAGTGTAGTTTAGCGCAGTAATAGCGACATGTTATAAATTCCTCTGAAATTGCTCGTTCATTCCTCCCTATGAAGTTCACACTACTATGCTATCTGTAATATCGTCCAATAATAAGGGTATACACTGAGGGGCCTAGTTTCTCACGATAATAGTGACGAGTTATAAATTCCTGTGAAAATGCTCGTTCATTTCTCCCGTACCAAGTTCACACTACGCGCTTGACATTCAATCGGAGGTTCTGATACATAATTACGTCTGTACCGTACGTAAGAATGCTATCTGTAATATCGCCTAATAATTAAGGTATTAACTGAGGGGCCTCGTTTCGCACACCGAGCTCGATAGCTGCAGTCGCTTAATTGCGGCCAGTATCCAGTATTCGGGAGATAGTGGGTTCGAATCCCACTGTCGGCAGCCCTGAAGATGGTTTTCCGTGGTTTCCCATTTTCACACCAGACAAATGTTACGGCTGTACCTTAATTCAGGCCACGGCTGCTTCCTTCCCATTCCTAGCCCTTTCCTGTCCATCGTCGCCGTAAGAACTATCTGTGTCGGTGCGACGTAAAGCAACTTGCAAAAAAAAGTAGTTTCGCACAATAGTAGTGACAAGTTATAAGTTCCTGAGGAAATGCTAGTTCATTTCTCCTGTACCAAGTTCACACTGCGCGCTTGTAATTCAATCGGCGGTATTGTTACATAATTATGTTTGTACGAAAGAATGCTATCTGTAATATCGCCAAATAACTAAAGTATTAACGGAGGGGCGTAGTTTCTCACATTAATAGCGACAAGTTATAAATTCCTGTACAAATGCTCTTTCATTTCTCCCGTGTCAAGTTTAACACGTTGACGACGGCGTATTGTTTTCCGAGTTTATTCATGAGGAACGAAGTGAAAAATCAGAGGTACTTGAACTCTATTGGATATATTACATACTATTACACATTTTAAGTACAGCCTATAGGCGTTAGGGTGCACTGTGTGCTGAGACCGCCCGGCGGGTCTCATCGTCCACAAGTAACGCACGAGGTTCGCGCGCACTCTGTGACCCGCCCGGCGGGTCTCATCGTCCACAAGTAACGCACGGGGTTCGTGCGCACTCTGTGACCCGCCGGCGACCTCACTGAAATTGGCGCTCTTTATGCAGCATTGTTCGTTTTGATCGAACGTAGTGTTGTGAAGCAACATGTTAAGTGTGTGTCTATTCTTATATTTGTACATATTTTCTTCATATAAAATTATTTGAGTAATGGAACAAGCAAGTTGAATTATCCTAGCTCCTATGTACTCCCTGCATGTCCCGCTGTATACGGAGTTAGTTTGCCTTATGTAGAGACGAACCAGAAAGGACGAAAGCATAATCTGTGAACGGCGCGCAATACAGCTCCAGTATATATAATGTGTCATGAGACCGCCGGCGAGTCTCACCGTCCAGAAGTAAAGAGTTGGCGTGACCCGCCGGCGGGTCTCATAGTCGCCAAAGTGTTAAACTACGCGCTTGTAATTCAATCGGAGGTTCTCCGGAGGCACCGATTGAAAGCGCCCGGAGCCTCCGCTCCGTAAACAACCGCTCCGTTAACAGCGCTAGATAGAATAGAATGGACTAGATTTTCCTCCAAAAGACTGCACATTCTTCATCTTCCTCTACTTTATAATGTAATGGGCTTCTCTGAATAGCGGTATACCCAGTCACTGACTCTATAATGAGCATCAAAGTATGGAGGAGAGGAAAAAACACAAGTGATAAAGTGGAGAATAGAGGATAACAATTCTACTATGAATATACAACACATAGGAATAGCACAAGAACACAAGGTGCAAAGCTCCACGCCAGAGCGATCCTTCTCGGCGACTTGCTCCCACACGAACATGACCGGATCAACATACAAGGGAGATACAAGGAGAAATGATTAAAGGAAGGTGTTGGTTTCGGAAAGGAAATTAGATAGAGCTACCACCGCAGTGGGCGTGGGATTTATGATCCAACTTGATAGTTGAGTGGGTAACGCGAATTGTTGCCTAAAAATTTTATTCTACTAAGTTCGAGCATCGGACATTGAAACAAAATATGGTTAATTGTACTAACCGAAGTACAACATTTACAGAGGTTAGACTCAACCAATTTCATACGATATAACTGATCAGGCGTGCACATATGATTGAGACGCAAGCGAATAATATTAGTGATATGACGTCTAGAATAAGAATGTTGTTTAAATCACGGAGCTTTGGGTATAGTCGGAAGGAGCGTGAACAAACTTCGACCCGTTCTACGCGACGGGCGACTCCAATCATCCTGCCATAATTGTCTGATCTTATCTATACAACTGCTCCAAAAATTAGTAAAATGGTAATGCCAAATGGTATGCTACACTCTGTCCTGGAGCCGCCACATTAGCCAAGGCATCAGCCTGTTCATTTCCTTTAATATTAGAATGACCGGGAATCCAAAGTAGTGTGACCATTATTCCTAACTGATGTACATCGAACAAAGATTTTGAATGTACCAATTTTTCCGGAAACTTGGATTGTTAAGGCTTGGAGAACACTCGGGGAATCAGAAGCAATGTAGGCACTGTCGAGTTGCGAATACTTCATGCACAGTAAGGCTTGACGGATCGCAAAAGCCTCCACCGTAAAAATAGATGTCTCCAGATGTGTAGATCTGGGGGGAAAAGCGGCCCCTACACCTGGAGGGTTATTATGTTTGGACCCATCGGGAAGGGTATTGAACATCCTGGGACAATGCTATTCGTACGTATATCTTAGAGCTGTTTCCTAAGAATTTACCTAAGGGTTAAGAACCACCGAATGAGGGCAGAATAATGTGAGGGATGTCATAGTTTGCTTGAAAGGTAAGAAGATAATTAGATGTAGTCGGGGAAAGTATGATAGAATGTCGAAGGGAAAAGGGAAATATATGCCCAGGCAAAAGCTGGCTAGAGGCGTAGGGGAATACCTCGTTCTTGATAGTATCGTACGAGTAAGGATAATTTGGGAAGGAAGGGGTGGGAGGTAATTGAGAGAGTCCTGAGAATAAATTTGGAGCCAAGCAATTTTCTCTTTAAATATAATGGGAATTCCGCAATTGGGGGAAGATTGCAGAGCCCCGATACAGAGTTTAATAAATTGTGCCTGAATCGAGTCCAATTTCGCAAGCTTCTGATTAGCTGCCGTATCAACGAAATCCGAGCCATAATCAAAGGTCGGACGAATGATGTTTTGATACAACAGTAGCAATGTACTAGGATTGGATCCCCAAGACCTGTGCCTTAAGACAAAATATAATGTTCGTCAGAGATCTCCCTGCAAGGTATTGAATGTGAGAGTGTCATAATAATTACCTGTCGAGGTCATTTTTGCATTTACAATAGTTTACCTCTGACGGGACAATCGGGACCGAAAAACCTTGAAAGAGCAGTACGCTGGGACCAAGAGAAAATTACCGCTTTAAATTTTTCGTAGGCCACTTCTAATTGATCATCTTGAAGCCAAGTAGTCAAATCCAGGACAGTCGTGTGTAAGGAAGTGTAGATTGCTTCGATAGACGGTAGACTAAGATATATAACGAGGTCATCGGCAAATTGTAACTTACGATCCCTGCGTGTTGTAATTTTCTCAAGGGACAGCGAATATAGGGTAAATAAAATAGGACTGTGAATATCACCTTGAGACAGCACCGTAGACGTCATTCTTGCCTTGATATGAGGAAAATGTTTTAATTGAAGTGTTCTGTTCAAAAATATGTTCGAGAGAAGATTAACAAGTAGGGGCGGGAAGTTATAGAGGAGCAATTTTTGAAATAACACGTGGAGGTCAACGTTGTCATAAGCCCCACGTAAGTCAAAAAATATAACCATCAAGGGTTCTTTCCGATAGCGTTCCAGAGTAATATCGATTAACAACAAGTTAATAGTGTCAGTGGCAGAACGACCCGATAGAAATGCGAATTGGTATTTGGGAGTAAATTATAATATATAAAGACCATTTGAGGCGTTCAAGGAGATTTTTTGGAAATTTTTCCGTAGGCATTGTCCAAGGTAAATGCCCCTGTAATTCTCGGGAAGTAGAGGGTTTTTACCTGGTTTTAAGATGGGAACCAAATAAAATTCGTTCCATGTGGGAGGCATCTGAGCAGACTCGAGGCAACGATTGAAAATCTCGAGTAAGGGCTGTCTCGCCAAGGTAGGAAGTTGTTTTAATACCGAATACGATATATCATCCCGGCCAGGGGCCGAGTTGCGGGACGTTTGAATATCCAGATTTAATTCGTACATATCAACGGGACGAAGGAGCGAAGAAAATTTAGTGGAGATAGGAGGGGTGTGGAAGCCATAATGCGGGGAGACTAAATCCGGGGTTAGTTGATGAAAGAAAAGCATTTATAGCCTCCATATTATAGTGTACAGTAGATGGTGTGCGAAGAAAATGGTTTGACAGGTGTGCAATCGCTCTCCAGATGTGCTTTGACGGCGATAGTCTATTAAGGGAGGAAATAAAGAATTTCCGAACCAGGCGGCGTTTCTCGTTAAATGTGTTTCTAATTTGGGCGACCAGTACGTTATAATATGTAAGTATGCTTGGAAAGTTCCAAAACGTCGAAAGGAGCGAAGTGCTGCTTTCCTTTGTGAAATTAAAGAAGCACACTCATCATCCCGCCAGCGTGCGTATTGGATAGTTTGGATGTAAAATGTGGCCGTTTAAGGTGGTATAGGTTTAAATACTGAGTGATTATGGACGTAACGGTATTATAGGACATCTGTTGACCGTCAATACCAGATAACTTGTTCACCAGAAACTGTTGAAACTCGGTTGTATTAAAGTGTCGCATTCTCCTACTCACTTTGACCGGGGGCATTTCGGCTGGATGACTGTCAGCAAGGACAGTAAGGATGGGGAAATGATCACTCGAGTGAGTGTCCTTTATTATCTCCCATTCAACTCTGTGTGCAGGTTCACTAGTACATATTGTCAAATCAACAGCACTTTTCTTCTGGAAAGGTGACATCACCCGATTAGGCGAACCGTCATTTAAGATGCATAAATTATATAGTGCTGCTAATTTATCTACCTCATTCCCTTTAGAATTAGAGACCTTGCATCCCCAGCTATGATGATGACAATTAAAATCACCCCGAGGATAAAAGGGTGCGGAAATTGCGATAAAAATGTGTCCAATTAGAATATGAGCCTTGAATTGTCGGTGGACTGTACAGAGAAATAACATGGATGTTTGAAACAGAAATTGCAACCACTTGCGTACCAGGAATTCTGTATGGCAAAGGTGTAGAATGGAACTGTAGTTGGTTGGATATCAAAATACAGGCCCCATCATAACCATAGTTATCATGTCGAATACAAATATAGTTCGGAACATAAAATTGTTTGGCTGGATTCGGCCAAGTTACTCTGAGCAAAATTATGTGCGGTTTATAGGAATCAAAAAGTAAAAAAAAGTTCGTGCCTCTTACTTAAAACACTATCTGCATTCAACTGTAGAATAATCATGATTTTAGAACAAACAGTGCTAAAGAATGGAGAAGTGACATGACCTCCTCCTGCATGGTTAGAAGCATCCTAGACCATTTCGAATCATGTTCCGCTGCCCGAGTTTATGCAGATAGTTTATCGGAAATAGCGGTAATTGTGGCAGTGAAAGGGGGATACTCTAGAGCGCGTTCTCTTAACGTGTTATCATCAGTATCAACCGTCCCAGGAAGAACCGATGTGCGATTTCTAGAAACGGAAGACATGGGAGTAAGTTCACTCCGGGAGGAGGAAGGCACGTGGAGAATCTCACGGTATACCCGTACGTAGAATCCTGGTGAGGGATCGTGTTTAAGCGGTGACGATTGGACAACCACCGTGAAATTTCTTCTCCTTGACGGAGGAGATTGTGCAACTTGAGAAGTAGTTCGTGGTCGAGGGGGGAATTGTTGTAGGGACATAAGGGGGCCAAATCGATTTTCGACTGGGGAAAAGGACTCGGAAGTTGAAGTATTAAATTCTATAGCAAGCTTTCTCTTCAATTCCTGTTGTCGTTTATGCTCGGGGCAGTAAATGGATCCCAATTGATGTTCCCCCGAAAAGTTGGAACATTGTCGTCGAGAATCAGTACGCTCTTGGGTCTTGTGATTTTATGCGCAATTTGCACATCTAGGGCTTTGAGCTCGACAAATCTTCCTAGTATGTCCGTAACGTTGACATTTATGGCACATTGTGAGTTGGAAAACAAAGGGTTCAACTGGGGATCGAACCCTATAAATAGAAACATATTGAGGTAGCGTTTGGCTGCGGAACGTTATCTTAATTGTTCCTGTGGGAATATAGGAGACCTTGCCAAGACTACATATTAAAATAACTTCTTTGCCCAAAAAGTGATAGCCTACTCCCGGCCTACACTGTTTTGAATTTAAGTACAATTGCACGATGCGTCGCTCTAGCTAGCACAGCGAGAGATATAATTAGCTGTGAGGACGACACAGCGAAGCACGGTTTCCGAAATATGGATGGCTCTGAACACCGTCAAGGTTAAATGTAGTGTGTATATTGTGATTGTGTCTTCCAATTGACTTCGCATATTCACTGAGAATTTTGAGTTTAACACTTTTAACATGTTGGCGTGTTTTCTACTCCAAGTGGAACTCTCAGTGGAATGACATCAGTAGACGAATAAGTTTGAGTGTTGTAGGTAGGTTAGAGAATCTGAAAAGGGAGATGGATAGACTAAAGTTAGATACAGTTGGTATAAGTGAAGTACGTTGGTAGGAAGAACAGGATGTTGGTCAGGCGACTACAGAATTATCAACACAAAATCAAACAGGGGAAATGCAGGAGCGGGTTTAATAATGAATAAAAAATTGAGCAGCGGGTAAGCTACTACGACCAGCATAGTGAAAAAATCGTTGTCGCCAAGATAGATACCAAAACAATGCCCACCACAATAGTGCAGGTCTCTATGCCTACTAGTTCAGCGAATGATGAGGATATCGAAAGAATATATAGAGATAGAAGATTTAATACAATATGAAGAAGTCGGCTGGTTGAATTCTGCACTGATCATAATGAAGTACTTGCTAATATTTGGTTCAAACACCACAAAATACGGCCGTATACGTGGATGAGACCTGGAGACACTGGAAGGTATCAAATAGAATTCATTATGATTAAGCAAAGATTCAGGAACAACATGTTGGATTGCAAAACTTACCCAGGAGTAGACGTGGACTCTGATCACAACCTGTTGGTCATGAAATGCCATCTAAAGTTGAAGAAATTCAAGAAAGGAATGCAAGGAGATAGGATCTAGACAAATTGAAAGAAAAGAGTGTGAGGGATTGTTTCAAGGAACAGCTAGCACAAGGACTAAATTAAAAGACTGAAGAAAACACAATAGAGGGAGAATGGATAGTCATGAAAAATGTCATAAGGCTGCTGAAGAAATGTTAAGAAGGAAGAAAAAATAACGAAGAATCAGTGGATAACCCAGAAGACACTAGACTTGATTGATGAACAACGAAAATACAAGCATACAACAAATGAAGAGGACAGAAAATAATACAGGCGATTAAGGAATGAAGTGGACAGAAAGTGCAAGATAACCAAGGAAGAATGGCTGAAGGAGAAGTGCAAGAATGTTAAGGTTGTATCGTCTTAGGAGAGGTAGATGCTACATACAGAAAAATAAAGGAAACCTTTAGAGAAAGGAAATCTACGTGTATGAATATTAAAAGCTCGGATGGAAAAATACTTCTAGAAAAAGAAGACAAAGCAGAAAGATGGCAGGAACATATCCAACAGTTGTATCAAGGTAAAAACTTAGATGATTTGGTACTGGAAAAAGAAGAGGCTGTTGATGGTGATGAAATGGGAGACCCAATTTTGGGGTCAGAGTTTGACGGAGTTGTGAGAGACCTAAATAGGAACGAGGCTCCTGGAATTGATGACATTCCCTCTGAATTACTGACTGCCTGAGGAGAAAACAGCATGGGAACGTTATTCCATGTAGTGTGTAAGATGTTGGAGACAGGAGAAGTGCCATCCGATTTTCGGCAGAATGTTGTTATACCTACTCCCAAGAAATCCGGTGCTGACAAGTGTGAAAACTACCACGCCATTAGATTATTATCTCATGCCCAGAAATTTTAACACGTATTGTTTACAGAATAATGGAAAGACAACTTGAAGCTGAGTTGGGAGAAGATCAGTTTGGCTTCGGAAGAAATATAGGAACTCGTGAAGCAATCCTGACTTAACATCTGATCTTAGAGGATCGAATTAAGAAGGACAAGCTCACGTACATGGAGTTCGTAGACCTAGAAAAGATATTCGATAATATTGAGTGGAACAAGCTTTTGAGATTCCGAAGTTGATAGGCTTCAGTTACCGAGAACGAAGAATTATCTACAATTTGTATAAAAATCAGTCTGCAGTGATAAGAATTGAGGGCTTTGAAAAAGAAGCAGCAATCCAGAAAGGAGTGAGGTATGGCTACAGTTTGTCCTCCCCCTCCTTAAATCGTGTTTACATACAGTAGAACAGACAGTAAAAGAAATCAAAAGGGAATTTGGAAATGGTATCAAAATCCAAGGAGTGGAATTCAAAACCTTGAGATATGCCGATGATCTCGTTATTTTATATGAGACTGCAGAAGATCTGGATAAGTTGCTGAATGGTATGGATGAAGTCTTGCGTAAAGTGTACAAGGTGGAAAAAATAAGTCCAAAACCAAAGTATTGGAGTGCAATTGTACGAAGGCAGGTGATTCAGGAAATATTATATTAAGAAATGATGTCTTAAAGGAAGTAGATGAATTTTGTTATTTGGGTAGTAAAATAACTAACGATGAAGTAAGGAGGAAATAAAATGCAGATTAGCACAAGGAAGGAAGAGCTTTCTTAAGAAAATAAATTTGCCCACTTCAAACATTGATATAGGAATTAGAAATATGTTTCTGAAGATTTTCATCTGGAGCGTGGCATTGTATGGAAGTGAAACATGGCCGGTAACTAGCTCAGAAGGAAAGAGAATAAAAGCTTTTGAAATGTGGTGTTACAGAAGAATGCTGAAGGTGAGAGGGATGGATCAAATCACGAATGAAGAAATACTGAATCGAATTGGTGAAAGGCGATCGATTTGGCTAAATTTGACGAGAAAAAGAGATAGCATGATAGGATACATCATAAGACAACCATGATTTGTTCAGTTGGTTTTTGAAGGAAGTGTAGGCGGTAAGAACGGTAGAAGTAGACCCAGGTACGCATATGACAAGCAGATTAGAGCAGATGTAGGGTGCAATAGTTACGTAGAAATGAACAGGTTGGCACAGGATTGGGTGGCATGAAGAGCTACATCAAACCAGTCTATGGACTAATGGCTCGAACAACAACAACAACAGCAGCAGCAGCATAATGAAAGCGCCCAAAGCAATATTGAAGGAGAAGGAAAAGAAGAAGAAGAAGAATGGATGTAATTGTGTGACAAACATACGAAACGAATAGGATATCGAAACAAATATGATACGGTCTTACACTCGCGTGTTTTACGTTATGGTCATCATTTACTTAGCTGTTGCGATAGTACTTAATGATTGGAATATTTGTACCGCCTGTGCGGCAACATGTCCTATATCGAAGTTACCGATCGTGATGTCACCGCGGAGAGTCGAGTATATCGCACGGGTTACTCAGAGATGCTCAGAACCGCCAGGCTCAGTTCTCGCGAGTCCAAGCGTCACGCACGCACATTAGATTAATTTAATTTCGTGTGGCTATTTCTAGCCGAGTGCAGCCCTTGTAAGGCAGACCCTCCGATGAGGGTGGGCGTCATCTGCCACGTGTAGGTAACTGCGTGTTATTGTGGTGGAGGATAGTGTTATGTGTGGTGTGTGAGTTGCAGGGATGTTGGAGACTGCACAAACACCCAGCCCCCGGGCCATTGGAATTAACCAATGAAGGTTAAAATCCCCGACCCGGCCGGGAATCGAACCCGGGATCCTCTGAACCGAAGGCCAGTACGCTGACCATTCAGCCAACGAGTCGGACACGCACATTAGTATCACACCGTTATTTTCATGCAAGATGGTGTAACTCCACATGTCGTTCACCAGGTGAAAGTTTTGCTGCGAGAAACCTTCAGTTACGACCGCACCATCTCTGGACATCGTCCAGATGCGTGACCTTTAATATCCTCGTGCCTAAATCCATGGGACTTCTAGTTGTCGGGATATTTGAAAGATCGTACCTATCAGAGATAGAGATGAGCTAAAAATGATATTACATAGTATCTGTGACCGGCGTATCTGTGACTTTTATATGTGATTCAGTCACAGGAAGCAAGAGCATATGATTATCGTCACGGTCAATCTTTGGTCGCGGGCGGCCAGAACCCCGCTTAACCGAAACCTGGCTTAACTGAAATGCTCTGGCAAAATTGCATTTTAATACTTTGTTTTTACCCTCTCGTTCTTAGCCATCGATGTTAGTAATTCTCTTGCTATATTTGCCGAGAGCTACTAGGCGAACCCTATGTTTATACACTGAAGAAAATGGAAATTGCAACACACGGAAGGAGTGGTGCTACATTGCTGCAATTGAACATGCAGGCGAGTGTTCGGTTGTGAATCGATTATTGCACTTCCAGGTCCCTCTGACCGCAAGTTTGGACAATAATCAACACAGGATGTTCTTACCACGAGCTGCAATACATTGATGAATTCGTCGAGGCATGAAATCAATAAGGTCCTGGATCGCTTCCTGAGGAATTGTGGCCCATGCTTGCTGCACTGCACGGGTCAGTTGTTCCAGAGTTGTGGGTGTCTGAGGACGGTTGGCCAGTTTTCGACGCATCATGTCCCACACATGCTCAATAGGACTGAGGTCCGGGGATCTGGCGGGCCATTCTAAGGTTGTGATGTCGTGGAGAGCTTCTCTGGAGATACGTGCAGTGTGAACCCGGGCATTGTCCTGCTGAAACATCCCATTAGCAATGTTCGCCATCATAGGGACAACCACTGGATTGAGTACCCTATCAACGTACTGTCGAGCAGTCATAGTGCCCTCAGCAAGCACTAATTGTGATTTCACATTAAAGCCAATAGCTCCCCAGACCATTATGCTTGGTGTTGGCCCTGTGTGCCTCTCGACAATAAGATCTGGGGGGCCCGTCCTCCCCGGTACGTCGGCGCACACGATTCCGGCGATCACTGCGGGCAAGACAGAAGCGCGATTCATCACTAGAGACGGCCCTATGCCATTCGTCGACCCACGTTGATCTTTCTCGACACCAGGCTAGCCTTACACGTCGCTGTTGTGGGGTCAATGAAACACCTTCTGCAGGCACCCGGGCTCGTAAACCAGCTGCACGCAGGCGATTACCAACTGTTTGTTGTGTTATGTGGGGTGCCACAGCTGCTCGAATTTGCGCTGCTGTTGCATGGGGTTCCATCCGGGCCATCCGAATGATGCGGCGATCCTCTCTCACAGTTGTCTGTTGCGCTGGGCCTGTGCCAGGTCTACGAGTGTGGGTACCTTCATTTGGCCACTGCTGACATACACGTTGTACCGTAGATGCCTGTCGGCCAACACGTGCAGCGACAGTCCCTAGCGATAATCCAACCTCACACAGCCCAATTATCCGAGCCCTCTCAAACGGCGACAGTTGTTGATAGCGCGCTCTTCTTTGTCGTCGAGGGATGTTTGACGGGGAACACTTCACTGCACAGACTGCAAGTCAACTACGCTACACCAGAGTCCGTATACTGGAGTTGATTCCTCCGCGACCAATCACGTGGGGAGACCTGTAGCAACAATCCAATGGGTCCGAAGATTTGATCGTTTACATACCTACATGGCATCATTCCATATCTTGAAAATCAACACAAACGACCAATGCCGTCATGGCGTTGCAATTTCCATTTTCTTAAGTGTATTATATCTTATGCCAGAATGCACGTGTAGCATAAAAGAAAACAGTTTCTAGCCCCCTAGTTCGTCCAATGATACATTTTTCTTGAACAAGCCGTAATTATTATTAGGTAGTATTATTACAGTATTATTATTATTATTATTATTGTTATTATTATTATCATTACTATTATTGTTAATGTATTATTCGTCATGAAGATTATGCAGACGACTCCGACCTTGACAATAGCAGTTCTGAGAATCGAGTTACATTAGATGACGGATTTAATGCATTGGAGGTAAGACTGATTTCGAATTGTTATTAGAATACAGTACCACACGCTTTAATTGCAGTACTGTAATAAAATTACTGTATACAGTATTCAGTTCAATAGTAACAAAAAAGTTGCGTTATTTCAGATTGCGTTGCGCTTTGTTGAACAAAGCAATGAATCTACACCAGCTCATGTCCTGTTGATTAAACGGTGGGGCAACATAGCTGCACGACAGCGCTGCACCAAAAAAATTCAGAAGAAACTCACTGGTTTTATACAATAAGTGATATTATGTAAACATTTGAATGTTAATGTACAGTATGCACCTTTACTTAACAGAGTTTATGCATTCTTTTCGAGATTTAACTTCCGAAAATATTTACCATGTGTCATCCGAAAAAATGCATCAACCGAAGTAGCTCCGCCCCCTTTATTTCGGATAAACGGGGTTCTAATATACTTCTAGTTGATATGATGACAAAGTCGGGTAGTATTTTTCGGAAGGTTCGGGACATTAGAAGTGGGGAAAAAATAATATTCACATATATAAAGTTTAAATAATGCATAGGAAAAGGTTGCTAATATGAGGCGCTATAAATTGACAAACGGAATGTGATTACCCGTGCCGTGTCTCCGAGATGCCAGTTATTTACAGTACTTAATGTAAGTTTAAAAATATATGAATAAAAATAATAAATTTATGAAATTAATACAAAGATTCCTCACATATACAGGGTTATTCAGCAAATTTGTCCACCTCAAATAACTCGTGAATGGTTAATGATCTTGACATTTTGTTTTTTCTTTCAGTAATGGTACCGTACTAAAAGGCTCACTCGGACTTACGGTACTGTGTCATGGCGTTAATATTTTCTGAGATCATGGTAGTTACTTCGCTTTTTTAAACAGCACCACGCTATTTTTGTGTACATAACCTTAAATCTACAAACATTATACATTCAGCACGGTAATTATTTTGAAAATCGGACAAGTACTACTCGTAAAAAAATTATGTATTCAAACGTGCTTAATTGGCCAGCGGACGACTGACCTACGTATGAAACATGAGCTAGCTGTTGACATACAGAGTTGCTAGATAGGTATTCTCTCTACTGTGATCATTAATACACTATGATTAAAATGCATGACTTAACACCTTTAATATCGCTATAGGTAACTGTTAAATGAAAAACGGATATAGACCTCGAGTTAGACCTTTGAACGTGATCCAAGCACACAACTTAAAGGATATTTTGTCACAGTTACTTCCGTGACGGCGTACGGTACCTGATATAACGGCAACAGAACCATATTTATGACAAAGTAGCCGGCTGTGAATTATCGACAATCTCTAATCAGGGGCATAATTCGGTTTCTGCGTGATCTGAACGACATGCCGCTCTGATTACACCCGATATGCTGCGGGCAACTGCAGACCACACCGTGTTACGGTGCAGCATGTTACTGAGTTGGGAGGCTATATCGAACAGTGTTCGCAACCATCAATCCTAATAAATGTGCCAGAACCACTGTTATGGTGTGTTTGATCTTTCTTGCCATTTTTGCGACCTGATTTTTGGATTTTTGATAGTCTGTTAGCCGTATTTGATTTGTTCATGAGCGTTTGTAACTTATTATTTAGGGTTAACTGCTTTTGAGAAAGCAAAATAGATAACTTGTCCTAAACTTTATCTTGAAAGATATTCTATTGCGCATTTGATAGCAAAAGTGTGACCTCGAGGTCAATTTCGTTGAGGCAGTTATTTAGATATGACTTTTTCCTTATGCAAGACTTTTAATTCGTTCTGAAGTCATAGTTCATTAGTTCGCTGATGAACTTTACGCTGGTGAGAAAGAATGCGTCGTTTGTTATTGAAGCCCTTTAAAACATTTGAGGTCATGATGATGATTATGATGATGATGCTTGTTGTTTTAAGGGGCCTAACATCGCAGGTCATCGGCCCATCAGTTTGAGGTCAGATTATGCCTAATGCCCTTTTTAATAAGTTCTATGTCCATGCTCAGTTTACTTATTTTTTTTCTTAAGTTCATATAATATGGGATTTTACTTTTTCCTGGTAGGTTCTTTTATTCAACGTCAAGAATTTCATTGTTTGGTCCGTATTGAATCGAGATTCACAAAGCAATACATTCAAGTATAAGGATCCTTTTCAATACAAATTATGTGAGAGTTTTTAAATCACCACATTATTTATTATATGGGACCTGTTTCTGCATAACGAATGCCATCATCAGCCAAATAGGGAACTTACAACGACATATAGAATAGGCATAATCATAATAAACCCTATAATTAAAATGCGCTAAGTAGCTTAGAGCGGATATCCATGTTATAAACAAACACGGCTTTTTACAAGTATAAAACTTGATGGTCATACAACAACTGTTTTTCAAGTTGAAACTTGAAAGTCATCTATTAAAATAAATTAAAAATCTAAAAGCCAAATGATGATTGTCTTTGATACCATAGTAGGTAAAAATTTGTTGGTTATATATGGCATGTTATGGCTATGATTTACATATTATTATATATATGAGTAACAGAGAGTACCTTTTGTATGTTGAATGTCATTACAGATCAACTTGCGTCAGTTACATATAGCACATGAATGTTGCAGCCATGATTCATTTGTTACGGTATGCACAGAAGTACCGGTAACAAAGAGTTTTTTTGAATATTGTTCCTCAAGAAAGATCAACTTGCGTCACTTATGTATGGCACTGAGTTCAAAATTCGTTAATGTGGTGTAGTAATGAGGCTGGGAGAGTGGATCTCGTAGCAACAGTTGATTTAACAGATATTAAAATAAATGGTTCTCGATCCAAGACGGAACCAATAAGATAAAATATTCTCGAGTTAGAGTTGGAAGTAGAGAAATGGGGCAAAAAATTCTGAGTAGAAGATTCGTCTCGTGTGACGAGTTGTTAGTTGTAGAGTTGATGAGGAGCTAACCAGCTAATCATACGCGCAGCGATACGGCGGTGAGGGTGGGGAGGGGCGGGGTGTATTGGGCTGGAGGAGGGGAGAACTGGGTAACGGAAGTCATACGATCAGTTAGGCGTGGAGGTCTTTAGGGATGACATGCGCATGTGTGTTACGTCCTATCTGAAAAATTGATCGATTTCTAGGTAATTTAATATAGTTTAATACTGCAATAAGCATGCCAAACAGAATTTTCGGTTTTTCAGATATATCGTTGAGATTTAGATTAGGATTAAAATATTGATCGAGCTCAATGTAGCAATTTTCGTTAACGTCTAGTAAAGGGCCCTTGTTTAGTATTTCGATGATATCTGTCTTAATCCATACTGTACCGGGCGGTACACCTCCACGCCGCTAATTCAAACTTTGCGCCAGTTGAAAATCCTCTGCTGGAGGAAGTCCGAACTTTATCTAATGTATTAATTTTCAAGTTACCCAGAAGATGTCACTACTTGGAAATTTTGAAGTTTCTGAACTGGGTCGTTTTCGACGTATTTTTGTTTTGCTTGTAGTAAGAAGTGTGAACTTTCTCTTCTAGAGGACACTACTGAAGGACTACAATAGTGCACCCTAGTGCAAGGTGAAAGAACTGTTTTTTGGAGAAATTTTTATTTCAAAAGTTTGTTTCTTGTTCAATTTCTTTCTGGTATTGTTTAAGTTGGCTGTATTCCCCTTTCTTTCCCCTTGTTTTGAATTTAGCCAATCCCGAATTTCTTTAATTAATTTACGACCAATAAGGGGTTTCTTCTTCAAATTGGATATGCTGCTTAACCCTAACCAATAAATGATTGTGGGCGGGTGTTTTCTTTCCTGAAACGCCTCGAACTTTCCGCGAGAGTATATAAACTGCTGATTTTAGGGTCTCTGCGCGACTTCTCTACCATCTTTCAGTGTGTAAAGTACATAGCAGGGGGCGGGAAGCGCCTCTTTCTTCGGACAGCAGTTCAACAACCAGGTAATGGCCGTATAATAACTTCTTTTCTTGCTAGCTCAGCAGTTTAACTCTCGGGGCGGGTCCGAAGCTTTTTCACCATGTAACCTTTCCCTAAAATGTAAAGACTCTTAGTATCTATTCTCTTTTAAGCTGCGTATTGGGATAGAGAGTGCTTAACCCTCTCGAGCTCCCACTCATATTGTTTTGAGGTGAACTTATTTCTCACAACCGATTCTTCCTTAATGTAATGTAAATTGTTTTTTTCTAAAGTCACCTCCGTAGTATGGGATTAGCCCTTGCATTTGTGGCCTAGAGCCAGATTAGGTTTTAAAACAAAATGTATTAGGAGTGCAGATCGCCTCCTCTCAAATTGTTATTTTAGAGGTCATGTAATTAACCTTTTTCTCACTTAATAGGCCTCAGTAGGTTGGGTATTTTACCCCTGTGTCTATGTCCTTAGAGGACAACTTGAAGGTCGAGTTAGGTGTGGCCTTTTTGATAGGCTTAAAATTTTGAGAGCGGATCGCTCTTTTGAAATTTGTTTCTGCGTGCCTCTAGGAGGTCTTACTGTGTAATTTGGAGCAAGTGCTCCTGGGCGTGATTGGGGTTTTCTGCCCCTTTGTTAAACCTTATGTACATATAAGCGTGGGCTAACTGCTCAAGAATTGTGAGTTCGGGGCTCGAAGCCCAAAGCCTGTAAATACTGTTGTTGCTCTTTTGTTGCCTTGCTACTCTGTACCTTCCATGCTTGTTATTTCTTGATTTTGAAAAGAGAATATAACCTTGTTAAATTTTACATTAACTTTAATTTCGTAGTTGAGACCCGTTCACCCCCGCACCTTCTTTCACCTCTACCTACCACAAAAATACGGTAACACATACCATACAATTTAAGTTTGCAGTCATGTACATGTTGGCCTACTGCAGATAATCTTTTATTTCATTGCATTTACATGTTACATATATCTGTTTTTAAACGACCGGCCAGTTTGGCTGATATATGTGCTGCTGCAGTCGATGCAGCGGAATCCGTATACATCCGATGTTTCAAAAGGTTTAGAAACTGTACCGGGTAGTACACCTCAACTCCGCACATTTAAAAGAAGCGCCTTGAAGAACGCTATCTCTCATACACATGTTGAAACTGCTACGGCATGAAGTTGGAACATTGACCAGAAGATGTCACCATTGAGTTATGGAGTAATTGTGTTATTGTGAAGTTGCCTAAACTGTCTGTATCTATTGGTTTTGTTGTGGTTTACGTCAAGAAGTTTAAACCTTTTTCCATAGATGTCGTTACAAAAACTGAGTAATGCACTCTGGTGAAAGGTAAAAGAATTAATGATTTAAAGAAGTTTTGGGTCATTATGTTTTCTCAACTAAATAAACTTTCATTTATTTTGTTATTTCAAGGTTTGCAACTCTTCTTTCTCCTTCCGCCAGTTTTTGAATCTGGCCAATCACTAATTTTCTGTAAATATTTTTCAGCCATTCACTGGCTTCTTGTAGGTTTTTGGTTTACCCAATAAAAATGAGAGGGTGTGTCCGGATTAGTCCAGAAACCTTTCTAACCGTCCCCTCGGCGGTATAAGCTGCGGCTTTTCTGGCTATCTTGTTTTTGGATCATCGTATTTCTGAGAGTGTGTGTGGTGAGACAGGAGGCGGGGCGCCTCCTTCTTCGCCAGGCAGTTCAACAGCCAAGGTAATGGCCACCAATCATATCTCTCTGTAGCTACTTCCGCAGGCTTGCACGAGGAGAAGGTTCGAATTTCTAACTATGTAACCACCTATTTTCTAAAATGTCAATTTTATCGGCTAAGGTCTGAAACTGTAAAACGGGGATAGAGAGTGCGTTGCCCTCTCGAGTTCCCCTTCTACTTAGTTTGAGGTGACCACGATTTTTTAACTGTTTCCCTTTCCTGTAAAGCGTTTAATTAACCTTCATTCTAGTCACCCCAGTAACTTGGGATTAGCCTCTGCATCATCGGGCCGAGAGCCCAATTAGGGTTTTATATTTGATTTTTTAGGAGCGCAAGTGTGCGCCTCCATTCATTTTATGTTCGGGCCACAGTATAACCTGTTTTTCTTTTCCACGATGACCAAGTAGTTTGGGTACTATTTACCCCTGTGTAATAAATTGTAAACTTGCAAGTTGGGCCTAGAGAGGCCAGAAATTTGTAAGATTTTTGTAAGAAATTGGGAGCGCAGTCTCCTTGATTAATGTTGGAGAGCATTCTGAGATTGCTGTAATATTGAGGGGGCCTTTGGAAGGCCGTATTTGTAACATTTCGAGCAAGGTGCTCTTGTTTTGGGAGAAATATCCTGGTCTTTGTAAACACTAATTGGCTATATTGTAATGGGGCTTGAAGCCCAAATCGGTTAAATTCCCTATTCTTGTCCTTTCCAATTTTTTTATCAAGATTGTTTTTGTACCTGATCTTTCTTTTCTTCACCTAGTGAAGAAGCTTTTTAAGTTTGAAATTTGAAAAAGAAAAATAACCTTCAATTTTAAAGTTTTAAGTTAATCTTTGATATAGTAGATAAACCCATTCCACCCCGCACATTCTTTCACCTATTTCTGCTCCACGAAAACCCGGTAACAGAAACATTAATTAGAGTAGAGTTATGTAAAATATCCATATTTCTATTGTTCGTTCTAAAGGAGATGTTAACGTTCTGCTTCTTGAATATATTCGTGACCCTATGTATATTATAATAAAAGTTGAATATTGACAAAAATTAGATTTGTTTTTTCTTTATTTAAATTAGATTTTGGCCGGAGTTTAAATTTGTTAATTATACGTTCCATAAAAGTTTTGTTGTAACTATTATGGTAAGCCATATTATGTATGATGTCTAGCTCTTTATTGAAGTACGACTTTGACATAGGGACCTAAAACGCGCGGTACACTAAGCTGTTATAAGTGGCGCGTTCATTGTTGAGAGGGTGTGTAGAGTCTTGTTTAATTGTTGTAGCAGTGTTAGTGGGATTCCTATAGATTTTATACGGTACTTAGAAGAGGGGAGCCTGGTAATATTTTGAACTAAGAAATTGTTAGAACTGTTGACTTCGGATTCTAATGTAAATTTGATGTCAGGATCAATGTTATTAAGATTTGTTAAAGTAGTAGCTGCATCGGTAGAACGTTTGTCTAAAATGATGAAAGTATCATCTACGTATCGAGACAAAAATTTTATATTATTTAAATTTTGCGTCTTTATCTATTTTCTCTATATTCGTGTGTGCTAGACGGAGTCCCCTTCCAATGTCATCCAATACGTGTTCAATGATGGAGAGGTCTGGGGATCTTGCTGGCATTATCTTGTTGGAGCACTGTCCCAGGGTGCTGTGCATAAGGGGTAGGGCGTGCGGACGCAGAATATCTGTGATGTATCGCTGTGCTGTCAAAGTCTGCCGAATCACTATTAGAGGTGACCTGAACACATATCCTATGGCTCATCACACCATGTCCAATGATTCTTTCCACCATATGCCCTCAATGCCTTGATGGTTATTGGAGGATATGGAGAAGCAAGACTCGTCACCGAACATGATGCGACACCAGGTACTACTCAGGCATTGGTGTTCTGATGTCAATGGCAACCGACGCACAGGGCGGTAGGATCCTAATCCGGTGGATGCGATTTGTTGAGACACTGTACGGGAACCCACAGGATATTTTAGAGTCTCCAGTACATGTTCACGGAATCGAAGTGCTTGGCGCATCATTCGATGGTCCTCCGTCAGGGTGTTGTTTCTTGGTCGACTCGTACTTGCACGTCGTGACTGGGTGACCTCATATGCCCATTGAGTCCAACATTGGGTCACTGTGACATCTGAATGGCCCACATCCCGGGCAATTGCACGATATGACCAACCAGCCTCATGCAGTCCCAAAATGCGGCCTCTGTCAAACGCTGTCAATTGGTAGATAGGCTGTCTAATGCATCTGCGAGACATCGCGGGTACTTCGTACCGTACGTAATCATCTCTACACGTCTTGCTTAACTGTCTGACTCACAGTAGTTGACCGGTAACAACTTATCAACAACAGGACGGTGTCATCACGAATGCACTCTGGTGGGCGTTGTATGCATTACAGATCTTTGTAAATCTAATAATTTACTCACACATCAATTATATGCATGTATACCGAAGTGGGATAATATTGGACCACTCCTTCTAGGTGCTTAACTTTTTTGTCAGGCGGTGTAGTTCAGGTGATGTGTACCAGAATATTTGTGATATGACTAGGGACGAAATATTCTCATTACATCTCCCAGAGACTCGCAGGTAAACCATCTGACAAGAACAATAGACGGAGAGGTCGGCCCTATTTCACAGGCCGGCTGGGAGATCCCCGGTCGTTTGACTCACTAGCTCCATCCAGGAAGTACTGAAATGTGCTACCACTAGGATTGTACACTTCTTTGAAGTGTCAGACCTCTTCCAATTTTCCTTCTAATTATTGTTTATAGAGTATGGTTGCCCAGTTGTACTTCATCTCAAAACAATAATTACCACCACCACCACCACCACCACCACCACCACCACCACCACCATCCTTCTCAGAAAACTATTGACGCACATTCCACGAAAAGTGGTTTAAACTAAAGCAATATTTTCTGACCCAGTCAATAAACCAGACCCAATAATTAAAAGTTTCTTCATCCTAAAGGAGAAATAAATAATGCTCTTAATAAAAATCATACTAGTAATGTGACATTTTCCACCCTTTTGTTATTTTATCACAATATTTTGTCAGTAATAACCTTCCTTGTATTTCCTCTTTAATTTAAAGCTCTTTCTTTACATAGAATTGATGTTCGTTTTAAATGACTTTCACCATTACAGACATCCCATCAGCCCAAGTTACCAGACAAAACTTATTCACACTAAGTACATTTTCTGATTAATTAAAAAAGAACCTCAGTGGACTCTTGTATGAAAGAATCAGCAACAAACTTCATGCAGTACGTCATTCTGAGGTATGTACTGTTAATATTAAATATTTTTGTCTTTCTTTTTAATATATATATCTCCAATTACACAATCAAATCCAAGGACATTAAACCACTGTCTAACAATAATTGATACATGCTTCAATAAATAGTGGTCATAAAACCTTTTGCATGTCATGATATGCCAAAAACTTAAAATACTTTCCACTGAGGGTGTGAGTTTCTAATAAATGGTAAATAAATTCAATTGTGAAAATAATTCTGCTCATACTTTTATCTTGTAGCAATAATTCATAGATACTTTTCTTATCTCAACTCCTCTGGCAGGCTTTAGCCAATGCTGAGATGCTTCTCAGTTCTCTTACGGGTAAATACACTGACTGACAGAGCAAATGCAACACCAAGAAGGAGTGGTTCGAAAGGGATGAAAGTTGCGGAAAAAACAGAGACGGCACGGACGAATAATTGATGTTTATTTCAAACCGATATGCAGGTTACACAATGCGCACGGCATCGACTCAGTAGGATGTAGGACCACCGCGAGCGGCGATGCACGCAGAAACACGTCGAGGTACAGAGTCAATAAGAGTGCGGATGGTGTCCTGAGGGATGGTTCTCCATTCTCTGTCAACCATTTGCCACAGTTGGTCGTCCGTACGAGGCTGGGGCAGAGTTTGCTAACGGCGTCCAATGAGATCCCACACGTGTTCGATTGGTGAGAGATCCGGAGAGTACGCTGGCCACGGAAGCATCTGTACACCTCGTAGAGCCTGTTGGGAGATGCGAGCAGTGTGTGAGCGGGCATTATCCTGCTGAAACAGAGCATTGGGCAGCCCCTGAAGGTACGGGAGTGCCACCGGCCGCAGCACATGCTGCACGTAGCGGTGGGCATTTAACGTGCCTTGAATACGCACTAGAGGTGACGTGGAATCATACGCAATAGCGCCCCAAACCATGATGCCGCGTTGTCTAGCGGTAGGGCGCTCCACAGTTACTGCCAGATTTGACCTTTCTCCACGCCGACGCCACACTCGTCTGCGGTGACTATCACTGACAGAACAGAAGCGTGACTCATCGGAGAACACGACGTTCCGCCATTCCCTCATCCAAGTCGCTCTAGCCCGGCACCATGCCAGGCGTGCACGTCTATGCTGTGGAGTCAATGGTAGTCTTCTGAGCGGACGCCGGGAGTGCAGGCCTCCTTCAACCAATCGACGGGAAATTGTTCTGGTCGATATTGGAACAGCCAGGGTGTCTTGCACATGCTGAAGAATGGCGGTTGACGTGGCGTGCGGGGCTGCCACCGCTTGGCGGCGGATGCGCCGATCCTCGCGTGCTGACGTCACTCGGGCTGCGCCTGGACCCCTCGCACGTGCCACATGTCCCTGCGCCAACCATCTTCGCCACAGGCGCTGCACCGTGGACACATCCCTATGGGTATCGGCTGCGATTTGACGAAGCGACCAACCTGCCCTTCTCAGCCCGATCACCATACCCCTCGTAAAGTCGTCTGTCTGCTGGAAATGCCTCCGTTGACGGCGGCCTGGCATTCTTAGCTATACACGTGTCCTGTGGTACACGACAACACGTTCTACAATGACTGTCGGCTGAGAAATCACGGTACGAAGTGGGCCATTCGCCAACGCCGTGTCCCATTTATCGTTCGCTACGTGCGCAGCACAGCGGCGTATTTCACATCATGAGCATACCTCAGTGACGTCAGTCTACCCTGCAATTGGCATAAAGTTCTGACTACTCCTTCTTGGTGTTGCATTTGCTCTGTCAGTCAGTGTATATGAAACATCACTAGAAAATGTTAGTTTTGTTGCCTTGAAGCATATTAGTCACAGTACTGACACCTAACACTGAATAAAGTTAGAGCCTAAAAATTATTTAAAAATTCAATTTTAAAAAAGATGATGGAAGTTCTGATTTTCAGACCTTCAGTTTTCCAGTTTGAAGGGGTCCTGAATCTGCACAGCTAAATTCTTCCAGTTTTAAAACCCATAACCTGATTTGATACTTTGACTAGTTAATCTGTTTACTTTTCTGCCATACCAAGAGCAATGTATCTGCTAACAAAACCTGTTACCTGAATATGTTTGTACTTTGTACATGTTTCTGACAGAAGATGAAAATTTTTGTCATTTGTCCTCAAGAAGTTCAGTGACCCCTATTCAAAATTCTCATATGATGGATAAATCCTTTGCTTGGACAGAATCATAACTAGAAAACCGTCAGAAACACCAACAAGTAGACAACCAATCACCAATCCTGCAAGTACAATATTGTAATCACTTTGCATTTTTCTACATTACAGTTCAGGTCAGAATGTTGATATCCTTGAAACAAATTCAGTAACAAGATTTCTTTGTTTCTATCCAAATCCAGTAACTCCGAACTGATTTTTTAGTAATAACAGTTTTCCATTGTAAATACAGGATAATAACCAGGCAGTATACTACAATGAAAATTTTAAAGAAGAATGATACTTCAGAGGAATGGATTTCCAGCTGCATCAAACAAGAGTACTTATTTAGGAAACAAATGTCCTATAGCATTTGAACTACTTTTCTTGTCTGACCTCAGTGCCCCAAAACAACCATGACGAAAGTATAACTTCACAGCCAGTGCCTGTTCAACACATTTCGTACTACTCTCAGCATGAAATACACAGACTGTTGCTGATATTTGAACACCGACTAGTGGAGCTGTGGTTTCATAGTATGCCTGGTCGCACTTTCTCCTCCCTTCACTCTGTCAATCTGATGTCAAGGGCATGGAGGTATGACACGAACTGACATGATAAGGCATTTTTTTGGATTCATTCATGATCCTGCCTTTGGATGTCTACTAAGCATGCATATGCCTTAGGTTTATCCTTGTTAACATCAGGACTGTCTTAGAGAGTTTTTGTATTTGATTGTTTATTTTATTGTGTTGTATAATAAAACAAATTATGATAAGGAACAAACACAAACAAATTCCATGGCACCCAGCCCTGATGGGCCTTGGGCTACCAAGAAACCACTGCTCACATCGAAATCCTGTAGATAATGAGGTGACAGATGATTGGTACAATGAATCCTCTAAGCCATTATTCTTGGCTTCCTATTTTCTAGACAGAAGCTACTATCTAACCGTCAGCTAGCTCCTCAGTTGTTCTCATATAGGCTGAGTGAATCTCAAGCAAGCTCTCAAACCCACGTAAAATTCCCTGATCTGGTATAGGAATTGAACCTTGAGATAGTGGTGGTGATTTTGGCGACTCTCAGTAAGGGGGGGTAGCCTCACTATACCTAGACTGTGGGGCTGGCTGTAATAAAGTCACTTAAAGATAACTTCCCTTCGTTTTGTTGATATAACATTTATTTTTCTGACTGCTTATAATTTTGTGATTTTTTTTTGCAAATAAAAGCTATCGATACAACACAGCCTGTACTTAAAAGTTTCTGTACTGTATACAGGGCTAAATATTTACAAAATATTGATTAATCAACACCTGTCTGTTGCTCCAAAGAAAACAATACAAAACGCAGGAAACTTCAAGTATAATGGTTATTTCCAGAACCACTTGACCAGAGTTCAAATTTAATATATCTTAGGATAAAACTCTCTTCTCTTAATATGATCCTGTGGTACAGTCTGTCTATTGATATATCAGTAAAGCACTTGATGTAGACTGTGATTCATCCTATATGAGAGTATGGGGTTTCTATTTATGAAAAATAAATAATACCGTACTGTAGTAACAATCACCTGAAACTATCATGATATGTCTTGCTGCAAGGGATAAATAAAATTGAATAAAAATGACATTGAAATCAACATAATACTTTTTTAATGGCTCTTCAGAAATGTAAAACATTATTTATTTTTACATTTTGTCATACAAATACAGAAATAATTGGTTAGAATTCCTCATTGGATGGTCTCTTGTCAATGATGGCTTTAATTGCAGGAATGGCATACACTTTATCCACTACCGACTTCAGATGAGCTCTACCTTCCAAAAAATTCTGGCCCGAGTAGAGAATATAGGTTTCGTGCATCCCAGCAACATATACATCAGCCCAAGTGAGCTGTATTTAAAGAGAGTAATCATTTAGTAAACACATTCTAAAACATAGATCCATGAAATAATCATGCATACAATACATAAGATAATTAAAACAAACAGGACAGCACTATTTTGAAATAAAGATGTCAAGTTTTCAGAGACGTTCAATTAGAACATTAGAATTATTGTTTTTATTCTATACTAGCAGTTACCCGCTGCTTCGCTCACGAGGCTTTCAGTACTGACACTAAGACATTATCTGAAAATCAATAATAAAGTATAAAAGTCACAAAAAATTGAGTTTCATTCATCCCAGAAACTGTTTGTAAATCACATTTGGGGCTAAGATGTGCATGTGACATAGAATTGAATATGTGAGAAACAGTCTTCTCTCAAGTCGAAAACAAAACAAAAAACCTGTTTCTTTATTTTTTAAGGAGATTCGAAATACCAGTTTTCACATCTGCATCATCTTTAGTTTCTTTTTAGATAGAAGTAACCTCATACAAATAATTCAACTAATTTTTCAATTCTATCAACCCTTAAGAAATTTTCCACAAACAAAAAATGTGTTTTTTATTTTTAAAGGAGATTCCTAATAACAATTTTCATGTCTGTAACATCTTTAGTTTTTGAGATATAAGTACCCTTATACAAAGAAAACAGCTAATATTTAGATCCATCCACTCCACCCCTTAAGTGGATTTTCCAAAGACAAAAGAGTACATGTTTCTTTACCTTAAAAGAAGATTTCAAATACAAACTTTCACGTCTGTAACATCTTCAGTTTTTGAAATATAAGTATCATCATTAAAAAAGTTCAACTTCGTTTTCACTTCCCACCCCTCATTAAGTTGATTCCCGTCGCCCCAAAAAATATGTGTTTTTTATTTTCAAAGTAGATTCTAAATACCATTTTAAGAGATGAAACATTCAGCTTTTGAAATATAACTGTCGCCATAAAATGAATTCAATTTAATTCACTTCCTTTCACCCTCCCTCCTTGAGAGAATTTTTCGAATATAAAATAATGTGTTTCTTTATTTATAGAGGAGCTTCCAAATATCAACACCTTCCGTAATACGACCGTAATACCTTCCGTTTTTGAGATACAGTATATGTATCCTCATAAAAATACGGTAATTCAACTCCTTTTTCACCTCCCTCCCCAAAGTTGATTTTCTCCCAAAAATGTGTTTCTTTATTTCCAAAGGAGATTTCAAATACCAATTTTCACGTCTGTGACATCTTTAGTTTAAAAAAAATAATTTGTACAAATAATTCAACTAATTTTTCAATTCCTTCACCCCCCTTAAGTGTATTTTTCGAAAAAGAAAGAATACGCGTTTCTGTATTTTGAAAGGAGATTCCAAATACTAATTTTCGCGTCTGCAACATCTTTTCTTTTTGAGATACAAGTATCTTCATACAAAGAATTTAACTATTTTTTCAATTCCTTCACCCTCACTTAAGTGGGTATTCTGTGGTCAAAGAAATACGTATGTCTTTATTTTTGAAGGAGACTCCAAATACCAGTTTTCACCTGTGTAACATCTTCAGTTTTTGATACATCACTATCCTAATAAAAAGAATTCAGTTCTTTTTCAGTCTTTTTACCCTCTCTTCAAGTGGTTCTTGAAAACCAAAATTACACGTTTCTTTTTTTTTAAAGAGATTAAAAATTCCAATTTTCACGTTTGTAACAATTTACGTTTCTGAGATAATTATACTGTAGTTATGATCTTTTAAAAATTTCACCCCATTTTGTCACTCCTGTTCACCCTAATTAATTGGATTTTCCTAAAACAAAAAATGCACGTTTCTTTATTTTGAAAGGAGATTCCAAATACCAATTTTCATGTCTGTAACATCTTCAGTTTTTAGGTATAAGTATCCTCATAAAAGGTATTCAACCCGTTTTCCCACTTTTTTCGCTCCCCTTAAGGGGATTTTCCAAAAACAAAAAAATCACGTTTCTTTATTTTTAAAGGAGATTCTAACTACCAATATTTACGTCTTTAAACTTTTGTTTTTGAGACATAGATATACTCATTTAAACAATTCACCCACCTTTTCATCCCCTTAGTGATGAAATATCCAAAAATCCTCCCTAGTGAGACCCTACACTCTAATATAAATGTATCCCCAAAACTTCATTTCATTCTGTCCAGTAGTTTTGGCTTGGCGATGATGAATCGGTCAGTCAGGACATGTTATTTTATATATAGAGAGATTATAATTAGATTACTAAATTTATACTGCTTGATATTCTTGTCGGTTTGGCAAACTCAATCATTTGAGGAAGAATAAATATTAATAACATTAGCCTATTAGAAAGGGAAATCCAGATTTCATTTAAAATTGTACAAGATTGTAACTTTGTACTAAATAAGTGGATCATCAACATCAATTCTTGCTCCAGAAAGCCAGATGTAGGTGTTTACAAGACTCTTCCAGTTCATCCTGTCCATCCACAGCTGATGTTCTACTTTTGGCTGCTAATTTACATCATATCATGAGGTCTCCCCCCGGGCCTTTTACCAACAACATTCCTAATTGAATCCATCCTTTCATTTGTTCATACCATCATAATCTACTTAATTCTAAGCTTTCCAACTGGCTAATGTCCAATTCAAGTCGTTGCTAGTATTTTCATTCCTTATTTTGTCTTTCCTTGTCTTCTGGAGACAAGAATGAAGGAACTTCATTTCAGTGGCTTGCAATGACTTTTTGTAGGTCTAGTGAACATTGCTGCTTCCAGTTCGTATGTTTGAATCGGTACAAGATATGTTTTGTAAAGTGTGAGCTTGGAGGTTTGGGGAAATGAGTCATCCCAAAGTAGTTGATGAACGGAGTATTAGAATGGTGATGCAGCTTGTAATTCTATTTTCTCTGCCTTGGTGTATGGTATTGTCAGAAGAAATTAAGCTCCCTAAGTATTTGAAGTTATTAATAATATCTACTTCATTTTGGACTTGCTTCAGCATTTTGACTCATCACTAATCCAATGGCTTTAGTTTCGCTGATGATCATTCCCATTCTTTCAAATTCTTCTTGTCAAAGATCTAGTTTAGCTTGAACTTCTGCTTCTGTCTCGCCCCATAGCATTCATGACATTAGTGAATACAAGTGCATTTGTTGTCTGATCCCTAATTTTCACTGCTTTTATCTCATCCATTATAGTAATGAAGAGAAGTGGTGATAGACAGCTTCGTTGTTGGACTCTGATCTTGGTTTCAAAACAACTTGACCTGCCTCCTTGAATTTGCACACTGATCTTTTTCTCTCAATACAGTATATTCGTGCTAAAGTATAATCTCATCTGCCATTTCTCTATGTCTCAGAAATTCTCATATATTGTTCGTGGTACATGATCATATGCCTCCTTAGTATCCAAGAATACAACTATAAGTGTTCTATTCTTATCCCAATATTTTTCAGAGAGCATTCTTGTCGAGAAAATAATGGTCTAGGATTGAGCTGTCCGGTCTAAATCCTTGTTGTTCTTCCTCAATTTAGGTTCAACAATTCCTTTCTATTTTTCTCTCCAGGATGGACTCTCATATTTTAATCCTTGAGATAGAAAGGTTACACCTTTATAGTTGTTGCACATCTTTCGGTCATCTTTCTTAAATAGTGGAGTGAGTTATTTGGTATGACTGGAAAAATGAAAAAGAAATTAATTTTTCAATTCTGACATTTTTACATATGGTAGTGATGATAACATTTCATGAAATTAAACCAACTAATTCTGTGAATTATGTTATTATTTTCATTGGATATTCAAGCTGCAAAAGGAAAAATTATAAAGGAAGGGTGACTGGACTTCTACAGTATATCTCATACTGAAGATACGTATTTAGCCTATTTTAGATTATGTAAAATACCTATCACAGAATTGCTCTTCCCTTATCTTCTCTTATTTTTTAATGTTATTTATTCGGGCGTCGACCTAGAAAGATCTGTTGCCCCTACTGGCACCATATGTCATGAACCTGCATGTATTTGGAAATTGTGGAAGTGTAAAATGTTGAATGTGAGGAAAGGGATGTTATGGACGACACAAACACCCAGTCCCCATGCCAGGGATATTAATCATTACAATTAAAAATCCCTGACCCGGCCGGGAATCGAGCCTAGGGCCGCCGGGGGACAGGCGGACGCGCTGCTTCCTACACCGTGGGGCCAGACTTCTCCTACTTTATGTAGACAGATTAGTCTTCTTTATGACTCAGATAGCTAAATGTTCCTCTTTCACAACATGCAAATACTGGTGACTACAGGTGAACTTTATGCTGAATAAGGTACTGGTGTGAACTGTAGTGCTCCTTAAAACAACAATCACCACAGTCAAAAAATACATGTGCGACAAGGATTTTGCAAAATCTCCAGGTTTTTTCTGGTAATGCTTCGTGATTACTTGCCGTTCCTCCAGTGATATACTTCAGATGTCAGTAATTAGTATGTGTCTATACAGGTGTAACAATATGGAACGGCCAAACTTCCAGGACACGTTGCTCACACGTAGAAGGAGAAAATATGTTACATGGACATGGGCCCGGAAATGTTTTATTTCCACGTTAGAACTCATTTTTTACATTTCATCATAAATTTCACCTGCAGTCTGTACCATATTATAGCAAATACACTTCCTACACACCCTTCAAGTACTCAGTACAACTTTTCCTTACAACCTGTATAAAATATTGTATAGAACATTTAACTATCTGTGTCATAAAGAAGACTAATTTGGCTACATAAGATAGGAGAAGTTAAGGGGAGGGAAATTCTGTGATAGATACTGTACACTAATTTCCTACAACTCTACATAGTGCATTATTAATCTGTAGGAAACACACAGGAAACAGAACATACCAGAATATCACATGAAACTCCTTCTTGCATGAAATGTTAAAAATGCCCTCCATTACCATTGATACGTGCATCAACCTGCCGTCGCATTGAATCAGCGGATCCTGTCCTGTATGAATCCCAACAGTTTTTTATGAATTCACCCCACACCTCGTGAATAGCTGCAAACTTGGCACTCACTCATCTCTCTCCCCTGGTACATTTATAATCAGTATTATAATGGGAAGTTAATTATTTGGCATGTTGCTCGAAAAGTTCAAAGTCAACTACTGTACCTGTATTAGGAAAATTAAGTCCTGCTATGAAATAATTAAGTGATAATATGAAGGACAGTAAAACTGTGTGTAACCACAAGGATAAAGAGGTCTTTTGTTTGATCACTAAATTCAATCAGTAAATTCAATTCCTTTCACCTTTCCCATAACCATAACACACACTTAAAAGTCATCACTTTTTAACAAGATACTCAATGAAGACAAAGACAAAGACAAAGTCACCTCCATACAGGCCATGAAGGCCCTTGGAAGAGTGGAAGGTAAAGGCTTCCACAATTGTTAACCGCGGCACGTGATGGAGTAGAGGGGTTAGCTCTATGTCAGGCCGCCTTTGCCCCCGCGAATTAACCTGGTACTCATTTTTGGTGTAGGCTGAGTGAACCTCAGGGCCATATGCACCTCCGGAATTGGAAATCTCGTTTCTTAAATTTTACGACTTCCTGACGGGGATTCGAACCCACGTCTTTCCGGGCGAACCGAGCACCCCTTTACCGCCTTGGCCAGACAGCCCCTACTCAATGAAGAGATGATAAAATATATGTCAAATTAAATGAATATTACAAGAAAAAATGTTAATACCCGGTACATTAAAAACTAATACTGTAATAATATTTCACACACAGAACTATACCACTTGGAGGTAAATAACTAATAATAATATTTCACAAACATAACTACAACCCTTGGAGATAAATAACTATGGTAATAATAATATTTCACAAACAGAACTATAGCACTTGGAGGTAAATACTAGCAAATACAGTAGGGACAATACGCGACACTCAGCGAGATATCGAGG
The DNA here is from genome assembly GCF_040414725.1 of Anabrus simplex. Lineage (NCBI taxonomy): Eukaryota > Metazoa > Arthropoda > Insecta > Orthoptera > Tettigoniidae > Anabrus > Anabrus simplex. The sequence goes on from NC_090265.1 coordinate 353,413,249, forward strand.
GACAGCTATTAGAGCTCTCATTAGCGGATTGACCTGAGAACTACTGATTCTGTCATAACAGCACGTGTATTTGTGTCTGAAGTTTTTGGTATTATTTATGCGTTTTCAGTGAGTTGACAACATGAGGGGAAAGGTATGTGCTGTGTTTGGCTGCAGTAACTATGAAGTAGAGAAGAATGCGCGGTCTTTCTTCCGTTTCCCTCGTGACAAGAAAATGTAAGTAATATTGTTTGCACACATATATATATTCTTCCAGTGACAAAGGGATTTTTATAGTACTTCATAATCTTCTGACCTGCTCGACCCATATTTTAACTGGCTTAAAATATAATACACACATTTTATTGTATAGTGCAGCAGGTAATCTTCAATACCGATGTGTTGTAGGTGTGATCTGTGGGTTTGTTTTAATTCAGAAAAATACATATGCATATGAGTGTGGCTGGTTGTGTTCCAAGTTATCCTATTTGGAATGCCGTAATGCGTTGTCAAGCACTGAAGAAAATATGGGTGATTTAAGAAATGTACATATTTTGTAGAAAGAATATGATGATACAAATTTGCTTTACCCTAATGTAATGGCATTATGGCAAGTATTGCTTATAGGGAAAGTTTGAATGTTTTGAGGCTAAATTAATAGATTTTCTTTCTGTTTAAAGGAAAATTGTTCAGCTCTTTAATATAAATTCATTGAATCATGTGTGTAAGGAATGTGCCGATATTTTTTGTTGACAAGTGTTTTAATATGATGATACAATGCTTTTAAACGAGAAAAAAGAAAAATCTAGCCGTGGATGTTCAGGCAGGAATTCTAAGGCTAATAAAGTATTGCATAAATGAAAGATCAAGCCCTTTCACAGCAGTCCATTTTACATCTTGATTATATGTCTAATTTCAGTCTTAAAGCAATAACCTGTTAAATAATTCTTCATTCATTTATCCAGAATTGATTTAGCAACTTTGAAGTTAATATCTTAGGAACACTTTCTTTCTAGACGTAATTTATTTATCCATTTCCGTATTCCATTGATATTTGAATTTATCGCGAATTTTCAGGTCGAGCCACTAGGAGCGCCACCTGGGATTTGTCTCCCAATTTAACAAGGCTAAATCCGGAAGTGTTCCATATTGTCTTTACCGTATTTGATACTAGTAGATGGTAAGGACAGTAGAGTGAGATGGTATAGATATATAAGACAAATGAGGAATGCCACATTAATGGAAATAGGAGGAAATGAAAAGAAACATAGGCTGAGGAATAGCCTAAATAATAACGGATAATATTAGTTATGAAGAGCTTAAGACAGTGAAACCTGAACAGGAATATGGTGAGGGTTGGAGAGGAGTAAAATGTAGAGGAATCATATGTGCTGTGACTCAGTTAAATCTTGATAACGGGAGTTGATGATATATCTTCATTATCCTGATTGGTATTGAGAGTGGTATTTTATTAAAATATGATGCTGTTTGGTGGAAAATGTGTGTTGATAGCCTAAGTGAACTGGTATTTTTGAAGTCTTTTGAGACTAGGTAATTGTGCCAGTCTATCGTTCTTACCTTTCATATCTCTGTTATATTATATTCTCCCGGTTACGACCTGTACATGCCGTATTTTTTGATGATTAATTGTATTCAATCATTACGCAAGACGTTCAGAGCTAACTTGGTTTGTTTACGTTTGGAAGAGTGAGCAGGCTAGCCGCCGACAGCTGTGTGTGAGACGTAGCTGCAGGGACAAGATAGACTACCCGCCTGACACCACATGTAACCTGCATGGCCTGGTATGTTCTGGATATGAACGTCACGCCTTCGCGAACATTCGATAGAAAAAAATTCAAAACTTCTCTAATATTAATCGCAGCAACTTGAGCGATACGTCATTCTGAAGAGGATAACATAAACGTCTCAAATTGTGAATCTCAAAATAATCCGTCAAGGGATTCGCGAGGTAATCCGCTTCAAAGAGATTACGTTATATGATGACGTAGGAGCTCCGAACCGAATATGAGGAGAGCTCACTTTACCCAGATCAGACAGTCATAGATGGGTGTTCAGCCTGACTCTCCACGCTGCAGTGTTCGTCGAAGTGCTGACAGAGTCTCTCTTCGAATATTTAAAGTCTTCATGTGGGACTTAAACTCTGACAGTCGTGTTGAACTTATAATTTGTGCGCGTGTGAACTCTAATGTACAACAAAGTCTTTGTAATGGACATTGAGTCTATCAATCAAGTTGAACTTATAATCTGTGCGCGTATTGGAACTCTGTTTGTGACAAGTCGTGTATTGGACGTAGTGACAGCAGTAAAGTACAACTTATATTCTGTGCGCATGTACAGTAGAAACTTCTCGATATAACTTACTTTCGTTCTTGTGGAACTGAGTTCATTACCACGTTGACTGTGTGAAACTTAATCTCCGAACCAATATTAATTTAAATGTGGCACTACTGTGATATTTTTTTAAAATATCAGTCAGCAGAACTTAATCTCTGAACAAACATATCATTAATTTCAGTGTGACACTATTACGTTATACTATTAACTGTGACATTTTTTCTTCAAATCTCAGTCAGCATAATTTCCTTAATAGACACGAGTATTTATGAAAGTGTTCAAACTTTCCCATGAATGTTACTGCAAATGATTACCATGATAAAAGTATAATCGTGTGCTACGACACCAAGGTTTCACTCCGAACTCAAACTGTGTTCTTTATCCAATTCAAACAAAATTGTGTATTATTTCTTCTGAACAGTGTGTAAATTATTTGTGTGTGACTGACAGCAGTGTCTTTGATAAACTCTCGAACAGTCACATATTTTATTTAATGTCAAGTGCGCCTAACAACGAACTGTGCTTTTTATTTAAACCTTATTTCTTCGTCAAAGTGTTTAGTGTTGTTTCATGACTGACAGCAGTGTCTTTGATAAACTCTAGAGCAGTCATACATTTCTTTCAATGTCAAGTGCTATTTTATTTAGTGGAAAATCAAACGAACTGTGCCAAGTGCATGAACAATTTTCAGTTTCATTCTTTCTATTCATGAACTGTGCTTTATTTTCTTCCAATCTCGATGCTACTCGCATCTACGTCTTTAGTGAACTTTTAAATTCTATCTACAAGATTAAAAGTGAATTCGACGGCATATCCCAACCATATTAAAAGAATCAGTGCTGTTAAACCAAAGTGTCTGGGGACTGTGTAATTCTGGACACTCGTATAAGTTATGTGACGAGTGATTACCCCGCAACATCGTCGGAGATCATCGGAGAACGTCGGAGATCGTCCAGAACGTCGAAAGTTCGAGACTCAAACCCATATCAAACCAACCTGGGTGTTCCGGCCTTATCTCAACGTAATATTGGCAACTTCCAGAACGAGTTCCAGCCCTGTCCAGCCTGGTGAACTGGGAGCACGGGTCATCAAAGGGCGATGTTGAAGACAGCGACTATCAACACTAAGGTAATGTGCATTTTGAAATGCATTTTCTGAATAAAAACTATTATTCAATCTATTTAAAATGTTTCTTGTAGATAGGACCCTGCCTCCTGTACCAATCCGTATCTAAAAACTACCCAGAATTGCCCTGAGACCTACTTCGTGCTAACTTTAAAATTTATTCATAAAGTCGGGCTATTTTACTGGTACAGTATCCTTACCTTACTTTCCAGTTTTTCTTCACAAGTGCTTGTACATGATATTACAATATTATGTAACATTTTCCTTTATGGAGTCATTTATTCTAGCAAGATAGTTTCCTTTCATCTGAATGCAAATTACAGTTCTTTAAAATTTTATTTTTCATCCACTAACCTTTCCACAAACCAGATAACCACCATTTTCCTTTGCTAATTCATCCAATTTGTTCATATAGAAAGGAATTGTTTCTTTCCAGAGTTTTTCTTGCTTTTTGGCCTTGATTTTTGGATCAGGCTCATAAGCATATTCTGCACACTCTGAAACATACCAGATAAAAATGTACATACGTCTGCTTTTAAATGGTTCATATTAAAAGAATAATTAAGAATCTACTATTCATAGAATCAGATTATAAACACATTCTTCAAAAAATAATATAATCAATCAATCAATACTGATCTGCATTTAGGGCAGTCGCCCAGGTGGCAGATTCCCTATTTGTTGTTTTCCTAGCCTTTTCCTAAATGATTTCAAAGAAATTGGAAATTTATTGAACATCTCTCTTGGTAAGTTATTCCAATCCCTAACTCCCCTTCCTATAAATGAATATTTGCCCCAGTTTGTCCTCTTGAATTCCAACTTTATCTTCATATTGTGATCTTTCCTACTTTTATAAACGCCATTCAAACTTATTCGTCTACTAATGTCATTCCACGCCATCTCTCCGCTGACAGCCCGGAACATACCACTTAGTCGAGCAGCTCTTCTTCTTTCTCTCAATTCTTCCCAACCCAAACATTGCAACATTTTTGTAACGCTACTCTTTTGTCGGAAATCGCCCAGAACATGCAGATCAAGAAGGGAATATCTAAAGTAATGGTATCTGGCAATTAAATACATGAGGATATCTGATAAAAGAAATTAAAATTACAGCAGAAAAGAGAACCATAAAAGGAATATGGAATAGCATTTGAAAATTACAAAGATTCGTCTACAAAAAAGAGGTGTTTCTAAATTCAAATACCTGTACATTAGGCATTCAGCATAAACCATGCTGAAATAGAAACAGTAGAAGTAATTGAAATATGAAGCAATAAGGAAAAGCTGAATAATGGATGGACATATTTACAGTAGATACATATAGAAAAGTAATAAGGTACATACAATACGGTACAAGTAAAACATATATGCATTTAGAGGAAAGGTGTTTTGGACTGTCAACACACCCAAACATATTCTCACCAAGCTCGATAGCTGCAGTCGCTTAAGTGCGGCCAGTATCCAGTATTCGGGAGATAGTAGGTTCGAACCCCACTGTCGGCAGCCCTGAAAATGGCTTTCCGTGGTTTCCCATTTTCACACCAGGCAAATGCTGGGGCTATACTTTAATTAAGGCCATGGCCGCTTCCTTCCCACTCCTAGCCCTTCCCTGCCGTAAGACCTATCTGTGTCGGTGCGACGTAAAACAAGTAGCAAAAAAAACATATTCTCAATACAGTATATTTGATATAACAAATTTGGTACCTACACAATTTAGGGGATGATTTTTATTACTAAGACCATTAAAATATACATATCCTTATGACCCAAAACTCCAACAAATTTGAACTAAAAAGTGTAGAATGTGACCTTAAAACAAAACTAATGTATTTTCAAATTTGGAAGTTTCATAACATGCATTGAAAATAATTTAATACCTAGAAGAACTAAGTTCTGTATTGCATGACATCGCAGGAACATATCTGAAAAATGTCACGTCATTTTATAATTTTTTTACTCATACCTATAATTTCAGCTAATAATGATTAATTCTCAAAAAAAATAAAGGCAAGCTGTGTTTCGATTGTTTGAAGTGTCACTACCTCCTGCTCTTGTTTCATCAGTTATCAGTCCCATTTCGAATCGAAATATCTGTTGACTTATGCGCTTTTTCTCGCCAACTATTGCTTTTCCTTCAGTTTTCCCTTCTTGCCACTTTCGAATATCACTCCTGTATACAATGTGAAAAATGCACTCAAACAATTGGATCCAGGCATGCAAAGGTGAAAGTCCAAAAGAATAATTCATAGTGCCACTACATTAATGGCATTCATTGTATTAGGAATACTAATGCATATGTTGCAAACCTGCAAATTAGTGGCTGCGAAAGCAATACATATTTTGCTAACTAACTTGGTCATAATTAAATTATGATCTATTAAACTAACTAACATTCTCCATTTAGTTCTCAATACGCTATCTTCGAAGAGTGAAGTGAACTATTTTGAAGATTATATACGGCAGTACGGTTTTATGCACTTCCTTAGAAATATGTAAATCCTTTTGCTAGCCAATTGGATTTTTTTTCTTAAAAACCTGTCTTTCATGCTATAACTTTGTTTCCATTGCTCTTGAAATTTGTATTTGAAAACACTCACTGTCACTTTACGATACTGTAAAACATCTAAAGAGCAGTCCTGAATGTTCATCTTCGATAATACATAATCCACTGGCTCGTTTGCAATGTCTTTCTTGTCCCACAACACTTCACACAGCTCACGGTGTGTTTTACGGGTCGTGGTAGAGCATGTGCCACTACTAATAGAATTACTTTTCTGAGAAGAGTGCAAGAAAGTGGAAGTACTAAGACATTAGCCTTAATATTCATGAATTTCTCTATACTATGGTACCAAAATACAGGCAGGAATTTTCGGATACATTTTTATATCTCTGTGCAAATGTTGTAAAGTTAGAATTTCACGTGCTATTCACATTACATAAAATGATTCTTTGGTGCGGAATAGTGATGAAAATACATATTTTTTACGATTCGCTTTTTTTAAATCATTTAGGATTTAATGTTAACCCTGTAAATAATGGATATCATTGAATGAATCCAGCTATAATTGCAAATACACGTTGCACCGACACAGATAGATCTTATGGCGACGATGGGATAGAAAAGGGCTGGGAGTGGGAAGAAATCGGCCGTGGCCTTAATTAAGGTACAGCCCAGCATTTGCCTGGTGTGAAAGTGGGAAATCATGGAAAACCATCGTCAGGGCTGCCGACAGTGTGGCTCGAACCTACTCTCTTCCGGATGCCAGCTTACAGCTGCACACCCCTAACCGCACGGCCAACTCGTCCCCTGATAAAAATACTTATGTTTCAACTAAATATGACATTGCATACTTGTAGGGTAGCTTTCTTTTCCATACTTGGGAAGTTCACTGCTAAAACACAACTTACAGTAAGCCAGACAATCTCTTCCACAAAGGGGGAATAAAGAGAGTTATTTCTTGTCATATCTGTTTATATGTCATCACCAGGGTTGAAATTCATTATCTCTGGTTATTTTCCTATAGTTTGGGAAGGAAGAAATGGAAATAAGAATTTTTTGTTTTGTTTTTGTAATTTTGTCCTGTTACATTACAGTTCTGGCTCGCTGTGCTATGTCCGGTATGTGAACTTTCTCAGAATGATTCACAACCTAAATTGCTACAGTCTCTACCCAATCAGATCTATAGCCATTTTTGAAGGTCTTGCAATTATCACCCCCTCAGAAATATGCTCATTTGATTTCACAGAGTTTGTGTCTGTCTCCCTTCTTTCTATACAATAAAGAGGATGCAGTGGGTGCTGAAAAAAGGAGATTTTTATGAAAAATGGAGCAACAGAAAGAAACAACCACGTTCAAACAGATGGGCTCTCTCCATGTTATACAGAAATGAAATTAATACACTATACAGGAGTATGAAGAATTCATATCTGTAACCCTTTATTGATATCAACAATATTTTATAGTACATACAGAACTACAGTAATTAAGTCACTTACCTAATCTGAAATCATTAAAGGTGTCCACAACAGAATCAATCAGGAGATCTTCCCAGTCATCTTTACCCATAAGGCCCACCTTCTTTGCAAGGTAGCGGCCGATGGCTTTTGATTGATCAATTATCTGGCCATCTACCTCTAACGTTGGTACCTTACCATAAGGAAAAGCTGTTGAAATGAAAACTCAGTAAATAAGTTTATAATTGATATGAGTTTTCAAATATTGTATTATAGCTCCAGATCATGATGATAGATTAGTCTTTGTATGCAGCTGCAATTCTAGCCGAGACTGAGACAATGGCAAACATAAAAACACAAAATGACAAGTATAGTCTCAACGTCTCCATACAGATAGCCTCTCTCCTTATGTAGAAATGAAAAAATTAACACAGTATAAATGAACAGTTACATGCATGATTAAAAATCAGGTTATAGTCTTCAGAATTTATATGCATGTCTCTGTCACATATTGTGATGAAATATAACTTACAGTACATATTGATGAAGTTATTTTACACTGTGAATTTGCCATAGACTGATATTTTGACTAATTCCAAAAAATATAGGTGATTATCATAAGAACATTACATCAGAGGACATCCTGCTTTAGGTGAGACAGTCTCACTTTAGCCTGTTACCCTGAAATGTCTCAGGGGATGTGTGAATGTCGACTTTGGTGAATGATAATATTTTTCCATAAAACTCATCTTCAGAGAAAACATCTTACTTTTTCAGTCTCTTCCTCGATCATCAGCTCATCTGGCTTGCTCACAGTTTGCAAGGTTGGAGAGAAAAATGTCATGGTTGTCAAAGTAGCTTTAGTTCTGGCCGATTTATGGTGAGAAGTGCGAGGAAAGGATGGAAAATCTTTTTTCTGACCATCTCTGTTTGTTCTTGTCTTTAAACAAAATAATTAATCTAGATGTGTAAACATAGAGATTGTTTTGAATAATGCCGTTAGTTTATACCATACTTGTGTAAGTTACTTTAACCAAATGGTCTTGCTATTTCAAGGACCTAGAAAAATGTGGCCTGGTTGACATTAAAAGTAATCCCATTTTAAAAACATATGCATGTATCTGGAACTAACTGAAGAAGTATGTCGCTGAAAATTAAAATTACGAAGGTAATCCAAAAAATAAGGTCTCCTATATTTTTATAAATACATAGACCTGCTTATTTCTACAATGGTTTACATCATTTTACAGATTGAATATTTAGCTATTTTTTTACATAATCACCATTTCGGTCGATGCATTTTTGTAGACGCTGTGAGATTTTTTGTATGCCCATGTCATACCAGCTCACCGCAATAAAGTCAACCAACAATACTCCTTTTCAATCCCAAAACACACTTGTCATGACTTCACCGGCAGACTGTGTTTGCTTGAGTTTCTGCGGCTTTGGCGAAGAGGGATGCCTCCACTGGTGTGATTCTTGCTTGGTCTCAGGTGTAAAGTTGAACGCTCAGGTTTCGTCACCCGATACAATTGAGTCCAAAAAGTTGTCCTGTTCGGCTGTAAAGCACAACTCACTACCGTCAATTGGCAATGGATTTCAATCGGTTCAGTACATTTTGCGTTCAAAAACCGAATAAATGCGCGCACTTTGCACTTGGCGGTAACATCCAACGGGAGCTGCATTATCAACGGCTGCCAAGCCAAGACTGAGTGCCTCAGTTTTTTCTCTTTTTTTCAACGGGGGGGGGGGGGCCCGAGGCCCGCTCCCTCTCCGTGACCATCGACTCAATCTACATGGCCTCCGACATGCTATTAATTTCTAAGAAGAAGGAGATAGCAGGGAAGAGTGGAAAATGATACAAGGAGTATCTGTCGGTTTCAGAATTAGACTCGCTACCACGGCAAGAGTTTGTATTGGTTAGATAGTGTTAAGGTGTGGTGTTGAATGAGTGCCTCAGCGCGGCGTGCGCATGTTTATATGCGAGTGCTGGAAATTCTCTTCACAATATTGTGATCAACAGCCACACGAACAGAGTTCTCTATTTATAAAAAAAATAGGAGACCTTATTTTTGGGTTTACCCTCGTACCTCAAAATCCTTGTCAGAAAATTCTTTGTGTTTCTTTGGATTAATTACACCCTGTAGAGTGAGTAAAAGTTTGATAATTCTGGGGCTGAAAACATGACTCAATTGAAGACTGAAATGGTGAAATGAATACCTGTACCTACTAAAATGTAGTTGATCAAACTCCAGAAAACAGACCCTGCAGACACATTCAACATCGATGATATTAAATGAAGCTGAACTGAATACATTTTAGCAGAATTTCATCTGCCATCAGTGTTCTATACTATGTAACATTTTTATAATAATAATAATAATAATAATAATAATAATAATAATAATAATAATAATAATAATAGTAATAATAATAATGTCCGGTCCCGTGGTATAGGGAACAACGCGTCCGCCTGTCACCCGGCGGCCCCGGGTTCGATTCCCGGCCGGGACAGGGGTTTTAATTGTAAATGATTAATATCCCTTGCCTGGGGACTGGGTGTTTGTGTCGTCCTTAACGTTCCTTTCCTCACATTTAACACTTTACACTTCCGCAATTTCCGAATGCATGCAGCTTCATAACATATGGTGCCAGTAGGGGCAAAAGATCTTTCTAGGTCGACGCCCCGAATAAACAACATTTTTAAAAAAGTAGGAGAAGATAAGGGAAGAACAATTCTGTGACAGGTGACAGATGTGTTTAAGACCGCACAAAGTTACAACAGCGAATGGAGACTGTTTCCGTGTTATCTGTACAGATAAGAATCAAAATAGCAAGTTAATTTCAACTACGATAAGATGCAGATTTTTAATTGACGATCATACAATAGTTAGCGGCAAGCGTTTCCATCATGGAGGTTTATATAAAATGTTATGTGCAATTTAATTGGTAAAGACGAGTCTGTAAATGCGATGCATGATAGCAGTAGTACTTTGCAACTTTTTCATGAGAGACTTGCTCACCAGAACTACAAAGTCACGTCAAAGAACTTATAGAATGCGAATTGAGTATTAAATTTCCGATAGATTCGGAGTTATACGAAGGTTGTGTTTACGGCAAAGAGCATAAACTAAAATTTGGAACTGGCGAAAGAGCAACTGTTCTTGAACAAGTCATTCACGCGGATGTTGTTGGCCCATTTGAGCGTTAAGTACCGGTATCGGGATTCCGCTATTATGTTCTTTTTAAAGACGACTTTACTTGCTATAGATTCATTTACTTAATTAAAGAAAAGTGTGAAGTGCATGATAATTTTGTTCAACTCCTGAAGGTTTGTAGACGAGCAGGCCATACAGTTAAAGCATTTCAGTGCGCCAACGGTGGCGAATTAAAAAACACGCAAATGAAAAATATACGTTAGATAATTATGACATTGAACAACCTTTAACTATGCTTTACTGTAACGAATTAAATGGCTTCATAGAGAAAGACAATAAAACTTGTTCAAGCAGCTAGAATGCTGTTACGCGCACAGTATCTACGGGCAGAGCTTACTAATAATAAAGTGTATATTTTAAATAGGTCAGAAAAATAAGGTACATCTGATAAGATGCCATTCGAGATGTGGTTTAACAGAAAGGCCAGTATTAAACACTTACGTATTATAGGTAGTGAATGCTATGCTCACATTCCTAAGCAAGGAAGGAAAAAAAATGGATAAAACGTTTATCGGAATATGGGCTGGCTATGGCTATGCACGTCTTGGATATAGAATTTGGGATGGAAGCAGAAGAATAATACGAGGGGTGATCGTATATAAACGGGATTTTAAAAATTTAAATTGATTTATTGAAAAACACAAGGCAATTATAATTTATTTTTCCACATAGTTTCCTGCTGTGGAAATGCATTTTTCCCAGCGTATGGACAGCTTTTTGATGCCCTCATCGTAAAAATAATGGGGTTGTGTCACCAGCCAGTTGCGCACGAAGTCTTTCGCACTCTCGTCATCTTCATATCGTTGCCCTCCTAGAGCTTCTTTAAGTGGTCCAAACAAATGGAAATCGCAGGGCGATAAGTCCGGGAAGTAAGGAGGATGATCAAGTGTAGTCCAGTGCATTTCCTGTTCCTGTAGCTTGGAGACAGTTAGAGCTGGAGTATAGGGCCGCGCATTGTTGTGGAGAAGGATGACCAGTTGAATTGGTTGGTCTCGTCTTTTGCGGCGATATGCAACCCTCGCCTTGTTCAACAGCTCGCAGTAGTAAGCAGCATTGATTGTGTCGCTCATGCAAAAAGCCTCGCCTATCGAAAAAAAAAAAAAACAAACGACTGCAAGAACTTTGCCAGCTGACAGTCGAGTCTTGGCTTTCACATTCTCGCCTTTCCTTGAACTTTTTATGCCAGGCAAACACACGCGTCCTTGACAATGTTTGATCACTGAACTGTGCAGTCAATCTCTGGCAAATTTCCGCCGCTGTAACTCCTTCACGAACAAGACATTTTATAATTATGGGTTGCGCAGTAGAGGCGTGCACCTGTTGCACCGACATCTTGAGCGTTACTGACAAAACGACGGGAAATATCTTCTTTTATTTCTTTCTTGATACTTATGGACTCTTTTACTGTTGTCCAGCCACTATGCGGATAATAAAATAAATCACACGCAATATAGAGTCTAGAAAGCATAAGATAAGTGAAGTTTTCGCATATTAATGGAGGGGTTTAAAACTGATGTCCCTGAAATCAGTCTAGGTATTCACAGTTCACACACGAAAAGATCTTGCACTTAGTTCAAAATGGAAGCCGGAACATCGTGACCGAAGGTAGATAAGAGAAATATGAAGAGGACAAAATCATCAATTACCTATAAATATGATCGAGCTGTGGACATGACACGCAAATTCCCGTATGGAACGAAAAGTTTTTGAAGTTAGGGTGACAGGTGTAGAGGGGATCGTTCATGAGACTGTTAAATGAGTGCAGCTATGTGGTAAGGAGGGTGGCCTAGGGGAGTAAGCAAATAAGCAAAAAGGGAGGGAGACATAGGAAAAAGCACAGGGACACAAAGGTGCTATTCTTCACGGACGGGAAATATTTAACAGCACGCTCTCTCTACTCCTAACGGTCCCGCCTTAACATAGCAGAAGCACGGGTCCAGTCTTACAAACTGTTGAGGTTCAGGAACAAAAATCCCATTTATATTTTATCTACTTTCGTACGATCTAGAGAAGTCATTTTTAAGGAGAATAAACCAATGATGAAGAATTTCGCAATTTTTCAGAAGACGAAGAGTCTGAGGTTCCTAAGTATATGACCCGTAGAGATAGGGAGAGCATTCCTTCTCCAAAACGCCATGAGGAGTACCGGTACGTATCATTGGTAGTTCCGTCCAAGCAGTGGCCGGAGCAGGTCGACAGGTTATACTGCGCTCCGAGTGAAGTAAAACAGTCAAGTGTTAGAGTATCGTACCACTTGGTGACGTTTGAACACTTACAGTACTTAACTAGTGAAAGTGTAAACAGTACCCGTAAGGAAAACAATGCAACAAATCAGAAGAATACGCTGAAATGTACCTTTCAACGGAATCAAACTCGTCCATCTGCTGCCGAAATTCATATAAGGGTATCAGAGACATTGAAGGTTAACATGAATCAACTGGAAGCTCTACAACTGAATGCCATCACAAACTATATATAAAGGTAATCTCACGAAATATATTAGATAAATTGCTGAATAACTATGCTAGACAAAGTAGTGTTTCCTTATTTGATGGTGAACGGGTTCCAGTGGAAATAACTGAAGCCGGCATAGAGGCTATGAAAGTCAGACTTGTTAACATTCCTCCAGAAATTCCTAACGAAAAAATGTGCACCCATTTCTCCAAGTATGGTATTGTTAAAAGGATAACGGATGAATATTGGTCCCAACACTACAAACTCCCTGTTGCTAATGGAATAAGGCAAATTCTAATTGAATTAAAACAAAAATCCATCCTTTATTACTGTAGAAGGGTTTCGAGGTCAAGTTATCTACGACGGACAAGAAAAGAGGTGCGCGGTATGTAATGCCCCCGATCACCTTGGTAGTGCATGTCCACGGCGCTCATACCCTATGATGCGCCTGGAAAGAACTTCGTACGACTAGTCAACCACTATCCCCATCGGTAGTTCCACCCAATAATAACCAAGACGAACAGCAGAGACAACTAGATAATGCAGATTTCCCTCCGTTATCGAATACGCCATTAAAAGTTAACCGCAATAAGGAGAAAGTTGCATCAAACACCCCAGACACTAGAGAGTCACAACACAGCACACAACCGCCTCAGGCGCTAGAAAGTAAACAAAGCTCTGAGGCACTGCGGCTGCTCATGCAGGCAAACCTGTCCCGGGAACAGGAATCACAACACGAATCACAACAAAATAATCAGCTTCAGAATGAAAAAGTACAAGTAGTTCTGATGTTAGCCAACAGGACATTATTTACATGGATACGGATCTTCGTACTAGACAAGATATTGAGAACACACAGATAGATGACAAGCACACAAGTGAAATGTCAACTCAGTCTTGTGAAGATTCCCTGCAGAATATCTCTGATAGGACACGTAAACAGTCAACCCTTGATATCCCACAATACTCTCCAACAGGAGAGACCGGTGAACTCAAGGCGCCTCTGAATCGATGGTTAGAGGTTGTAAACAACAACTTCGAAGAGAAAGAGTCAGAAAATACAGTGAGAGAGATCAGTAACTCGCCTTCTATTGAAACTCTACTTCCAGTGAAGAACCCCTCTAAACTAAAAACAATACGGTCCTCAAAACAGGACACACATAAGGCAACGCCCCAAGGACCCAAGATTAAAAAAGTAGACACTCCTCAAGTTGTTCAGGTGATCGATGCTGCACTTGGGACATCGACTAACCACTTTTGTTATTATGGTAATGTTATTAACGTATTCGATAATGACACCAAACATAAACTGTATACAAACTGTAAATAAGCAGCTTCTACTAAAACAACTCATCCGAGACCGGGACATTTATATTGCTCTACTACAGGAAGTGTCATCAATCGATCTGCAGCCCATTCCTGGCTACGAAACGCTTGTGAATGTACACTGACTGACAGAGCAAATGCAACACCAAGAAGGAGTGGTCAGAACTTTATGCCAATTGCAGGGTAGACTGACGTCACTGCGGTATGCTCATGACGTGAAATGCGCCGCTGTGCTGCGCACGTAGCGAACGATAAATGGGACGCGGCGTTGGCGAATGGCCCACTTCGTATCGTGATTTCTCAGCCGACAGTCATTGTAGAACGTGTTGTCGTGTGCCACAGGACACGTGTATAGCTAAGAATGCCAGGCCGCCGTCAACGGAGGCATTTCCAGCAGACAGACGACTTTACGAGGGGTATGGTGATCAGGTTGAGAAGGGCAGGTTGGTCGCTTCGTCAAATCGCAGCCGATACCCATAGGGATGTGTCCACGGTGCAGCGCCTGTGGCGAAGATGGTTGGCGCAGGGACATGTGGCACGTGCGAGGGGTCCAGGCGCAGCCCGAGTGACGTCAGCACGCGAGGATCGGCGCATCCGCCGCCAAGCGGTGGCAGCCCCGCACGCCACGTCAACCGCCATTCTTCAGCATGTGCAAGACACCCTGGCTGTTCCAATATCGACCAGAACAATTTCCCGTCGATTGGTTGAAGGAGGCCTGCACTCCCGGCGTCCGCTCAGAAGACTACCATTGACTCCACAGCATAGACGTGCACGCCTGGCATGGTGCCGGGCTAGAGCGACTTGGATGAGGGAATGGCGGAACGTCGTGTTCTCCGATGAGTCACGCTTCTGTTCTGTCAGTGATAGTCACCGCAGACGAGTGTGGCGTCGGCGTGGAGAAAGGTCAAATCCGGCAGTAACTGTGGAGCGCCCTACCGCTAGACAACGCGGCATCATGGTTTGGGGCGCTATTGCGTATGATTCCACGTCACCTCTAGTGCGTATTCAAGGCACGTTAAATGCCCACCGCTACGTGCAGCATGTGCTGCGGCCGGTGGCACTCCCTACCGTACCTTCAGGGGCTGCCCAATGCTCTGTTTCAGCAGGATAATGCCCGCCCACACACTGCTCGCATCTCCCAACAGGCTCTACGAGGTGTACAGATGCTTCCGTGGCCAGCGTACTCTCCGGATCTCTCACCAATCGAACACGTGTGGGATCTCATTGGACGCCGTTTGCAAACTCTGCCCCAGCCTCGTACGGACGACCAACTGTGGCAAATGGTTGACAGAGAATGGAGAACCATCCCGCACGACACCATCCGCACTCTTATTGACTCTGTACCTCGACGTGTTTCTGCGTGCATCGCCGCTCGCGGTGGTCCTACATCCTACTGAGTCGATGCCGTGCGCATTGTGTAACCTGCATATCGGTTTGAAATAAACATCAATTATTCTTCCGTGCCGTCTCTGTTTTTTCCCCAACTTTCATCCCTTTCGAACCACTCCTCCTTGGTGTTGCATTTGCTCTGTCAGTCAGTGTAAATTACTAGGGAGCGGATTTGTATGTGCTAAAAATGTGAAAAATATTTATTTTTTATGTGCTGACAAACTTTAAAATATGTGATAAAAATTGAAATTATTTTCCTTTAAATATCACATAACTACTCGCGCTCAAGAAGTAAATAAGTATAATGTTTTGTATTAGAATATGGTGCTACCAAACGTGCTCCTTAAGGCAAAATGGTGTCTGTGTATGGAAACGTGCTGTATGGTATATTAATTTTTGATATGCCAGAGTAGATATTAGGAATGGTTATTTTTTTAAAGGTAATGCTTTTTTAAATATGGCAAAAGCGACCTATCATCTTTGAAAAAATAGTACCAGTTCGTACTCCCCCATCACACGCTGGAATATTAGTTGCTAGAAGTAGTCTCAGAATTGCAGTCAACAAAGGTCATCTCCAAAACGTCCATCACAAATGCATGCCGATTATCTCTAAAGAACGCCTTATACTGCGAAAACGATCGCTCCACATCACAGGAAGTCAGACGAGCATACTTAAAGAGAGGAATGTCACCAACAATAACGCCATCAATTTCGCCAACATGAGCACCCTCTAATACATTAGAAATTTGGCACATTGTTTGAAATCCTCTGTTTTTCCTAAACAAATTTTGGTATTTGACCTTTAACAGTCCCTGTACCTGCGAAGCCGGGAGTGAATCTAATTTATTTTCAACTGCGCGCACTTCCTTCACTGTTTCGGACAACAGGTTAGTGAATTTTTCAAGCATGTCTACAGTTTTACACAAGAAGCTTAGATTGGCAGATATAAACGCCAAATCATTTTTCAAAGAGCTGTCTTTTAGTATCTCTTGAAGAATCTCAATTGACGACGCGTCGTTTTTATCTAGCACGTTCACAACGGATGCAAAACTTTCGAAATTGTCTGCGTAGTATACCACAGCGCTAAGCCAGGTACCCCACCGCGTAACAATAGGCAGAGGAGGAAGCGCAAGATCCGGGTTTTTCTCTTTAAAGAGATCGATTCTTGAGGGTGCTTTTACGAAGACGTTTTTGCCATTAGATACTAATTTATCCACTTGAGGATACTGAGCCCGCACAGTTTCACATAACCTATGTAGAGCATGAACAACGCAAGTTACGTATATCATTTTCGGAAAGCTCACAGAAAGGCCTTCGGCTGCCTTTTTCATGTAAGCTGCACTGTCAGTAAGGAAAAGCAATACATAGTCGTATTTTATACCTTTTGGCCAAAGTAAGTGCATGGCTTCATTGAATAACCTAGCTACAGTGACATGGTTTGCAGCAAGCATTTCTTTACACGCTAGCAAATAAGAATGTTCGCAAGCAGTTTTGTCATTCTTCAACACACCAACTACAACATTTCCTACTTTTCTGCCACTTGAATCAGTGATTTCGTCAATGCTCACCCACAGTTTTTCGCTATCACATACTGCCCGAATTCTCTGTTAAGTTTCTTCGTAACATTTTGGGAGATAGTTTTACCTTAATGTGGATTCGTCTGGAGGCTCAAAATTAATGTACTTTGTTAGGAAATTTCTCAGTCCCGGATTATTTATTTTACCAAGAGGAATGTCGGCGCAAACAAATGCTCTGCACACATCTAAATAACACTGGGAATATTTAGATCACCGCCGTCTCGGTCCTCCTATAGGTGATTTAGATGGGCCTGCATTTGAAGTAGCTGGTTCAGCTATTAGTAATTGTCGCGAACGCACACGCGAAGCAGCCGCTTATTTCCAGACAAATGCTGGATTACTTGAGAACGTTGATCTGCACGTACTGTTTTACCACACGGTTGGCAAAATAATACTTTTCTATCGGTAGTGAAAATGCTTTTAAATTTCACTACATATTGTTGTAGACGCGACCTTGTACTCGACTTCTCTTTTGGCATTATTTTGCAGGTTACGACACACGCATTTACGGTGAATCAATGTTTCAATAAAAAGAATAGCAGCGGACACTGAAGGACATATTTCTTATAAATCTCTACAAAATCACACGACCACGGGAATGATATATGGACCCGAACAGCTAGCCTTACTCTTAGGAGTGATGAAATTCCACTACCTAATGGTGGGGCATGTCGTAACGGAATTACGTCACCTTATCTCTCTGTGATTGCCTTTCGCTGATATTCTATAAACAAAACCCGAGAGGGCTGACTCATAAAGAGTTGGAATGACATAATGCAAGGAAACATCTTGTGCAGCAAATCAAATCGCTGTCTAAATGTAACGATGTAGCCAGTGACCAGCAAGTTTTAGAACTTATGGAGGGAAGTCCATAAATAGCCGAAACATTCAAATACATTATGTTAAATACACTGTTAAAAACAATACCATAATCGTAAAATGAAAATATGAGCATTGTTTTATAACACAGAAGCATTTTAAATTTTATTGATCAACAAATATTGCCGGTTTATGTGCTTATTATAGATTTTCTTAAAATATGTATTTACATTTTTAAAATGTGAAAATATGTGTTTTTATGTGAAATAAGATTCAGTTTTTACACTTGGGGATGCACAATAGGAATAATGAACTTCGTAACTTGCGTTAAAACGTACGCAAAAAAAATATGTAATTACATAAAAATCCGCTCCCTATAAATTACAATAAACGAGGTACCGCTATATTCATTAAGGGCAGCATTCCATACAGTGACCCTATATTCCTCTTGAACGCGCTAGGGATCAGCATACGTGTTAGAGATCTACTGATTGTTAATATCTATGCGCCTTCAGTTTCACAGGCCAGAAAGACGACAATTTTTACAGTAGATATCCTTCGTCTTATTCAACAGTTCCAAGGCAACAAACATGATACTTGGGGGCAATGCCGTCATGTCAGCGAAAGACCAAACTGGTTCTTACCAAAGTTGTCCAGCTTTGGCTGTTGTTGATACAAGGGCGAAAACTAAAAAATTCTTGGGAACTGAAAAGGTCGTCATCTGCCAGATACACTTATTTCTACAACACAGGAGGCTCCCGATTAGATCGAATTTATGTTAGCAATAATTTTCAGGGAGAAGTACGCGAAGTGAATGTATGTCCAGTGGAATTTTCGAATCATTCTGCATATATATGCAAATTACGGCAACCAAATCTAGGCCAAGTCCGTGGAAGAGGCTCGTGGAAAATAAATCAAACTATATTACTAGATACAGAATTACAAGAACAATTTTCCACGGAATGGAAAAGATGGGAACGACAAATAAACCGATATAACGACACATTGGACTGGTGGCTGTTATATGTGAAACCCAGAGTTATAAAATTCATGAAGGCGTATAGCTCCCAGCGCCATCGCATTTATAGGCATACAGCTGCTCGCATAAGTATTCGTCCACGTACGTCATGTGAGGACAATAGCCAATAGCACCAATATCATAAAGAAGTTAACTATAAACAAATAATAGTATGTTTTATTTGCCATATGAACGTCTGATAACGTAATGTATAGCACTCTAAGCACTGGCATTTGGAAAAAATAGAAAACTATCGCACTGCTTGCAGAAAAGTCACATTGCAAAAGTATTCATCCACAATAAGAAATTGTGGAATTTACAGTCATTTCCTAAGTATCAGCAGCGCGTCGGACGACTTGAAGGCGTTTCGGCATGGATGTCACCAATTTTTCTGTCACTTACGGGGCTATTTTCTGCCATTCTTCCATGAAATATTGCCTCAGAGCTTCTTTATTTATAATACGCTGCTTGCTCAGTTTACATTTTAATTCCGCCCATAAATGCTGTATGCGGTTTAAGTCTGGAGAGTGGAGTGGTGTCAGCAACACATGAGGTGTACTCTAGAGTAGCCATTCCCTAACAGCGCGAGCAGTGTGTTTAGAGTCATTATCTTGCTGGAAGAACCAACTTTCAAGACCTAATTTTGCTACCCTGGGTGATGTGTTTCTTTAAAATATTCAAATACAGCATCTTATCGATCCGTTCAGGTATTACATGGCAGTGACCCGCCCCAGCCGCCAACATACACCGCCATGCCATAATGGAACCTTCTTCATATTTTACGGTTGGTTGCAGACTTTAATTTTTGAGCTCGGCTTTTTTTTTCTCCATACACGTCGCTAACCAGAGCAATCATGATCAAAACAGAATTTTCTCTCCTCAGTAAACAATACGCGTTTCCAAAATGCCGGCGAATTCCTAACGTACTCTTTAGCGAATGCCAGACTCTTCTTACGGTTCACTTCACGCATCCAGGGCCTCTTCCGTCTTGTATGGCCCTGCAAATCAACCCTGTGTAACACAAGTCGTACGGTATTTGTGCTGATGTTCTTTCCAGTGTAGAATTTGACATCTGTTCGGAGCACAGGTCCAGATAGATGGGGATTTTGCTGGACGGTGCGTACAATGCTTCGCTCTTCTCGTGCTGTCAGCTTCATTGGCCGCCCAGTTCTTGATCTATTTATTACATTTACACTGGTCTTATATCGCTGAATGATGCTTGCGTCTGTAGTTTTTGGTGTTACTCTTTTCTCAGCAATTACACTTTGATAATCACCTATTTTATAGAATTGGATAATTCGTTCGCTTTCAACAACAGTTCGTTTCCTTATCTTAAGCACTGTATCTGGGACATCCAATAGATATTGACTCACTGAGACTGTCCATATTACTGATTGACTGAGCTTGGTGATGTGACTAACTTCCTCAATGCTGTGGTCTTTCAACAAGACTTTTGCGTTGCCATATTATAGCTCATCCACACTCATTAATTTTTATTAAAGAGTATTGACGTGCAAGAGGGTATATTCAGTCGTTATTATTGTGAATATATATTACATACCCACTGCGTATTTGTTTCTGAATGTACTTTAAGCTTTGTAATGCATTTTTGGTGTTCTATATGAAAAAGACAGATGGAGGAATACTTATGCGAGGGAATGTACAACTGAATGTTACTATCAAATTTACGCCAGCTATATTCAGAAGACCCTACCAACCCCATGATTTATCACAGAATAAAACAAGTAAGGCCCCAGTTGCTGACATTCCACCGGAGGTACCAAGAAGGACTAAAAATACGTACCCAAGACAATGAATGTAATAGTGAGGAAACGCCTTCAGTTTATTATCTAATCCGAGCATGTCGTAGGGGACGCCAGAAATGCATTCATAAACTTACTCTAAAGGAAGGACGATCCAAGAGCACTCACAAATTTCAGACACCATTGTACGCTCCTTTGAAAACTTGTAAGGGGATGACTCCAATACACCTGTGGATCACCAAGACATGTTTTTTGACGGCATACGAAGACGAGTACGGCTTTGCAATCAAGACAACTTATGTGTATTGTTAACAGAAGAAGAAGTGTACCAAGCTATCATAATAAGCGCGTCAAATCGATCTCCTGGGATAGATGGATTGGGAAAAGAATTCTATGCCGTGATGTGGCCGGTCATCAAGAATTAACTCATTGACGCTTTAAACAATACTCTTGAACCGAGAAGGAATATTGATCGGATGAAAGAAAGTGTAATAGTACTCGTTCCAAAATGCCGCATCCCAACACTACAGCTGACTATCGTCCCATAACTCCTTTAAATTTCGATTACAAGATACTCATCCGATGTTTGAAACGTAGACTTAGCGCTTTTGTTGAGGATGCAATATTCAGTCATCAGTCAGATGCAGTCCAAGGACGCAGCATCCTTAATACCGTCTGTGACATTCGAGATACAATAAGCAAATCATTGACGGAAAGTCAACGTATACAGCTCATTTCACTGGATTTTGACCAAGCTTTCGATGGAGTAATTCACAGATATCTGCTGGAGGTATTTAAAGCTCTGGGTTTCAACGCCCAATTTACATCAATAATTGAGAAAATAGTGATTGGTGGAACATCAAAGATTAATGTGAAAGGCCACCTAACAGGTGCAATCAGAGTTGGGAGAGGAGTTCGGCAGGGTTGTCCTTTATCTATGGCAGGGCCTCTCAGGGTGCATGCGCGTGGTGCATGCACTGTGCACGGTGCAAAAGACGACTTGGCTTGGTTGACCAGAGTGCAGACCCCCCAACTCCTCGATTTGGAGCAATAGCGCTTTCTCTCTCTTTTCTCACGCCGGTCTCGCAGCTCCGCCTGTCTCCCTCTGCCCCACTTGTGCCGTAGCGCTCCAAATCCGGGTTGAGTAGAGCCGAGTATAGCCGAGTAGAGCCTAGCTTAGCCGAGTAGCCCAGAGACGAAGCGTTGATCCGAGTCATGCCGAGCGGCACCGATGCACAGTGCACGGAGCTCTTGCGCCTCGCTCTGCACGCGTCAGATTTTGGGCGTTTGAGAGGCCCTGATCTATGGTAATGTTTGCTATCTCGTTAGAACCCTTTATTAGTAATTTAAAACGCACGTTCTCACCAGGAACCTTGGATATATTTGCTTATGCTGATGATGTCACTCTGATTTTCGACCACAACAAAGATTTCCAAAAGTTAATCACGCAACTAGAGATTTACGGTCACTATCCTGGAGCAGATCTTAACTTTCAGAAGACCAAGACCATGCTGATAGGTACCTAATAGAAGTAGAGAATACAGAGATCTTCCGCCCTGGATTAATGTAACAGACGAAATTAAGATATTAGGAGTGACATTTTTTAATAGCGTATAGAAGATGATTCAGAAGAACTGGTCCCATGCCCTCACCACTGTGAAAGGCGTTCTGCAACAAGCTAAATATAAATCACAACTCCTGCAACACAGAATACAGTATGTAAACATATATGCGCTCAGGAAAATCTGGTATATAAGCCAAATCTTGCATTTATAACGACTGATAGGCATTCGGTTGGCTTCAGCAATAGGACGGTATATGGCAGGGTGCCATATTCCGGATCAGTAGAGCTAACCCCACTAGCTAGATCTGAAGGAGGATTCGCTCTTGTTGACGTGCATACAAAAACCAAAGCGCTCTTCCTTAAATGAAATTTGCAATTTATGCAATCACCTGGACACCCCACATCAAAATTAATCCTAAAGCAATGGTGCAACCTCAGAAAAAGTAGTAATCCACCGGCAGTATATTGTATCAATCACCACGCACCGCATGCAAGTTACTTAAGAAGTGAACTGAGTTATCTTCCCCGGGACCTTCTTACATCTACAGAAATAACAACGAAGAAGTTTACAACCATATGCTCCGACAAGGGTGATAGACATAAAGCTGAAAATTACAGGCCAGTAAGTTTGACATGCATTGTATATAAGCTTTGGGAAGGCATTCTTTCTGATTATATTAGACATGTTTGTGAAATTAATAACTGGTTCGATAGAAGGCAGTTCGGTTTTAGGAAAGGTTATTCCACTGAAGCTCAACTTGTAGGATTCCAGCAAGATATAGCAGATATCTTGGATTCAGGAGGTCAAATGGACTGTATCGCGATTGACCTGTCTAAAGCATTTGACAGGGTGGATCATGGGGGACTACTGGCAAAAATGAGTGCAACTGGACTAGACAAAATAGTGACTTAATGGGTTGCTATATTTCTAGAAAATAGATCTCAGAGAATTAGAGTAGGTGAAGCTTTATCTGACCCTGTAATAATTAAGAGGGGAATTCCTCAAGGCAGTATTATCGGACCTTCATGTTTTCATATATATATGAATGATATGAGTAAAGGAGTGGAATTAGAGGTAAGGCTTTTTGCGGATGATGTTATTCTCTATAGAGTAATAAATAAGTTACAAGACTGTGAGCAACTGCAGCGTGACCTCGAAAATGTTGTGAGATGGACAGTAGGCAATGGTATGTTGATAAACAGGGTTAAAAGTCAGGTTGTGAGTTTCACAAATAGGGAAAGTCCTCTTAGTTTTAATTACTGCGTTGATGGGGTGAAAGTTCCTTTTGGGGATCATTGTAAGTATCTAGGGGTTAATAAAGGAAAGATCTTCATTGGGGGAATCACATAAATGGGATTGTAAATAAAGGGTACAGATCCTTGCACATGGTTATGAGGGTGTTTATACTCCGTACGGCTCTACTTCTAAATTGACGTTTTAGCAGATTTTGGCTCTGTCTGGTGGTTATGCGCTGAAGCATAGACATCCAACCAATCCCAAGCTGCCATTCATATCGATTTATATCGGCAGAACGCGATCTCGAAACTTAGTTGCCAACTCTAATATTTACATTCGCCACGTGGTTAACCTATCTCGCTCAGCGTGTTTGGTATTCGGTACGTTTCGCGATCTTTTGCATTTTCCTTCAATATTTAGTGTGTTTTTCATATTGTTGGAGGGTTCCAGTGACTCTGAGATCAGTAGTGTGTTCCCTTTGTAGGCCATAACCTCCTTTCTGTGCCAGCCATTAGCCGTTAATGATGTGTTACTTCCTAATTCTCTTTTATTGTTAATAATATATTCTCTTATAGTGCCAGATATTATTAGAAAGTTTAGATCTTGTGAATTTGTTTTCAATCCATATTCATTCGTTTTTCTGAGTACTGTATTACAATTTAAAAGGGCTGTTTACCGCGGTCATATTGCATCAGCTCATCAGCGATGCTCATTTGTTTTGCGAAACTTCAATTTAGAAGTAAGGCCGTGCGGAGTATAGGGGTTGTAGTAAGAATGCAAAGGAGAGGGCATATACGTCTCTGGTAAGACCCCAACTAAAGTATGGTTCCGGTGTATGGGACTCTCACCAGGATTACCTGATTCAGGAACTGGAAAAAATCCAAAGAAAAGCAGCTCGATTTGTTCTGGGTGATTTCCGACAAAAGAGTGGCGTTAAAAAATGTTGCAAAGTTTGGGCTGGGAAGAACTGAGAGAAAGGAGAGCTGCTTGACTAAGTGGTATGTTCGGAGCTGTAAGCGGAGAGATGGCGTGGAATGACATTAGTAGACGAATAAGTTTGAGTGGCGTTTATAAAAGTAGGAAAGATCACAATATGAAGTTAAATTTGGAATTCAAGAGGACAAACTGGGGCAAATATTCATTTATAGGAAGGGGAGTTTTTTTGCTATTGGCTTTACGTCGCACCGACATATATATCTTATGGCGACGATGGGACAGGAAAGGGCTAGGACTAGGAAGAAAGCGGCCGTGGCCTTCATTAAGGTACAGCCCCAGCATTTGCCTGGTGTGAAAATGGGAAACCACGAAAAACCATCTTCAGGGCTGCGGACAGTGGGGTTCGAACCTACTATCTCCCGAATACTGGATACTGGCCGCACTTAAGCGACTGCAGCTATCCAGCTCGGTGTAGGGAGGGGAGTTAGGGATTGGAATAACTTACCAAGGGAGATGTTCAATAAATTTCCAATTTCTTTGAAATCATTTAGGAAAAGGCTAGGAAAACAACATATAAGGAATCTGCCACCTGGGCGACTGCCCTAAATGCAAATCAGTATTGATTGATTGATTGATTGATTGATTGATTGATTGATTGATTGATTGATTGATTGATTGATTGATTGATTGATTGATTGATTGATTGATTGATTGAACAATATCAAGCCCCTAACATCATGAAGGTGGCTCTGACTGTCAACTGGTACCGTGTCTTGAGGAATGCATAGAGTCGTGCAGTTCCCGAAACACCTCGGGACACATGGTATAGGGTAATATATGATAAAATACCCACAAATAGTAAGCTACACCGCATCCATATGAAAGAAAGCGATTTATGCACGTTATGTAGGAACTGTAGTGACCCCATACATCACAGACTTGCTCATTGTGAAATCATCCAAAAGGTGTGGAGAGAATTTGGGGGGGCTATTACAAACCGTTATAAATCAGTCAGACGACTACATTTCATCTGACTGGCTAATACGTCCAACCTTCAGTTTGATGCCATCTGAACTGAACAGTGCAGTAGTGCTGCTACTAGGGTGTTACATGCACAGCGTGTTACACACTAAAAGCTCTGGTAGAGAAGAAGATATCTTCTCGGATATGAGTGTCTGGATACAGAAAGCTCTTACTTGTCCGAAGAGGAGGAAGTGCATCGGGAAATATGCCAGTAAACTAGCTGGCCTATGTTAATCAAGTGCCGTGCGGTCCCACAAAATGAGCGCTCCGGCATACAGTGTGAACGTAATAAAGGAATGGACGAAAGGAACAGTGAATCTATTGAATGTGCTTAATTATTTGAAATTAGTGTGGAACTTCAAAAACAAAATGTTTTGATTTTTTCTGGTTAGTTATTATTGAATTACTAATTAGTTATTTTGTCAATTTAAAAAGTATAAATATTACTTTAAGTTTAAGAAACTGCAAAAAACAGTGTCATATTATATTTAGTTCACGAACTTCCGGCAACAGGAAGTTGCAAAGATGGTTTTGATTTTTCTTTCTTTCTTTTCTGTATAGATGCAGGATACTCCTGAATGCTATAATGAATCTACAAGTTCAAAGTACTCCAGCGAATGGAAAACCGCTATGGGTGCAGAGATGAAAGAATTAAGAGAAAACAAGACTTGGAACCTTGAGTGTTTACCTAAAGAAATGGCGACGTTGCTATGTAAGTGTGTATACAAGATAAAGCAAAATCCTGATGGTTCGATTGAACGTTACAACGCACGTCTTGCAGTGAAAGTTTTTTTCCCTAGAAAAAATAAGTTAATGACGACGAAACTTTTAGTCCCGTTGCTAAGATGGGAACCATTCTTACTTTACTCAACGTTGTACTAAGTGAGAAAATGTAATTCGCACAATTCAACATATCGACTGCATTCTTGAATGGAGATCTCAGTGAGACAAATGAGTCCAGATGTGTCAACCCGAAGGCTACGATGACGGAAGTGGTCGAGTATGCAGACTGAAAAAGAGTTTGTAAGGTTTAGAACAGGCCGTTCGCTGTTGGTATGAATATTTTGTGAGTGTTCTTAAGAATCTTGGCTTTACTCGTTTTGTAAGAAAAAAGAGAGAATGTAAAATAAGTATTGCACTTTATATTAATGACGGGATAGTTGTGTCATCTAACAAAGAAAAGTTGGAAGATTTGCTACAAGTCCGTCACAGTAGACCAGTGTTTCAGCCAAGCAGATGAGAAGCTCCGTTGGTTCATTTCGAATAGGAAATACAGCTCAATTTCTTTGCAACACTTTACACTTGAATCATTAATCTATTATTTTCTTAGATTACTTAACAGATTCACTCTCGGATAATAATCACAAACCCAGTTAATTTATTAATGTGAGTAGGATATGCACCGTAATTAAAATGGAATAATACAATACGGTAATAGGTAAGGGTTATTCTGCCCGAAGGCAGGTCCGAACCTCCGCAGAGGTGTTCCTGAGCCGGAGTTTACGTGCGGTAGGGTGGCCAGTTCCTTTCCGCTCCTCCATTCCCTTACCCCCCACCAACAGCGCGTGGCAACCCATCCAACTCCTGACCACGCCCAATGTTGCTTAACTTCGGAGATCTCACGGGATCCGGTGTTTCAACACGGCTACGGCCGTTGGCTAATGCAATAAGAATGGGGTTAAATTGTGACATTAAATTGAGAATAGGAGTAAACTTTGCCCATAATTTGTTATGAGCTAGAGATGGTAACTTACGACTTAAATGAAACATAATTAAGAGACTTATAAAGCCTGAAGTATTTAAATTACTGCTGATTTTAAATCAAGACGTTTTGTGTAAATATACAATAGTATAGGCATGATTTAGGACACGAATTAAATGGTATTCTAATTTCCAAAGGATAATAATAATAATAATAATAATAATAATAATAATAATAATAATAATAATAATAATAATAATAATGTTCGCCTCTGTGGTGTAGTGGTTAGCGTGATTAGCTGCCACCCCGGAGGTCCGGGTTCGATTCCCGGCTCTGCCACGAAATTTGAAAAGTGGTACGAGGGCTGGAACGGGGTCCACTCAGCCTCGGGAGATCAACTGAGTAGAGGTGGGTTCGATTCCCAGCTCAGCCATCCTGGAAGTGGTTTTCCGTGGTTTCCCAGTTCTCCAGGCCAATGCCAGGATGGTACCAAACTTAAGGCCACGGCCGCTTCCTTCCCTCTTCCTTGCCTTTCCCATCCAATCTTCCCATCCCTCCACAAGGTCCCTGTTCAGCATAGCAGGTGAGGCCGCCTGGGCGAGGTACTGGTCATTCTCCCCAGTTGTATCCCCCGACCCAAAGTCTGAAACTCCAGGACACTGCCCTTGAGGCGGTAGAGGTGCGACCCCTCGCTGAGTCCGAGGGAAAAGCCGACCCTGGAGGGTAAACAGATTAATAATAATAATAATAATAAGAAGAAGAAGAAGAAGAAGAAGAAGAAGATTGATAGGGAACTACATGGTAAAATGAACTGTTCTGAAGGTCAATTTCTCAGGTGGAATGTATCATTGGAAATTAATGGATTTAATTTGAATGCAACATTGTTAATTGAAACTAATGTTGAAATTTTGATTTTACAGTTATTTCGATTCACCATCGATACCTGAAGTGGAGAAATTGAAGAAATTTAATTTTGATTAAAATGTAAAATTCAAGAAGGAAGTTCAAAAAGCATCTACTTGTAAATAATATGTTTTTTCTTTTCATTCAGAGTAATGAATTTTAAGGCTTTGTTTGAAAATGATGTCCAGAATTTTCTGTGTTGTTAATAAATGTTCATTGTTATTTTGTTGGTGTATTTTATTGCGCCAGCTGTCACCTGTCTGTCACCAGAGCCCTGCGAATATAAATTATTAAAAGGTAATGTCTCGATAATGTCTCTGCCACGAAATTTGAAAAGTGGTACGAGGGCTGGAACGGGGTCCACTCAACCTCGGGAGATCAACTGAGTAGAGGTGGGTTCGATTCCCAGCTCAGCCATCCTGGAAGTGGTTTTCCGTGGTTTCCCAGTTCTCCAGGCAAATGCGAACGTTCCACCCGTGGGTCTCACGTGCAACCGTCTGAGCGACCCCGGAAAATGAGACAGTATATATATACACACCTTATCTGTCAACTGAAACTGAAAGCTGCCAAGCTGTGATTGAAAAAGGGCAGTCAGTCCCACCTTGAGCCACTAGCTCACTGGGACATTCTATAATTAATTAATTAATTAATTAATTAATTAATAAAATTACAATTTGTTTACTTCCTCCCTGTTATGCTCAACCGCACTTGGCCTAAACAGGTTTTAATACAAAACTACATTTATTTTCAGGTTTGCTTTTCAGACGAGTCATCAATACACATCTTTGATGAGAGATCTGTGTGAGGAGGCGCAAGGGTGAGAAATACAATAGTGACTGCATTGTCAAGACCGTTAAGCACCCGTTAATTGTCATGGTGCGGTCCATGAGCGCCCGCAGGATCTTTTCCAGGGGGGGGGGGGGCACATTAACAATTTTCTTGAATATAAAAACCAATATAACGTCAGCAACATTAAATTGTTTACAGAAACTTCCAGTTATAACATGTGCTAGATGACTGTCAGTAATTTCAGTTTATGAAATAATCTGGTATGATATTAAACAGTTGAATATCAACATCTTTAGAATTCCAGGGGGGGGCAAGTGCCCCCCCTCGCCCCTCCTTGTGGGCGCCCATGGTGCGGTCTATCATCAGTAGTAATGGAACCGGTCACCTGTATATTATCGAAGGAACCATGAACCAACACCAGTACATTCAGGGTCTAGAGAAACGGCTAGTTCCACATGTTCGTGAATGGTTCCCAGATGGCAAATTTGTGTTTATGCATGACTCTGCACCTTGTCACAAGGCTAAAACAACAAAGTGAAGGTTCTGGACTGGCTTGGCAATTCTCCTGACCTCAATCCGATCGAGAACCTTTGGGTCCTAATAAAGAGGAAAATTTGTGCTCATAATGTCACGAATAAGATCCAACTATCGGGCGAATTGGCCCTGCGGTTAGGGGCTCGCGGCTGTGAGCTTGCATCCGGGAGAAAGTGGGTTCGAATTCCACTGTCGGCAACCCTGAAGATGGTTTTCCGTGGTTTCCCATTTTCACACCAGGCAAATTATGGGGCAGTACCTTAATTAAGGCCAAGGCCGCTTCCTTCCAACTCCTAGGCCTTTCTTATCCCATCGTCGCCATAAGACCTATCTATGCCGGTGCGACGTAAAGCCATTAGCAAAAGAAATTGTACCGGGTGGTAACACCCTTGTGCCGCAATTTTAAATCTTGCGCCAATAAATCCTCTACAGGAGAAACCATGAACTTTAAAAACTGGATCCATTCATTAGTTTTCTCAGAAGATGTCACTACCGTAAATTTTGTGATCACAAAGTTGTCAGTACTGTGTGAATTTCATCTTGTTTTGTTTTCCATTGATCAAGAAGTGTGGACATTCTCTTATAGATGTCTCTACTAAATAACTATGACCATGCACCCTGGTGCGAAGTGGAAGAACTTTATTTGAAGAAATTTTGTATTCATAAGTTTGTTCTTTACTAAATTTCGTTCTTTCATTTGTGGGTTGGCAATATTAATCTTTTCTTTCCCCCGGTTTTGAAGGTAATCAATCAATAATTTCTGTAATTAATTTTCAGCCAATCCTGTGTTTCTTCTTCGATTTTGTGTGTAACTGTGAACATTAACCAATAAAATCCTGTGGGCGTGTCTTCATTATTCATGAAAAGTCTCGAAACTTCCACGAGGGTATAAA
This sequence comes from Anabrus simplex, assembly GCF_040414725.1. Classification (NCBI taxonomy): domain Eukaryota; kingdom Metazoa; phylum Arthropoda; class Insecta; order Orthoptera; family Tettigoniidae; genus Anabrus; species Anabrus simplex. Next base: position 353,443,807 of record NC_090265.1, read on the forward strand.
AACTGCTGATTTTCTTGCCTCTGGGCCACTCGAACAACATCTAGTGTATGGAAGTGTAGCAGTAGGCGGGAAGCGCCTCTTTCATCCGGCAGCAGCTCTTCAATAAGGTAATGGCCGCCTAACATTTTTATTTCTTGCTAGCTCAGCAGTTTAACCCGCGGGGAAGGTCCGAAGCCTTTACTATGTAACCTATCTTCAACCATGTAATTTGCCGTCGCTTTTGTAAAACTTCCTATATCTCTAACTGTAAATCGGGGATAGAGAGTGCTTTACCCTCTCGAGCTCCCCTTCATTTTGGATTTGCGGTGACTACGTTTTCGTAAGCGTTTTTCTACTCTTCCTTAAGGTGTTAAATTTATTCTGTATACGAGTCACCTCCATAGCTTGGGAATAGCCCCTGTCTCATCGGCGTAGTGCCTTTTAGGTTTTAAAATGTGTGTTTAGGAGTGCAAGTTCACGCCTCCATTCATTTTGCATTTTGGGCCATTAACTTAACCTGTTATTTTTTTACTAAGGCCCAGTAGGTTGGGTACAAGATACCCCTGTTTCTTTGTAAGTGTGCCCTGAGGGCAGTTAACGGTAGAGTTTTCTGTGGCCTTTGGTAGGCTCAGAATATCGAGAGCGGGTCAGCTCTTTTATTTGTGGTAAATGTGGCTCTAGGAGGCTTGACATTGCCAGGTGGGAGCAAGTGCTCCATGTAATTAGGAGGTTTCTGCCCTTTGGTATTAGATGTTTGTGAGCTGAGAGCTCAGAAATTGTAAACATTAGGGCTTGTGGCCCAGATTTTTAAATTGTCTCTAAATCTAGGCTTTCCTGGTCTTGTACCTGATTTGACTTGTTGTTATTTGTTAAAGTCGAAGTTTCATGTGAAAATTGTTAAGTTCTGCATTCCACGGGTATCCCTGTAACAGAAATAATAATAATATCCAGCTGAACGAAAGATTAATCAATGTGTAGCATCATCATGTTGAAATTAAAAATGACTACCTCAGATGCATTTGTAGTATGCCAGATAGAGTCCAAGCTGTAATTGCTGCGAAGGGAGGTGTTACAAAATATCAGATTTTCCTAATTTCCTTGGGTTTTTCATTATTTTCATTAATATTTCCAATGGAAATTGTGTAATATGTTTGTCAAAAGTAAATTTTATATTAATTAAATGTATATCAGTGAAGTTAATTGTGTATGTCTTATCAAATTTGAAAAATACAATTTTCACCTAGTAGCCCTAATAGTATGATCAACTACTGTAGTTCTTTTCGGAATAAGGAACAATTACTCGTTTATAAAATATATTTCTCCTTGCATTTCCTCTATTCGTACAATTAACTGTAGAACACGACTTAGGCATTTTTTTGTTGTTGACAACTAACAGCTGACGAGTGCCCCCAGAAAACATGGCAGACGTGTTGCAACTTTCCTCAGCTAGGAGCGCTGTATGAGCCCGTCCAGGCAGTCCATGTACTGTAGTATAGTATAGGTCGCTGTTTCTTAGTGTGTAGCCAATATAAATTTTTATTATATAATCACGCCGTACTTCTGTTTAATTGTAATACATGTCTAATTGTTCCTCTGGTGAAAGTTTGTTGTAAAGTATTGAATCAAAATCTCAAAAACTGGGCGAGTTGACCGTGTGGTTAGGAAAGCGCAGCTCTGAGCTTGCATCTCGGAGATGGTGGGTTCGAACCCCACTGTCGGCAGCCCTGTAGATGGTTTTCCGTGGTTTCCTGTTTTCACACCAGACAAATCCTGGGGCTGTACCTTAATTAAGGCCGTTTCCTTCACACTTCTAGGCCTTTTCTATCCTATCGTCGCCATAAGACCTAAATGTGTCGATGCGACGTAAAGCAAATCGTATATATTATATATATATTATTACCACAGTTAAGTTGGTAAACCGTCAACCTTTACTTTTCTGTCGAAATTCGCTCAGAGAGCATTAAAAACTTGCCACATTATAGCTATTTTTTTTTCAATTTTGTAATCTACCCCCTCCCCCAACACTATATCCCCCAGAACGCCGGTGCTTTTTGTTATCTATAAATTGTGTGCCCCCCCCCCAATTAAAGGCGAGGAAATAGAACATTACACCCTGGATATCCATCTACGTCGAGGTTGGTAGCAATAACCATTGCTGACACGGAACTTCAGTTACTTGTACTTGAATCGTAAACGCTAGGCCCCCTAAAATACCACTTTACTACTACTACCACTACTACTCACAATGGCGTCGCGTGCTTAAAATCTTTGGGTGTGCACACAGAGTAGACAGTAGATTTAGATTAAGAAAACGATGTATAAGTTGCCCCTCAGTCGGTGAACATGTTAAAGGCAGCCTTCTATATTGTGCTTTCAATAATAAGAATAAATAAGAATAAGAATATAGAATATAGAATAAACGAACATGAATACAAATATGAAGCTGACACTCGAAATTTAATAATAACTTACAAACCGGTAATATTGCTGTATAAAAGAAATCTTCCCGTCCACTTCAAGGAATATACATTCCTATCCTACTGAAGGGTTGCCACCATAACTGTAGTAATTTTAATTGATGTTTTCAACTACACAAGCTGAAAGTATAAATCTATTTTGTTAGCAAGCAGTTAGCGTTTCGTTCATAGCAATTATTATGCTATATCTGCATCTGGCAATTAACCACTTGGTAGCAGCCATCGCCCATTGCCTTACCGACTGCCATCTTTCGGATTTGAGAAGAACTTTAGGAGAAGGCAGTGGGAGCAGGCCAGCGGACCGTGATCACACAGAAAATTGTGCTCATATTCGCCATATCCACAGCATTGCTCCTTCCAGTTCTAGCTATGCAATACACCCAAATTTGTAGTTCAAAATGGGGTTGTGATCAGCTGGCGTGAGGTGTAATTAAAATGGAAACGGAAAGTGAATCGGCACTTAAAACTTCGTAAATGCATTCTCAATGTACAAAATCTTGTTCCCATTATACAATATCGTGTAAATTGCAATTGCTTGGGATTGCCAGGGTATTTACGTGCTCGTGTGATCCTTAACATGAGACGCCCCTGACTACTCATCACCATCCTCTCCTTGGCCAGATCTTGAGTTTCCCTACTCCAAAGGCATTAGGTTTTTCGAGACCTAAAAATTAAGGGGCATTAATGTTGTAGTTATCAGCAGGTTATCACGACTGGGTAGGAAAGGTAGCTTCCCCCTTTTGTACCTACAGCACTATTTTCATTCTTCGACGGGCCGATATTCTTCTTCTCCTCCTCCTTCGCCTACTCCTGGAGCTGATGACTTAGCTGTCAATACATTTTAAGCTGAATTATTAACAACTTTATTGAAAGATTTCCCTCCAGTATGCATTCCCTTAAAGGCACATGCACCAATGTGCAGTCTGTGGGTAGCAGAGAAGACCTCTATTATGTGATCGTGATAATCTTATCAAGTGACTGGAAGCAAGCGCTCTATATTACATACCAAGGTCACATGATTTAACTTGGGAGGTGATTGGCCGAGGCGGTAAACGCGCACTCGGTTCCCCGAAAGGCAGTGGGTTCGATTCTCTGTCAGGAAGTAGAAAATTTAGGAAACTTAATTTACAATTCCTAAAATGAGTACCAGCTTAATTCCCTGGGGGGCAAAGGCGGCTGGACGTAGAGCAAACCATTCTACCCCACCCCAAGTACCCAGGTTACGGATAATGGCAGCCTTTACCTTCCATGCCGCCAAGAGTCTTCATGGACTGTACAGAGATAACTTTGCTTCGCTTTTACATGATTGAACCTATGATATGGAGCTACTCAGCTATGGTTATATCCACTGATAAGCGCCGACAAACTTTCGGAGGTTGTTCAGCGATACCTCCGGTGGCTCGTTACAGAGTAATTGAATTTCATTTGGTTTGTTGTCCCAGTTAGATTTGTATCTGTACTGCAATGAAAATAATAAATAGTAGTTTTTGACAAACGCGGGGATGTCAGAATTGTGTCCCGCAGAAGTTCTTTAACGTGCCGGAAGCCAACGATGCCGTGATCATGGTGGTCGACATTTCGAACAATACCTGTAAGGGAACAGTTCTGCATTTGTTACCCACTGCACTGTACAGTGTACTGACAGAACAGATTGAATACATTGTGGCAAAAGTGTTCGTGTTTCGTCTGAGGGTTGTTGCATTACTCTGTATTTTGTGTTGTACGTTTTGGTGAAATGAAATGGCGTATGGCTTTTAGTGCCGGGAGTGTCCGAGGACAAGTTCGGCTCGCCAGACGCAGGTCTTTTGAACTGACGCTCGTGATGAGGATGAAATGATGTTGAATTCGACACATACATCCAGCCCCGTGCCAGAGAAATTAACCAATCATGTTTCGAATCGAACCCGGGACCCCTGTGACCAAAAGCCAGCACGTTAACCATTTAGCCATGGAGCCAGTACGTTTTGGTTATTGCATACTACAGGCTTTCATTACTCTGTGTTTCGTGTTGTACGGTTTGGTTATTGCACATTACAGGCTTTTTCACTGATATGAAGGTATTTTCACAGAGACAAGGATGTTTACTGCGTTGATGGGGTGAAAGTTCCTTTTTGGCATCATTGTAAGTAGGTGTTAATATAAGGAATGATCTTCCTTGGGGTAATCACATACATGGGATTGTTAATAAAGGGTACAGATCTCTGCACATGGTTATGAGGGTATTTAGGGGTTGTAGTGAAGATGTAAAGGAGAGGGCATATAAGACACTGCTAAGACCCCAACTAGAGTATGGCTCAAGTCGGAAATCATCCAGAACAAATCGAGCTGCTTTTCTTTGGATTTTTTCCAGTTCTTGAATCAAGTAATCCTGGTGAGAGCAGACGAGCTGCTCGACTAAGTGGTATGTTTCGAGCTGTCAGTGGAGAGATGGCGAGGAATAACATTAATAGACGAATAAGTCAGAGTGGTGACTTTAAAATTAGGAAAGATCACAAGAAGGTAAATTTTGAATTCAAGGAGACAAACAGGGGCAAATATTCGTTTATAGGGCGGGGAGTTAGGGATTGGAATAACTTACCAAGAGAGATGTTCAATACATTTCCTATTTCTTTGCAATCATTTAAGTAAAGTCCGACTCGTTGGCTGAACGGTCAGCGTACTGGCCTTCGGTTCAGAGGGTCCCGGGTTCGATTCCCGGCCGGGTCGGGGATTTTAACCTTAATTGGTTAATTCCAATGGCACGGGGGCTGGGTGTATGTGTTGTCTTCATCATCATTTCATCCTCATCACGACGCGCAGGTCGCCTACAGGCGTCAATTAGAAAGACCTGCACCTGGCGAGCCGAACCCGTCCTGGGATATCCCGGCACTAAAAGCCATACGACATTTCATTTCATTTAAGTAAAGCCTAGAAAAACAACAGATAGGGAATCTACCACCAGGGCGACTGTCCTAAATGCACATCAATAGTCATGGATTGATTGATTGATTGATTGATTGATTGATTGATTTTTTATAGTGGCTTTACGTCGCACTGACACAGATAGGTCTTATGACGACGATGGGATAGAAAAGGCCTAGGAGTTGTAAGGAAGCGGCCGTGGCCTTAATTAGGGTACAGCCCAGCATTTTCCTGGTGTGAAAATGGGAAACCACGAAAAACTATCTTCAGGGCTGCCAACAGTGGTATTCGAACCCACTATCTCCCGGATGCAAGCACACAACAGTGCGTCCCTAACCGCACGGCCAACTCGCCCGGTGATTGATCGATCGATTGATTGATTGATTGATTGATTGATTTATTGATTGATTGATTGATTGATTGATTGATTGATTGATTGATTGATTGATTGATTGATTGATTGATTGATTGATTGATTGATTGATTGGGGTTAACAAACCGAACAAATCGTAATTACATTATTACTCTGTAAAGAGCCACCGGAGACCACGGGTCCCTTATACCAATATACTCAGAAGGTATCCCTGAACAACCTCCGAAAGTGTCTTGATGGAGTTGGGCTTTATCCTGTATATAAATGAGAACAAGAAATAGCATTGTCTCAGTGAAGCTAGACTCATAATTATATGGACAACCGTCTGAGCCCTCGCAACAGCGAATGTCTTGTCTGTAATCTTTTCAAAACATTCGGTTTCAAGTTTGATTGCAAGTTGAATCAATCTAATGAAATTGCCCAATTACTAAAATTATAGTTTCTTTAATAGGCAATCACTTTGGCCCTTTTTGGGGGGGGGGGGGCTGGAGAGATAATTGAGTAATCTCCTAATATTCGATATTTTGCCTCATTAAGACGTATTCAGAGAGCAGATTTTGATCATCCTCAAACTGAGACGGTCAAGGCGTGCTCGGTTCACACAGAAGGCCGTAGTTTCGATCTCTTGTCGGGAAATCGAACAATTTAAAAACGAGCTTTTTATTCCTGGAGAAGCGCATGGCCGTGAGGTTCACTAAGCCTACACTAAAACTGAGTACCAGGTTAATTGTTGGAAACAAGGCGGCCGAGTGGGGTCGCGATCTCGCCGTCAGATAGCTCTTCAATTGTAATCACGTGGGCTGAGTGGAACTCAAACTAACCATTCTATTCCACTTAGCCGAGAATACGAACAGTAGCCTACCGAGCGTCGCTGCCAGGCCCGAACGCCTGCATTTTACGGTGTGACGCATGGTCAGTGTGACGAATCCTCTCGGCCGTTATTCTTGGTTTTCTAGACCGGGGTCGTCATCTCACCGTCAGATAGCTCAGACCCGGGTAAAAATACGCCCTACCTGACCTGGCCGGGAATCGATACCGGGCCTCCAGGTGCACTGTATCTGTAGACCATGGGGTCGGCAGAAGAAACAAATAAGTGCATAAAATACAAGTACTGCCCAATATCAGTCAGTCAGGAATAAAGAAAACGTGTGCGTGTGTAAAGTACAGTCTCCTAGAAAACGAAAATGAAATTTAGATAGTTTTTACACGCCATAATTTTAACATTCATACATTGTACATGTATTGCCAGCCATGCCTAAGGTGATTTCATGTACTGAAAATTCGAATAAATTCTGAAGAAAAAACCTACTTTCTAACCATCACAACCGAAAAGTAGATGCTGTCCATCTATTACCGTCACTCCACTGCCGCTAGAGGCGCTGAACGCAGTTTTCACTGTTTTTGTCAGAGCTGACCTGTCTCATCCTAGTACAAGGTCTTTATTTTCACGTTGTTTGGCTGTATCGAACTTCTGTTTACCTTAGCGACAGATATTTCTGGTACCGACCAATACCATGAACCCTCTTTACGCCAGGCTGAGTAGCTCAGATGTTAGAGCGCTGGCCTTCCGAGCTGAGGTTAGCTCACTCCGATGGTAGGTCTATTTGAATGTGCGCAAATACGTTCAGTCTCGAATCGATATATTTACTGGCACGCAAAAGAACTCCAGTTGCATAAAATTCCCACTTCCGCGTCTCCGAAAACTATTAAAGTAGTGATTTGGACGTAAAACTAATAACATTCTTCCCCCCTTCTTCACGTAGGCCTACGTGTCGTCACGTTAAAATTGGCACAATCCAGGTCTATGGCGATGACCTGCCGCGACTGAAAAGTTGAAATTTTTGTGTTTACAATTTCTGACGATTTTCAAATGATTAAACAGGCCATCACAAAGATTAACGCTGTCTAGATAAAAATGGTGAAAAACGACAGTGTCACCTGGGAACACCAACTGAAGGGCCATCTCAAATTGAAGATAATTCCACTGTCGTTTGCCCTGTCGCAAACAATGGCACAGACTTTTGATTGACTACGATCCACTTAGAACGCCGATTAAGTTTCATGGTCATCTGACGTCAATAGGTTGGATTATATTTCCAATTTAGACATTAAAAAAAAGGGGGGAAAATGGTGTGACGTGAATCCAAGACAAAATTTGCGAAAGCCGGCTACTATGGTTCAGCTGGATTGCAAAGATTTGTAATCCAACTCGAAGAGACTGCCTAAACAACGATGCACCAGTACGCCACACAGTGACAAAAATACAATAAATCTACACACTGAAATGGTCAAATGGAGCCACTCAGACACTGCCACTAGATGAGACAGTGCAACCATGCGTATGAAATTCGATTTTCGTTCAAATAGATGAAGGATGCTTCTTGCCTTGCCTTTGGCCGGTCTGAGGCTTGTCTTGGGTTCTCTGGTGGGAGGAGAGGGTGGCTGGATGAAAATTCGACAATTCGGCGGTAGCACTTACGCTCTCGAAGGTTTTTAGAACCGGGTACCAAATATCGAGTACAGCTCTTCCCAGTGGCGTACTTACGATTTTATTTTGGCGTAGGCTACGTATTTTTCCCGAGTACCTCCCATCACATCCAAATTTAACCATGTTGTTTCAACGCCGTACATTTTTAATGTACCGTACTATAGATATACAGTAGGTTTCGTGTTCCATGTTATGAAATAGATGTACCGGTACACATGAAACAGAAACAGCACGAGTCATTAAAACATTTATGAGAAATTTATCGAACGAAGTCAGTATGTCGGTTAGTCTTACTTTGCTTTACCAAATCATTTATCATTATCCGTACAACACATCCTCGAAGAATTGTGATCACGGCTAGCCCGTTCAGACGTGCTTCACTAGCTGAATTTCTCAGATATGTATTGAGCCTCTTCAGAGAGTAAGAACAGCATTCGTTCGTGGCCGTTGACACTGATAACATTGCCAGGAGTTGAAGTAACCGAAACACATTAGGGTAGATTTGACACACGCAGACGGACAAAGCTTCCAGTGCAATAGGCCTATGTGGCAATTGTCCTAACCGATTGAGCCGGTGGTGGATGAATTTTAACTCGACCTTCATCGTCGTTAAATCGGCGTATGCTGGGCTCAAGACGTGGGCTCCCACTAGACTTAGGTTAGGTTTACACTAGCAAGTAACTTGCGCAAGTTATTGCTGCAAATTGTTGCAACGCGCTTGCTGCTGGGTTTACACTTCATGCAAGAAAACTAAGCAAGTTACTTGCACAGGTTTTTCACAAAAAACTTGCCGATATTGTTTACATATGCTTGCAGTGCCAGTCAACCAAAATGGCGACATACAGGAGCTCTCTTTATTCTTATGAATAAGTAAAAAGAGAAGAGTTAGGAAGTTTTGGGTTAGGGACTGGATACTCAGAAGACCACGATATAAAGCCTACAATAATCTGCTGCAAGATTTGAGATTAAAGAATGCGGATAGCTATCAAAATGTTAGTATAATGTATTCATAAGACCTCGATTGTTTACTGAAATTAGAATGAAGTGGAAATGTGCTACCAGACAAAGTTTCTGTCAAACTCACAATAAACAGGTCCGCCCACTTCATATCCGCGGTAAACGACAGAGAGATGCAAATCTGTTCCGTAAAAGACTGCTAGAAAATATTATTTCACTTTCTAATTCAACTATTTAAACTTTTGATGCTTTGGCAACTTTACATTCTTAGCATGTTGGCACATTTTAAATAATACTTTAATAATTAATAATGTATTATTATTATTATTATTATTATTATTATTATTATTATTATTATTATTATTATTTGGAAGTTGCTTTACATCGCACCGTGGGAAACCACGGAAAACCATCCTCAGGGCTGCCAACGATGGGATTCGAACCCACCATCGCCTGAATGCAAGCTCATAGCTACACGACCCAAAGCACACGGCCAAACGTCAGAGCTAAGGATAGCAATTAATTGCAATTATAGCTGTAATCTTTTTAAAAGAAAGTTGCACAAGAAGAGAAAGATGCTTAGTTCTGCAACATCACTCGTCAGATACATCTGGGTTAGTACTAAGAAACATGATAATTTGCCAATTTTTATTCTGTGTGTGACCTGTATATTATATGACTACATATTTAATTGTATTATCCATGACATGAACATATTTTTCAGTGACAACACACCGCTAAAATAAATATGCAACATTTGTCGAAATCGAAATCACCCTTAAATTATTGCGTGAGAGTTGGTCACCCTAGTTGTGATAAAATAATCATTTTGCATTTACGTCCGAGTAAACACTAACATTTTATGGGTTTGGGAGTCTCTGAGGTGGCGGAATTTTGGCTCTGAACGAGTTCTTTTACGTACCGATACGAGATTGGCGTATTACAGCCGATTTGACTATTCTGGAACAGCGTCTGAACCGCCCAGCCCGGACAGTCAGTTCTGTGTAACTGAAGAAACTGTATGAAGCAATTCTCAAGTAGAATGTTACCGAACTAGTGCGTTATCTTCGTTGAGAACAGCGCATTATTTCGTGAAAATACCTACCCTTAATACCCTGCTCTATTTTAACATATATTTAAAATAAGTACCGTATATCGCCAATACCGTTAACTTGTATATGGAATGTATGCCTTCATTTGTCGCGATATGTCCTGCCTTTCAAAATGTTTATGTATTTAACGGTCTTCTTATTCTTCTACCACTTTTCCCACACTTTTCCTCAACAGCTCCGCCACCTGCTGTCATAGATGGCCTAGACATCACTGAAGAGGCGTACTAAGGAAATGAGGAGTGATGTAGTTTCCCATTGCTTTCCTCATCGAGCCAGAAGTTGCTATTACATATTAGTTTGCCGAGCCCACTAAAATGCACGCACCAACCGTCCCTATGAGCAATATTTTCATATCATACATAAGATCGGCTGCATAATGAACGAACTACCAGTATTGCTCGTACCCCACTTCTATATTGTCAAAGCCAAAGATTAGAATGAGACAGATAAGTGAAAGTAACAAATTTGTTCTAGCTCATACCAGAAGACACTGAAGCTGTGAAACTGTAGATCGTCGATGACAATATGAATCTGGTGGTAGTGGTCGTGGTTGGTTTTTTCTTTAAAAGAGGAAGTACAACTGTCTAACCACCCTCTTTCAACACAAATCAGAAAGTTGAACAGAAGAAGTCCGACCCTTCGAAGACTGAAGGCATCGGCAAAAGAAAAGGAAGGTCTCGCAAACCTAATACCGTCTGGTCGGATGATAACAAGAATTGACTAAGGAATGTCGGACAAGCAAGATGCCAGTGAGGATCCTGATGAAGTGAGTGAAAGCAATACAGCTGGAGAACGCGTGGTCGCTACCGGTACTTAGGACTATATCATATTATAACTAGCCCGTGAATGAGAATGATTCGAATCTTTAAAATACTCATACCGAGCTCGATAGCTGCAGTCGCTTAAGTGCGGCCAGTATTCTGTATTCGGGAGATAGTTTGTTCGAACCCCACTGTCGGCAGCCGTGAAGATGGTTTTCCGTGGTTTCCCATTTTCACACCAGGCAAATGCTGCTTGCTTAAGGACACAGCCGCTTCCTTCCCAGTCCTAACCCTTTCCTGTCCCATCGTTGCCATGGAATGATTGGAATGCTATGGAATGATTGTACAATAAAAGTTTCCACTCCACTGTCCGACAGCATTTAGGTCTATACCCAGCCCAGCCCCGCTTGCTCTCATAGTTTACTTATTACCCATTTAAGTCATAGAATGATTGAATTTAAGGCTCATGCATTACTGAGAAGTAGAATTTGATATTTTTTCGAATTCCTGATGGGTAATTAATAAGTAATTTAATAGCTATTTATTTACCAGATATTTTAATATGGTCGGGATGAGTGGCTCAGACGGTTAAGGCGCTTTCCTTCTGACCCCAACTTGGTAGGTTCGATCCTTGCTCAGCCCGGTGGTATTTGAAGGTGCTCAAATACCTCAGCCTCGTATCGGCAAATTTACTGACACCTAAAATAACTCCTGTGGGACAAAATTCCGGCACCTCGGCGTCTCCGAAAATCGTAAACGTAGTTAGAGGGACGTAAAGCCATTATTATTATTATTATTATTATTATTATTATTATTATTATTATTATTATTGTAATAGGAGTTGGATCTTGGCTGAGAAATAATATAATGAATGCAGAAATGTTCATACGGAACTGGAGTGCTTATCGTAGAGACAGGATAGGAATGGTGAGAGAGAGTATTCATTCTGGTGAAGGAAGAATTTGTATGCTACGAAAAAGTTAAAGATGACTAACATAAGTCCTAAGGGTTATCTCGAAAGATAATAGGCAGCTTCAGGTTTTTGGATGTATACAGACCTGTAAAGGAAGGTTGATGATGCTTATTGTTTAAAGGGGCCTAACATCTAGGCCATCGGCCCCATGTAAAGGATGGTGCTGATGCTGAATTATTTGATAAGATCATCAGCTACCGGTATGTGGGAAACGGTCGAAAAGGAACGTGATTATAGCGGGTGATTGCAATTTACCAAATGTCAGTTAGGAAGGTAATGCGAAATGGAAGCATGACCAACAAATAATAGCAAGAAAGTTAATCTGGGAAGGACAGCTAAATCAGAAAATGATGGAACCAACTAGAGGGAAGAATATTTTGAACCTATGTCCTCCCGAATGAACCTAGCACGCCTTTGTAGTTCACAACCTTTAAAATCTTAACTTCTTAAAACAAACTAGCCATGCATACAATAATTTATTACGTACATGATTTGTGGTTCGGCCAGTCTTTTGTGCTTATTCTGACATCTTCAAACTCTAGTCCACCATATGCGAAGAGAAACCGTATGGGCTCAGCCAGAGCCTTGGCATTGAAGTATGTGAGCTTGTACTTGGGCGCCATTCCTGTCTAACTGGACGAAGGCGAGCTACTGCAGCTTTGACGTGAGAATCGCGCCCGCTTGGATCGGATCTGGGTAGTTAGGAACTTGCGAACTGACCTTGAGAGTGCGTAATGACGACCACTCGCTCGCCTTCATTACTTTTTGTTTTAACTGTTATGTATCCTTAGCTAAGAGACCTCCAATTTTACATCAAAGCTGAAAGACAGAGGCATAAAAATGTATCTCAAAATATCGAATCGTGGCAGCCTTGTTGAGAAGTCAATAACAATGTTTCGCAGCTATTACGCCCCCAAATCGCCCGATTTTTGTGAACATGACTGAATAGATTTTTCATCGGTACTGACTCATTTAGAGGCCAAAGGCGTACATGGTAGTCTCAACCTACGATATCACTGGTCAACACTAAAAATGTTTCCATTTTCACACCAGGCAAATGCTGGGGCTGTACCTTAATTAAGGCCACGGCCGCTTCCTTCCAACTCCTAGGCCTTTCCTATCCCATCGTCGCCATAAGACCTATCTGTGTCGGTGCGACGTAAAGCCCCTAGCAAAAAAAAATGTTTCCCAATTAAAAACCTATTAATTTTGATTTGAAATAAGGAAATATGATGTTTGAAGCGCTTAGGTACCGATAGCTTTCATTCTCTTGAGAAACAGGAATTTGTTTCATGATGGACGCAAATTCTAACTTTTGTTACAAATACAGGTTGTCAACATGTGAGTCAAATATTTTTCATTCCTAGAGAAGCCATTGTCATTACATAAATGTCGTTTGTTCTGCTTAGGGAAACCTATCTTCTGTTATTTAAATATGTAGGTGGTGAAGTGACTTTTTCATCTGAGAAAAGTGAACTGACCCTATTAATAAAGACATCACCGAGCTCGATCGCTGCAGTCGCTTAAGTGCGGCCAGTATCCAGTAATCGGGAGATAGTGGGTTCGAACCCCACTGTCGGCAGCCCTGAAGATAGTTCAAATGCTGGGGCTGTACCTTAATTAAGGCCACGGGCGCTTCCTTCCCATTCCTAGGCCTTTTCTATCCCATCGTCGTCATAAGACATATCTGTGTCGGTGCGACGTAAAGCAAAAAAAAAAAAAAAAAAAGACATCATATTACCATTACTTCGATTGTAAAATAAATAAGGATAAACCCTGGGTACCGCACATTTGCTGTAGTTTATGTGCAGTAAATTTCCGTGGTTGGTTGAGGACATCCCAAGAGTTAGGTTGTGATATGCCTCTTTCTTCACTCTTACCGAGCGAGTTGGCCGTGCGGTTAGGCCTGCGCAGCTGTGAGCTTGCATTTGAGAGATAGCGGGTTCGAACCCCACTATCGGCAGCCCTGAACATGGTTTTCCGTGGTTTCCCATTTCTTTTGCTAGGGGCTTTACGTCGCACCGACACAGATAGGTCTTATGGCGACGATGGGATAGAAAAGGCCTAGGAGTTGGAAGGAAGCGGCCGTGGCCTTAATTAAGTTACAGCCCCAGCATTTGCCTGGTGTGAAAATGGGAAACCACGGAAAACCATTTTCAGGGCTGCCGACAGTGGGATTCGAACCCATGATCTCCCGGTTGCAAGCTCACAGCCACGCGCCTCTACGCGCACGGCTAACTCGCCCGGAGGTTTCCCATTTTCACACCAAGCAAATGCTGGGGCTGTACCTTAGTTAAGACCACGGCCGCTTCCTTCCTACTCCTAGCCCTTTCCTGTCCCATTGTCGCCAAACGACCTATCTGCGTCGGTGCGACATAAAGCCAACTCTTATCTTGACTTCTTTCCGAGCAATTGTGGAACTTTCAGTGACGTGCATTGAGAGCATTTCAATCAAGACAGTTCAACGATTGAAAAAGGGTATCGGGGCAATTTAACTCACTTCGTGAATTGTACTCGTTGAGTCGGTTCTAACTTAGAACCCAAACGTAAAATTAGAAAAATGTGGTGGAAACTTGTGGTGGCTTTCCACAAGAAAGAAAGAAAGAAAGAAAGAAAGAAAGAAAGAAATGAAGTTTGACTTCTGTCACGCTGGTTAGACTCTGTTTCTAACGATTTAAAGATAAGAGTTATTGAACGAAATGAGGCCACAGCACTAGTTGCAAATAGAGGATTGTGGTGATGTTTAGTAAATTCACAGAGACTTGCAGACTGAACGCTGAAAGGTATAACAGTATATAATGATTATGTATGTATGTATGTATGTATGTATGTATGTATGTATGTATGTATGTATGTATGTATGTATGTATGTATGTTCTATCACTTGCATAGAGTCTTTCTGCCAAATTCATATTTGCACTGTTCATTGGAACTAATCACAACCCAGTTTATACCTATTCACGTTTATTCCATTGTCGAATACGGCAGGTAAGGAGGGGCATACGAGAGTGAAACGCAGAAAGAAGAGGATAAGTGCGAAAAGAAAAACGCAGGAGGCAAAATTGAAGAGAAAACGTTGTAAAAACAAAGGGGAGTCTTACATGAATTCTAGTGGAAAACAAGTGCAAGCAAAGATATGCAAGGACTTGGCGGAGTGTAGACATAAATGTAAGGAACGTTAGATGATGTCAGGAATGCTCTTCCAGGAAACACATCCGATAACACAGAATAATAAGTAGAGGGTGAGGAAGATCAGGAATGAAGGAAATTGATGAGTTCTTGTGTGTGTTGTTACAAACATTCAATTTCTGAAAATAAATCTGAATAGGCTATGTATTTCATTAAAGAACCAGGACCTTAGAAGTGAAGCTTCCACGGTGTGAAGAATTAATTTAATTTCCGGGTTGAACCGTGTTGTACTTGTACACATATCACGTACAGCTTGCCGACGTTTCGAATACATTGCAGTATTCTTTGTCAAGGAGACTGAAATACCCCTACTCGATCCGAGGTAATCAGTCTCCCAGGCAGAAATTACACTACTAGAGTGGCCTTGATCTTGGCCTTTTATATCCTGCCTTTCTGGCTGACGTAAGCCCTGGCTGTCTCGTGAGTATTCTGGAAGGTATGTGTCACAGCCAGGTAGTGGGGGCTTGTCCACGCTGTTATCTAATGGGGTCTCGACCCGTGTGTTTATGTTGTGGTCTGTATATCTTAAACTATGAATGATAGGCATCCAAGAATTACTGAGTTTATATCCTTCTTCCAAATTTATGTTGTTTGGATGTTTCTTGATTTCGATAGCCTCGCAGATTTTCCTTTCCAGATTCCAAGGGATAGCTGCTAGGATCTTGGTCTTGTCAAATGATATTCCGTGCCTTGTTTCGTAGGAATGCTTGGCTACCGCTGAAATATCTGTGTTTTGGTTCTTGGTGTGACGCATATGTTCTTTTAGGCGGGTGGAGATCAGACGTTTTGTTTCACCAACATAACAGCGTCCGCAGCTACATTCAATGTGATATACTCCAGGGGCCTGTAATACTATTGTGTCTTTTACTGGTGGTAGATAACGGGCTAGCTTCCGGTGAAGTTTATAGATAGTTTTTATGTCGTATTTGTCCAGTATCTTGCCGATCCCGTCTGTAGTATTTTTAATGTATGGCTGTATCGCTGTTTTCGGGCGGGTCAGTTCTTCTTTCCCTTTGTTTTCTCCTACGGCGGCCTTTTCTTTGTTCTCTTCTGATTTTTTAAGGACTCGTCGGATGTTATTGAGCGAGTAGCCATTTTTCCTGAGGGTTCTCGTGAGGTGTTCTTTCTCTTCCTCGAGGTGCTCTGCGTCAGATATCGCTATGGCCCTGTTCACCAGTAATGTTAGGACAGCCTGTTTTTGTGATGGGTGATGATGAGACGAAGCGTGTAGGTACCTGTCTGTGTGAGTGGGTTTCCTGTATACTGCGTGACTCAGAGTCCCATTGGAGTTGCGTTTTACTAGGACATCCAGGAACAGTAGTTTTCCGTCTACTTCTATTTCCATGGTGAACTGAATATTTGCGTGTATAGAGTTAAGATGGTCGAGAAATAGCTGTAGGGTATTGCTCCCGTGCGGCCAGATTACGAATGTGTCGTCCACAAAACGGAGCAACATAAACACACGGGCCGAAACTTCATTACATAACAGCGCGGGCAAGCCCCCACTACCTGGCTGTGACACATACCTTCCAGAATACTCACGAGACAGCCAGGGCTTATGTCAGCCAGAAAGGCTAGGATATAAAAGGCCAAGGTCAAGGTCACTCAAGTAGTGTAATTTCTGCCTGGGAGACTGATTACCTCGGATCGAGTAGGGGTATTTCAGTCGCCTTGACAAAGAATACTGCAATGTATTCGAAACGTCGGCAAACTGTACGTGATGTGCAGACAACTACAACACGGTTCAACCCGGAAATTAAATTAAATAAAAAACCAGGACGTTTACGTTGTTGTTATAAAAGAATACATTTTTTGAGAATATTGTTCTTCTTGGAAAGTCAAGGAGTGGAATTCGTTTCTGCTTAATGACTGAAGGCGAACTGTAATAAAACGCAGTAATTAGTAATAATTGCCTAAAAGAGTGTGACAGACTTCGGTAGTCGGCACAATTCCTATCCTCGCCGATAGATGAGGGCTTCATTCATTCCGTTCCTGATTCGCTCGAATGACTGGAAACAGGTCGTGGATTTTTATTTTCAATTAGAAAGCATTGGTTTTTGTATACGATCTGATAGAATGAAGGCCACACAAACATTTCTGATTTTCTTCCACATCATTATTGTTCCATACTCATTGTTGAACATCGGGGACGTCCGAAACGGAGGCTTACTAAGTCAGCTCTTTTTTTTACCCATTTTCAACATTTGCAATATTTGGTGGATAGGATGATTTAGGATCCAGTCCTAATATCTATGTGAATTTACAGAGCAAATAACAATATGAATTTAGATGCAGTGTCCAAATCGCAATCTCCATGTGGATAATCAGCGCCACGAGGATGATGGAACCTTGTATGAGAGCCGGAAATGGAACTTGGGACTGCAAGGGTGAGAGTTAGGAACGGTAACCATTGCACTGCGAAGTAGCCTATTCTACACATAGCTTACCTATATGTAAAATTTAACACTCCTAACGTTCGGACAAAACGGTATAAGTCAACATAGAATGGGTCCAAACGGTACAAGTACAAAAAGGCAGCATGTGCATAATCATAAATCATTTCTACAAATACCGAGCCAAGTAGGCCATAATTCTACTCAATAATGTACAGAAGGCCCATGAAACTACAACTTAGAATGCAATGAAAATTATTCTTTGATAATGTTACGTGCCAGCGTTGTCGTAGCCCCCTTCGGTATTTCTTGGAAGGGATGACTAGCCAGGCTGGGGTCCTTCGAATCGGCCGCGGTCTCTCCTCTATTGTTCTCTTCTAGAAGGTTCAGCGAGAATATTCCAGTGCTCTACCGCCAGGATAGAAATAGGAGGCTAACCGTGAACAGGCCAGTCAGTGTTGGAGTTGAGTATTTAGACTGGGGCGGCAATAGTGCTGATAACCGCTAGTATCCCACCGGTATCAGAGTCTTCTTCTTCTTTTGCTACCGCTTTCTCCCACACCTGTGGGGTCGCGGGTGCGAACTGCGTTGCACATGTGGATTAGGCTCTGTTTCACGGCCGGATGCCCTTTCTGACGCCAACCCCATATGGGGATGTAATCACTATTGCGTGTTTCTGTGGTGGTTGGTAGTGTGGTATGTTGTCTAATATGATGAAAGGAGTGTTGGGACTGACAAATACACCCAGTCCTCGAGCCAGAAGAATTAATCAGAAGCGATTAAAATCCCCGACCCGGCCGGGAATCGAACCCGAGACCCTCTGAACCGAAGGCCAGTACGCTGACCATTCAGCCAACGAGCCTCCCATCGGTATCACAGTATCGTCGTGTATTGAGCGGAGTACTGTCTGTGTACTGCCTTGGAGTACCATATGTGTGTGTACTACCGTGCCTTGGAATCAGTGTGTGGAATAGCTATCCAAGTCCAAGCTCGTTTGCACCCCAACTTGTGTGCTCCCGCAATACGGTCCTATGTCCCAAGATGACGGAGTGTTAAGTAGTTCGTTCCATCTGGTTGATTATAACCCTATTTTACGACGTATGAGTGTGTAGAATAGGAGCAGTGTTAACTGTCCCTGTTGTGAGGAGTATTGCAATGCTGGCTAGCACTGTCGAGTTGTTGCTGTTGTGTGACAGCTGTTTAGTTGTGTGTTGAGTAAGTTACTCTGTGGAAAGGCCACGCGAATTGTGTTGACTGTGTGAGTGGCAGACTTTCTCTTGAACCGAACCGCGGAACAGTTGTGTTTTGTAGTTGCCAGTAGTCCTGCGTTCGATCCTGTCTGCGAGCAGCTGTTGTGTGTGAAGGAACTGAGCGTACGAGTGAAAGTGAAAGGTGGAGCCTGACAATAAGGATTACAGCCTGTACCAGCTTCCGAACTGGAGTCCTGCTGTGAGGCAGCAATTAGCAAAGTGTGGCCATTCAATACAATAGTGTGTACATAAATGTATATGTATTAATGTAGGCCATCCTAGAATTAAATTAGAATTATGAACCAGAAAGTGTTTTATTCGCAACAATAGTTTAGTCAGAGTAGGGTAGAATTTTGTTTTACTCTCCTGTGAAATCGTACAAACTGGACTTATACCCTTTTGACCTAACAAGAGTGAATTAGACACCGTAAATTGAGATATGGAAAAAATATGAATTGTCATACTAGGAGGAAGAGAAGTAAAGTGGTCTACATATGGAGATATTTGGAGTGGTAATGCCAGTGTTATACACTCCGGAGATGAGTTTACGTTGTAACATAATACTAAAGAAACGGTTAGTTACCAGAGTAATGTCAATGCACTCATATTATGAAAATTGCAACACCGTGAACAAGTGATGAGAACAGAATCAAAGTTATACTATACGTTATTTTTACTGGTATACATGATCCATGAATGATTAAGATGTCAGGTTAGAACATAGGAAAATAGTAGTTAGTGAAACCTCCGTTCCTGCAGTGAGAGCTGCTATGCACAGTGGCATCGAATCAAAGAGGCGTTGGATGTCTTCCTTGTGAATTGCCTTACAGGTTGCTTGCATACACTAATGCACTATTGAATTAGAGATAGCTGCGTTTTGGAGAAATGGCACTGTAGCCGACCCAATGAATGTACAGTAACAGTACTGCGTGGCAAATGGCTGAGATGTCATCAACCTTCTACTGGCCGCGCGAGTAACAGTTAAGCACAGGATGAGTAAGACACAAGACCTCAGCGCATTTGATGGCGGCCAGATTGCTGCTCCAGACGTATTGCCATTCTTTCTCCGAAGTTGGGCAGACAATGGGCTTTCCAGTGCTAATTTTGACAAGAGAGCACTGTGAGTACATGGCTTCGGGAAAAACTACCGCCACCAGTGTCAACTCCCATGCTGCACAGCATGTTGATAACATTTATAGCCGTTGGCTGGCTCGGTTGGTAATAGACCGGCCGCAGTGCAGCAGATCACTCGCGAATTCAATGCTAGATAACAACGAGGTGTAAGTAGCCATACAAAAACCAAACCCCACGGCACTTACCGCCCTTGAAAGGGCTCTGGCCTGCCCAGTGACCGCTGCTCAGCCCGAGGGCCTGCAGATTACGAGGGGCCGTGTGGTCAGCACGACGCATCCTCTCGGCCGTTATTCTGGGCTTTCGAGACCGGGGCCGCCATCTCACCGTCAGATAGCTCCTCAATTCTAATCACGTAGACTGAGTGGACCTCGAACCAGCCCTCAGGTCGAGAGAAAAATCCCTGACCTGGCCGGAAATCGAACCCGGGGCCTCTGGGCGAGAGGCAGGCATGCTACCCCTACACCACGGGGCCGGCAAGTAGCCATACCAATCAGAAGTATTTCCTCGCAATAGATTACAGAAGCCACCGCCGCCTCACTAGAGGACCTCTCCTCAGAACGACTGAGATGGACAAAGGAACATCACAATTGATCTCTCGAAGCACGGTTAAAGGCCATCTGGACGGATGAGTCGAGGTACGAGTTGGCACACGCCGATAGGAGTGTACGAGTGCATAACCAAGCACATGGGGCAATGGATCCCTCTTGCCAGCAGAACACATTTCATGCTGGTGATGATAGTATCCTCGTATGGAGACTGTTCATGTGATATGAAATGCGGCCGCAACGTCCCTCACCAGTGGATGATACAGGAACCTGTTGTAAGATCATATACACACATTTGTTCGCTTTCAGTACCTAGCAGGAAACTTACACATTGCACTCGCTTTTCGCACCCGAATTGTGGCCGATTGCTTCCATTAACACTCCATGGGAATGAGGATGCTTGTCAATCCTCCACGTTCTTCTGATCTGAATCCTACTGGACACATCTGAGACGCTGTTGAGAAGGATGTGCGAACCCTGGGTGTTATTCTGAAAATCTCAATGCATTATGGGAGGCTGTGCAGGGGTCGTGGATCAGGATGGCTTACCAACTATTCCAATGTACTAACGAGCCCATGTTACCCCGCATCGCCGCCGTATCACGGTGAAAGATGGCTCCTACACGCTACCACTCAGGTATCTCTGATTCAATTGCTCATCAGTGTACATGTCCAGAACAGGCTACTGTTACACATGAGGCGATATCGTGGTGAGTGGTATCATCCAGCATGCATTGTCCAGCGTCATACTTGTCGACCACCAGGCGGGATTGTGTGAGGCGCTCTTGGGTATCGTTTGCTGGTTGATATTGGCTGCTGGAGGACTTCGATATGCTACATATCTGACGAACGGGCAGGGCACGGAATAAGACGTATCCGCTGTGCTTCGAAGAAAACTTGAATACTCCTGACTACTTGAACTCGAGCGTTGCGTTGCTTGAATGGAGTGTATCATCAGAAGTGCGCTGATGGAAGTGTGCCATTCTTCGTACCACTGTGTGTATTCACGAGCCTATTGTGTCCTGAAGCGCCTAGGGTCAAGTGAATCCTCCGCAAAGGAGTCACTGCAAACAGCCCTCCCCGAAACAGAAATCACCGGCAATTATATCAGACATTGTTACAGTGCTCACCGTTCTGTTAGCATTTGTGATGATGCTGTCAGCGCCATGCGGATGTGATATCCGCCATCCCTTGGTGTCGTCACAGTTCAAGACCCATCAGACGACCTCCGATGCATCCGGTTCTCCACTGCTTCCATACTCGCATCAATGTTGTGACATTTTGTCCTATACGAGCAGCAGTGTCGCTTTACGAAAATCCACCTTCACGCAGACTCATCATTCGTCTCAGTTCTCTGCAATTCTTTTATCAGCGGCGACCAGTCTATATGGGGTAAGGTTGCCATAGGTTCAGGATGAAATACAGGACACCACATAGGCGCCTACTCCACGGGATCACTTGTCTAAATGCATATAATGGTACGGGGAAGCAATCGTGTTTTTGCTCCCGTAAAAATAAATATTCATCCTTCCCCCGTGCTCAAGACCAAAAGTTGGCGTCTGTGGTTCCAACGAGTGTATTTGGGTAATTCCATGTGAACTGTCCCATCCATTACCAAAAGACACACTTGTTATATGATTTTAATGTTAAAAAATCAAATAGAGAAATAACAAGAAACCATACTTTAAGTAAAATATCTACTTTACAGACCACTCCAAAATGAAATGTATGGTATTTGCCTAGGTTTTTAAGTAACAGATGGTACATTCCCTTTGAGAATTATTTGAGCAAAATTTTAAATACTTTGCTCTGACTTTTAAAATTCAGGACATTAAGGGATTTTTAAAAAAAAATTCAGTCAGGACGTCGGGACACATGCTCAAATTCAAGACAATCCCGCTTTTCCAGGACGTATGGCAACCCTAGGCAGAGAGGACTCACGGCAAATGATTGCAATTCTACAGCACTGAAGACACATAGGCATTGTCTTTCTAATGCATACTTTGAGGAAGCACCAGTCGATCAATTCAGTTTCAACACTGTTCTCTGTTATCCACACTTTGAGCACTCCCAATGTATTGGCGAGCAGCCGCCACTGTTGCTTATATTTTTAGCACGGCGAGACATAGCGATCCTTGGAGAAAGGTACTTCACACCCTGTATTTATTCGCCTAACATGACATTTCAGAAGACACTGCTCGGCCCAAGAATGCAAAAGTAACTCTGCAATTCTAATCATTTGTGTGTCATATCTAGCTTGGCATGTACTGAAGGTTTCACATGCGTGTCAATGTTCATGGTGTTGCAATGTTCACAAATATAAGTGTATACTGCTAGCGTAGTAATGACGTGAATAAAAAATGAGGTACAGTAGTTGGTTTGGTAATATTCCAGGCATACAAGTCAACAACTAATCTCACAGAAAGTTAATAATAATTTATGGCCTCAGCTACCGCGTGCAGGCATTTTAATTTAACGCTATTTAGGCTGCATGGGTGTCGATTTCGTTGTTATATTTTACTTTCCTCCTCTGCGAACCATGTGACCTTGCCGCGGTGGGGAGGCTTGCGTGTCCCAATGATGCAGATAGCCAAGCCGCAGGTGCAACCATATCGGATGGGTATCTGTTGAGAGACCAGACTAACGAATGGTTCATCGAAAGGGAGGTAGCAGCCTTTCGGTAGTTGCAATGGCGGCAGTCTAGATGATTGACTGATACGGCCTTGTAATAATACTCAACATGGCTTAGCTGTGTTGATACTGCTACTCGGCTGAAAGCAACGGGAAACTACAGCCGTAACTACCTCCCGAGGACATGCAGCTCTCTCTGTATGAATGATGTACTGATGATGGCTTCCTCCCGGGTAAAATATTCCGGAGGTAAACTAGTCCCCCATTCGGATCTCCGGGTGGGGACTACACGAGAGGGGGCGATCATCAGGAAGATGGATACTGACATTCTGCGAGTCGGAGCGTGGAATGTTAGAAGTTTGAATCGTTGTGGTAGGTTAGAGAATCTGAAAAGGGAGATGGATAGGCTAAAGTTAGATGTAGTTGGTATAAGTGAAGTACGTTGGCAGGAAGAACAGGATTTTTGGTCAGGCGACTACCGAATTATCAACACGAAATCAAACAGGGGAAATGCAGGAGTTGGTTTAATAATGAATAAGAAAATAGGGCAGCGGATAAGCTACTACGACCAGCATAACGAAAGAATTATTGTTGTCAAGATAGACACCAAACCAATGCCCACCACAATAGTGCAGGTCTATATGGCTACTAGTTCAGCGGATGATGAAGAAATCGAAAGAATATATGAGGAGATAGAAGATTTAATTCAATATGTAAAAGGTGACGAGAATCTAATTGTGATGGGAGACTGGAATGCAGTGGTAGGCCAAGGAAGAGAAGGTAGTACAGTAGGAGAATTCGGATTGGGACAAAGGAACGAAAGAGGAAGTCGGCTGGTTGAATTCTGCACTGATCATAATTTAGTCCTTGCCAATACTTGGTTCAAACACCACAAACGACGGCTGTATACGTGGACGAGACCTGGAGACACTGGAAGGTATCAAATAGACTTCATTTTGATTAGGCAGAGATTCAGAAACCAGGTGTTGGATTGCAAAACTTTCCCAGGAGCAGACGTGGACTCTGACCACAACTTGTTGGTCATGAAATGCCATCTGAAGTTGAAGAAATTGAAGAAAGGAAAGATTGCAAAAAGATGGGATCTAGACAAGTTGAAAGAAAAGAGTGTGAGAGATTGTTTCAAGGAACATGTTGCACAAGGACTAAATGAAAAGGCTGAAGGAAACACAATAGAGGAAGAGTGGACAGTCATGAAAAATGAAGTCAGTAGGGCTGCTGAAGAAATGTTAGGAAGGAAGAAAAGATCAACTAAGAATCAGTGGATAACTCAGGAGTTACTAGACCGGATCGATGAACGACGAAAATACAAGAATGCTAGAAATGAAGAGGGCAGAAAAGAATACAGGCGATTAAAGAATCAAGTGGATAGAAAGTGCATGGTTGCTAAGGAAGAATGGCTGAAGGAGAAGTGCAAGGATGTCGAAGACTGTATGGTCTTGGGAAGGGTAGATGCTGCATACAGGAAAATCAAGGAAACCTTTGGAGAAAGGAAATCTAGGTGCATGAATACTAAGAGCTCAGATGGAAAGCCACTTCTAGGGAAAGAAGACAAAGCAGAAAGATGGCAGGAGCATATCCAACAGTTGTATCAAGGTAACGATGTAGATAATTTGGTTCTGGAACATGAAGAGGCTGTTGATACTGATGAAATGGGAGACCCAATTTTGAGGTCAGAGTTTGACAGAGTTGTGAGTGACCTAAATAGGAACAAGGCACCTGGAATTGATGATATTCCCTCTGAACTACTGACTGCCTTAGGAGAAACCAGCATGGTAAGGTTATTTCATTTAGTGTGCAGGATGTATGAGACAGGAGAAGTCCCATCCGATTTTCGGCAGAATGTTGTTATACCTATTCCCAAGAAAGCCGGTGCTGACAGGTGTGAAAACTACCGCACCATTAGTTTAGTATCTCATGCCTGCAAAATTTTAACACGTATTATTTACAGAAGAATGGAAAATCAAGTTGAAGCTGAGTTGGGAGAAGATCAATTTGGCTTCAGGAGAAATGTAGGAACACGTGAAGCAATCCTGACTTTACGTCTGATCTTAGAGGATCGAATCAAGAAGGACAAGCCCACGTACATGGCATTCGTAGATCTAGAAAAGGCATTCGATAATGTTGATTGGAAAAAGCTATTTATGATTCTGAAGATGATAGGGATCAGATACCGAGAACGAAGAATTATCTACAATCTGTATAAAAATCAGTCTGCAGTGACAAGAATCGAGGGCTTTGAAAAAGAAGCAGCAATCCAGAAAGGAGTGAGGCAAGGCTGCAGTTTGTCCCCTCTCCTTTTCAATGTTTACATAGAACAGGCAGTAAAGGAAATCAAAGAGAAATTTGGAAAGGGAATCACAGTCTACGGAGAGGAAATCAAAACCTTGAGATTCGCCGATGATATTGTTATTCTATCTGAGACTGCAGAAGATCTCGAGAAGTTGCTGAATGGTATGGATGAAGTCTTAGGTAAGGAGTACAAGATGAAAATAAATGTCCAAAACAAAAGTAATGGAGTGCAGTCGAACGAAGGCAGGTGATGTAGGAAATATTAGATTAGGAAACGAAGTCTTAAAGGAAGTAGATGAATATTGTTACTTGGGTAGTAAAGTAACTAACGATGGCAGAAGTAAGGAGGACATAAAATGCAGACTAGCACAAGCAAGGAAGAGCTTTCTTAAGAAAAGAAATTTGCTCACTTCAAACATTGATATCGGAATTAGAAAGATGTTTTTGAAGACTTTCGTGTGGAGCGTGGCATTGTATGGAAGTGAAACATGGACGATAACTAGCTCAGAAAGAAAGAGAATAGAAGCTTTTGAAATGTGGTGTTACAGAAGAATGCTGAAGGTGAGATGGATAGATCGAATCACGAATGAAGAGATACTGAATCGAATTGGTGAGAGGAGATCGATTTGGCTAAATTTGACGAGAAGAAGAGATAGAATGATAGGACACATCTTAAGACACCCAGGACTTGTTCAGTTGGTTTTTGAAGGAAGTGTAGGTGGTAAGAACGGTAGGGGTAGACCACAGTATGAATATGACAAACAGATTAGAGCAGATGTAGGATGCAATAGTTACGTAGAAATAAAAAGGTTAGCACAGGATAGGGTGGCATGGAGGGCTGCATCAAACCAGTCTATGGACTGATGACTCAAACACACATTTTACTTTAACAGATACAGACAAAGTGACCTCAGTTGGGCGATCTATGACAAACAATTAATTTTGGCGGGTTAACACCAAATGTGTGTCCATAGATCTTTTACATGCAGACATCTTACGACATGGAGTGCCGAATGTACTTCCTTCTGCCCTTCAAAAATACGACTATTTCTATCGGGTTTTAACCCACGATCGTGGGATATAGAGGGCGACACAATACCTCTGAAATATAGAAGGAGCTTGTACGTGTATCGTTCCGAATGGGTTTTGGCAACAATTCCTTAAATTGCTATGGATTATAAGACACATTCGGGTGTTGAAATTTTGCTCCACAGAAATTCTTCAACGTGATGGAAGCGAACTAATATGAAGTTGTTGCGTTCAAACATTTTCAAATGCGATCGATCTTAGCCGGGATTGAACCCCAGGGGCTCTTGACTTGGGAGCTAGGATTGACGACCACGGTACCCTTACCTGAGTCCTGGCATTGCTTCCACTTGTGCCAGGCTCCTCACTTTTATCTGTCCTATCCGATGTCCTTTGGTCAATTCTTGTTCTTTCCCGACCCCGACGATATCAGATTGCAAGGCCTATGGAGTCTTTCATCTCCGCGCCCTTCGTGACCCTTGTCTTTCTTAGGCCAATACTTTCATTTTTCGAAGTGTGTTGGACGCCTTCAATCTTTTCAGTCTGATTACTGTTAATGGAGGATAGTTGCCTAGCTGTACTTCCTCTTAAAACAATACTCACCACCACCACTTGCCATGTTGGGAAATAGGACAATGATTAACCGGCTGTGCTACTGAGATGACCTATAAGGAAAGTTTGGAAGCAAATTTCAGCCCTGCTGTCAGAGGCGCAGCCAAAGATGGGTTACTGAGGGTTAGAACTCTCTCCCCCATGGAAATTTTACAAAAAGAAAATGAACAAAAACCGACAATAAACAGTAAAACAATAAACTAAATAAACATTCTGAGACATAATTCTGAAACAACATACTTGTTGAATATATTTTCTAAAAGGCCTCGAAAGTTGGATTTTAGATTGTAAACTGAGCAAACCGTTCGCTGTAAAACTGTTGGCCTTGATCGTATTGTTCTTGTTCTGTATTTTAATGTAATATTTTGTAGTGTACTGTAATCTGAATATCAACATAATTCACTTGTATCAGTGTTCTTATAATGACAAGTCTGGCATGCGCGCACCACACAGGCACAAGTACCTTCATTGTGTTTTATCATCATTTTCTAACTATACCCCACCTGCATCGGCCGATCCTGGCTACGCTACAGTCTGTTAATCCAGACTCAACATCTCAAACTTTTCGATTATATAATAAACTAGCAAGATACCCGTGCTTCGCTACGGTATTATACTGAAATTTATAATTGAATGTTGTTTTAGATATATAATCAGCCGAAATTCGCGATCTGAATCGTTTTCTGCGAGAATCCGCCAAAATTCGCGATCTGACTCGCTTTCTAATAGATTATGGCAAGTTTCCTCCCATCTTTATTTCCAGCAATCGATTTCGTACTTCCCAGGCTAGGTCCAGGTATTCCACCCTGTCAGTTGGGTCCCTAAATCTTTGCCATCTTTTCTTATAAGCATTTTAAATATGGAACAAATCCTTCAGGAGATCCGGCGTGGTGTCGTCTTGGGTGCCTTGCCGGTACTGAACCCGCGGCCAGACTGCATTCTTAGTCATTACCCGTCCAGGACCCGTTTCCACCGCGGTCCGCACATTTGACGACGGTCCAGAACATTATTATTATTATTATTATTATTATTATTATTATTATTATTATTATTATTATTATTATTATTATTATTATTATTATTATAGATGTTCTGGACCCGACAGCAAGATGCAAGACCACTACTTGGCGGTAAATTACATCTGCTGCCATTGTTATTGTTGAGAATGTGACCAGCACCAATGTCGCGCGTAGGCAAGTGTGCGGGATTTCTGGCGATAGGAATGACATACTTCCGTGCATTATTGACCTTATTATAGAGGTGAACAATTGGACGGTCAATCTCATTCCTATCGTTTATATCAAATGTGTTTAAATTTTTATTCATATGCCAGGAGAATCTACTGTAATATAAGAACGTTCTCCGAAGGAAAAGATGGCTGTTGAAAACGAACCCAGGAAAGATCAAAAAGATCGGTTTATGATCAGAATAAGTACATCGAAAATATACAGCCTGTTTCCAGTCATTCGACAGGGTCAGGAATGGAATGAATAAAGCCCCATCTAGCGGCGACAGTAGGAATTGTGCCGGCTGCCGAAGCACTCCTCTGGGGCAATGATCGATGAATGACAAATGAAATGAAATATTGGATAGTGTTGCTGGAATGAATGATGACAGGGAAAAGCGAAGTATCCGGAGAAAAACCTGTCCCGCCTCCGTTTTGTCCAGCACGAATGTCACATGGAGTGACCGGGATTTGAACCACGGAACCCAGCTGTGAGAGGCCGGCGCGCTGCCGCCTGAGCAACGGAGGCTCCTTATAAGTACATTATGAACAGCAAAATCAATTGGTCTCACCTCCTTTTACACCCCACCGCCGTTAAGTTTATTTACCCCCCCCCCCCCCACAAAAAAAATAAAAAGAAGGAGTGTTTCTTTATGTTTAAAGGAGATTCCAAATCCCAATGTTCACGTCTATTACCTTGAGTTTTGAGATATAAGTATCCCCATAAAAATAATTAGCTTTTTTTACTTCTTTTCACACTTCTCCCCCCCCCCTCCCCTTAAGTGAATTTTCCGGCAAAAAATACTTGTTTCTTTAATAGTAAAGGATCTTCTAAATAGCAATTATCACGACTCTAACTTCTTCAGTTTTTGATTTATGTGTCCTCATGAAAGGAATTCAACTCCTTTCCACTCCCGCCCCCCAAGATGGTTTCCCCCCACAAAACGCGTATTTCTTTGTTTTTAAAGGAGATCAAAATATCAATTTTCACGTCCGTAACAACTTTAGTTTTTATTAGATGTATGTATTCTCATACAATTAAGTCAATTGATTTTAGAATTCTTCCCCCCCCCCCTTTCATTGGATTTTCCGAGAATACGCGTTTCTTTATTTTTAAAGGAGATCCCATATACAAATTTTTAGTTCTGTATATATTCAGTTTCTGAGATATATGTATCCTCATTAAAGGCATTCAACCCACTATTCACCCTTTTACACCCCTCCTATTGGGATTTACAGAAAACGAAAAAAATACTTATTCCTTTACTTTTAAAGGAGATTCTAAATACCAATTTTTACATCTGTAAACTTTTAAAGTTTTAAGATATAGACACAATCATTTTAAAAATTCACCCCCCTTTTCATCCCCCCATTATCCGGATTTTTCAAAAACGATAATATACGTGTTTCCTTATTTTTAAAGTGGATCCCCAATACCAATTTTCAGGTCTGTAATATCTTCAGGTTCTGAAATATAAGTAGCCTCGTTAAAGGCATTCAACCTCTTTTTCACCCTTTTCCACCCTTCCTATCGGGATTTTCCAAAAACAAAAAAAAAAACGTGTTTCTTTATTTTTAAAGGAGATTCTAAATACCATATTTTACATCTATAAACTTTAAAAGTTTTGAGATATAGATACACTCATTTTAAAAATTCACCCCCATTTTCACCCCCATTATTCGGATTTTCCAAAAACAAAAAAATACATGTTTCTTTATTTTTAAAAGATCAAAGGTACCAATTTTCAGGTCTGTAATATCTTCAGTTTCTGAGATATAAGTATCCTCATTAAAGGCATTCAATCCATTTTCACCCCTTTTCACCCCTCCTATTGGGATTTTCCGAAAACAAAAAAATACGTGTTTCTTTATTTTTAATAAAGATTCTAAATACCTATTTTTACATCTGTAAACTTCAGAAGTTTTGAGATATAGATGCACTGTTTTTAAAAATTCACCCCCTTTTCACCCTCCCATTTATTAGATTTTTCAAAAACAAAAAAATACTTGTTTCTTTATTTTTAAAAGAGATCAAAAGCACCAATTTTCAGGTCTGTAATATCTTCAGTTTCTGAGATATAAGTACCGGTATTCTGATTAAAGGCATCCAACCCCTTTTTTACCGTTTTTCACCCCTCCTATTGGGATTTTCTGAAAACAGAAAAATACGTATTTCCTTATTTTTAAAGGAGATTCTAAATACCAATTTTTACATCTGTAAACTTTCAAAGTTTTGAGATATAGATACACTCATTTTAAAATTCCAACGCCCTTTTCACCCCCTTAGCGAAGGAATATCCAAAAATCCTTTCTTAGCGAGCACCTACATCTTAATATGAATCTATGCCCAAAATTTCATTTCTTTATGTCCAGTAGTTTTAGCTCGGCGATGATGAATCAGTCAGTCAGTCAGGACAAGCTACTTTATATATATAGATGTCAGAACCCTCTGAACCGAAGGCCACAATGCTGACCATTGTTATAGCAAGCATTTACTCTTTGGTGTTATGAATTATACTCGTGAAATTCTTGAACCGAAAAAACCGACCAAACCTGGTGGGCCTTGGCCTACCAAGCGAGCGCTGCTTGGCCTGAATGCTGACAGATTATGAGGTATCGCGTGGTCAACGTAACGAATCCTCTTGGCCGTTATACTTGGCTTTCTAGATCGGGGCCCACTATCTCATCGACAGATAGCAGCTACTCTAGTGGACTCACGCAGCTTGAATAGACCTGGAAGAAGCCCTCAAACCCCGATAAAATTCCCTAACCTCGCAGGGAATCGAACCCGAGTTAAGAGGCAGACTCGCTACCCCTAGACTTCAAATATAATAAAGTTAATGAATGTATCTTCCTTAATGTTGTAGCAATGAAAAGAACTATCACACTGTACTGTGTTATCTTCTCTTTGTGGTTCAACAGGAAATAATAATTCACTTCGTAATGCAGGTACGTTGGGAAGGAAGAGCTCTAATGTTATAGGGCATGGAGTAGGCAATGGAGTTGCTTTGTCACACATGTGCCGTAATATACACTGACTGACAGAGCAAATGCAACACCAAGAAGGAGTGGTTCGAAAGGGATGAAAGTTGGGGAAAAAACAGAGACGGCACGGACGAATAATTGATGTTTATTTCAAACCGATATGCAGGTTACACAATGCGCACGGCATCGACTCAGTAGGATGTAGGACCATCGCGAGCGGCGATGCACGCAGAAACACGTCGAGGTACAGAGTCAATAAGAGTGCGGATGGTGTCCTGAGGGATGGTTCTCCATTCTCTGTCAACCATTTGCTACAGTTGGTCGTCCGTACGAGGCTGGGGCAGAGTTTGCAAACGGCGTCCAATGAGATCCCACACGTGTTCGATTGGTGAGAGATCCGGAGAGTACGCTGGCCACGGAAGCATCTGTACACCTCGTAGAGCCTGTTGGGAGATGCGAGCAGTGTGTGGGCGTGCATTATCCTGCTGAAACAGAGCATTGGGCAGCCCCTGAAGGTACGGGAGTGCCACCGGCCGCAGCACATGCTGCACGTAGCGGTGGGCATTTAACGTGCCTTGAATACGCACTAGAGGTGACGTGGAATCATACGCAATAGCGCCCCAAACCATGATGCCGCGTTGTCTAGCGGTAGGGCGCTCCACAGTTACTGCCGGATTTGACCTTTCTCCACGCCAACGCCACACTCGTCTGCGGTGACTATCACTGACAGAACAGAAGCGTGACTCATCGGAGAACACGACGTTCCGCCATTCCCTCATCCAAGTTGCTCTAGCCCGGCACCATGCCAGGCGTGCACGTCTATGCTGTGGAGTCAATGGTAGTCTTCTGAGCGGACGCCGGGAGTACAGGCCTCCTTCAACCAATCGACGGGAAATTGTTCTGGTCGATATTGGAACAGCCAGGGTGTCTTGCACATGCTGAAGAATGGCGGTTGACGTGGCGTGCGGGGCTGCCACCGCTTGGCGGCGGATGCGCCGATCCTCGCGTGCTGACGTCACTCGGGCTGCGCCTGGACCCCTCGCACGTGCCACATGTCCCTGCGCCAACCATCTTCGCCACAGGCGCTGCACCGTGGACACATCCCTATGGGTATCGGCTGCGATTTGACGAAGCGACCAACCTGCCCTTCTCAGCCCTCGTAAAGTCGTCTGTCTGCTGGAAATGCCTCCGTTGACGGCGGCCTGGCATTCTTAGCTATACACGTGTCCTGTGGCACACGACAACACGTTCTACAATGACTGTCGGCTGAGAAATCACGGTATGAAGTGGTCCATTCGCCAACGCCGTGTCCCATTTATCGTTCGCTACGTGCGCAGCACAGCGGCGCATTTCACATCATGAGCATACCTCAGTGACGTCAGTCTACCCTGCAATTGGCATAAAATTCTGACCACTCCTTCTTCGTGTTGCATTTGCTCTGTCAGTCAGTGTATTATTTCGTGTGTCCGGGAAAGGCCTTTCTTTTAAACGCAAAACTGTTTATTAAAAGTCTAGTTTTTGTTGTGGTAGTAGATGAAAGTAGTTACTGAGACGTAAAAGCAACGACATTTTTATTTACTTTAGTATCATAAGTGAAACTTTTAGAGGGGGAGGGGGTTTGCTATGGTATGCCATTTGTTTGCAATTTTGGAGTGTAGTTACACTTGAACGTTGACCTTTCACTTCGTAGTGATGAAAAAATGATTCAGAATTAGACCTTGACTGAATGGTGAGCGTAATTCGGAATGTCGCGGGTTAGATTATCGGCCGGGCCAGGGATTTTAACCGTGTCTAGTTAATTACCCTAGCTGTGGGGCTGGGTGTTTCTGTTTACACACATCTTCATTTTTACACCACAATACCATCCACTTCAGAAACACTTACCAAGTGAGTTGGCTACGCGGTTCGAGTCATGTAGCTGTGAACTAATATTCGGGGGAGAGTGGGTAACAACCCTCGCTCAGTCCGAGGGAAAACCCGAACCTGGAGGGTAAACAGATGATGATGATGATGATGATGATGACTTGCTTCTAAAAGGGCTGATGTCATTTAAAACAAATCAAAATTGAGATAGTAACAGATAGAAACGCGTTTAATCCTGGCCTACACTATACCAGGTGACCCTCCAGCCCCGTAGAGTCCCGTATGCACTAATGATGAATGGGATGCCTAGTCACTTATTTACAGAGGAGCCCTACACATATCAGTCATTTTACTACAGTCCTTTTGTAACAGGGTGCGTTTGTAAATACGCCAAAGATGCAGAAAATAAAGTTAAATAACACATTGATGTGTACACGTACAGAAATTTCACTCTACCAAAGAATTGCTTGTATGTGGTACGTGCCTTGAACGATCCATTAGCTCCTAATTTCAACTCCCTTCGGCAAAATACGTATATAGAGTGCAGGTGGCTATTTGGAAACTCCTGTGCATACCGTCTGCAAGCTTCGCCTGCATTCCGACCAGATTCTCCGTAGATTAAATTTATGTCTGTATATTCGTCGTAACTGGTAGAGCCTACGCAGCTCAGGCGGCAGCGCGCCAGCCTCTCACTGCTGGGTTATGTGGTTCAAACCAAGATCACTTCAAGTGAGATTTGTGCTGGACAAAGCGGAGGCGGGACTGGATTACTCCGGTTTTCACTGTCATCTTTCATTCCAGCGACACTCTCCAATGTCATTTCATTTGTCAGTCATTAGTTGCAGCTAGCACAATTCCTATCCTCGCCGCTAGATGGAGGCTACATTCATTCCATTCCTGACACTGTTGAATGACTGGAAACAGGTTGAAGAGTTTCATTTTCATTCGTCGTCATTGAATACGCCATCGTCGATATCTCGACAGCAACTGTAGTACTGCTGTACGAAATACCAGCTTATTACTATGCGTTCGAAAACGAGGCTTACTAACGCAAGGGGGCGCATTAGACGGGTAGTGCTGAGGAACATACAACGAGCGGCCATCCGGTTGTTATCTCTTCGTATTCTGATGTAACCTGCTTCGGGCAGTAATACCCCTGTGAAAATCAGTTATTAGACCTCCCATTCATCATTAGTGTATTTGGGACACTTATAAGTGGAAAGTACAGCGCTGGTGGATCACCTGGTGTATACAATTTGCTTTAAGTCGCACGGACACAGATAGGTCTTATGGCGATGAACACTACAATATATTAAACGGGCCAATGTGACTGATACATGTTAAACGAACAGTTAACGTTTAATGAAATAAGCCCTTGTCGATAATGTTTGATTACCGACAAATATTAGAGACTTGGGAATTTTTTTAAAAAGCGATACAAATTTTGGTATTTAATAAGTTGATTTGATTTAGCCTCCGTGGCTCAGATGGCAGCGGGTCGGCCTCTCACCGCTGAATACCGTGGTTCAAATCCCGGTCACTCCATGTGATATTTGTGCTGGACAAAGCGGAGGTGGGACAGGTTTTTCTCCGGGTACTCCGGTTTTCCCTGTCATCTTTCATTCTAGCAACACTCTCCATTCTCATTTCATAGCATCTATCATTCATTAATAATCACTTTGGGAGTGGCGACACCATCGTACTAACAGCCTATATGTGCTTCATTCATTACATCCGGGTCAATGACTGGAAAACAGGTTGTAGGTTTTAATTTCAATAAGTTGATTTCGACAAAGAATGTGTAAACTTATTTAAGGTTAAATATTTCAAACATTGTTGGAAAATTATTAGCAAAATTTCAAATTCTCATAGCTCGTAAACAGCTGTATTTGGACGTTTGTCCTTTTAGAACCAAGCCACAGAATTTAACTGTTTTGTAATATTATAGCGTATGTATGATAAAGGGAAAGAATAGACACATTTTTAAGAAAGAA
Source organism: Anabrus simplex (assembly GCF_040414725.1). NCBI lineage: Eukaryota > Metazoa > Arthropoda > Insecta > Orthoptera > Tettigoniidae > Anabrus > Anabrus simplex. The sequence goes on from NC_090265.1 coordinate 353,478,984, forward strand.
TAGATGTATTTTCATAAGGTAATAAGTAATTTACTTGCTATGGCATCTACAGTCTTATGCATTATATTTATGTCAGATCCTCAACAACTCTGCCATCTGCTGTCGTAGATGGCCTCTCCATCAGTGAAGAGGCATGGTAGGAAAATGAGGAGTGAGGTAGTTTTCTGTTGCTTAGCAAGTCTGAATGTTGTCAATGTAAGTTGTTGAAGAGACTACAAATATGCACTAGATTCTGCCCAAGTCTTCACCAGTCTTCGACAGGTGGCCGCCTATCAACCACAGACTTTATGGCAGGAATAGAGTACACCTTGTCCACGATTGACTTCAGGTTGGGTCTACCTTCAACCAGGTTCTGGTGTGTGAAGAGATTATAGGATTCATGCATTCCAGCGAAGTAAACATCAGCCCAGGTGAGCTGTAATATTAAAGACAATTGGCTCCTTAGATAATACACAACATTATAATACAATGAAGAAAATAATCAGACCTATAGAGGTACGGATACATTAATGGATGCTCAAGGAAGGATCATGGGTCACTGCAACTGTAAATTTGAAGGATTGGTACCGACATTCTCTTAGAAAAAAATATGTTACCTGAAGAACTAAGTTGTCTGCAGTTGCTTATTTCGGATAGGCCCATTAAGTGTATGGTATAGGGACATAATACAAGTATTTAAGCATACTGGAACGTGAACATGACACTTTTTACTCCTTAGAAGAGATCCATTTAGAATTATTATTCATGCACTTCTATTTACTAGATGAGTGTTAAAAATAAAAATAATGCAATGTACAGCTCTACATCTACAGTAATGTAGATCAATGAAAGTAATTTTATCTTGTAGAATATGCTAGCTAGGTACGTTTAACCTACTCAATTTTTTCCAAGGACTTCCACTTTTTCTGAAATGTCAAGAATATACAGACAAGAAGAGTTACATTATAATACATGTCTAAAAGTGAGTAAGATTTCTGTCAATAAGTTGCGTACGCTAGTAAAATTAATTTTAAAGATAGTTTCTTCTTAAAATATCAATATTTTATATTTTAAAATGTTAAAATAACGGTTTTGATTAAATATATATCCATTTATTCTATAAAACTACATGTTTTGCAACATCTAACCAAGAATCAGATATTTAATGAACGTGTTCTAAGAAAAGTTTATCAAAATTTCTTTTTAAAAAATCATTCAGCTAATTTTGCCACACATACATAGAACGTGTTACTTTTGATTTATCATTATTATTTAACTTAGAAATAATTTCCCATTACAAGTTGTAATGTTAATGCCTCTCTTGCAAATGGAAGTTCAAGAAATATAATTGTACTAGCAGTTACCCATGGCTTCTCTCCCGTAGATTTCGACATCTGATAAAAGTAATCGTCCCTCGGTACTGTACTAAGACATTATCTGAAAATCCCTAAAGTATAAAAACTCACCGAAGAATTGAGTTTCATTTACCCCGGCAAGTCTTTGTAAACCACGTTTGTTCTATTGCCTTTTGGGGCTAAGATGCGACTTAGAACCGTAGGTGTGAGAAATATTCTTCTCTCAAGTCGTAAAAAAATGTTTATTTTTAAAGTAGATTCCAAACACCACGTCAGTAACGTCTTCAGTTTGTGAGATATATGTATCCCCATAAAAATAATTCAACCCCTTTATCAGTCCTATCCTCACCCCCAATCCACCTAAGTAGATTTTACGAAAACAAAAAATACATCTTTATTTTTAAAGGAGATTCCAAATAACAATTTTCACGTTTATAACATCTTCAGTTTTTGAGATGCAAGTATCCTCGTAAAAATAATTCAACTAATGTCTCAATTATTCCCACCTATGTGGATTTTCCGAAAACAAAAGAATCGTGTTTCTTTATTTTGAAAAGAGACTCCAAATACCAATTTTCACGTCTGCAACACATTTAATTTTTGAAATATAAGTGTCCTCATACAAATAATTCACCTAATTTTTCAGTTCTTTCACCCCCTTAAGTGAATTTTCCGAAAAAAATAATACGCATTTCTTTAGTTTTAAAGGAGTCTCCAAATACCAATTTTCACGTCTGTAAAATCTTCAATTTTTGAGATATCAGCATCCTAATAAAACGAATTCCACTCCCTTTTCAGTCCTTTTCACCCCCCTCTCTTAAGAGTTTTTCCCGAAACAAAAAATATGGGGTTTTTTATTTTTAAAAGAGATTAAAAGTGCCTGTTTTCACGTCTGTAACATGTTAAGTTTTCGAGATGTGCTGTCGATACGTTCATTTTAAAAATTCATCCCCTTTTTCAGTTCCCCTTAAGCGGATTTTCCGAAAACAAATTACCTGTGTTTCTTTACTTTCACATGTATAAAATGTTACCTTTCTGAGAAATACTGTAGATATATATAGTCTTTAAAAAACTCACCCCCTTTGTCAATGCCGTTCACCCCTATAAAACTGGATTTTCCAAAAGTAAAAAAATGTGTTTATTTTTAAAGAAGATTCCAAATACCAATTTTCACGTCTGTAAGATCTTCAGTTTTTAATATATAAGTATCCTCGTAAAAAGTATTCAACCTCTTTTCACCGCACCCTCTTTAAAAGGAATTTCCGGAAACAAAAATACGCGTGTTTCTTTATTTTTAAAGGAGATTCCAAATACTAATGTTAACGTCTTTAAACTGTTAAGTTTTGAGATATAGATACTCATTCTAAAAATTCGCTCCCCTGTTCACCCCGTTAGCGGTGGAATATCCAAAAATCCTCCCTTAGCATGTACCTTCATCGTAATATAAATTTAACATCCTAAATTTCATTTCTTTATGTCCAGTAGTTTTGGTTCGGCGATGATGAAGCAGTCAGTCAGTCAGTCAGTCAGGACAGTAATTTCGTATACTGTACGATCCCGCCCGTATGTGTGTCTTACCCTACAGTTTTCTTTCCCAAACAGCAGACCTAAGTCATAATATGTTTACCATACCGATTGGGAAAGAACTTTGAGTTAAACGGCATTCAGAGTGTCACAGTTCATCCCAGGTACCCCAAAGACTACGAATTCGTCACTAATATCGTCATTTTCGTACTTTGCGACATTTTTTCACCTTCTCACCCCCTGTGTCATGGGGACAGAACTTAGACTTTTAATAAGTTTTAAGAAACACATCATAATCTTCAGATGCTGTTGGGTAGGTAACCCGCTGATCAGACTTGCTGTTTGCTTATCTTCCCCAATTTTTCACCCCTTAGCGCCGAACTACCAATCAGATTTCGTTCAAACCACTTTATAATCCCTCTCAGATGTAATAAGAAAAAACTGTGAAAATTTCAGCGAAATCGGTCCAGTAGTTTTTGAGTCTATTAGCTTCAAATATACCAACATCCAATTTTATATATAAGATATGTATATATAATATAATGAAGGAAATAATCAGACCTATAGAGGTACGGATCCATTAACGGGTGTTCAAGGAATTCTTGTGTATTCCATTCGGTATTCAGTAATTAATGGCAGTTTTTATCCTATTAGGGAGTTATAGGATAAAAATAGAGTACAACTAAGTAGTACTGTAGTGTAGTATTATATTAATTACCTTATTGTAGTGTAATCTTTGAGTACTATTCTAGACAATATTTCTTTCCTTTCATATTTTTGCACATAATTATTTTATTTTCCGTTTTCCTTTCATTTTCCGTAAAGAATGGCTAAGGAGTGCAAGTGTAGGAACTGTGGGTGTGGCCAGGCATTAAGGAGTGTGAGAGAGGAGTTGGAGAGTCTGAGGGAGATAATTAGGATTATCTCAAAAGACAGGAAGGAAAGTAGGCCTCCCTCAAATAATGTACAGGATACAGTAGGTGTAAAATAGGGATGGGCAGGAAAGGGGGGAACTGTAGAAGACAGGTGTCTAATGTTCTAGGGGGAAGAAGATTGCAGGCTAAGGTCTCAATTCAGGACAGGTGTCTGTGAGAAATCGGTACGAGTCACTGCAGGCAGAACAACAGAGGGAAGATGAGGAACAGGGAACTGTTGTTGAGAAGTGTGGAAATAGGAGGAAGAGAGATGGTAAGAGAGAGAAATGTAGAGTAGAGGATAGGAAAAGTCAAGTGGAACAGGGTCATGGGATGGATAAAAGGAAGGAGGAAGTAGCTGCTGCAGCTGTCGGTAAAGATAGGCCTGACCAGGAGGGGAGAGTATCAATTGAGGTGGGTAGGGTTGAGGCTCTGGTCATGGGGGATTGCAGTGTAAGACATGTGTAGAAAGTGTGTGGAGGAAAGGGAACCAGGGTATAGTGTTATCCAGGAATTACGTTGATACAGATGTTCAAGACAGTAGAAGAGAAGGAGGAGGGGAAGTAGAAGGCGGTAGTGCTTCACGTTGGTACCAACAACGTAAAGCAAGCTGGTATAAGTACCAGCATAGTTGGGGATGTGTGGGATTTGGTAAATGCAGCACGGGAGAAGTTTAAGGAAGCGGAGATTGTTATCAGTGAAATACTGTGTAGGAGGGATACTGACTGGAGGGTGACTGGGGATTAAAATTAGACTACAGAGTGGTTATGTGGGAAACTGGGAGTGATATTTCTAGATCCTAATGGGTGGTTAGGAGATAGGGGTTTCCGCTCAGATGGCCTTCACTTAAACCGCAGTGGTACGTATAAGTTAGGAAATTTGTTTGGAAGGGTTATAGGAAGGTACATTCAGGGTAACGGGGTGGTCCAGGGGACGGTGTTAAGGGTACAGGGATCTGGAAGTCAAGTAGGGATGACATAAAAATGTTAGTGTTGAACTGTAGAAGTACTGTAAAGAAAGGGCTAGAACTAATTAATTGGAGTGTGTATCGTAGAGATAGGAATGGAAGGAAGGGAAGTCTTCATTTTGGTGAAAGTAGGAATTGTAAGCTACGAAAAAGTTAAAGATGACAACCATGAAATTCTAGGTGTAAGGCTCATTTATAAAGGTAATAGGTAAATTGATATCTTTGGATTGTATAGACCGGGAAAGGGTAGCGCTGACGCTGATCCAGAATTATTTGGTAAGATACTCAGCTATGTGTGAAAGGACATGGAAAGGAATGTGATTGTAGCGGGAGATCTGAATTTACCAAATGACAACTGGGAAGGTTATGCGAACGACAGGAAGTATGACCAACAAATGGCATATAAGTTAATATGGTAAGGGCAGCTGATTCAGAAAGTGATGGAACTAACTAGAAGGAAGTAAAGAGGTAGTAAAGAGGGGATATATGTCTCTGGTAAGACCCCAACTAGAGTATGGTTCCAGTGTATGAGACCCTTAATTCAAGAACTGTAAAAAATCCAAAGAAAAGCAGCTCGATTTGTTCTGGGTGATTATTATTATTATTATTATTATTATTATTATTATTATTATTATTATTATTATTATATAACAAGTGTACCGTCTCATTTAGAAGCTTTACAAAAATGTTGCAAAGTTTGGGCTGGGAAGAACTGGGAGAAAGAAGACGAGCTGCTTGACTAAGTGGTATGTTCCGAGCTGTCAGCGGAGAGATGGCGTGGAATGACATTAGTATACCAATAAGTTTGAGTGGTGTCTTTAAAAGTAGGAAGGATCACAATATGAAGATAAAGTAGGAATTCAAGAGGACAAATTGGGGCAAATATTCCTTTATAGGGAGGGGAGTTAGGAATTGGAATAACTTACCAAGGGAGATGTACAAAAATTTAATAATAATACTAATTTAAGAAAAGGCTAGGAAAACAACAGATAGGGAATCTGTCACCTGGGTGACTGTCCTAAATGCAGATCAGGATTGATTGATTGATTGATTGATTGATTGATTGATTGAAGTGGGGTGCGTTACAAGAAGGGTAATCCTTGCCTAAAGCCTTGTTCACTATAGTATTTCCTATCAGATTTTTTCTCTACTTATTTAAGTAATAGATCGAACTTAATTAAATCAATTAATTCTTCCTACTTTGTTGGCATTGTACTCACAGTTTGTTAACTTGTTTTACAATAACAATGAACACATCTACAAACCCTGCCACCAGCCAAGTGTCCCCCGTTCTTCTTAGCCAGTTCCTCCAGTTTGTCCATGTACAAGGGTACCGTCTCATTTAGGAGCTTTTCCTTCTTCTTGGCCTTCAAATTTGGGTCAGGCTCGAAAGCATATGCTGCGCATTCTGAAACATAGATAGATAGATAGATAGATAGATAGATAGATAGATAGATAGATAGATAGATAGATAGATAGATAGATAGATAGATAGATAGATAGATAGATATATACATACATACATACTGTACTGGAATTGACCGTACATCAAGTATTTCTTAAATAAAATACGTCAGAGAATTTATAAAGTATTAGTGAGTGTACTTTCAGCGCTCATACTAAGTCTCGCAGGAGCAAGTAGTCAAGCCGCACAACTCTACTGTCGTCATCACACAGACAGCGTGGTGTCAAGGACAGGTTGCGTTATGCGATCAGGAATCACCCCTCCAAGAATACTTTCTATATCCTAAACCAAGTGAAGTATCGATTCAGACAGAATGGAACTTTACAGTGCACATGCCAAATGTCTCCTCATGTTAATTTCTTGAAAATCGATCCAGGGATTACGGAGATATTCAAGATTTAAGAACATTACGTCGGAGCTAGATCTATATAAAAGGCCATCGCTCGAATTAGCTCTCCCATACATACAGATAAATTAATACACGTAACAGGAAAACTGAAAGTAATTGAAGATAGGATAATGTATAAGATCACAGATGGTTAGGACAAATATGTAAATATCATGTGCATGCACTGAAATAAATGACGAGCTTAGCAGTCACAGCGAGAAAACGTACATGCTGTCCGGCTCCATGGCTAAATGGTTAGCGTGCTGGGCTTTGGTCACAAAGGTCCCGGATTCGATTCCCGGCAGGGTCGGGAATTTTAACCATAATTGGTTAATTTCACGGGCACGGGGGCTGGGTGTATGTGTAGTCTTCATCATCATTTCATCTTCATCACGACGCGCAGGTTGCCTACGGGAGTCAAATCAAAAGACCTGCATCTGGCGAGCCGAACTTGTCCTCGGACACTCCCAGCACTAAAAGCCATACACCATTTCATTTCATTTCAACGTACATGCTTCCCGCTGACTCACTCTCCTCGCCAGTAGTGATGGGACATTCGATTCATTTTACTGAATCGATTCATTTGATTCCGTTCACGTTACTGAATCGATACAGTGATCCGATTCACGGCACATTAGAGTCGCCGCTCCTACTGCATCTGTGTAGTATGTACTGGTAAGACAGCAGCAACAGCATTCAGTGCTCGCTGCTGCCATCTGGTCTTCATACTATGAACTCCTTCCTTAGAGAAAATGCTAGTCACTCTAATGCATCGAAGGTTTCCGGCGACGCAGGATGGGAAAGGTCTGGGATTAGGAAGGTAGCAGCAATGGCCTTAATTAAAGTACGTCCCAGCATTTCCTGGTGTGAAAATTGGGTAAGTACGGAAAACCATCTTAACGGCTGCCGACGGTGGGATTCGAACCCACCATCCCCCGAATGCAAGCGCATAGCTACGCGATACTAACCGCACGTCCAACTCGCTCAGTCATTTTTGAAATATGTATTTTTCTATCAGGAGATAATTTTTTAAATCGTCATATTTTATATAGGCTACCCGAGGTGTACAGTAGTCCACTGGTTTTCTGATTCAACATATTGTTGGTTAAGTTATTGCGTCATTCGGCTCACTTACTGTCCGCATATGATTGAAGTATTGTGCAACGATGTGACACACGAACTGAGAGAATACTGAGCCGTTCTTCGCAATATAAAACAGGCACGTTTGAGTGGTCAGGAGCATGACTCATAGTCATAGGGCAGGCTAGAGTCGAGTTTAATTAATTGCCAAATGTCAACTAAGTTATAATACTAAGATTCATTAAACTAATGAATAGTATAACCTAATAGCCTACTTACTAGCTACTTTAGAATTGTGCTTTGACTACCTTTTTAACACTCCAAATAAATCCATCTATTATTTAAACCTCTCTGTAAGAAGAGGACAGTGAATGTAAGTGGGTATTATTTTCAAATGAGCTGAGCTCGAGAGTCCATTATAGCATACGATTCTTTCAGTGTACCATGGCTCTATATGTATTGCTTCAGAGGAAGTTCGGCTCTCCGCCAGTGTCCAGTGTGCCGATAAGGAGCCGTGTGTAACTTGTGTCTCACTGAGTCGTGCTTGCGCACGATTGTTTCAGTGTGCCATGATTCACTGTCTCGCTGCAGCGGAAGCTCGGCTCCCCGCCAACGTCCAGTGTCCCGCTAGTGAGCCGTGAGTGCGCCACTCAACACTGTCCGCTGGGAGTAAGCTGAATCGTGTCCCGTGAGCTCGCCGTTCCTGTGAATCGATTCACTCGGACACTTGAATGAATCGATACACTGCTTCGAATCATGCATTCACCGGGCTGAGTGGCTCAGACGGTTAAGGCGCTGGCCTTCTGACCCCAACTTGGCAGGTTCGATCCTGGCTCAGTCCGGTAGTATTTGAACGTGCTCAAATACGTCAGCCTCGTGTCGGTAGATTTACTGGCACGTAAAAAGAACACCTGCGGGACTAAATTCCGGCACCTCGGCGTCTCCGAAAACCGTAAAATAGTAGGTAGTGGGACGTAAAAATATAGCATTATTATTATTATTATTATTATTATTATTATTATTATTATTATTATTATTATCATGCATTCAGTAGCCAACACTACTCGCCAGGCTATCTGTATTTTCCAAGTACCAGTCAGGCCTTTCCATGGTTTGGCTGCTGTCTATAAGGGATCGTGGTTCCACGGTTAGGTCGCTGCACACGAGGGATCGTGCTTCCATGGTTTTGTTGCTGCACACGAGCGATCGTGTTTCCATGGGTGACTCGCTGCCCATCAAGGAGATCTATAGAAACAACTACACTGTAACCAGCACAGTCCTAAGATGAATAAATTCAGTTTAAAGAATTTGGAACTCATTGTAGTTAGGACCTCTCTCTGTACCCAGCTCCAGGTCTACATCCAGTGTGCCTTGTGATAAAGATATCTTTACTCTCCGAAATATCTAGTCGTGCATTATTATCAAATAATTTCCTGGTCTCAAAAAGGACTGAGTGCATGGTACTGTATAAGTTCCTCCCAGGTACACTTTCCTCAGAAACAACTCAAGCTATACTGTAGATATGTTTGTTGTGGGTATCCACAGAGTTTGTATCTACATGAGAGGTGAATCTTCTTCTTTTTCTACCGCTTTTTCTCACACCCGAGGGGTCGCAGGTGCAAAATGTGTCCCACATGTGAGTTTGGCCCTGTTTTACGGGCGGATGCCCTTCCTGACGCCAACCCTATACGGAGGGATGTAATCACTAGTGAGTGTTTCTGTGGTGGTTGGTAGTGTAGTGTGTTGTGTGAATATGAAGAGGAAAGTGTGGGGACAAACACAAACAGCCAGTCCCCGGGCAAGAATAATTCATCCGAGGCGATTAAAATCCCCGACCCGGCCGGGAATCGAACGCGGGGCCCTCTGAACCGAAGGCCTCAAAATTGACCATTCAGCCAATGAGTCGGAGAGAGATGAATTGTATTATGTTAATAATTAAAACTAAGTTTTTTTTTTTGCTAGTTGCATTAAGTCGCACGGATACAGATAAGTCTTATGGCGACGATGAGACAAGGAGGGGCTAGGAGTGGGAAGGAAGCGGCCGTGGCCTTGAGGTACAGCCCCAGCATTTCCTTGGTGTGAAAATGGGAAACCATGGAAAACCATTTTCAGGGCTGTCGACAGTGGGGTTCGAACCTACTATCTCCCGAATACTGGATACTGGCCGCACTTAAGCGACTGCAGCTATCGAGCTCGGTAAAACTAAGTCTGATAAAATATTTAATGCTAGGAATATAAAATACCATGCACTCATTCGTTTTTTCTTTTTTTGCTAATTGCTTAACGTCGCACTAGCACATCGAAAGTTTTCGGCGACATAAGGATGGGAGAGGGATAGGATTGGCAAGGTAGTGACCGTGGCCTTAATTAAGGTACAATCCAAACATTTCCCTAGTGTGAAAATGGGAAACCACCGAAAACCATCTTCAGGGCTGCCGAAGGTGCGATTCGAGCCCACCATCTCCCGAATGCAAGCTCACAGGTACGCGACCCTAACAGTACGGCCAACTAGCTCGCTACTATTTTTTTATTGAATATGCATATGAACATACAGTATATTATTATTGTTATTATTATTATTTTGTTAAGGATGAGGAACATGAAATTCTACGTGTAAGGCTCATCTCTAAAAATAATAGGCAACTTGAGGTTTTCGGGGTGTGTAGTCCTCGAAAGAGTGGCGCTGATTCTGATGTGGATTGTTTGAAAAGCTAATCAGCTATGTGAGGAACAACACAGAAAGGAACCAGTGGCGGCGCGTGACTTTCATCACTGGGGGTTCAAAAGAAGAAAAAAATGCCTTCCCCCCCCCCAAATCTCTCCTCTCCCCCTCTCAGCCAGCTTCTCTTCCATCGTGGGCCGTAACCTCCTAAACTAAGATGACATAAGTTCTAGAAATGTGATCAAATACGAGAGGAGCAGAAAATACGGTAGGCCTATATGCCGAGTTTTACCATATGCAAAATAAGAAATAACTGTTTCATTGAAGTCCGCAGAGTCTCGAACAAAGTTCCTTTCAATTGACAACATAGCAAGAGCAATAAGTCTATCCTCGCTCATTGTGCTGCGCTAGAAAGTCTTTATTCTCTTCAGGGTAGAGAAACACCTTTCTGCTTCCGATGTCATGGGAATAGTAACAACTATATTTAAAAGTTTTCATTGGTATTACCTTGCCGCTATTCTTTGCCTCAATGATTTTTGAGTTAAGTTCCTCTCCAAAAGGTAATTATTCCAAAGAAGGCAAATGAATAGATGTTTAGTAAGTAATGACGTATTTGGGACAAGATATTAATTGGAATTTGACAGTTTAATGTGACTTTTGGTAGTAACGATGCTTTTCAACACTAGCGCTAGTTACGTGCACTATTCTCTGTTGCCTAGTCAAATTCCCGTAAGGCCAACAGATGGCAGGCACATACCCCAACACCAACAACACGACTATACTGAAATTCAAGTTAAGAGCTTAGGAAAAGTATCCTTCCGCACGTGAGCACGTCCCCTGTTCCCCCTTCCCGTCTCGTCATCGTTCTCCATCTCCGCCACAACCAGCTTATCATTAACGCCGTGCGTCCATCTGACAAGTACAGTACTTCATTCTGAAATAGTGAAGCATCAAACGAAATCACTGCCTTTCACATAGCTGTACTTTGATTACGTGCCATACCTATTTATTCCTCCATTGACCATATAAAACCTACAGATTACTGACGAATTCCGAGGCAAGAGAAGCAAGAATTATTTTTGTTTCATAATGCGATTTGTGTGAGGCACATGGAGACTTACAACATACGTATACGATTCCGCTCTCTTGCAACGACTGTCAGTGGCAGCTTCTCATAGTTAAAAAAGCTGAAAAACCCACCGGTGAGTGGGATTGCAAAATACAATGCTTCCAGGAATGTTGTAAATATTGTAGTCTCGTCATTCGGAAGGTAAAAACGAACTCATGATCCTCTCATGACAACATTTCTGTAGGTAGAGTGCGGTTGCGAATATAAAGTAAAGTACACATTATTATTATTATTATTATTATTATTATCATCGAATACGCCAAAGATCCTATTCCCATACCGTGTTAAGGCCCTTCCTGTTTTATTTACGGCGAGTGCTGAGCTGACACATCGTTCTTTCCCTGGAGACTTGGATTTGCCATTCCAAGCGAGCTGCGTAAACACTGTACACAGAAACGCCGATCAGCTGCGCGGACTTTTTCACGTCTTCCATAGTCCACAGTGGATTCTAATCTCGTAGGCTACTGTAAACGTTTAAAACAATTTGGTTTAGATTTTCTACTTTATTTTCCTCTACTTTTGTTAGCTTTAAAGTATTTCACAGGGGACTCAAGCGTCACAGCATCACACACGTCTTGCTCACAGCTGGCAGCCATTATGAATACTGAACAGTGAACACGCTGTTGCAGCCAGTATTGCCAACAGTTTTCTTGGATCCATCTTCAACGTCCCACCTATTATGCGAACTTATCAACAGTGGAATGAACTCGAACAAACTTACTAAGTACACAGTGCAATAAGATATCAATATCATATTAAATTATTATTATTTTGCTACATACACCACTGAGAACAATAACTATTCACAGCCATCTACGTATGAAATATAAGAGTTGGTAACGAACCCGAATAACATACAACCTGTGATATATTTTCCATATTTATACAGGGCAAAAATTTTAATTCATCAAGTCAGTTTACCAGAATATCTAACCAAACTGAAGGAAGCTCCTGACTTCAGGAACAAGTAACAAACCTAGGGAACTATTTGGCGCTGCGGAAGCCTTTTCACCGACCAGAAGTCTGACTAACATCAAAGGGACCGCTAAGGTCTTAAGTTGACTCTCAGTATAGCTAGTGTTGAGACAGTGGCCTATTGCGCATGCGTAAAGAACAGAGATCCGTTTCTGCGATATCCTGGTCTTGCCTTAGTGCTGGCTTTCGTCCCCCCGCAGCTCGCCACTCCCTTCGCCTATGTACGGACGGAGAGATCGCCTTTGCAAGGGGGTTCATTCCGGACAAGTATCCAGCCACAGGCCTTGCGCAGCTCACATGAATTGAAAGCCAGTACGAGTATATTACGGATAGAGGGACTTAGCAAGAGCTTCGAGATTGACAAGGGAGTTATGAAAATTACATAGTTGAGTACAATATGATATAAACTGGAGGTTCATTGCTCCATTGCGCTATACCAGAAACCGCCACTGAAAGGAACGTCATTGTAGCAGGTGATCTCAACTTGTCACATGTCTCGGAAGGTAATGCGAGTGACAGAAAGCATGACCAACAATAACTTAATCTGAGAAGAACAATTGAATGAACTAGACGGTAAAATATTCTACACGTGGTGCTGATAAAATCAGAAGAACTTTATAGAGAAACTGAAGCGGTATGATGCACCCATATCCTTGTCACAAGGGTACAATAAGTGAACACGAAGCTGCTTTTGGTCGTAGTTAAAAACTGCGAATATAGTATAACTGAGTTTTTGACTAAGTACTTGATTAGTGTGAACTCAGTGGGAGATACTATATATAACACTAATTGTAATTTTGGTGATATCCCTAGAAAAAGTGTTAACAACGTCTTCACAAAACTAGAAGAGAACTTGGGACTTAATTTACTTAGGGTTGGATGTTCTAATTACATCATTCACAACACTATTCAGGCAGCTGCTGATGGGTTTCCTGTTGATCTAGAATGCATCGTGTCAAAAATATGTTCATATTTTTACTTGTACACTGTTAGAGTTGAAAACCTCAAAAGGGTTTTGCGATTTTGTGGATCACGAATATAACCAAATGTTAGGCTACAGAAAAACAAAGTGGCTTGCTTTACTCCCTGCCGTTGAACGTCTTCTGATAAAGTTTTTACCTCTAAAATCATTTTTCGAATCTCAAGATAAATGTCCATTTGCCATAAAAGCGTTTTATTGAACTTTTTTTCACAACCGCAACCAGGTACCAACTTTTCACTCAGCGGTTGAATTCACTCAGCGGTTGAAAAGATAGAAGGACAAACAGCTACGTTTTTGAGGTAATTTCTGTCTTAAATAATTTAAAAACAACTCTGACTTTTAAGAATAAAGATTGGTCTGTTACGCCAGCTGTTAAAACGACAGTTTTGAAACTCTAAACAGGCGGATTTGCACCAGAAGTTGCAAAATTTAAGCAATATATCTATAAAACTTCATCAAACTACAGTGTAATATTTAAGTAAATGGATTTTATCCTCTTAAAATATAAAAGATTTTAGTTGTGATACACTTTACAGAATTCCCTGCTGTGAGGAAATAGAAAGTGCCTATGCTTTCATGCGAGAAGTTGTGCCATAATTGACAATGGATAAGACTGCTCTGTATGATGAATATGTACACGTTAAACCGTATGAGACATTAGAAATGTTGGTAATTTGTTAATTTTATAACTTCGAAAGGTAAATGCTGGTTGGAAATAATTTCCCATTTTAATTCCAATAATGTGCCATATTCAATCAGTTAATTTCTTAGTTGTTTATCCGGAACCAACGCTCCGACCGAACGAATGTTTTGAATAGTTTATGGACAAGTGACAAAAATCTTCTGCCAGTACAAACCCTTAAATTAATGTTTATCAGTACGGTCAACTACGATTACGCATGTGTCGATTTTTATATGCTGTGTGATAAAAAAGATGTCCTAAGGAAGAATCATATTTCAGGAAAATACCAGTAACAACAGTCGAAGTGCAGCACATCCATATGTAAGTTTCATTGCACGTCCATTTTGGTAATTTACATATTTTAAAATGAACAATTAGTGTATATAGGCCTATTCATTTTTCGCTTTCTGTATCCACGCTCTCTGTGCTTGACTGATGTACTGATTTCATTACTGAAAAGTGTAACGCCGTCCCGATTTCATGATACAGAAATATGGTAACATTATTGATTGACATTTTCACAGTGGTGAGTTTTAATTTATTTCAAGACTTTTCTTTTGTTTTCAGCGCCAGGAGGCACTATATGTAATAAAATTGATATCATTATGCTGCACGTCTTGTTTGTAAAAGTAAATATCACCGAGCAAGTGGCCGTGCGGTTAGGATCACACAGCTCTGAACTTGCATTCGGGAGATAGCGGGTTCGAACCCCACCTTTGGCAGCTCTAAAGATGGTTTTCCGTGGTTTCTCATTTTCACATCAAGCTGTAACTTAATTAAGGCCACAGCCACTTCCTTCCCACTCCTACCCCATCGGCGCCATAAGACCTATCTGTGGCGGTGCGACTTAAGCAAATTGTAAAATAAAGAAAAAAAGATTATCCCGTCCACCTTTTGCAAAACTTGTCAGTTACTTGGCCTAGAGAAGGCAACCTCCACTGCAAAGTCGTACAATGAGAAAATTTATTATCATCCGAAAATTTGCGTTACGGAATTTAGACTCACAAAATGTGTGACGGAATCGTAACCCTAGCAACCAGACAGTGTTACCTAGCAACCGTGCAGGCTGTGTCTCTTATGGCTGGCGGCCGTCTGAAATTAGCAGCCGTTGATGGATGGCCATGATCGAGAGACATATTTATGATCATTTGATTTTCACTGTGATTTTCGCTTTGTGTGTCTATATATCATATTTCCTCCTTCTATGTGTGAGGGTAAGGTAAAGGTGTATTCTGCCGGAAGGCAGGTCCGAACCTCCGTAGAGGTGCGCGTGAGCCGGAGTTTACGTACGGTAGAGTGGTCAGTTCCTTTCCGCTCCTCCATTCCCTTACCCCCACCAACAGCGGGTGGCAACCCATCCAAATCTTGACCACGTCCAATGTTGCTTAACTTCGGAAATCTCACGGGATCAACACGGCTATGGCCGTTGGCTACGTGCACGGGTGGCCCAGATTGGTTGCGCAGTAGATGTTAGTTTTCCCTCATCCTGTTCGTGACGTCATCACAGGAGCACCGTGACTGTGTAGCATACAGCCGCACGTGTATCTTATTTCATTGTTTAAAGGATTTCCACGTAATATCTATACGTAAATTTTTTCCGTATATTGCTGTTGGTTTATATAGTGGCCTACTGTATTTTGCGTAGTATGTGTGTCGTAGTTCGTTTTTGTGAGATCTCTGTTAAGTTGCTGTGTTTCGTGCAGTAAGGTGCACTTATTTTCTTTTCATAGTTGCGTGAACAGTGTAATAGTAGCTGGAGTGAAATTTCTGTGTTCATAGAATCATTGCGTTAGAAAACCGTACCGTTAATGATTCACCGCAATCTACAGCGACACCTGATTGTTCAGCAGAGGGATTTCGATACCTCGCCGGCTACATCGCCTACCGTGGAGGAAAATAAGACAGGTCAATGGGAAGTCCCACTGGGGAAAAGCTTTCCATTTCTTCTGGTACAGCCCCTGCGGGATGGATAGAAGTGTTGTATCGGGTAGGTCTACTCGTTCCATCGGAAGAATGGCAAAACCAAATAAAGGAATTTAAGCGTTGGTCAGTGTGCCGTCACGTTACATTTACGCCTTATTCGTAATAGAAATAATGAAAACTTACTATGCTGTACCATATTTCAATCTTATAACAGCAATAATCTTTATGTCTGGTCTGCAATTAGTTCTGAGAAACTGTAATATTTGCTGGTATTATGAGATTCCTACCGATTTACGCGCTCTGGGTTCGGCTGCTTTGCTCCTACTGTGACGTCATTTCGTTAACCAATAGCAGCTCGTCTCGCGTTGGGCCCAACCTTTAGTAGTGTTTAAGAACCTTGGCTACGTGTGAGGAATATGTCCTAAAAATTTGGTCAGACCTTATTGTTACACTCTGGATATCTTCCTACCTATGAAGGGGACGTTTTCTTGTTCCACATGTGTACTCTTTCCTTTGCAAGATATTTAGTCATTTTCTTGGCCATAGTCCTTAACAATTTCCTGTTTCAAATAGGCCTACTCTTTCTTTTACGAGATACACAGGGTTATTAATCTAAGATGTCCACGTCAAATAACTCGTGAACCGTTCATCTCTTCCGGCTTCGAAGGTACGGTCTGGAGTCTAAAGGTCGATATACCACTGAAGAGGTAAGTATTTGTGTGTGAATGCTCCGAACTGGATGAAAATTGGTAGCAAAGCTCAAATATGCTCACTAAAAATGGCTGAAGGGTTCTTTTCCGTAGAAAATTACGCACTTTATTAAAAGAGTAACTTCAAGAAGTTGCTATGACGTTTGCTCCCAACGTTCAGGATGGTGTGTGCAGGATTGGGCTGTTGTCAAATGTAATCATCGTTACACTGCTCTATGAGTCGAACACTTGGAAAAGCATCATTTTCATGTTGAAATTCACTGAAGATATACGGAGACACGTCGCGGCCATATCGACACTTCAGGGTTCACTAGGTAAGTAATTGTATTTTATGTATTTCACTTGCATTATTAATACAGTATTTCTATAAGGTTCTTTTCGGTCATTTCCAACGTTGCGAGGAATTTTCCTTGTGAGCCAAAGAGAGATACATAAACTTAAGGAGAGGTAGTGTAAGACAGAAGAAATATGTAGGCAAGTCAGAATACTTTTCAAAAACAATTCGAGAATAAAGTCGATTAGTTTTACTGCCAGTTTACCCGCTAGTATGTATTCTCGCATCGGGATAGAATAGCGTATAACTACACAACTAATACAGAACCTGACGGCAATATTTTTTTCAATAAATAAAATTGATTCAATGACCAACCATATTTGAAAGAATGACTCCTCTTCACTATACTGTATTATGCTTAAATTCGAGTCTGTGAATGCCATGCAGTGACCTGGAGTTTCATAGAAAGTTCAGAGAAAAGTGAAATGCAGACTTACCCTTTCTAAAATCGTAGAAAGATTCCACAGCAGAGTCAATTTCAAGATTTTCCCAATCATCTTTACCCATCAGACCCACCTTCTTTGCTAAGTAACGGCAGATAGCCTTTGACTGGTAGGCCAGCTTTCCATCCTCTTCAAGAAGCGGCAACAGTTTGTAAGGAGCAGCTGTTGAAAAGAAGAGACTTATTAAACAAATAATAATCCATTGGTTATAAAGAGGTAATTTTAAATTTCCAACCAATTTATAAAGCTCCAGAAATGAAAAGGAATTTGAAATACCACAGAAAATAAAATAAATTCGAAAATTACCATGATGATTGTATTACAAACTCATAAACTTGAATGAACGAGTAAATAAATAAATAAATAAATAAATAAATAAATAAATAAATAAATAAATAAGACCTTTGTTACACTTAACAACTAAGATAATATAATCTTTCGTGGATTTAACGGCTGACCATCCATTATACAGTACCATATATAGAACCCTTAAGTCGCCGTCGATCGTCGGTCATCTCCCTCGGTTGCACGCTAATAAATATTTGTATCTTGTATCTCTGGGCGTTACGGGTCTTTTCTTATCACATCATCGTCCGATCGACAGGGTTCGAAGAAAGGCATAGCTACTTTAAATGAAAAGCAAAAATATACCGACTCAAATTTATTTAAACAAAAGTCTTTAAATGAAGTTGAGCATTATGATAACTTTTTTGATGGTATAAATTGCCACGTGGCTTTCGTGAGTGTCTAAAAGTAAAATACATTTCTTACCTTTGTCAGTTCCAATGAAATATTGAACAGGTGGGCCAGTAAAATGTATATTCTGTTAAGAAATAAGAGGTTTTGGATGGTTGATAAAATGACCCAAGAAATCAATACATTTTCACTATTTGACCATCCACTAGAATTACAAGTCTCATAGGTACCAGTAGGTCGCCCATTCAACATATGATCCTTGAAATGTACCCTGGAAAAAATATGAACTGGAGGCACGCAATTTCGTAAGGCAATGATGCAAGCAATTAAAGTGATGTTCATACCTCTTTCCTCATGTAACTCTACAACCTGCTTACACTATATGTAACGACTTTGGGAAGGTTATGAGCCAATATAATGGGTCCGTTATTGGACATTATACATTTTCAAGCTAACTAATTCCTGTTGCCAGCGTTTCGCCACAGTGCGCTAATTTGGGCTCGTCAGTTGGTAAATAGCACACCTACCAAGACGATATGGCTACAGCATACTGTGGAGGCCACTGTGTAGGCTATTTGAAGCCTGAAAATGTATAATGTCCCATAACAGACCCCTTACCTTGGTATCATGAATTTACTCACTTGGGACAAATAATTCAGGTTCCCTAAGGGAATCTATATCCACATCAAGGTTATGAACGTTAGAAATTCCAGTTTCCAGTATCTTCCATATTATAAATGCTTTGTACACCAAACTGATTCTAAAGCAGGACACCAGAAAACGTTTTTCGAAAATTTTTTATTGCTGGCTTATTAAATCCTGTAGCTCTTGCAAGACTTGTACTGAGGCGTTCTCAGAGAAACCTCATTGTCATGTTCATTGCTCACCAGCTCTGCAATAATTAACATACCATGAAGATGGACACCTGTTATTATAGATTTTAGCATACAGACTTGTAACTCCATTACCTATTTTCTTTACAGTCCATAGTGCACATGGCTAGCTGTGATTAAATTCTTCACCAAAATTGTTGACAAATATGTCTTAGAGCTAGAGGTGATCCGAAAACGTGTGTAACGAAATAGTGTCATGTAATAAAATGTTTTTTTTTTGTTTTGCTAGTGGCTTCATGTCGCGCCGACACAGATAGGTCTTATGGCGACGATGGGACAGGAAATGCCTAGAAGTTGGAAGGAAACGGCCGTGGCCTTAATTAAGGTACAGGCCCAGCACTTGCCTGGTGTGAAAATGGGAAACCACAGAAAGCCATCTTCAGGGCAACTCACCCGGTAACAAAATGTGTCATGGAAGTGCAAACCAGCAAACGTGCAAAGTATGGATGGCTAGACAGTGTTACCTAGCAACCGTGCAGGCTATGTCTTACGACTGGCGGCCATGTGAAATTAGCAGCCGTTGATGAATGGAGAGATAAAAGACATATTTTGTGTTTTGATTTTACCATAGGGGAATGTGACACCATTTCTTCTTCCAGAATTAAGACCTTCCACACTGCATTGTTTGCTTTATACGCAAACAAACCGTTTTCAGAGTCTTTGTTTGCATCCAGATGCAGGAGCGTAACGAATGTGGTACGGGCCCGCCTGCCAAAATAAAAATTCGGGCCCCCTCAAATAAAACCTACGAATATTTAATATAAATTTAATTACAGCAGGTAGATAATAAGCTATATATTGTCAAATTATAGAAATAAAGGGATTATTCGCTATTGTACGGGTATTAAAAATGTATTATGTTTTATGGGGCCGATGACCTTCGACGTTAGGCCCCTTAAAACAACAAGCATCATCAAGCAATATGTTTTATTTAGCTGCCTCCGTGATTTAACGGCTAAGCTGCTGAACCATACACTACTTGTCTTAGGGGTGAAGCTTCCACGGTGTGTAGAATTATTTAGATTATTTTCCGGGTTGAACCGTGTTGTTATCTGTACATTACGTACAGTTTGCCGACGTTTCGAATACATCATGCTGCCTGGGAGACTGACTACCTCGGATCGAGTAGGGGTATTTCATTCGCCTTGAAAAAGAATACTGCAATGTATTCGAAATGTCGGCAAATTGTACGTAATGTACAGATAACAACACGGTTCAACCCGGAAAATAAACTAAACATACACCACTTAGTTGTTCGTGCTTCAAATTGGTTTCATTTTACATTAACTACGAAACTATACTCTGTAACCGATATCAAAGTCTCAGTCATAATGATTTATTCGATTACAATACAGAAACCGTGGTTAGCGTGATTAGCTGCCACCCCCGGAGGTCCGGGTTCGATTCCCGGCTCTGCCACAACTTTTGAAAAGTGGTACGAGGGCTAGAACGGGGTCCACTCAGCCTCGGGAGGTTAAATGAGTAGAGGTGGGTTCGATTCCCACCTCAGCCATCCTGGAAGTGGTTTTCCGTGGTTTCCCACTTCTCCTCCAGGCAAATGCCAGGATGGTGCCTAAGTTAAGGCCATGGCCGCTTCCTTCCCTCTTTCTTGTCTATCCCTTCCAATCTTCCCATCCCTCCACAAGACCCCTGTTCATCATAGCAGGTGAAGCCGCCTGGGCAAGGTACTGGTCCTCCTCCCCAGTTTCATCCCGGCCCAAAGTCTGAAGCTCCAGGATACTGCCCTTGAGGCGGTAGAGGTGGGATCCCTCGCTGAGTCCGAGGGAAAAACCGACCCTGGAGGGTAAGCAGGTTAAGCAGAAGAAGAAGAAGAAGAAGAAGGTATGAGGGCTGGAACGGGGTCCACTCAGCCTCGGCAGATCAACTGAGTAGCGGTGAGTTCGATTCCCATCTCAGCCATCCTCGAAGTGGTTTTCCGTGGTTTTCCGTGGTTTCCCACTTCTCCTCCAGGCAAATACCGGGATGGTCCCTAACTTAAGGCCACGACCGCTTCCTTCCCTCTTCCTTGCCTGTCCCAATCTTCCCATCCTTCCACAAGACCCCTGTTCAGCATAGCAGGTGAGGCAGCCTGGGCGAGGTACTGGTCCTCCTCCCCAGTTTCATCCCGGGCCAAAGTCTGAAGCTCCAGGATACTGCCCTTGAGGCGGCAGAGGTGGGATCCCTCACTGAGTCCGAGGGAACAACCGACCCTGGAGGGTAAACAGATTAAGAAGACGACAACACAGAAATATATAGGAACAAAATTAAATAAAAAACTGTTCAAATAAATTTAGAAAATTATCAATAATCTCAAGGAGCCTCCGTGATTCAGACGGCAGCGCACCGGCCTTTCACCGCCAGGTTCCGTGGTTCAAATCCTAGTCACTCCATGTGAGATTTGTACTGGAAAAAGCGGAGGCGGGTCAGGTTTTCCTCCGGGTACTCCGGTTTTCTCTGTCATCTTTCATTCCAGCAACACTCTCCATGATCATTTCCTTTCATTTGTCAGTCATTAATCACTGCCCCAGAGGAGTGCGACAGGCTTCGACAGTCGGCACTGTTCCTATCCTCGCCGCTAGATGGGGCTTCATTCCTTCCATTCCTGACCCAATTCCATGACTGAAGACAGACTGTGGATTTTCATTTTCATCAATGACTGAAGACAGACTGTGGATTTTCATTTTCATCCAACAACACAACTGATAAGCCTTCGCGCAAAGAGAGCTCGTTCGAAACTGAACTGACTGAGTGTTACTACACCTACTTCTTATTGGCTGACGTCACTCGGGCTGCGCCTGGACCCCTCGACGTGCCACATGTCCCCATGTCCCTGCGCCAACCATCTTCGCCACAGGCTACACCGTGGACACATCCCTATGGGTATCGGCTGCGATTTGACGAACCTGCCCTTCTCAGCCCGATCACCATACCCCTCGTAAAGTCGTCTGTCTGCTGGAAATGCCTCCGTTGACGGCGGCCTGGCATTCTTAGCTATACACGTGTCCTGTGGCACACGACAACACGTTCTACAATGACTGTCGGCTGAGAAATCACGGTACGAAGTGGGCCATTCGCCAACGCCGTGTCCCATTTATCGTTCGCTACGTGCGCAGCACAGCGGCGCATTTCACATCATGAGCATACCTCAGTGACGTCAGTCTACCCTGCAATTGGCATAAAGTTCTGACCACTCCTTCTTGGTGTTGCATTTGCTCTATCAGTCAGTGTACATTGTTGTGTGATACAAGTTAAATGTTCAGCAAAATTTGTGCATAATACGATCTCAGATGCACTACAGATCAATAATATCATTTTCTAACTAAAATACGATATTTTGGCATCAGTTTTCATTGCTGTAACTTAATTATTTTTAAATCATTTGGTGCAGGTCTTTTGCGAGGAGCGTGCCGCGGTGTTCCGACGGACAGCTGTGCTAAAATAACTGCTGCTACATGCAACCAAACGACAATTTCTTGACATAAAAGCAGTGGCGGCTGGTACAGAAAATCAGCTGTGTGCTGAAAAACCCATCCCCCCTCCAAAAAATAGAAATATTGATAAACATACCGGTATGCGGTTTTCAAGAGGCTCTCGGGAGATAGTAAGTTCGAGCCCCACTGTCGGCAGCCCTGAAGATGGTTTTCCGTGGCTTCCCATTTTCACACCATGCAAATTCCGCGGCTGTACCTTAATTAAGGCCACGGCCGCTTCCTTCCACTTCCTAGGCTTTTCCTGTCACATCGTCACCATAAGACATATCTGTGTCGGTGCGACGTTAAGCAAATAGCAAAATAGCAAGAGGCTCTCCACTGAGTTTTCCACACTGAACAAACACGCAAACAACCCCAACACATATACACATTCCTCATAGGAAAACTAAATAATTAAACACACAATAAAACCTGCAATGGCAAAATATTCACGAACTCAAACACTTGGTGTGAGCACGCAAAAACAGAACTTCCCAATGTTACCAAAATTATTGAAATAAACCAGCAACGTCGTATTGCAAAATTGCATGTTTTGTTTTTATAGTGATATTTATAAACTAGACATTTTTTATTAAAGAACATCACAATATCATGTCCTTATTTTGACAACATAATAAAGTACCATTTTAATAGTTTATCGATTTACAAAGGTGGCTATAGAATAGGCAAGTTGGGAGTGTTCTATCCTCTTTGGTATTAAAAGACCTGGGGGGAACAGCTCTACAGTATTTTGTTTTCCCGTTTGTTTTGCGCGATCTCCTCTTAAATACTACCACTGAGTTCTCATTTCGGTCGTAAAGCAAGTGTGACTAGTGCTGCCTCTCTGTGGTCGAAGGAAGAATCGCTGTGAAGTGATGTCTTGTCGGTCTTGGCTGTTGTTTCCACATCCTATCGGAAAAGTTGGGCACGCATGCGCAAAAGGCAGAATTCTTGCTTTCTGCCAAAAAGCTTAGAAATTCTCGCTGAGCTGTGATCGTACAGCCCGCGCTGCCACCCGGAGTGGAGCACACGACTAGTTACCTGGTTGTGAGGGAAGTTGAATGATTTCCTATTCTTTGGCTGCCGTATTTTTCAATGCACTGTATTTGATTGCAGATAATATATTTAAAGTAATTTATTTTTCAAATAGGCAATATACTGCAGCATTTCAGCACATAAGGTAGGGCCGCCCCTGCATAAAAGATATAAACAAACCATTTAGACTGAGTCTACAAAACTATACTGATCATTTCCGTGCAGAGTGCCATTGAGCTAGATATATTATTTTTATTTTATTTGCGAGGAGTCTGCGGGGCCCCTTATTGGCCCGGGCCCGCCTGCACGTCCTAACGTTACGTCCCTGTCCAGATATCTTTGATACATTGAATTGCCTGCTAGCAGCTCGGACAGCTGAACAAAAACTGCCTTTATAGCTCGAATTATATTCTCTTCAGATACCACAGCCCTGCCTTTTATGGCAGGTTTTATTTATTTTTCTTACCATCTAAACAGACTATACATTTAATTAGAAACAAGGGGTTTTCACTAGTATCACTAACACTAATTGTTTTATGTGGTGCAGGGTATTAAAATGGTGCAAGGTACAATGTTTGACATTAAAAATGATATTATATCGTCAAACAGTTAATAATAAACAAAACAGCTATAAAGATATCAATGCACACAGTACCGGTATTAAATTAATATATTTCTCAGTTTTTCGTACAAAATTTTTTTGGTATTGCAAAATGGAAAAACATTATTTTGCCTCCAAACACCAAACCAAGTGAGGAATGAAAATGGCACCATCTCTGCTTTTCATGCTGTAAACTAAAGAATATGTAAACGCAAATCTTTCATTAGTTTCATGAATAACAAATATCGTTAAACTCGACCTCCGTGTTATCTAGCGAAGTACCGTACTTCATGCTGAGTCACTGTGCCAGTTGATTGGGAGGTTATGCAATGCTCCACGCTTGGAATGCGTTGTGGAAAGCTCTAAGTGATAAGTGCAGAGATAAGGTCTCCATAATACGTTCCTCGTGTTAGTTTGAAATGTTATCGCACAGAACACAGGAACAGCGCCCTGCTCTCGAGAACTGGCCTTGGGGCAGTGGGATCTACAGTAGAAAAACACTAGCCTATTGATTAGAAGGTCATAGGTCCTGGAGGCCTGCTTTCACTTGCGACATCAGTAGCACACGGCCACTCCCCGAAGTTATATAATATGCGGTTTTCTTTTCTTTACAATTGCTTAACGTCGCGCCGACACAGATACAGTAGGTCTCATGGCGACGATGGGTTAGGAAAGGCCTACGAGTGTGAAGGAAGCGCCCGTGGCCTCAATTAAGGCACAGCCCCAGCATTTGCCTGGTGTGAACATGGAAAACCACGGAAATCCATCTTCAGGGCTGCCAACAGTGGGGTTCAAACCCACTATCTCCAGATTGCAAACTATTAGCTACTTGAGCCAAACTGCGCAGTCACTTGCTCGGTAATATGCGGTTTAATGCCAGACTTAGAAACACTTAACATACTTGGATAAGCCACCGTCTCAAACTTAGATCATTGAGGCAATGAGAACGTGCGAGATAAGGTCCATTCCAGTGGTCTATCCAGGAACAAATTAACTTTGGCATAATATGTAGCGCAAATTTTCAAGTTTTGCACAACCTGTCAGAATACAGTTAGGTTCACACATTAGTGTCACAGATAACGCTATTTCAGAGTTTAAAGGATGTGTCTCATACAAAGGGAAATGATAGTCTAGATTGTTCCTGGCTCCTAAATTAAGGAATATTAAAACTGAGTAGTAATCCGTTCATCCAAACACACATACGTAGCCCTACCTAGTGCTCTTAAATAAATTATTGCGAATATCTCATATCGCTTCTCTTGCTCAACTGCACACCAATCCTGAAAGACTATCAAATGTCACACATAAAGGGAGAGAAAGAGCTTGTTGATTGGACAAACTGTCGATTATGCAAATGAGACTATATCTCGTCGGATTTCTTATTCCTTTACGGACGCAGATTACTTGTGTTACTGGTATGACAGAAGTGGAATCTGTATATTTATTCAATAATGCAAACTATTATTAACAGACTATAGAAGGTTGAAAGAAGAATTTTGAGAAAAATACTGGGAGCTAAATGAAATAATAATGCAAAATACAGGTTAAGACCAAACAGAGAACTATATTTGAAAATTGAAAAACTACGTGACGTAATGAGGAAAAGAATACAATTCTTTGGACACGTTTACAGAATGGATGACAACAGACTAACGAAGCGCATGTTCCACCTTCTGAATAGTTACAAATCTAAACCCACATGGTTCATTGAAATTGAGAAAGACATGAAAAATTCTGGAATTAAAACAGATACAATCAAAAACAGAATACTTTTTAGAGAAGCAGTTCAAAAGGCAGCGTTTCAGGAGCGGAAGAAACCAACAACTAACCGCTTTTTCACGAGAGTTTAATCCTGATGTAAACAAATAGCCGGAGCACCTTGCCTTTGCACATGGACATAGACGTAGTTGATTGGAGAAGCAACCGTCGCACTCACTCGACCGTATGCGAGCTCGAAGAAAAGTAGTGCGTCGCATTAATTTTATTTTAGTTTATTACATTTAGAGAGTTTGGAAGAGTACATAATCAAATTAAATTTGGTTGCCATATATACCGGTATATGCATATGCTTTTTAAAATAACATAGTGATTAAATAACGAGAAATGAAGGAACAAGGCGTGGTGTAATACCGGAAGTCTTCTCGTAGTGGGGGTAAGTCCCAAGCTGCACAGTGTAGAGATAAGGTGTTGCATCTTGCAGCAGCAGTCAGTGAGTCAATATTCATAGTGAGAGAAATGGAGCAAGAGGTAGGACCATCGCGTGTAGTGAAGCACAAAAGGGGAAAACCGCTCAGAAGTGACCATAGGCAGTGAGTGCATTGTGAATGTGTTCAATAAACTAAGTGAACAGAATCCAGGGTTTAGTCGTTTATTCAGAAGTTCAGATCTTCGCACTGTCTACGTAGGCGATGCGCAGCCCTGTACGTCCCAATACGAGACGTTGACGGGGTGGAGGTCAGTACTACACGCTCAGCGAATCACAACTCTTTCTTTGGCGGAGGCGTTGACATACCATGTTTACATCAGGATTAAACTGTCGTGAAAAAACATATAGAAGAAAGTGGACTCAAGAAGAAAAGGAACGACACTCTCGAAGGATGAAGGAATTTGGAAACAAAGGAAATCGAACACAATGAAAAGTAACCAAAGTTGATTCATCGTACCCTCCAAATGAGTTATTGGAAAGAAGAAGAAGACGACTAGCAAGTAGCTTCTATCGCACACAATGGTTCTGCTATGAGATTTGCAGAAACTATACGGTAGGGGAATGTTTTATTAAACTCCTACATTTTATGCAACTCTCCTTGTATAACCTTAGAGCGGGCTAGTGACAGTACTATGGTCGCCTGACGAGAAGAAGCGTGGATGCTGGGCGTGGCTGTTGCGCATGCGCTAATCTCAAGTCTCAAGGCCTGACAATAAGCACCTCTTCCATCTGCGGCGATTCTTGCGAACTAAGGTGCTGTTGTGAAGTTTCAAATCGGTAGTGCAAATGTGCTTTAGTTACTGAGTACTGCACAATGGACAGTTTAATAGGAAACACGCATCTCTTTCAGAGAGCTCACACTGTCACGACTAATGTTTGTAGCTTAGTGTAGTATCTGTTACTCGTGTCGTACCTATAAGCTGCCGCGACCTCTCGTCAGACGCACACAGTCTGTCTACGTGAGTCCTATCGTCATCCTCCGTAGATGTGGAGTTTCGTCACTTAACTGGGTCTCATTTTTTGCACGTATACACGAGGAAAACCGTATTAAGTCGGTCATCAGTTTATTTGTACCGGAAACGACCAGTTTCGTGTTCATTTGAAGTACAGTATATGGAAGAATTAACAATAAAGTTATATTTAACTAAGACTACTCCCATACTCTTATTACTTTCTCCTTTTTTTCTATTTGTTTTACGTCGCACCGACACAGATATGTCTTACGGCGACGATGGGATAGGAAAGGCCTAGGAACTGGAAGGAAGCAGCCGTGGCCTTAATTAAGCTACAGCCCCGGCATTTGCGTGGTGTGAAAATGGGAAACCACGGAAAGCCATCTTCAGGGCCGCCGACAGTGGGGCTCGAACCCACTATCTCCCGATTACTGGATACTGGCTGCACTTAAGCGACTGCAGCTATCGAGCTCGGTCATACTCTTATTAATGGGCACAAGTTCGCCCATGTACAAGTAGTACGAGTTGAATAATTACCATTGCTAAATGAATCAGTCATCATCTCCCAAACATCGAGATCGTCTGGAACAACTACAACCAAGTTGTAAAACGTGCTGATACACAAATGTGATACCTACGTGATCAGTGGCGTATTTAGATATTCCCAGCACCTAGGCCTGTGGTAACTGCCACCGCTAATGTTTAATGCATATGCTTATTTGCATGCATGTACTGTATGTACTGTAAGCCTGCCTGATGGCCATGATCGTTAAGGCGCTGAAACCTAAACGGTCTGACACCGAGGTTAGCTGGTTCGAGTCCCATTGGTCGAAAACATTTTCACCACCAGAATGTTGGCCGGCAGGGTAAGGGAGGTGATGGTATACAATTTCTAATCACTCTCCGCAGTGCTCATATGGAGTGAGGGCACATGACGCTGTTGATGGTGATTCATCCGTCGGATGGACACATTAAGCCTTGAGCAGACCCCTTGGTGCTATTCGACAGGAGTAGGCTATGTGCCGGCACCGGGTTTCACCCTCTCCCTACTATCATATATCATTTCTTCTCATTAATTCCTCTGATGAGGTTGACGTCATCCGGTCATTAATAAAACCCGCCACGAGAGATTCATCTCACCTCATACGCGATCCCGCAGAGAAACGGGACAAGAGTTGGACAAACATGCATGAACTGTACATCTCGGAAATGTATTTGTTTATATTTCACCCAAAAGAAGAATCCTAAAGTGTTCTACGCCTTGTTCGTCGCAGGTGTTCATAATATCCTCGTAGTCCAATGCCCTTGTGAAAGCCTTTCCTCTGTCATTGTTCTGTGGTAGTCCTTCAACCATTTCAGGGTGGAAAACGATCATTCAGTTGAGCATTTTGTTGCCACCTTACACACACACACAAAAAAATTAACAGCAGTGTCCAGATTGGGATATATACACGGTAGGGCCTCCTGTTGAATTTTGTGTGGACGTTGAATGAATGAATGATTTAAGTGATATCTAGGCCATTTGATTTCAGGTGCGCTCTGAAGTGCAGACATCTGTTTACAAATTCAGGTTCAATGTAAGTCGAAAAGTGTTCTTGTAGGCTTTTTGTCCCCTTTATGACGTCCTTGTCACATTTCACATGCACTGTTATGAGGAACCGGAATTCTTTCGAGATGTTATCACATGGTACTTTAATATTAGTTTTGAAAGAGAAGATCTGCAAGATTGTGTCACAAGTATCGTTTAGGCTAGAAATCACTGAGCTATTGTACTCTTCTTCATTTACACATTTTCTTTCTTCTGGACCGTTGTCAAAAAGGATGGTGGGTTTCTTTTTTTCTATTTTTGTCTCCCTCAAACAACTCCACTAAGTTCCTTGCCACGTTCCTGCTAGAAATCATAGAGCAATCTAGTTCTTTAAAATATTCTTCAAGGATATACAGCATAAAGGATGCGTTTCACATTACAGAAATAAGCCACCGCAATTGTCCCCTCGCCCATACTGGGGCCTATATGGCCCTTACGTAATATGCCACTGTAAGCAACACATTATATTTTCCATCTAGAGCACTTCAATATTTATGGCGCTGTTATCCAGAAACTTTAACTGAACTGACGCTTGGAAAACGAACAGTATATTGCGTGTGTGTAAGTTATCTGCCTTAGTTTTAATAAATGTATCAGTAGGAAGAATCCTTCATGTATGAATATAATAAAATATCATACAAGGAAGGGTTATTAACTTTCAGTTACCCTTTCACCTACTTTTCTAGTCAACAGCCGCCACTGGTTCTCTATGTACTCGGTTGCTTGCTTGCGCTACTATGTTACAGCAAGCTTCATTTGGCATGAGTTTGTGCCGTATGTTGTTCATCTATGGAAACATTCGCCTTTGCCTCAATGGTGGACTTATGACTGAGCATGTAACTGTCAATAATCAAACTCGTATTTTTAGACTGTGATTCTACAATATACTGAACTCGGGCGGCTTCGTATATATATATATAGATTGATAGATAGATAAGCAATACTGGAAAATAATGTAGTAAATATCGCTCCTGTCGGAGAAATGGTTAATGAATTTCACGTGCTGCCACCTGTATTCCTCCTGCTTAAAAACAGACTGTAACATCGTATAGAGACTATTCCACGTCGTCATTACTTCTTGCTGTACCGTTGTTTGAAGCTGGGCAGCAAGACCGCTTTTTTTCAGGTACTTCACTACTGCCTTTGTGGCGTTTATTGTGTTTGCAGATAGTGGAGCATCTTTCATAACAAATCTCGTTTCATCGAATACGTGCGCAAGTGCTGTATTTATGCAGTGAGCAGCACAAGGCACGCGTCTATGTTCTTCGAAAGCTGTCTTTATGTTTGAACCCTGATCTGTTACAAGTCTTCATAATCACACTGAGGAATGTTTAACTCGGACATTCTTTCGTGAACTTCCTCAATTATACTTACACCTGTTTTCTTTGTATTTTGCAAATTTTATAAGAAAAACCACATTACTCATCAGCTTCCACTCTCTGTCTATATATCGCGTAGTCAGCGTCAGATAATGGGTTTGGTTGTGTTGGTCAGTCCACATATCAACAGTAACTGAGCAACATTCGTCGTGCATAGCAGAAATAATCAGCGGCATCATTTCGCTTCGTATTTCATCTGCCTTTGCTTGGACGTTTCTACTGCTGGTGGAACGATGCGGTAACATATCAACAATATCTACTTTTCCAAAATTAGCACCGATATTAATCAATTCTTGCCTTAATTCTTTAAAGCCTTCTCCGGCAACAGTGTTAAACGGTCGGAAATCTTTGGCACACATGAAATCACATGCGCGAGTTACGGTTTGCTTTGTAATGCCGAGCAATACTTGGCGAGAAAAGCCAGCATTAAATTTGCAAACGTGTTTCTTTTTAAATGAGTTGTACCGGGTTTATATGTTAACAGTGCATTGCAAATTTCACAGGAAACATGCCATGTCTGCTGACTATCTGCAGTGACCACAAGCAGGAACTTCTTCCAAACATCAGAACTGAGCCCATCTCCCTTGATTAGTTTAAATTCACTGCTTTTAGTCATAACGCTGTCCGTCGATTCACGTGCCATGGTGAACTTCAGCCCAAAACAAAAGGGTAACTCAAGTATTCTTTCGCCTTTCTATAGCTCCGAATTCCCGGCCTTGCTGTATGTAAACAAGGGATTCCCTATATCTGGAAAATCCATATTGCTTGCAACTTCAGTAAAGCAAACAAGGCCATCCTCCCTAGTCAGCAAGCCTCGCTCCGAACATGACCTGTCGAACGAATTGGAGCAAACTCGGGTATTTTAGCTTACACGCTCCACTCATGTGTAATACTAGTTGCATATGCAGCTAGGCACATTATGTTCTGTCTTGGTTACCCGTCTCAAGTTCGAACAATGCACGGCACTAGTATATAAGCACGGGCATGTTGGTATGGGATTAGTCGAGGACGAGCTCGACTGCCATAGTGGAAGGACGTGTTCCTCTCACTCGCTCTCTCTCTCCTCGCCAGGCGATCTGTACTTTCGCAGTACTAGTCAGGCAGCTGTACTTGTTAGTACATTTCCGAAAGAGCATTGTCTACAGTGTACTTTTAAGTACGCAGTACGAGCTTGTCAGGAAGCACTTCTTAGTACTATTTCTCTTTCAGATTTTTATTTCAGGAAGCAACAGGAATGATGGAACTGCGAGACGACCTACCAGAGAATTTCAAGGAAGCAGTGGGGGAGATTATTCACTGGGTCCGCAACAGGACCGTCCCACTGAACATGGCCCTCCCTGCTCTATTGGTGCACTACCGACAGAGAAGCGACCCCTACAGGGCCGCATACCTCATCATCGACCTCCTCCCCAGGCTGGAGGGGGCTACAGGGAAGGACCTCTCTACTAACATCATGGACATCCTGAACTGGGCGATAATCATTCGCCCCATGGACCCAGGCCAGATCAGCCGCTACGAGAGGAGCTTTTCTGTTTACTTTCAGGTCACCCGACTACCAGGATTGAGAAGCTGACCTACTGGCATCGGTAGCCAGGAGACAGCCATCCAGACGTCACAGGGGACGTCTACAGTCGGGACGCAGACAGCCAGGAGGCAGAGGCACAAGCAGGTGGGAACGGACCCACGCTTCTTGGCTCCTCTGGAGCCGAGGACCAAGGACGAACGCGACGCTCCAAAGCGCTGCGATGGTGCGACCCAAGTTGATTTGCTGTACTTCACGAAGTACGCGCAGACCAACAAGGCCGCTAACCAGGAACGTCCACCATCAACCCGGACCACTCAGGGAAGGTCCACCACCCGGGCGCAGACCAGGAGGAAGGCGATCCGGATGGAGGAATGCGGCACGGACACGGACACCCTCGGGCGTTCAGAGGCTGCTACCCAGGCCCGGTCTGCTAGCACCTCGTTCACGATGCAGATATCCATATGCGCCCTACAGGACAGGCATCGCACAGAGATGCCTGCAAAGAGCGACGCCGCCGTCAGCCAGGAGGAGGGAGAAGACGGCGACGCAGTGGGACCACCCGCTACCTCGAGATCACCAGACCGGGAGTAGGGCCACAAGGACGAGGCCTCTTTCCCTATCGAAAAGAGACCCCCGGGAAGGAGACGCCGCCCCAGGGCCAGGAGGAAGAAGAAGAAGAAGACGACGGCCCACCAGGAGAGGGCCCCCAGCCGCAACACAGGACTGCTCCCAGGACAGCAGTCGACCGAAGAGCCAATCAGGAGAGGACCTCAGCGGGTACGGCAATCAGGTGAGATTGAAACGCTCCCCTCAACAGCTCTTGCAGTGTTTCCGCTGTCTGAGGTGGGGCAATCGTCAGGACAGCTGTGAGCTCCAAGTGAGGTGCAACCGCTGTGGGGGTGATCACCACTACACGGCCTGCGCAACACTTAAGGAGGAGCCGGTGTGCGCCAACTGCGTGAGGGGCCTCCCGGCCTCCCATCGCAGTTGCCCAGTATACCGGGCCATGGCGCGGGCAGAGAGGAAGGAGGCCCGGCGTCATGACCCACCCCCTTCCAGGAGGCCCCGGCTCGGCGGGCTTGGCCTCATTCTCCGGGATCGGAGACTGGGTACGATGGACCCCAAGGAGGTGGTGCTGTGCAGCGGGCCCTAG
This sequence comes from Anabrus simplex, assembly GCF_040414725.1. Taxonomy (NCBI): domain Eukaryota; kingdom Metazoa; phylum Arthropoda; class Insecta; order Orthoptera; family Tettigoniidae; genus Anabrus; species Anabrus simplex. The sequence continues at coordinate 353,511,995 of NC_090265.1, forward strand.
TGGTACTCGACGCATGGCTCCGCAGCCGGCAAGGCCCGCGCTAGTCACGGCAGTGCCCAGATGGACTGATCCCCTGGCAGATGGAACGACGAGACTATGGTTCATGGCTAACTGGTGCATGATACCTCTTCACAACTAACACTACCACTGGGCCTTTTTCCAGCCACATCCCTGCATGTGCTATCACAAGATGGCAGGTTTTACATGTAGGCTATTTCTCTTTCTGCCTATGTGGTTTTCCCCTGACCCTTCAACACCACAACTTAACACTACCTAACCAATACAAACTCTTGCCGTTGTAGCGAGTCTAACTCAGAAACCGGCAGTTACTCCTTGTGTCACTTCCCACCCTTCCCTGCTATCTCTTCTTAGAAATGAATAGCATGTCGGAGGCCATGTAGATTGAGTCGATGGTCACGGCGGGGGAGCGGGCTTCGGGGCCCCCGTAAAATAGTAAAGGGATTCGTGTGGCCGTCGTGACGTGCCGAGGTGCATACGTTAAATGCGGCCACGTGAACTATGGGGACGTTATTTCCAAATACGTCCAAACAGGACCAACGAGCTGTTATTCTGTTCTTGGCTGCCGGAGGACATATACCGCGGACATTCATCGGAGAATGAAGACTGTGTATGGGGTAGCATGTCTGTCGAAAACCATCATTGTGGAATGGTGCACCAAGCTCCGTGCGGGTCGCGTTTTGACACAAAACGCCGGTCGAGCTGGGAGACCATTCTCATCCATTACGGACAACAACAAGCAGGCGGTGGATGAGGCCTGTAGTCCATGTGATTATCACATCTTCGGTTTCATCGAAAAGGCCTTGAAGGGTCGACGCTTCCTGTCGGACGAGGATGTGCAGCAGGCGGTTACGGACTTCTTCAAGCAGAAGGACACGGTGTTTTACCGCACAGGGATCTTTAACCTGATACGTCGGTGGGATGAGTGCCCGAGTGCTCACGGCGAGTTTGCGTGATTGGCATTCTGATTAAGGACTATACGGCAGTCGAACGGAAACTTTTTGATCGCCCCTCACATTATTGATCGTTTTCCCATACCTACGTAGTCGATCGTGATAGATGGATTTGAGCTCCCCTGTCGGCAGTTGGTCGGTATGCTGGTACGTTCTGAAAGTGTTTTTCCAGGGTCTTCCATTTCTACATCAGAAAAATACTGGGGTTCTCCTTAAAAAAAGGACAGCTGCTTGCTCCCTAGTCCTCTCCCACCGTCCGAAAATCTATACAAAGCATAACAATAAGGCAAGTAGAGTTGTAGAAAATGAGCTCTACCATGGAAATAAAGCGTTTCCGGACCTATATCAAGATTCAAGATACCCGTCTCCCTTAATCTCGATAATCATAGATTAGGGAGAGGGTATTATTTATTGCAATCGTTTCATAATTTCATAATTTGTGATACATGCCGTATACAAAATTAGAAGGAGTAACTTATCCGGACCTATATCCATATAACATATTTTCTTCTTCCACGAGCGAGGAACGTTTGGCCGTGCGTTATTATTACACCCTGTATGATAGTGCGACGTGAAACAACCAGCAAAAATATCCCATATCTAGTCTTTCTTTCTGATAATTATATGCTCCATTCCACATAGCAGATCCAACTCTAGTGGGACATAAATGTCCCATTTACATGCAAGTTTCTTCGTCGGATCTGCCCGCTCTGATTGACCTTCCAACAAATCTGTGTATGTGCATCAATATTATCGCTATACGTAGTGCAGTCATTAAGTTCTGAGACTAACCGCATGATGGCCCTGTGGTACACCATAGCGCATAGGTGGCGCCGTGGTATAGTACTATGCCAGATAGTCTCTCGTCTCTGCAAGAGACAGTTGACTGCATGCACTGGAAGCAGACGTACGGTCGCTGTTGTGACGGTGATTTGAATGCGCCCGTCGGACCTTGCCACAAAATTCTGACGGATGACCTCGACATTTCTCGTGTTACCCAGTACAGTGTGCCACGAATCCTGTCGCAAGACCAACGTGATGAGTGCATGACGATTTGTGGTGACCTCATCAGTAGTGCTGACGATTATCTGACGTTTCTCAACCGGATAATAAATGGAGACGAAACATGGTGTTTCCTTTCAGCGATGCTTCCAGCAGCTGTACCAATGTTGGCAAACGTGCATAACGCTCAACGGCGACTATTTTGAGGGTGGAGGTGGTTCTGTTTAAGTGGTTAACGGTCAACGACAACTGTTTTAAGGGTGGATGTGGTTCTGTGTAGGTGTACGCCGTGTAATGCGGCATCGTGTGCAACATGCAGAGTCGTGTGGGTGCCTGTCCTCCAGGCGTCAAATCTCAGAACTTAATGACTGTACTACGTATTTGTTCTGCTCACTGTTAGGTGGCCCACTCCACTCCTTCACAGTGGGTAATGAAAATATGTTTTCTATCGATCGCGGAAAGCAGCGGACAGACAGCGAGCATGACAGGTTCAAGAGTGAGTGATTAAGTCCTGTATCTCATCATCATGAAACTAATGTTAGCATTGTCTATTCGTAATTGCGTGGTTAGTGATAGTGTCCGGATTTGGATGACGTCATGACATCACACACTTTGTTAACTTACTGTATGTATAAATTCTGATCATCGCCCCTTGATTAAAAAAATGCGTATTTATTAGGTCATTTTTTCCACTTTTTACTTTTAGGTCATAATTTTCTATTTTGATTCTTTATTTTGTCGTTTTAAGCACTTCGTTACAATTAATTTCTTGTTTTAAAGTATTTTTTCTTTGTTCTGTGTTATTATTTAATAATTTTTATGCATTTACGTAGGTAATCAACATATCTGAATATCATCGGAGGCTTCAATAAACGAGAATACTCAAACATCAATAGGTTCAGAATTCACCTTCACAGTTGCGAAATAAAGTAACCTTCTACAACCGGTATCCTTACTTTTGGAAATGCACATACTGTACCTAGAGAGCGATGAGGCATTGCTTCTCATCTGGAATGAAAGCAGGAGTTATATTATAACTTTTTTTTAATTGCTATTTGCTTTACGTCGCACCGACACAGATATGTCTTATGGCGACGATGGGATAGGAAAGGCCTAGGAATTGGAAGAAAGCGGCCGTGGCCTTAATTAAGGTACCGCCCCGGCATTTGCCTGGTGTGAAAATGGGAAACCACGGAAAACCATCTTCAGAGCTGCCGACAGTGGGGCTCGAACCCACTATCTCCCGATTACTGGATACTGGCCGCACTTAAGCGACTGCAGCTATAATATAACTTTAGTAGGTACAAAGTCACATTTCAGTCAGGTTGTTGAAGTGTCAGAGTAATAACATACATATACGTGCTTGTTAGTTTCTTTTGAAACTGCACGAGTTTTATTGATTTGTGTGCGACTCACTTCTCCATTGAAGGCAAATTATTTCAAAAATTTGCTGAGGATTTTGTTTTACAGGTGGCCAGATACCTTTCTGACAAACATGCGAAGTGAAAAGGGCAGCAAATAAACGATTTACCATTCAGAAACTTGCGGGTCGCGACGAACACGTGGTATCCAGAATATCAGCGGAATGCAGGGATTCCATAACATGCTAATAATAATTACTAACAGTTATTTTGCTTGTAAGAACTGAATGACTGAAATATTAGGCTACTCTCTCATGTGTTTCTGTATTATTATTATTATTATTTGATTGTTTATTTTATTCACCGAATTACAAGTTAATGATAATGTGGACAGTACACATTATTATTTACTAAATATATAATATTTTACTTCATAATTTTGGGTCTTTATTCGCTTATTTTAAGTCACTTATTAGGATATTTTGGTCATTTTATAGGCCAGCCGGCATTTATTAGTTCATTAAAATTCGGGCCCTGGTGATAGATTCATCTGCCGGACGCACCTGCCGCATGTGAATGGAACATCATTGGCCTAGTGAGCTGACTCTTTTGGTATGGGTTAGATAAGTTTGTTACTTTAATCTACCTGTGCCATTCAAATCTTGAACTTGAAAAAATGAAGGTAATAATAATAATAATAATAATAATAATAATAATAATAATAATAATAATAATAATAATAATAATAATAATAATAATAATAATAATAATAATAATAATAATAACTTTTGAACGCCAAATAATGAACGTACCGCACTTCTATCCCACAACTTTCAGCATAGAAGCCGAGCATCTAACCTTGAAAAGTATTTTTAATAACATTACCGTTACCGAAGGTGCACGCTTCTGCTTTTTCACCGTTTTCAGATAACATGATGAGACCTTTGACCGGAAGCTGGTTGGTTAAGTGCAGGCCGCGTAGCTGTGAGCTTACATTCGAGAAACGGTAGGTTCGACACTCACGCTCGTCAACCTTGAATATGGTTTGTCATTTTCAAACGAAGCAAATGCTGAGGCTAGACCCTAATATAGTCAGAAACGAAATTGAAGGAAAGTTGACCAAGGCAGGTCGAATAGAAAATATGAAAGTAGAGCCTGGTATATGTAAGTGGACGCAAAGCCAGGCTCAACTAGGACCCCTTAGTCGCCAGCTCATACTCTCAAGTTGAGAATTCTTGGGGTTGTCTTACGACAGGCAGGGATGAATTCCACCGCTCCTATCCACAGGGGTTACATCCTATGTGATCTGAATATAAAGCGCATTTTAAAATGGACTAAGTAATGACAAATAACAGTTTTCTTCTTTTCTCGTGGTTCAACGTCGCACGAACTCAGATACGTTTTCGGAGAAAATGAGTAGCAAAGGGCTAGACAAGGAAGAAAGCGACAGAATTTGCCTGGTATGAACATGGGAAACCACAGAAAACGATATTGAGGGCTGCCAATGGTAGGGTTCTTTGCAATTCCTTTTACGTCGCACCGACACAGATATGTCTTATGGCGACAATGGGACAGGAAAGGGCTGGGAGTGGAAAGGAAGTGGCCATGGCCCTAATTAAGGTACAGCATCAGCATTTTCCTGGTGTGAAAATAGTAAACCACGGAAAACCATCTTTAGGTCTGCCGACTGTGGGGTCTGAACCCACTATCTCCCGGATGCAAGCTCGCAGCTGCGCGCCCCTAACCGCACGGCCAACTCGCCCGCTATGGTAAACCACCATCTTCCGAATGCAACCGTATAGCTATGTGGGTAGTACCACACAGCTAAAGCGCTCGGCCTGTCATAACGTGTGTGTGTGTTTACATTCATAATCATGGTGGCCCGTTACAATTGGGCATTTTAAAAAGGCTAGCTGGGGGCAATGACCAGGTTGCCAACCTCTAGGTTTGTATACGGCACATTATTATTATTATTATTATTATTATTATTATTATTATTATTATTATTATTATTATTATTATTATTATTCATGCTATTCTTCCAGCTTAATTGGCGTCGACACTTCGGAGGTCGGCCCAGTTTTACCGTCCAATGCCCTTTCTAACGCCAACCTTATGTGGATGGACCTATTCACTATGTTGTGTTTCTGTGGGTTTTCTTTTTTTTTCCTTGTAGCTTTACGTTGCACCGACACAGATAGGTCTTTTGGCAACTCCTAACAGTTGGAAGGAAGCGGCCATGGCCTTAATTAAGGTACAGCCCCAGCATTTGCCTGGTGTGAAAATTGGAAACCACGAAAAACCATCTTCAGGGCTGCCAACAGTGGGATTCGAACCCACTATCTCCCGGATGCAAGCTCACAGCCGCGCGCCCCTAACCGCACGGCCAACCCGCACGGTGGTGGTGTATTTGGTACTGTGAGATGGTGTATGAAGATGAAGTGTATCAAGACGAACACAAACACCAAGTTCCCCAATTATTTAAATGTTGACAGAAAAAATATTGAGCTCGAAAAGCAAGTTCACATACACAAGTGACAAGGTTGTGACATGACAACCCTTCCTTGACCTCTACACAGGAACTATAAACTAAAAGAAAAGAAAAGGAAATAAATAAATACATAAATAAAAACGAACCGTCTTTGAATTTGTCCCAGTCCTTGAAGTTTATCCTTTTGTCTTCGAACTCTAGCCCACCATAAGCAAGAAGGAAGCGAATGGGTTCACCAAGAGCCTTGCCATTGAAGTACGTGAGCTTGTATTTTGGAGCCATGCTAGCGTCGGTTGATGGTGAGCAGACGAGTCGCTGACGACAAGACAGAATGAACTGTTCTTAATGCGTTTATGTAACCGAAGAGACTCAGTCTCGACGCATGCGCGAGGTAGGACCCGAAAACCAAGTATCAAATAGCAAATCAAGCCTTTAGTTTTACATGACTATCGATATTATTGTAATAAATAAGTAGGGAATGGATTTTTGTGTGTTAAAAATCTTGAAAATACCGTATTGATTGTCGCATTGAGACATTGAAATATGTGTATAAAATAATAATAATAGCTATGGAGGCAAAATTAAATGAGTACCAAAATTTAAGTATCTTGGTGAAACAATTCAGACCGAGTAAGCTGGCCGTGCGGTTAGGGCCGCGCGGCTGTGAGCTTGCATCTGGGAGATAGTGGGTTCGAATCCCACTGTCAGCCTTGAAGATGGTTTTCCGTGGTTTCCCATTTTCACACCAGGCAAATGCCGGGGCTGTACATTAATCAAGGCCACGGCCGCTTCCTTCCAACTCCTACGCATTTCCTATGCCATCGTCGCCATAAGTCCTATCCTGTGTCGATGCGACGTAAAGCAACTAGCAAAAAAAATAAAGAAAGAAAAGAAGCAATTCAGGAAAATGGACTCGAAACAACAGCCAATGCAATTAGATGCCAAAAGGTGGAAACCGCATATTTACTAACCCCAAAATTTCTATAACAAGAAGTCTATGTCCAAGCACACAAAATTAAGACATTACAATATAGTCATCAAACCAGAATGCCTTTATGGATCGGAGACGCTAATTTTGAACAGGAAAGCAGACACTGAAAACACTGAGGAAAAAACGCAAAATCATAAGAAGAAATTTAGGCCCATAACTCACCAACGGACAATGTGAACTTAGAGACATTAAAATGCAGGCTAAGATTATATGGTCATATTAAAAGAATGCATTCAGGCAGGCTTACCAAACAAACAGTCGAATTCTATGAACATGGGAGTAAAGCTAAAACAGATAGAATGAAATGGATTGTCGAAATAAAAACCGAGTTTATTAAATTTTGGCTTTCGGTCTTAACGAATATTTAGCCAGCTAAAATGTTGTATATTTCTGATTATTAATAATGAATTGACAATTTTGTATGTTTCTGATTACTAATTATGAATCAATTTTGATGAATTGAACGTATACAATTAGGACGAACACAAACACTCAGCCCTCAAGGCGGAGAAATTAACCAGACGAAAATAAAATACCCGATCCTGCCGAGAATCGAACCCGGGACCTCTAAGTACTTTGTGCAGTTTTAATGGGCTTATTCGCATATGTATAATACAAACAATTAAACATGTATTATATAAAATCCAATCATGTTGAAACAGTGTTGGGTTAAAATAGTCCGCTGTTGCAGTAAACTCGCGTCCTCGGCCCAAGGTGGTGCAGATCTTTTCAGGCAGCCTCCCCCCCCCCCCCCTCCCGCCCATTGGAGATGAGCTGCATGTAACATTTCAACCAAATACTAGCCCTCCTGCAATTCTGAAGTATCTGGCAGTACCGGGAATCAAACTCGCCTCTCCGAGGACACCAACTAATAACTCTAACCGGTCCACTACTGAGGCAGATGCTGCTCCAGTGAACAGCTAAGACTAGTTTCAAATTTTCCATCACAAACCAATGTCTGTTGTCTCAGAATAATGCACGATACCAGGAGAAGGACCGTTTATTCGTCTATGCTTAACCATATTTTTTATTTTAACATTCAAGCCTGATCTTTCCTGGTTTTCTTCGTAATACGCAAGGACATGCAATTTTCGTCATGTTGATTCTTCTGGTGTTTCAAAATGTGAACATTTTGTAAGAAACCTTCTAAGTTCTGGGCTTGTCAATTTACACTGAAGTAAATGGAAATTGCAACACCAGAAGGAGTGGTGCTACATTGCTGCAATTGAACATGCAGGACGAATGTCCGGTTGTGATTCAATGATTACACTTTCACGTCCCTCTGACCGCAAGTTTGGACAACAATCATTACAGGATGTGCCCACCAGGAGCTGCAATACATTGATGAATTCGTCGAGGCATGGAGTCAATAAGGCCCTGGATCGCTTCCTGAGGAATTTGGCCCATGCTTGCTGCAATGCACAGGTCAGTTGTTCCAGAGTTGTGGGTGGCTGAGGACGGTTGGCCAGTTGTCGACCCATCATGCCCTACACATGCTCAATAGGACTGAGGTCCGGGGATCTGGCGGGCTATTCTAAGGTTGTGATGTCGTGGAGAGCTTCTCTGGAGATGCGTACAGTGTAAACCCGGGCATTGTCCTGCTGAAACATCCCATTAGCAATGTTCGCTATCATAGGGACAACCACTGGATTGAGTACCCTATCAACGTACTGTCGAGCAGTCATAGTGCCCTCTACAAGCACTAATTGTGATTTCACATTAAAGCCAATAGCTCCCCAGACCATTATGCTTGGTGTTGGCCCTGTGTGCCTCTCGACAGTACGATCTGGGCGGCCCCTCTTCCCGGTACATCGGCGCACACGATTCCGGCGATCATTGCGGGCAAGACAGAAGCGCGATTCGTCACTAAAGACGACCCTATGCCATTCGTCGACCCACGTCGATCTTTCCCGACACCAGGCCAGCCTTACACGTCGCTGTTGTGGGGTCAATGGAACACCTTCTGCAGGAATACGGGCTCGTAAGCCAGCTGCACGCAGGCGATTACCAACTGTCTGTTGTGTAACGTGGGGTGCCACAGCTGCTCGAATTTGCGCTGCTGTTGCATGGGGTTCCATCCGGGCCATCCGAATGATGCGGGGATTCTCTCTCACATTTGTCTGTCGCGCTGGGCCTGTGCCAGGTCTAGGAATGTGGGTACCTTCATTTGACCACTGCCGCCATACACGTTGTACCGTAGATGCCTGTCGGCCAACACGTGCAGCGACAGTCCTTAGCGATAATCCAGCCTCACACAGCCCAATTATCCGAGCCTTCTCAAACGGCGACAGTTGTTGTTAGCGTGCTCTTCTCTGTCGTCGAGGCATGTTTGACGGGGAACACTTCACTGCACAGACTGCAAGTCAACTTCGCTACACCAGAGTCCGTATACTGGAGTTGATCCTCCGCGACCAATCACGTGGGGAGACCTGTAGCAACAATCCAATGGGTCTGAAACTTTGATCGTTTACATACCTACATGGCATCGTTCGTTATCTTGGAAATCAACATAAACGACCAATGCCTCCATGGTGTTGCAATTTCCATTTTCTTAAGTATGTCAGAAGTAAGAAAAGCTCTGCATAGATCTGTGTTTTATTCAGAAGTACTTGGAGATAGAGAATGTGAAGTGAAAGTTGCTATGATTTTGTCTATGTGAAGTGACCATTCCATGTTTACTATCTGCCAAGTGCTGCAAGATTTGAGATTGTTAATTCACATTTACAGATTTCCCACATTTTTGACAGAATATAATTTTTCCATCATTTGCTAAAACTCCAGTAAATTTAGCAACATATTGTTGCAAACGAGAATGAACACTTGCCTTCACTTTCGGCATAATAAAAGGTCTGCACACACCAACGCGGAACGCTGGAAGCGGGAGCGGGAATGAAACTTAGTCGCTGCGAAGTTCGTCCAATACATTACGTCCTTCATGACAATCTGTTTGAGGAGTTTGTGATGGCTTCCTCACATTCTGTTGTTTCCAGGAGTGAATGAAGCAGGCGGTGCCGATTCTTCCTTTTTAAACATTCTAAAACGGCCTGATCCACAGGTTGTATTAAACTTGTTACGTTAGGGGGCAAAAATAAAGCACGAATTTCATTACATCACATACGAGTTCATGTTCATCTGGATGTGGCACTTCTTTGTCCAGCAATAAAACTGCTTTAATAGGCAGACGTGGTCTCAGTAGAGGGGACCCATAGTACAATGACATGGCGAAAATACGCAGAGAATGAAATGCTGTAGAAAAATCACTTTAAATTTACGAAAATAAAAATTATTTTCATATATTGCTTTTTTATATCTCCTTTCGTTATTACGAATTTCCTGGTTTTGTTACAATTTCTTCCAATGCCTTGCTTTTATATAATTGCTTGTCGTTAGGTAATTTTTGTTTTCATTTAACGTCGTTCTCATAGTATTGTGAGAATATACTGTATATGCATCGGGATATCTCACAATTGAAATTTATTTTATAATAATAATAATAGTGACGACCTACGGCGTACTCCATAATTAGACTACCCTTCTTACACCTATACGGCACAATATTTAGCCCTAAGAGAAGAAGAAGAAGAAGAAGAAGAAGAATGCATAACAACAGTGTATAGATAGTTTTAGTATACATGTATTTGGAAGTTCACGAATGGAGAAATGTGTGAAAAAAAAATTGTGGTAAAATTGAAGAATTGATAGCAGGTATACGTAGTTTTTTTCTTATTTCATCCCACAACAAATCTTTCTTCCGTACATTACTCATGTCGTAAAGCGTTGGGTGTTTCTTAACGCACTCCATCAACAGTTCAGTCGCCATTGCTACTGTCACAATGAATGCGGGACGCTGGAAAACGCTGCATGCTGCGAACTGAAAATGGTTCGCAGCAATCCCGCCGTGAAGGCGGGAGACTGACGCACCGGTGTGAATGGATCCATATCTCGCTGTACTCATAACAGTTCGCGACGGGATTGTTCCCGCTCCCGCTCCCGCATCCCGCGTTAGTGTGTGCAGACCATATTATCCCCAATCAACTGTAAAAGCCCTCTGATTTAATCAAGGCAGAGCGAGCGAGTGAGCGTGTCAGCACTTGCAGTGAAGGTCACGATGCGATGCATTAAATAATTTTATTCATACTGATGATCATGCTTGGTGTTTAAAGGGGCCTAACATCGAGATCATCGGCTCATTATTCAGATTGTGTATTCATTAGTATGTAAAGTATTTGAAATGAGTATTTGGAGTAAACTGGAAACACAGAATAAAGAAAAATAACAGTTTATGTATTTATAGCAGAATTATTATTATTATTATTATTATTATTATTATTATTATTATTATTATTATTATTATTATTATTATTTTACAATTTGCTTTACGTCGTACCGACACATATAGGTCTCATGGCGACGATGGGGCAGGAAAGAGCTAGGAAAGGGAATGAAGCGCCCGTGGCATTAATTAAGGTAACAGCCTGGTGTGAAAATGGGAAACCACGGAAATCCATTTTTAGGGATGGCGACAGAGGGGTTCGAACCCACTGTCTCCCGGATGCAAACTGTTAGCTTCGTGACCCAAACCGCGCAGCCACCTGCTCGGTAATTATTTTTACTAACGAAAAATAACAGTTTCATGGTTTATTTTACTTGCTATGATATTCTGCTGTTGTCCTTGGTGCTTCGCTCCAGCCTTGAACGTCTAATAAGGGCGAGATGAAAAATTTAATCCAGTGGAGCGTTGTCTGGAAACGTGCCCATAACGCTGGTAGCATTTCATCGCTGGATAACAATTCTTATCAATTCACTCCGGAATTCCGTTGAAGAAGTGTCTCCAGTAATTCCGGATAATAATTGTTTCCCAATATCTGAAAGGAGATTTTTAATCTCTTGATACCACGTCCCCATAATTTCACGTAGCGGTGAAGTTGCATTGGGGAGATGGGGGTTTGAATCACACCGTCGATAGCCCTCAAGATGGTTTTTCGTGGTTTCCTATTTTCACATCAGGTAAATGTTGCTGTACCTTAATTAAGGCCATGGTCGCTAACTTCCAAATACTAGCACTATCCCGAGAACCTTCGATGTGTTAGTGCGACGTGAAACCACTCGATAGCAAAAAAGTTAAAACAAAACATACAAATGAAAACAATAGTTGCCACTAGCAGCAATCTAGGCCTATGTAAATAAAATTTTAGGCGATTCGCTGTCTCTAATTTCGTTTAATTTGCCAATTTTTCGGATATTTATCCGTTTTAGGTCAACTTAAGACCGTATCAGTTGTTTTTAGCTTTCGTATCTGTCTGTTTGTCTGTTCCACCATCATGGCGAAACGGCTGGATAGAACTCGACCAAACTTCATATTTAGAGTATACTCATCCAGTAAGAGGTTTTGATATGCATTTGATTTAACAATCACGGAACAATCTGGGGGCTTATAGGGAGATCAAACGAGTTATTATTTTCATATTTTCTCATACGCTATTGATTTTCTGATTTTCCAGTACATTCACATGGTATTTACATATAATTATGTCCTATCCGGCTGTCCTCTTTTATTATCCTATCTTCAATTAATGTCAACTTTCCGAACTGTCTTACAACATGTGAAACATTCCTTCATTATAAATACTTTTTGTTATCTACATAATTTCGTATTACTCTTCAAATGACGGAGAAAAAAATTACTATTTTCTACGAGTGTTATGCTCTGCGTCGAGTGACGGACACCCTCGCAGACCGACAACGATTCTACCGGTTACCATGGCAACGTCTCTGGCTGCTTGCCAGGAAAGTAACGTAATGCCATTTTCGTCATCATTCCTTTAAATTCGCGGTTGTTCGTTTGGTGGCAAGCGATAAAGACACCAAACTGCCATTCTGCGGGATATTTGCGGAATACCGCTGGAGGTTACAATCTTCTTCGAATAGTACTAAGCAGGGCTTTTAATATTTCAACAGTACGTACGTACACTGGAACTTATTTAGAGTCAGTACGTAGGTTGAAACATTTGTGCCTCTTTCTTATGCAACTAAAATACGAGCTGCCCTTGTAAAATCTTCGTTCAAAGCCTAAAATAATTCTAAATTGCCGAGAGAACCGCCGCATGGCTGAGTAGAGTCAGCTACGAGAGAAAAAACAAAAACAAACAAACGCGTATCAATATAAAAGATCTAGCTGGATGTCCGTTGCTTGTTACTTACAGCAGGAAGTGATCTAAAACAAAGAGCGAGATCGGAACATTTCGGAAGGCCTCGTAAAATACATAATAATATGTTTGCTAAATGTTTGGGAGCTATTTCGGCACTGTAGCGAGGAAGTAATTAATTGACAATTTCTGGAATCATTTCATGGAGCTCACTTCACGGGGGGAAAGATATTTAATATTGGCGAGAGAGAAGTTCGCCCGTCTGTCAGCAAAGTAGAAATGGCATGAGGCAAGGTCATCCAGTCACAAAACAAGCGGGAATGTCACCCACGGAATTCATTAGGTACGCCCGTGAAGAAAGCAAGAGAAATCAATGAATGGCACCCTTGTGATCGGGAAAATAGGTGGAATCTCTGGTTTGAGTCTCAGAGAAATCGGTCCAGCGGTTAGAAGATGGCATGATTGCACAACAGAGATAACGCGTTGCACCACGTTCCTAGAGTGCGTATAAATACCCGATCTGAAAACGAGTGAAGCACTTAGCAATCATCGGTCCGAGAGGGCGAACCTGTGACGGTCGACAACAAGAAGGGGACTTACAAAAATTAAAGAGTTAGAAGCTAGATTTGCAAATCTCAAAAGCCAGTTGGCTTGAGAGATAGAAAATTTATAAGGTATTAATTATTATTTCGTATGGCATGCAGACGATACGGTTACAAATATGAAGGTAAAACTATATACAAGTAATAAACATCTAGTAATATCAATTCATGATCACTAAAATCACAATTTGATGTCCAAAGAAGAAATCCACTTCACTGCATCGTCACTTGCATTCTGAAGGTCTTCATATCCTCCGGTGAAGGATCGTAATGGGCATTCCGTCACAATATGATGAATTGTCTGCACTGCATCACCACAGTCACTGAGGAGTAGGAGTTTCCCCCACTTGTGTAGCCAGAAGTTACATCTTCCGTGACCGGTTCGCACTCTGTTAAGAGACATCCATATCCTTCTTGTGAGATCGAAACCAGGAGGTTTCCTGCAGGGATCGGTGATCAGTCCTAGCTGATCATGGTTTGATGTAGTCCATTCTTCTCACCAAATTTCGTCCATGTTGTAGTTTGATTCAATTAACCTGTTGCCTATTTGCCATGAGGGATGTCGAGATTTTTATCTCCCTTGCTTCTGGGGAAAGCAGTCCTGATGTATGGATAAGAAATCATTTGCAGTACATTTTTACAATTCCGTTTTTAGAGCTGTTAGCCTTCGAAGGTATGGAGGATGAATGTTGGATAATACTGATAGCCACTTGAGTGATGTGGATTTGAGAGTGCCTGATATTGTCCTCATTGTTTCATTTAAGTGGACATCAAATTTTCCTACGTGTGCACTGTTGATCGATACGTGACTTCAATATTCAGCAACTGAGTATACTAAAACAAGAGCAGTTGTACGAAGAACAGTAAGAGTTGCTGCCCAACTTGCACCACTTAGTTTGTGAAGGATATTGTTGCGTGTTCTGATTTTACCTGCTGTTCTGAAGAGATGTTCTCTGTATGTCAAAGAGCAGTCCAGCATAACACCCAGATATCTTGGATGAGGGCAATAATTTAGCTGTTGACCTCTGAATTATATTTGAGTTATGTAGTGGGCCCTCCTATTATCCAGATGAAAGGCGCTGACCTCTGTTTTGCTGGTATCGGCTTTCAGTCGCCAAGTGTTAAAGTCGCTGTCCAGTGTTAGGAGATATTGAGTGAGAATTGTTTCAGTAGTCTCAAAATCTGTGGACTGGAGTGTCAGGCTTTTCATCAGCATATATGAACATTCTGCAAGCAGTAGGTGGAATATCTGTATTGTAGAGATTGAAGAGAAGTGGAGAAAGGACTGAGCCCTGTGGCTATCCATTACTGAACTTATAGGACCTGCTTATTTTACAATTTAGGTGTACTTCAGTTAGTCGGTTACTGAGCATGTTATTGAGCATTAAGCTAACGTGTTGCAAGGAAATATTTTCTGAAATTTCAGGATCATTCCCTTCCGCCATACTGTATCGTACGATGACGATAGGTCTACAAACACTACAATGGTTTTCTGTTTTTTCTTCAAAGACCTGTTCAGTATGAGTGGCTAGTAATAAAACCTGATCGCAGCAGCTTCCTTCAGGCCTGAAATCTGCCTCTTTGACTGGGATGTGTTAAGATGCCCTTTCTATTCTTGTAGAGGTGTTAGTGTAAATATTGAATGATGCCTTCTGGAAGACGGTAACGTCGTTTTGTGGAGCAAAACGTGCATAAATTGGAGGTTCAATCCGCCTACGGCTTCATGATGGGGAGGCCTTCTCAAGGCAACCTTCAACTTTTAACATTTACTACCAGAGCATCTTTCCTCAATAAAATGAACACTTTCCAGGCCTGTCGAGGCACAAACTATATTTTACAATGCAAACAGTATTCACTGTCTCAGACGCTCCACAGTCTAACCTCTTAACATAAATGAGTGAATTTTACAGGAGTATCGAACAAATTTATTATGACTGGAAACAGGATGTGGATATCCATGAAAATTCGTGGTATAATACCAGGTAAGTCGGTAGAGTGCAAAATTCAGAGTTACCTTAAGATAAAAATCGGCAAGGTAACGTTTGAACACCCTTTTAAGGTAATGAATAAGATTAAATATAACATTATCCTAGGAATCGATTTTCTGGTATACACAGAAATGACTATCGACTTAAAGAAGCGAGAACTAAGATTTCCCATTATCAAGTACAACGGAATCGACGTAAAGGAAAGCGTAAAATTATATGAAAATACATGGGATAATGAGCATATGAAAATTGAAGGTCAGGAAGTACAAAATCATGCAAGGGAAGGCAGACTAGGAGATTGAATATCGTTGATAACATTGAAGATGAGGTGATAGAACATATTGAAAAGGTTTTGAGTGATGAAGAAGAACCAAATATTTGGAAACAGTTAGCCAAAACCAAACTTTCTTTAGAGGAGATACAAAAATTATTTAAAATCTTAAAGAAATACTTCAATATATTTAAAAACAAGCCAGGACAGATTCCTAATTTGAAATACAAGATCCTAGTGAATGATTGGACTCCATACAGAGGAAAATTATTTGATATTCCTGAAAAACATTTCAAGGAAGTAAAAGGATTAATCCAGGACATGATATACGATGAAATCATAGTGAAAACAACCACGTTGTATTTAAATCCAATTGTCATTGTGAAGAAAAACAATGGAAAAAATTAGAATATGCTTGGATGCAAGGCAATTAAACGAAAAGCTAATACCAGAATATGACCAAGTACCAAAAATTAATGAGATCATAAAGAGGTTTAAACACATGAAATACTTCACGAGTATGCCTATTGTCGCTTGACTTTCAGATTGAAAAACAGCTGCGCAGTACTAAGAAGGGCATTAGACAGAAACCTGTTACCTGAAGTAAATGAACTTGTAACATGTTGTTGTGCCATTTCACTGTCATAAATGAACAGTTTGGAACAAAAAAGGACGCTATGCCGCGAGAAGAATAAACAAGGCACGCGAATTCTATCATCAATGTCAAGAAGGTAATATTTATATCGTAAATAAGTCGAGAATTATTATCAAGGAGGCGGTCAAAAATAAAGAAGGATATAGGATTGTTATGGTATTATTATTAAACAATTCCGCAAGAAGAATCATTGCAAGCTACACGGAGCGACCTTATAACTGCGAGAACAGGAGGATATTACAAGCAGCAGATCTGAATTTAAAAGAATTTGGAGTAATCTATTGAAAGAAAAGAGCGGAAAGCTATATAAGTATTGCGTCGAATCGCATAATTTAAGCAAGAAATTAAAGCAGCTTATTCAGATACATTACGTAACAGACGTCACGAAATACCGAACAGGAGCAGCAGAGATTCTTTAAAGATTGCTAACAAGAAATACAGAAATCTGCGGGAATTTAAAGCGATATATAAAACTAAACCTCAAATTATACAATTGAAGTTAGGTAGACATATTGGTAATCTGGAAGACAATAACGGAGGTTAATTTACTTGAATTGAAAGTAGTATGCCGACATTGTGGTTAATGTAATGAATAAGTTAGGGTGTTATGTTACGAAATGAAGGTGATACAGTGCAATGTACAGGTTATACTTGGATTATATGAAGACATATGAATAATAACAAGCGAATCCGAAGAAAATTGAAAAGAAAAGGGAATATTTAAGTGAATAGATGATAGTTATGGAATCATATGCGTCGAGTTAAGGTATATATGAGAGTTATTGAAAAGAAAGAAAAGATATGTTGTTAAGATATGAAACGGATGATATGTATACGAAGAATAGTTGAATAAAAAGAAGAGTAATGATGGTGATGCTTATTATTTCGTCGAGAGAGCAGAAATAGATTTATTTTAAAGGTGATATTGAGTTAGCAGACACAATTTAAGGTTAAGAGTGCATATATTTAATTCCATGATATATGTCAATCCTTCGGTATTCCACATCCAACGTTAAATATGATCGATACAGCTTACATATATTGGATAGGCACTGGTAGATCATCGAAATGAATCCGTATAGGGAAAAATTGAGCAGAATTAACCAACATTAACCCAGATTATTGGCCACAGTCGTGTTTCCTGTAGTAAATAGAGATAGAAGGCATAATTACCTATCTCAATAAAGTTGATGAAGAGGTAACCCATAATTAGACGATAAAGGCATTGGTTTTGAAAGTCTTCTTAGATGACATAGCATGTATTTTTCAGAAATAATGATTAGTTAGGTGTTGTAAGTCACTGATCACACGTTAATATGTTGTACGTGATATAAATGATTGGAACTTAACTTAAGTTACGGAATTTTTTTGAGGAACAACATCCACATGAGCTATTGGTAACGATAATTTTAACCATTTAGAAAGCAATGATGTTGAAAGACTTATCCTTTATATTTTCTTCCTGACACATCCGTATATGAGAAACATTGAAACCGAAATCCTCGATGTAAATCAGAAGATTGATATTTTTCTTATATCATTGATTAGCTATGATGATATAAAATCATGAATATATAAAACATTAATATTTAAATCTAGGCAAAAAGGAATGCTCGATAATTTTCCACGTAGATCTGCAAGATGTTGTAATTTTAAGAGAGTATAGTGAAATATCTTCATTCAGGCAGACAAATAATGAACTGAAACGTGAATTTAATTTAATCTGATAGAATTTTACGAAGAATCTCAAGATAGTTTTCTACTTTCCAACAGAATAATTGTAAACATTTAATGTTTATTTTCATTCAAGATTCTTGAATATTTTCTTCATTAATTAATTAACTTTAGGAGAATAGAAAGATTTATTTGCAAGAATATTTCATTTTTTATTATTTAAGTTTCAAGATTATTTAATTTAATAAATGATCATGGTCAAATGTAATTACTTGTTTATGATATTTTAGGATATAGTAATAATTTCGTATGGCTATTTCTAGCCGGGTGCAGCCCTTGTAAGGCAGAGCCTCCGATGAGGGTGGGCGGCATCTGCTATGTGTAGGTAACTGCGTGTTGGTGTGGTGGAGGATAGTGTTATGTGTGGTGTGTGAGTTGCATGGATGTTGGGGACAGCGCAAACACGCAGCCCCAAGCAATTGGAATTAAATATTATGGAGTTTCTTGAAGCGAAAATGATTGATTTGCGAGATGGAGACGTCCATCAGATTAATTTAAGCGAATCTAGCCGACGATCACACCCAAAGTATTTTACTTTCGGGACCCACGACCTCAAGAATATTCAAAGTTAGAAATTTTTATGTTGATATGAGCAAGTCAGGATTTTTTGCGACCCAGCCTGGACGCGGGAACGCGCATTATGTAGACGATTTGTTATTTGCAACTCAAAATTTCGGTGTCCACTACAACAAGTTAGAAAGTCTGCGGGAAAATTTGAGAAACACCGGTTTCAAAATTAACTTAGATAAGTCTAAATTCTGCCAAGAACAGATACTCTTTGTGGGGCATACAATAGATGGCGAGTGTATAAAACCAAGCCCCGTCAACATTAGAGCGATTTGCGATTTTCCTCGTCCGACCAGAATCAAGTAGATCAGACGATTCCGAGAGATGACTCGGTTCATTGCTGATCACTGTAAAGTGTGTACAGATATAGCAGCATCGTTACAAGAGTTACTCAAAACAAATTGAATAGTAAGACCGAGCAGGCATTTTTTGCTATGAAAGACTTGTTGGCAAACAGTATTAAGCTGGGATATCCGGTCTATATGAAATAATTTGTAATTCAATCGGACGCATCGAACATTGGAATAGCTGCATGCCTATACCAGGAAGGAACGGATAAATTAAAGAAACAAACATACTTAGCATTTACTAGCCGCAAGTTAAGAAAACACGAGTCGAACTACACCTCTACAGAGCAAGAACTGTTAGCTATTGTGTACGCACTAGAGCAATGGAAAAAGATCGTATATGGATACCTGATAATCGTTTGGACGGATCACAAAGCACTAGTATTTGAACTGAAAGCAGCAATGACAAGTGAGACAATTATGCGATGTGTATTACTTATTCAGCAATTTCAAATAAAAGTAGGACATTGCAGTGGGAAGGAAAACATTCTGGCAAATGCTTTAAGCAGGAATCCATCGGATAAAGAAGAAATAGTCCAACACATAGAGTTACTATAACAGCACGAAGAGTTATTAGAGAAGCTGAGACACATCGATCTTTTACAAAAATTAGATGAAAATTTAGCATACGTAATAACGAAGTTAGAGCAGGAAGATTCGGATAATGACAGAAGGGCAAATGTAATACGCCATTATTAAAAGACGGAATGCTGATGAGTCATTTGAACAAAGATGGGAGAAAAATACGGATTGTAGTACCACAGGGGTTATATAAACAAATAATATGGCACACTCGTGAGATAACGGGACATGTTGGAGTCGAGAGGTAACTGTTTTTTGCTAGTGGCTTTACGCTTTACGCCGCACCGACACAAATAGGTCTTGTGGCGACGATGGGATAGGAAAGGTCAAGGAGTTGGAAGGAAACGGCCGTGGCCTTAATTAAGGTATAGCCCCAGCATTTGCCTGGTGTGGAAATTGGAAACCACGGAAAACCATCTTCAGGGCTGCCGACAGTGGGATTCGAACCTGCTATCTCCCGGATGCAAGCTCACAGCCGCGTGCCCCTAACCGCACGGCCAACTCGCCCGGTCGAGAAGGTAACAATAAAGATACTTGAGAGAATCACATCGAGAGGAATGAGAAGAACGATTAGAAGTGTAATAAGAAATTGCGATAAATGTCAAAGAACTAAATATGACACTTTCTTGACAAGGTATCAACCTATCGCAATACTACCGACAACCCCAAGAGAGATTTTTGCAATCGATATCTTTGGGAGGCTACCATCTGCAAAGAAAGGCCGAAAGTAGATCGTTGTTGTTATGGACGTGTTTTCTAACTTCGTATTGTTACAACCGATCCAATGGGCTAACACCAAGCAAGTTCTGAGAGATATAGTGAAAGGGGTGTTATCTATAATGGGTAGACCAAAGAAAATTCTAAAAGACAGAGGTACACAATTCACGGCAGCAGAATTCCGTGAGGCAATGCAAGAGATGAACATCAGACATGTGCTTTCTCAGTAAGACATCCATCAGCAAATCCAGTTGAAATATATATGAAAGAGATCTCAAAATTCTTTAGAATTTATTGCTCAGAATGCCACTGGAAGTGGATAGATGTCATCAGTATAAAAGAAGAAAGTATCATTACCATCCATGAATCGACTGAACAGATCCCTAGTGTGGTACACTTTAATCGATTTCCGACAGGACCATGGATACGATTTTAGGAGAGATAAGCATACCAATGCCCAGCATTGAAGAAATCTATCAATTGGTAACAGAGAATATTTCCAAAATAAGAAATTCCATCCACCACTAAAGAATAATGACTTGGTAATGTTGAGAAAATCACCTAGCTCAAGTACATCCGGCGACATTTTCTCTAAATTTCTTCACATATTTGACGGCCCATACGTTATCAAGAAAGTATTAGCAAACAACGCCTACGTAATCGAAAACATGATTGGCACTTATACAATATACATAATGCGGTAAACTTAAAGCTGTATTATAAGGAAGATTGGAGATGAAGTCGAGGACACATCGTAGAGGCATAATAAGAAACAATAACGCAAAACCAGAAGAATCAAAAGTCCCATTTAAAAGAATGAAATGATATAAATATATATACCGCAAACAGTACATTTATTTAACTGGCCACGGGAAGAAAATGTGCCGTTCCATTGTTCTCTTTGCGAATACACGGAGCTAAAATACACGCGATTACCGCGAACGAAATTAATCCGTACGCACTAGAAGTCAATAACGTTAGAAAAATATCAAGTTTTGCGATACAGGTACATTCTGAATCATAGTGACGGTGAGCGAGAGAAATGTAACATTCAAATTGTTGGAATACAACACTTGGAACAAGGGAATCGAACTGTAATCTCGCAAGCAATTCAGCACGCACTAATTCAAGAAAAGAAGAGGTATTGGGAAGAAGAAAGGGCCATATATTAAGTTTATATAATTCAGAATGTGATATTATACGTTAATACGTATAAACACGTATAAATTATAAAACCCAGCAAATTTCGTAAAATACGAAGTACGGCGTTGAACTTAGCAGAGAAGAAAGAGGAAGGCTTTGAATAGACCTAGTACGCAAGAGAAAAGAGATTTCATTAGCAGACAGATATAGAAAGCATTAATATAGCAGAGTATATTGACAAAAGCTATATAAAACCAAAACCGACATTTTTGTAGTCTGATCAACAGCCAAATAAAAACAGTTATCTAAGCCGGTATATATATAGACAGCCCTGCTATTATAAGAAGGCTTTGCATTTTGAAAATATGTATGCACTAATTTCTTCTTCTTTGAATTTATATTCCTTTAATGCTCAAAAGACCGTCATGATGGACTGTAATCTGCGAGATGGGGATGACTAGGGGAGGAACCCAGCCGACATTCACCGGCAGACGAGAGCTAGACTGCCGAGAAGCAGATGCCAGATGACTTATCCATGTATACCGTAGAGGACTGATGCAGCTGATGAATGAGACCAACCAACCCAAATCCGGGCAGGTAAAATGCAGAAGAAGATAAGTTTGACAGTATTATTAATTCATTTTGTAGTTTTTTCAGGCAATGTAGATTGTGTATTCTTGGATTAGAATGAGATATGTCGTAATATCTTCGAGATATATTCAATATATGATACTTTCTCGCGAGTAATTTTACAGTTCGACGTATTTATAAAAGTTACTAGGTAGTCTTCATAAAAGTTAAAGCTATATCAATGTAGGGAAGTGACTGTATAGTATGATAGTTAATTTCCGATAAAAGGAATCGTTATTATAAATCATGCCATAACTCAGACAAAATGTTTCGAGAATAGGATGCTGTAGGTAATGTCACGTATGCTAGAGTAGTTTATATGGAGATTGTTTATTGCCATGATTGGAGCAGTTGAGGTTTAATATGGATAAAACTATATATATACATACGGAATACGTATCTGATATTGAAAGAACTGATATTGATCGGCAGGTTGAATTTATTGAAAGATGGGATGAATTTTGCGTCAATAGGAGTTAAATAAGATATATATTTAAATGTGTTTCATCGGATGTATGAAATAAAATAAGTGAATAGGAATATGCGATGACATTATATGGTGATATGAAGGAAAGTTTGAATAAATAATGATAATGCTGCGATGATGCAGATTAAATGAAGGAAATAGTTATTGATAAAGGAGAGTTTATTGACGCAGACACGGATCTATAATATATTACTGAGGCAATAACGATATTTATATGGTGAATTATCCATATTATTTTAAATGGCAGCATAAATTCCATACTAGAAAAACATTGAAAGGGCATTATCTTAAAAAATAAGTCCAGGTAGCAACAATTATTCGATTTATGGTACATTTCAATGACAGGTTCTTACTCTTACCTTGTAGTAATTGGTTATAACACGTAATGGCAGATAGTTATGGACATATATATAGTCACTAATATGTCTTCAGGAACATTTTATGGCTGAATAACTTAGGATTTTCGTGTATAGTATACCCTATATTTGATAGAAATGGAATTTCACGAAGTTACATGTTAGAATAATTATTCAATTTAGAGGCTACCCCAATCATTTATGACACGATTATTCATTTTCCATGTAGCATTGATATTAATGCAATAGTTGGTTTTAATAAAACTGTAGCCACTGAAAGCAACACAGGGATAAACTATTCTTATTCTGCATATGTCTAACATAGAAAAACTTGAAGAAATGCAAAGACTTTCGTTATCGTGATAACGAAAATAGATTATGATTGCAATGAAAGACATTAACATCTACAAGATCATATAATTACTTTAAATGATTTCTAACCATGCAAATTTATAAATATTCGATAATTTATTTATTATTTCATTTCATCCCAAGGCGAATTTAAATTAAATATCCTGCTCAATTATGATTATTTAAAGTCAGACGATTTAAAAAGGATTACATATGAATAATTCAAGAATAATGTTCAGAAGTAATTAATTTATTTTTGAGATTTTTCAAATGAGACCTTAAACTTCTTTATCCATCATATTAATTTATTTTTCTCTTGAATAAATATTGGTTTGTAGGATAAACCTTGTCGTTATTTATAGATAGTTGCTATAGTATGTAAGTTTAGATTAAGACAATTACATTTTGAATATTTATCGTTACATTCTAATATTGGTGGAGACGCCCATCAAATGCGTTTTGAGCCAAGGCGTGAGTAATCGTATTTGTCTTATATTTGGATCCACGCAAAACCTAGTCGTGGATTTCTTCGACGCCAAGCACCCTGGACGCGGGAGTCGGTGCAGTATTAGCATAGAGAATGGAAGTTCATTGCTCTAATGCTCTATGTGAGAAACCACCACTTCCTGAAAGAGAAAGGACTTTTCGTGTTCATCTGCCTCAAGTGAAACCTGCGTGAAGTCTGTTGTTTCCACCCACCTCGCCATATGGCAAGGGCGCGCATTTCTGCTGCGGAGAACTGCTATTTAAATATACGATCGTTGCTACTGCTTGTTGACTTCCATTTTATGACGCTCTCACTCACACACTGAACTTGGGGGCATGCCTATGCCCAGACTGTTGTTTACATACACAATCTAGTGGCATCATACGCAAGTACATACCGTACGTTTCGAAATGCATATCTTAGATTTTCCATGTTGTCCCTTGTTCGTGAGAAAAAAATAGTGCCATGACTTATGAATCGACCTACGTATATTTTTAAATTCAGTGTTACAAGATTCAAGACTACTCAGACCTCGGTAAAACCTTAGGGGGTGGAGGTTTGTACCGGGAGTACACATTCTCCGTCCTGATAAACTGCGCGCCTTCTATATGGCCATCTGTGTTATGGATCTTGAACTAATGTAATGCAAGATTCTTGGATTTTCAACCATTAGATGTCTCTACCATCGGACTAAGTGCCCCCTCTGGCGGGATTAGGGATAATTAATTCTTAAGAGTAAGTTAATTCTTTACGGAAGGCAAACCTTAAGTTTGTGATGATTGCTTTGTTCTTGTGTGAAGGTTGTCAACACTTCTGATCCCCTCTATCTTCTGTACGTAGCAGCCAATCTGAAATTTTGTGTACATATATTTTCTCTAGCCAATTAAAATGGGGGGGCAGGCATCCAGCCTATCTGTCAGGAGTTCTGGGAACTTCCGCTCGGAGTTGCTATAAAAGCTGGGCATTTTAAGGCCGTATTGTCATATTCATCGCTCCAGTTGATCTGTGTGGTGTGTATCAAGGAGGCAGGGGACGTAGATCGGCGTTAGGAAGGCCCAGCAAGAAAGGTAATGGCAGAATTTTCTTAATATATGATAGCTCCTGAAGATAGCTTGAGGGGAAGGTTTCAAACTTTTTATTTTATATAAAGTCTTAATTTATGGTTCAAATGTAGATTTTCGGCAAGTGTGGGGATTCTGTTCTAATCCCCGCTGGGAAACAAGTAAACTAAGGGAACAAAGAGTGATCACCCTCTGTTGATTCCCATTCAACTTGGTATTGGGTGACTAAATTTTTCTAAACCTCTAAATTCTTAACAAACCTTAGGTATGTAATATTTTCGTTTAGTCACCCCTGTGTAGAATAGGCTTAGCCTCTGTAACTTCGGGCCATAAGCCCACTTAGGGTTTTAATAGTTTTTCAAAAAGGAGTGAAAGTGTTTCGCCTCCTAGCCTTTTGTTCATAGCCATACATATTGTAGTTTTTCTTTTTTACATTAAGGCTATTTAGAATGGGCACTCATTGCCTCTGTTTGTGTGTAAGGGTTTATAGACCAGTGTGTAACAAACTGTTGAACGGAAGTGACTGCAAGTGCATTTTCTCAAGTATAACCTTGTAAGAAGCTTGTGCCTCTGAGAGGTTGGACTACAGTACTTTTTGGAGCTCAGTCTCCTAGGGTGTAAATTAATGGAACAAACATGCTCTTATGAAAGTGTACCGGTGTAGATCTATAATGCTCATCCCTTGTAGATTATCTTGTGGATAATATTCTCTTGTTCTTATACCTGATTTTTGGACATAGAGTCCGGTGTTGTTATCAGAGCTGATGAGCTCACTCGTTGTTGTGTATTCAGATATTCTAGCTATCAATTTTAAGCCAAAAAAGAGGCATGAAATAAAATTTCAAAATTTAGTGCTTTAACTTATGCTCTGGTCATTTGCTTGTCCCCAGTTCACCCCAACACCTTTTTCCAACTCTATGATCCACGATATTCCCGGAATAATAATAATAATAATAATAATAGTAATAATAATAATAATAATAATAATGGCGCATAACCTCTGGAGAGGCCTGGTACAGGTGTTTTGAGTTCACACCTTATAGGTGGGGACTTTCGTTTTTAGTTTTAGTTTTTGGTAGAAATCGGGGTTATTTTAAAATAATTTCGCGTTATTTTTAAGACTTTCGCGTTATTTTTAATAATTTTATTATTATATTTTGGGATTTAAAAGACATCTTTTCATGTAAATGAATTATTGAAGAACAAGATGGAATTTTATTTTAAAAACACCATTTCATCATTCATTTTTCACTGAGGAAAACACAGTATGAAATAGAAACGTAATATTATTTTTCTGTCAAAGTAGAACATGGTCACTTTCCTGCTGCATCATGCTAAAACTACTGAGCATCATGAAAAAAAATTTCAGACTCAGCATTAGCAAACTGATACTACAATGACTAACTGATAAGTCTCACTTAAATGAACTTAATACCACAAAAGAAAAGTACATTATGTTGTGGTTTCTAACTGTCAAAGTAGAACATTGTCATAATGTGTGCATTTTCTTCTTTCATGTTGCAACACAGGTTACCCAGATCTCCTGAGTAGCAATAAAAATAACTTTCACAGTCAACATTACCATATGGATACTACACTGACTGGAGAGCTTTGCCACTAAACTCAGAATGACTGTCAAGCAAACTAAACAGAACTTTCACAATATTTATTTTTCCATTTCGCAACATAAATTGATTGGATTGCTCTTTAAATCCACTGTACCTTTCTATGAACACTGAATCATTCGCATATTTAAATAATGGAATAGACCACTTTTTCACTAGTGGTGAATCGACATTACTGTTAATGATGAATACTGGACTAAACACTTCAAGTGCTGAATACAACTTAACACCGGGGTCTTCAAACACCAGAAATTACAATTTTGTAAATGCTAATGTTGCAGTGTTTTTCACAGCTGATATAACTTCTACTTGAACATCTGCTGTTTCGTTAAGGGACTAATTCACCGAACTAGTGTTAACGACAAATATAGGAAATAATATGTATTGTACAACAACATAAACACACATGCACATGGCTACAACCATTACACATCACTCTCTTGTCATCACAGTCCCATCAGGCATCACATACCACAGTGTCCAAGCTGGTCTTGGTCCAAGTAAAACATTGACATCCTGCCAGTGTCCACCATTTTTGAGGCCAAGAGCAAATAAACTTAACCAAATCTTCAAAACATCCTCCCAAATGTTCATCATATTATGATTAAAACCACTAAACTCACAACCAAAATAAAGCAAAGCAAAGAAAGAATCTACAAACTGAGACGAGGGGGAATTCGAACCTTCCTCCCACATCTTGTGGTAACCACTCGAGCAACATTTCTCCTAGACCTCCTGAACTTCTCCTTCATTCTGCCACTCAGTAATGGGAGTTGCTTCTACTGGATAGATATTCTGCACAGGTCCGTCCAACCAGTAGCGGCGGTTGGGAATTAAACATGCGGGGCAAAAATTACATACAACAACAAACAGTATCCGGGTATGTGAGATATACCGGACGGATTTTTTTATAAATCTAAACTGGAGTAAGAAAAGTTTTTGATGGTCTATGAGAGTATTTCCACAGAGAGGTTAACGTTGACAGTTTACAAACTTAAGTGCGGTAATAATAATTGTTTTTGAAATTTTGATTCCATACCATACAATAAAACTTTCACCAGAGGAACAATATTAGACATGTTGTACCAGGAAATGATTGTGGGGCCAGAGCATGGGAAGGATCTCAGGTAGTGTTCGGTT
Organism: Anabrus simplex; assembly: GCF_040414725.1. NCBI lineage: Eukaryota > Metazoa > Arthropoda > Insecta > Orthoptera > Tettigoniidae > Anabrus > Anabrus simplex. Next base: position 353,539,700 of record NC_090265.1, read on the forward strand.
TATTATTGGAGCAGGTACAGAGACGGATAGTATCGCAGGGCGAATAATAGATGGTAAACCTTTTGATAGAATTTATTAAAAATATTCACAGAAAAATCACCCTGCAAATGGAATTTCGAACTCAAATTTCCAGCCAATATTTTCCAAAAAGTGCAACATAAAAGATCGATGCTATTATCTTCTGAGACGTCTATTTGCTTAAGGATGTCCAAAATGAATATTACTCTTTAATAGATCATACACCCTACAGTTCATCTAATATGAATTCAAATACAAAAATATCACTTTGCACCTTAAATTTTTATCAAGTTCATCACTTATGGTGCTGACCTACAGTCTTTCTAATATTTTAAGCATAAAAAGAACACACACTGTCATGAAAAAGTTGATAAAAGAAATTATATATTTGATCACTAGCTGTATGTCTCTACAGTTCATTTGAGTTGAAAAATGAAATAAATTGTGCACTCGTAAACCTAAAGTTCATATATGTGAAATTAATTCAATAAATTAATTATTTAAAAATGAATTTACAGTTTAAAATCAAGATATGAACCTCTCTTGAATGATTATAAATTACGAGTTGATATTCAAACGAAGCACTTGTTAGAGCACTGTAATGAACTGAGTGCTTTGTAAAAAAGGAGTCAGTAGGATTACTCACTCAGAATACTGCTTGCAAGTGTTGGTGTCGTGCTGTACGGCGACTTGGTGCCTGGAACATTCCGCAGCGTGCAGCCAAGGCTCGAACTCAGCACCGGCGACGTGTTCAGCGAAGATACCACGTCAATCTCCCTCGTCGACGTCCCTCGATGGGTACCATAGCTGAAGAAACCACGTAAATCCCACGTTGGAAGCGACGTTCAATGCAGCAGAATCTCACAGCACTTTGCCAAAATTTCCGTTGTTCTTTGAGGTAATGTCGGAACACGGAAAGTTCAATTGGCACTAGAATCAATATTACACACCGACATAAGTTGTAATGCACAGTTCTATTCTTATATTAATTTTACTGTGTTGGATTAGAATTCACAGTCCATGCTACGGAAAAAACAGTTTTTATATGTACACAGTTTATGGAATTAAGATTTAACACTGTCACAGTTCATAATTGTCACTAGTTATGTCTGAGATTCGACCGTAGAATAACGATCACAGTCCATAAGCACTTGAAAAATGTTATTAACAACAGTCTCTACAACAGTCTCTGAAATAACACTATTCGCAGATTAAGGCGATTTTATGGCTGGATTTACACCACACGAGCCCGTACTACTTAATATAGTCATAAAAAGTCCTTAATGTTCAATGAATTTCTCGTAGTAGCGATCGAAAAATCGAGAAAATGCACACAAAAATAGTCAATTCCAGCCCTGCTATTGGATGACTGTCTAGTGAAATAATGTCTCATACGGTTCACTATTGTATTATTGTAAGAGAAATACGTCTCAGATTGATTGAAATGGTCTCAAATTAGAATTTTAGTTCACCACACGCAATTACTTAGTATATCGTCACAGTTCAAAGGTACAGTTCAGAATTACGTAAACCGGGCGAGTTGGCCGTGCGCGTAGAGGCGCGCGGCTGTGAGCTTGCATCCGGGAGATAGTAGGTTCGAATCCCACTATCGGCAGCCCTGAAGATGGTTTTCCGTGGTTTCCCATTTTCACACCAGGCAAATGCTGGGGCTGTACCTTAATTAAGGCCACGGCCGCTTCCTTCCAACTCCTAGGCCTTTCCCATCCCATCGTCGCCATAAGACCTATCTGAGTCGGTGCGACGTAAAGCCCCTAGCAAAAAAAAGAATTACGTAAAATTGGCAAAGTTCACAATGTCGTATATTGGTAAATGAAATACTTGACACTTCATTTCACACTTCCTATTATAACTTCACTCAATTAATACACTTCTGAGTATTATCTAACGAGGGTTTAGTCGGAGAAACTTTTAGAATATTTCCGTCGTCGCGGCGCGGCAGAAACTTGACTTACGACGTCTTCGCACTATCTTCACAGCGTTCGAGTGTGACCATTACTATGTCCTCGCGGATCGCGACGGAGCATACTGTCCTTCATAAATGCAGAACACACACACAAACACACACACTGGTTATAACCTTGGTTCACTGACCTATTTATACCGGTCTGCGAGCAGCGCTCGGAATCAGGTGATGAAGGGGTGATAATTCCTTCCAAACTTTAACATTATATTTCGAAAACCACTGGACGGATTAATCACAAATTTGCAGGGTTTCACTTCCAGAATATTGGCTACAATTCAGCGTTGGTCACATGTTAATTGGTCCAGGCGTTAAAAAGTTCATAAAACAATTATTGAGAGAATTCTGAAGGGGAGGGAAGCTACAGGCAGCGGTGACGTCACTTGACCTTGCTCGACTGGCGCTCTCCCTCCCGCAGCGCAGTGAGATCGAGAACCTTCTCTCACACAGCTGTTCATGCATCGAAACGTAACTGTACGCTCATAAATAAAATTTATAACTCGTATGTGCCAGGGCCTATGCCTTCCTGGTACAATGTATTACAGTTAAATAGAAGAACATCTTGACTATATAATTAAAAATTATTCAGTATTTGACTACACACTAAGAAAGTAACAGACCCTGAAAATACTGCCAGACTGACAAATGCGCGCGGCAAGCGGGTGAATCACACCTCTGTGTCCATGACCTTGGCAGGAAAACCTATTACCCTTCCTCACAACAAGCCGTATGCAGAGTCTTCACTGCTCGCAGTGGCGCCATAGAAATCGGTTAGCCGGGACGAACGGTACTTTGTGCGTATTTCCGCTAATAGTTCTAATAATTATTTCAGACAATAATGGAAAGAAATAGCTGAAAATACAGCAGGGCCTGTACAAATTGCTTTTCTTAATAATTCCTATAATTCCAAGTTTCAGCCAGCTAAAATGAAATAAAAATGTAATATTTTCTCCAAAAGGTGGGGGTCGAGTGGCTCCCCTCACCCCTCTAATCGCCACTACTGGGTCCAACTTACCTCGAGCAGTTCTTAATCTTGACCACCCTGATGGCATTGTCTTTCCCGCGATATTCAGCAACCACTCTTCATAAAGGCCAGTCCATTCTATGTGCCCCGTCACTTCCAAGGATCACATACTTCCCCCACATTTAAATGTCGATGTGTGTTCTCCAAATCTTTCGGCGGTTTAAGTTGCCCCAATCAATCAATCAATCAATCAATCAATCAATCAATCAATCAATCAATCAATCAATCAATCAATCAATCAATCAATCAATCAATCAATCAATCAATCAATCAATCAATCAATCAATCAATCAATCAATCAATCAATCAATCAATCAATCAATCAATCAATCAATCAATCAATCAATCAATCAATCAATCAATCAATCAATCAATCAATCAATCAATCAATCAATCAATCAATCAATCAATCAATCAATCAATCAATCAATCAATCAATCAATCAATCAATCAATCAATCAATCAATCAATCAATCAATCAATCAATCAATCAATCAATCAATCAATCAATCAATCAATCAATCAATCAATCAATCAATCAATCAATCAATCAATCAATCAATCAATCAATCAATCAATCAATCAATCAATCAATCAATCAATCAATCAATCAATCAATCAATCAATCAATCAATCAATCAATCAATCAATCAATCAATCAATCAATCAATCAATCAATCAATCAATCAATCAATCAATCAATCAATCAATCAATCAATCAATCAATCAATCAATCAATCAATCAATCAATCAATCAATCAATCAATCAATCAATCAATCAATCAATCAATCAATCAATCAATCAATCAATCAATCAATCAATCAATCAATCAATCAATCAATCAATCAATCAATCAATCAATCAATCAATCAATCAATCAATCAATCAATCAATCAATCAATCAATCAATCAATCAATCAATCAATCAATCAATCAATCAATCAATCAATCAATCAATCAATCAATCAATCAATCAATCAATCAATCAATCAATCAATCAATCAATCAATCAATCAATCAATCAATCAATCAATCAATCAATCAATCAATCAATCAATCAATCAATCAATCAATCAATCAATCAATCAATCAATCAATCAATCAATCAATCAATCAATCAATCAATCAATCAATCAATCAATCAATCAATCAATCAATCAATCAATCAATCAATCAATCAATCAATCAATCAATCAATCAATCAATCAATCAATCAATCAATCAATCAATCAATCAATCAATCAATCAATCAATCAATCAATCAATCAATCAATCAATCAATCAATCAATCAATCAATCAATCAATCAATCAATCAATCAATCAATCAATCAATCAATCAATCAATCAATCAATCAATCAATCAATCAATCAATCAATCAATCAATCAATCAATCAATCAATCAATCAATCAATCAATCAATCAATCAATCAATCAATCAATCAATCAATCAATCAATCAATCAATCAATCAATCAATCAATCAATCAATCAATCAATCAATCAATCAATCAATCAATCAATCAATCAATCAATCAATCAATCAATCAATCAATCAATCAATCAATCAATCAATCAATCAATCAATCAATCAATCAATCAATCAATCAATCAATCAATCGATACTGATCTGCATTTGGAGCAGTCGCCCAGGTGGCAGATACCCTATCTGTTGTTTTCCTAGCCTTTCTTAAATGAATGCAACGAAATTGGAAATTTATTGAACATTTCCCTTGGTAAGTTATTCCAATCCCTAACTCCCCTTCCTATAAACTAATATTTGCCCTAATTTGTCCTCTTGAATTCCAATTTTATCTTCATATTGTGATCTATTCTACCTTTAAAGACAGCATCCAAACTTATTCGTCTACTGATATCCTCCCACGCCATCACTCCACTGGCAGCTCGGAACATACCACTTAGTCGAGCAGCTCGTCTCCTTTCTCCCAAGTCTTCCCAGCCCAAACTTTGCAACATTGTAACGCTACTCTTTTGTCGGAAAACGCCCAGAACAAATCCAGCTGCTTTTGTTTGGATTGTTTCCAGTTCCTGAATCAAGTAATCCTTTTAAGGTTCCCGTACACTGGAACCATACTCTAGTTGGGGTCTCACCAGAGACAAATATGCTCTCTCATTTACATCCTTACTACAAACCCTAAAGACTCTCATAACCATGTTCAGAGATCTGTACCCTTTATTTACAAGTCCATTTACAGATTTACAGTATGTGATTACTCCAATGATGATCTTTCCTTATATTAACACCTAGATATTTACATTGATCCCCAAAGGGAACTTTCACCCCATCAAAGCAGTAATTAAAACTGAAAACCCTGAATCTTTTGCGTAATTCTGTTCTCAGATGCTGCACATATCGGCATCCCTTGCAATGGCTTATCTGATCAATGTGATTAATATCGGGCATTTCCACCCTAGGAATAACCTGAAGAAACATCGCTTGGGTCAACGGTAGTAATCATGAATGTTTTCAGATAAGTAAGTCAACGGTCGGGAATTAATAACTGTTTTCGTGTCCATCAGTACAGTATACAGTTTCTCGTAATCCAAAGAGGAACGACCTAACATTCGTGAGCAATACATTCCCAAAAGCCTACCCACCATGCAGCAGTGGGAGGATTGAATATCCAAGCCATTTTCAGACAACTAGGTTCTTCACTCACTTTTGTCCATTCAATATCACGGAATGCATTTTTCAGCGCCCACAAAATTCCTTCCACTATCACTATAAATAACATTTGGTCTCCTTCTCTGGGCAATGAATCTTCGTAACGCTTGAAGGAACCCTGGCGTGGAAAAGACCTGACGAGCTCAAAGTGTACAGCTCTGAAAACAGCACACGTGAATATCATTATCATTATCATTATCCACCCCCCTAAAATCTCAAAAACAGGAGCAGCTCGAATTCGATCCTCTGACAAAGATACGATCTTTGTAGCAATTCTTTTCACTTGATAACTTTTACACTTGACACAGCCATAAACCCCCCTTCTTATGGTTCTTCTACCATTGACTATCCAAAACCGCTCTCGCAAAGTATAAAGCAGAAATTGTACTCCAGCATGATACAATTCCAGATGTCTCTCCATGATCATCATGTGAACTAGATTATGATTTGTGGGTATCAGAATGGGAATTAGGAATAATTCTTCATCCTTTCTCCTTATTAATCTCATCTTGACTCGAAGTAATTCACTTTCATCTTCAAACACATTGAGAGATTTGAGGGACGACTGCTCCTTTCCTCCAAGCATCTCTTGCGTCACAAACTTCCATAACCTCCCTTCAGCCATTTGCAATTCTTCCACTTCAAGTTCATTGAAGCGATTCGTTCTCTCACTCTTTTCTGTTGTGTTGTGGATGAATCACAAAATCCAGGCTGTCATACTTCGAAAAATATTGAAGACACCATTCTTCTTTTGGTTTCGAGGAAACTAAAACAGTAACAATTCCTTCCTTTTCTCTTCATCGACCTTTTCTTCATCACGCATGACTTCTTTCCTATTGATCCGGCAGAGTGCTGTTTAGGAAAAGGTCCAATTAAGTTGAAAGATCTCCAATTCCTAAACTTTCCTTTATGGAGAAAGCAAGACGAGCTCCAGTTAAACAAGCTAAGAGTTCCAGCCCAGAAATAGTAGTTTTCTTCAGAGGTGCTACACGAGACTTGGCCTGTATAAGTATTAAATTTGAGTTTTGACCATCTTGTGATCGAAAAAGTGGAACTGCGGCATATGCTACGCCACTCGCATCACCAAAATGTATGAAGGCTCCAAGATTCCTGTGTTTCACAATGTGCTATTTGTCTAGGAATTTTAATATCAAGCAATGCGTTCAGTCCTGAAGCCAATTTTCAAACATTTTCTTCATTTCATCCTCCATGTCAACATTCCAGCTAATTTTCTTCCGCCAACTTTCCTGTAACAGAAATTTGGGTACTAGAGAGAAAGGACAGATGAAACCTATAGGGTCAAAGATGTTCTGGGTAGCAACAAATACAATTCTTCTAGTGATCTTCTCACCAATCTTCGATATGTCAATTTGTTCACAAGAAAGAACATATCTCACTTTATTCAATCGAAGACCTAACACCGAAGTTACCTCAGAAGTAGATGAATCTCTCTCCTAAGAAATTAGACATGTGTACTCCCAGTTACGAAGATCTAACCACGCTCTGACCAGCAATGCTGTAGATTCATTCATAAACATGCATACAGAATTCTTCTTCATTGTCCACAGATGTCATACAGTTAGCAACATAAAAGGAGTTTCTCAACTTCTCATCTGTCTCTCGGTAGTCTGTACTATGTTTGAAATGTAGATCTAACAATGCTTCTAGCGGAAATTTGCTGCAGTCCGTCCATATACTACTCGGCAATGAGGAAATGCCTTTAATTCTCTTCTCTCTAAATCCTTCCACCATAAGAAGCGTAACCAATCACGGTCGGTTTCCTGGACAGATATCTGAAGAAAAGCCTTGATAATAGCAGGAACCACCCCTATACTATTCTTCGGAAACATCAAAAGAAACGTGGGGAATTGAAGTAGTAAATTAGATCCTTTCACGAGGTACTCGTTCAATGTAGGCGTATCCTTTGACTTGCAAGAACCATAAAAAACGGGTCTCACCTTAGTGGTAGAGTTGTCTTTAAATATTCCTCGGGGTGGTATATAATAACACCGATCTTTGTTTTCTTTCTCTGCAACCTCTTCAATGATGTCCTCATGTATCCAGTCCTGAAACACCTTTCCTTATTACTCAAATTATGATCGCAAAAAACACAAAAATTACCTTATTATTAGCAAAATATGTAAAATGTAATATTTCTATAAAGTTAAAAAATCGCAAAAATCTAAGAAAAAATAAAATCATTGTTTAGTGGATTATTGTATTTTTATTAACCTGCAAAAATAGAGGTGATTGAAATTAGGGTAGTTTAAAGCTTTTCGTACCTATATGAATTTATTAAGTTTATTATTTTTATTTTCAATATTTTGATGGTTCATTTATAGGCCTATATAAAAAATTCTAATCTTTATCCCTTAGATTCAATTTGTTTTAATTTATAATGGCCCCAAGGTAATGCATCAATTTCATTTTCTAATATATATCTTTTTTCATCATCAGAAATTAACACTATTTCATTACAGTCAACAGAATATAATTCGTGCTTATAAGATCTAATTAAATTCATCGATCTATATTGTTTTATTTTTCGCTTAACATTTATTATAATCAAACATAATTTCATTTTTAACCACTGATTTTTAACTCCTTTTGATTTTATATTCTTTGTCTTTTAATCTATAAGGGTACATTGTTCCGTCATTATTTTAACACAGTTTTCATCTTTCATATTTCCTAAAACCTCTTTTTTAACTTGCGGTCATCCATAAATATTATCGTTTTATATAGGATTGTATCAATTTAATTTAACATTGTTTTCATATCTCTACAAAATCATCATTTCTTATATCATATATAAATGAATCAGAATCCATATAGCAACAAATCTATATTCTTTCATATTTTGGTTTCATAATATTATAGTGAAAATCGTACATTTTTGTCTTTGAAATATCTAAAATACTCATTCCAATATAAATTGGTTCATCAAATTTTATTTTTATTCTTTTCGTATGAACTGCAAATAAATTTTCAGAAAAACATTGTTGTGTGGTTATAATTTGGTTTAGAAACAAATTTTTCATATTTTACCGGATCAGTCATTATTTTAATATTTTGTCTATTTCTAATGTTTGCATTGTTTTACCGAAGACGGGATTGATTAACTCATAGAAACCTTTTTCAAAACCATTAATTGATTTTGTTCTAATTTCTGTATTTAAGTCTATATATTTCTCAGTCAATCTGATTGTTTAAAAGTTAAAACTCTATGAATTTTGGTCAATTTTAATCCCAGATTTAGATACTGTTTAAAAATTCATATAATGTTGTAGCGGTTCAAATCCCGTTACAAGCATTCATTTTTATTATTATTAATTTGTAGTGCTAGTATCGTTTTTATTATTATTATTATTATTATTATTATTATTATTATTATTATTATTATTATTATTATTATTATTATTATTTTGTGCCTGTATTATTAATATGAATGTATCTGTATTATTATCATTATTATTATTGTAACTATTATTATTGTGTGATTCTATTCTATAATCTGACTAGCAAATATATCCGTGCTTCGCTACGGTATTCTACAATTTATACGGATATCGAAGTAAATTGCTGTACATGAAGCGAATAAACAAATTTTAATTGCATGTCTCTTGGCGTTATCCAAGAAAAAGCATAGGGAGGTCCGCAGAAGTTGTTTCCAGTGTGAAGTGCGAGTTACAGTGTTGTGATGATAACGACAGGTCCACTTGTCTGCCGCAATTCACTATGCGTAACGTCAGTCACATTTTGATGGGTAAATTTTTTTATAATTGGGGCACCTATACCTAATGATAGAGAGAATCAGGTAAAAGAATTTTTAAAAAATGCACGCTCCCTTGCCTTCTGCTAGTCAAATCAAGAAGGGAATTATGCATTACAATGGTACACAGGCGTTGGAGAACTACCTCATTCTTATTGCTAGTTAAAGTCGATGTGGGGAGTACTGATTACAACAGCAGACGTCCTCCTGCTGAGAGTCACTATTGATTTGTGAAGTATTAATTACAATGTAAGACACACCCCTTTCTAGATCGCTACAAATCGACAAAAATTAATAAATGTAGATCGACATATGGAAGTATATGCATGTTCACCTTCATTTACAGAATAACTGCTGCTAAACGGTGCATTCATATTGAAAAACGGATTGTATAAAAAGACGACTCTGGTCTCATTTAGCGATCTAAATGGCTGGCCCTATGATATTTCCTCGTACCTCATCTATTTAAAGGCAATATTATTTTAGAAACGTTGAATAGGGTGAAATTTGTGTAAGGTTTTTACACAGTGAATTACTTTTCAGACACTTATGCGACAGCTTCAAACATAGAATTTGGCTGGGTGGGCCAATATTCGTGTAGAATTTGATGATCCCATCTTTCCTATAAGTGAATCAAACCATCAATTATACGTGTACAAAGAGCAAAATGTAGATAAATCCAGAAATAGAGCCAAATTTAACATAAGGGATAGAGATACACAAAAAGTGATAGGACCAAAGATGTAGATCACTCCAAATTGAACAGAGATTGTGACATCCGTTTTGTGATACGACTTACCGTTTAGCCACCAAATACCTCGAAAGGAAGGTCTGCACCGTCATTAAAATTGCCTCCATAATTCGATATTTTTGGGGGGTAAAAAAGAAATTTTTTAAACATCTCGTAAATTTTCCATCGGTTACAGGCAAAAAGCTATAATTTTGCCAAATTCCTATTTTCTAACTCGTCTGGGAGATTGTGCTGCCATCTTGATATGGGGGAGGGGATTAAAAATTAAGACTTTCAGGAAACTTTTAAGCCCATGAAAGTAGGTTCAGGATAAATATCTCCGACTGTGTTCTTACGCAGATTTGAAACTCCCAACGTGTCCCTCTCAGAGAATTTTGAGAATTTTAGATTTTTCGAGGGATCCTGAAGTCATCAGGTTGTCTGGTACCAAGTTTTAAGTTTCTAGGATGCCTAGAATGGTCTCACTAATTCATTTTTTTCTGTTTTCATTTTTATTTCTTAATTTATATATGTATAGTACAGTATATATAGATCGCTCCAAACTGAATTCTATTTATTAATATGGATTATATATTTCACCCGCTTCCGAAGTGGTTCTAGGGGCGTCTTAGTCCCACAGTATGTTTTCCAGGTAGTAAGTCATACTTGAAAGTCATACTGGAACATACACATGTCTATTACCTTGGGCATTCTTGACAATTTATTTTTCACCCTTTCTCACCCTCTATGCCAAAGGGGGGCATTTTTGACAATTTATTTTTCACCCCTTCTCACCCTCTATGCCAAAGGGGGCTGAAGCTGGACTTTAAAAATCCGGAATGTTACTATTCATCTCAGCAACCCGGAAAACTATGGATTAGGCAGTATATTCGATTATTATTACACTGACTGACAGAGCAAATGCAACACCAAGAAGGAGTGGTCAGAACTTTATGCCAATTGCAGGGTAGACTGATATCACTGAGGTATGCTCATGATGTGAAATGCGCCGCTGTGCTGCGCACGTAGCGAACGATAAATGGGACACGGCGTTGGCGAATGGCCCACTTCGTACCGTGATTTCTCAGCCGACAGTCATTGTAGAACGTGTTGTCGTGTGCCACAGGACACGTGTATAGCTAAGAATGCCAGGCCGCCGTCAACGGAGGCATTTCCAGCAGACAGACGACTTTACGAGGGGTATGGTGATCGGGCTGAGAAGGGCAGGTTGGTCGCTTCGTCAAATCGCAGCCCATATCCATAGGGATGTGTCCAAGGTGCAGCGCCTGTGGCGAAGATGGTTGGCGCAGGGACATGTGGCACGTGCGAGGGGTCCAGGCGCAGCCAGAGTGACGTCAGCACGCGAGGATCGGCGCATCCGCCGCCAAGCGGTGGCAGCCCCGCACGCCACGTCAACCGCCATTCTTCAGCATGTGCAAGACACCCTGGCTGTTCCAATATCGACCAGAACAATTTCCCGTCGATTGGTTGAAGGAGGCCTGCACTCCCAGCGTCCGCTCAGAAGACTACCATTGACTCCACAGCATAGACGTGCACGCCTGGCATGGTGCCGGGCTAGAGCGACTTGGATGAGGGAATGGCGGAACGTCGTGTTCTCCGATGAATTACGCTTCTGTTCTGTCAGTGATAGTCACCGCAGACGAGTGTGGCATCGGCGTGGAGAAAGGTCAAATCCGGCAGTAACTGTGGAGCGCCCTACCGCTAGACAACGCGGCATCATGGTTTGGGGCGCTATTGCGTATGATTCCACGTCACCTCTAGTGCGTATTCAAGGCACGTTAAATGCCCACCGCTACGTGCAGCATGTGCTGCGGCCGGTGGCACTCCCGTACCTTCAGGGGCTGCCCAATGCCCTGTTTCAGCAGGATAATGCCCGCCCACACACTGCTCGCATCTCCCAACAGGCTCTACGAGGTGTACAGATGCTTCCGTGGCCAGCGTACTCTCCGGATCTCTCACCAATCGAGCACGTGTGGGATCTCATTGGACGCCGTTTGCAAACTCTGCCCCAGCCTCGTACGGACGACCAACTGTGGCAAATGGTTGACAGAGAATGGAGAACCATCCCTCAGGACACCATCCGCACTCTTATTGACTCTGTACCTCGACGTGTTTCTGCGTGCATCGCCGCTCGCGGAGGTCCTACATCCTACTGAGTCGATGCCGTGCGCATTGTGTAACCTGCATATCGGTTTGAAATAAACATCAATTATTCGTCCGTGCCGTCTCTGTTTTTTCCCCAACTTTCATCCCTTTCGAACCACTCCTTCTTGGTGTTGCATTTGCTCTGTCAGTCAGTGTATATCTCACCCCCCCTTCCCCCTAAAGAGGGTTAAACTTTGAGTTTTAAAAATCGAGAGTGTTACTATTCATTTCAGCGACCCCGAAAACTATGGCTTCGACACTATTTTCGATTATTTTTAAATCTGAATCCCCCTCACCCCCACGAGAAAGGTGGATGAACATGGACTTGTAAAATATCCGCGATCTCACCATTCATCTCAGCGACTCCGACAACTATGTATTCAACATTATTTTTGTTTATTTTTATATATCACTCTCCAATTGCCATCCACCACGAAGGGGGCTGAACTTTAAAAAATTCCGGAGTGCCATTATTCATCTCAGCGACCCCGGAAAGTATGGATTCGACACTACTTTCGATGATTTTTATATCTCAGCCCCTCGCTCCCCGCCCCTAAGGGTTCCTGGGGTGTCCTACCCTCACGTGGTTTGTCTCCTGGTACTAAAATTCTAAGTGTACAATTCACCTCGGCGAAATCGAAAACTATGTATTCGACACTATTTTCGATTAACTTTATATATCACTCCTCCCTCGCCCCCTATCCCAAAGAGAGTTTAACTTGGAGTTATAAAATAACCGGAGTCTCACTATTCATCTCAGCGACCCCGACAACTATGGATTCGATACTATTTTCGACTATTTTTATATATCATTCTCCCATCTCCCCCACTACGATGGGGCTGAAATTGGACTTTAAAAAATTCCGGAGTGTCACTATTCATCTCAGCGACCCCAAGAAATATGGATTCGACACGTGATTTGTATATCTCAGCACCTCGCCCCCCGCCCCTAATGTTTCCTGGGGTGTTTTAACCCCACGTGGTTTGTCTCCTGATACTAAAATTCCGGAGTGTCACTATTCATCTCAGCGACCCCGAAGACTACGTATTCGACAGTATTTTCTATTATTTCTATATATCACTCCCCCATCCCCCACCCCCAACGAAGAGGGCTGAACTTGGACATTAAAAAATTCCAGAGTGTTACTATTCATTTCAGCGAGCCCGAAAAGTATTTATTCGACACTACTTTCTATAATATATATGTCTCACCCATCGGCTCCCCCCCCCCCCCGCCCCTAAGCGTTCCTGGGGTGTCCTACCCCCACGTGGTTTGTCTCCTGATACTAAAAATCCGAAGCGTACAATTCACCTCGGCGACCCCGAAAACTATGTATTCGACACTATTTTCGATTAATTTTATATATCCCCCCCTCGGCCCCCACCCCAAAGGGGGTTGAACTTAGACTTATAAAATATCCGGAGTCTCACTATTCATCTCAGCGACCCCGACAACTATGGATTCGACACTCTTTTCGATTATTTTTATATATCACTCTCCCATCGCCCCCTACCACGAAGGGGGCTGAACTTGGACTTAAAAAATATTCTGGAGTGTGACTATTCATCTCAGCGACTACGAAAAGTATGGACTCAACACTACTTTTGATGATTTTTGTATCTGAGCCCCCTTGCCTCTCCTGTCCCTAAGGTTTCTTGGGGTATTAAATTACCCCTACGTGGTTTGTCTCCTGATACTAAAAATCCGGAGTGTCACTATTCATCCCGGCGACCCTGAAAAGTATGGATTCGACACTATTTTCGTTAATTTGTATATCTGACACCCTCACCCCCAACCCTAAGGGTTCCTGTGCTGTCTTACCCCCACGCGGTTTATCTCCTGATACTAAAAATGCGAAGTGTACAATTCACCTCGGCGACCCCGAAAACTATGTATTCGACACTATTTTAGTTTATTTTTATATACATCTCCCCCCTCACCCCGCCCTAAGGGGCTGAACTTGGACTTTAAAAAACCCGCAGTGTCACTATTCATCTCAGCGACCCCGAAAAGTATGGATTCGACACTATTTTCGTTAATTTGTATATCTGACACCCTTGCCCCCCGCCCCTAAGGTTTCCTGGGCTGTCTTATCCCCACGTGGTTTGTCTCCTGATACTAAAAATCCGGAATGTACAATTCACCTCGACGACCCCGAAAACTATGTATTCGACACTATTTTCGTTTAATTTTATATATCAGTCCCCCCTCGCCCCCACCCAAATGGGAGTAGAAATTTGACTTTAAAAAATCGGGAGTGTCACTATTCACCTCAGCGACCCCAAAAACTATGGATTCGACACTATTTTCGATTATTTTTTACCTGACCCCCCTTACAACCCACTCCTAAGGGGGATAGATGTGGCCCACCCCCACAGTGCTCGTCTCCAGATAGCAAAGAATAAGTTTCAAAATTTGATTGAAATTGCTCCAGTGGTTTAGGAGGAGATGTGCCATTTACACACATACATCCATCATCAGTTCCCCCTCGCCCCCCACCCAAATGGGAGAAGAAATTTGACTTTTAAAAAATCGTGAATGTCACTATTCACCTCAGCGACACCAAAACTATGGATTCGACACTATTTTCGATTATGTTTTTACCTGAACCCCATAACTCCCCACCCCTAAGGGGGCTAGTGGTGGTTTACCCCCACAGTGCTCGTCTTCAGATAGCAAATAATATGTGTTCAAAATTTGATTGAAATTGCTCCAGTGGTTTAGGAGGAGATGTGTCATTTACACACATACATCCATCAACAGCCCCCCCCTCGCCCCCACCTAAATGGGAGCAGAAATTTGACTTTTAAAAAATCGGCAGTGTCACTATTCACCTCAGCGACCCCAAAAACTACGGATTCGACACAATTTTCGATTAATTTTTCCTGACCCCCTAACCCCCCACTCCTAAGGGGGCTAGAGCTGGCTTATCCCCACACTGCTCGTCTCCGGATAGCAAATAATAAGTGCTCAAAATTTGATTGAAATTGCTCCAGTGGTTTAGGAGGAGATGTGTCATTTACACGCATACATACATACATACATACATTTCTTATATATAGTAATAAGAGTAAGATAAGATAAGATTTCGCTATGTACTAATTAATTATCGCTTGCTTTCTTGTGTTTGATTAATTGTATGTATATATATATGTGTGTGTGTGTGTGTGTGTGTGCGTTAGCATCAAAATAATGTTAAGTGAGACTTAATGCTTAATATCGGATATGGATATATTATTTGTCATACTACCTTTTGAAACATTGCGATACATGTTGCAATACTGCTACCGTAACTGTCGAGTCATCGCTCTGTCATTGTATGCATTTAGCGATGAGCTCATATTTAGGGAGTCCCTAGTGTGCCTGCGGCCTATTTCAACATAATATGTAACATTTGTAGTTGGGTGAGAGTGATATCATTGCTATTTATGGATATTACGTAGGTGTGTCAACTAATGGCTATATATATGTGCTGGACACTATAGCGGCAGTCATTTGGATGGTGAGGCCTGAGTCGGTCAGATGATTCATTTGGATGATGAGGCCTCAGTCGGTCAGATGAGTCATTTGGATAGTGAGGTCACAGGTGGTCAGTGACTTCAGTTGGAGAAGTCAACAGGATATTTCAGTTGGAAGGAGATGAATGGAGAGACTTGGCATGAAGTCAATTGGAGTCAAATGGAAGGAGACGAATGGGGAACAGTGATATGGATACGTAATCGTCAGTGACCAAATGTATTATATGTTCGGAGTGTGTTTCGTTCATCTGTTCAGTCGAGTTCTTGTGTCAGTTGGGTGACAGCCGAATATTGAGTCGTAGTAATGCAGAATAACAATTATCAGTGAATTATTTGTAAAATTGATTGTGAAGTGTGAATATAATTTCAAGCCATCCTATATCTCGTTTGTCAAACTAAAAGGATACATCACCAAATTATTACGTCGTAATAACACTCAAAATGTTCGAAGTACAGTCAAGTGGGCAGTGAGGGATATATTTCTTGTATAACTTTTAAATGTCCTGTCAAGAAGATTTCAAATTTTATGCCTACAGTTTCCTTCAGGTATAATGTTAGAGTTTTATATTATTTTTCAATTATCGCAGTAAATCTCACTCGTTCAAAAAAATTAAAAATATTCCAGTAGGGTATAGCAGATATCCTGGATTCAGGTCAAATAGACTATATTGCGATTGCCCTATCAAATGCCTAGATAGGGCAGATTATGGGAGACTACTGGCAAAAATGAGTGCTACTGGACTAAAAAAAGAGTGACTGAATGGGTGGCTATATTTATAGAAAATAGAATTCAGAGAATTAGATTAGGCGAAGCTTTATCTGACCCTGTAATAATTAAGAGGGGAAATCCTCAAGGCAGTATTATTGTACCTTTATGTCTTCTTATATACATCAATGATATATGTAAAGAAGTGGAATCAGAGATAAGGCTGTTTGCAGATGATGTTATTCTGTACAGAGAAATAAATAAGTTACAAGATTGTGAGCAACTGCAAAATGACCTCGAAAATCTTGTGAGATGAACAGTAGGCAATGGTATGATAATAAACGGGGTTAAAAGTCATGTTGTGAGTTTCACAAATAAGAAAAGTCCTCTCAGTTTTAATTACTGCGTTGATGGGGTGAAAGTTCCTTTTGGGGATCATTGTAAGTACCTAGATGTTAATAAAAGAAAAGGCCTTCATTGGGGTAATCACCTAAATATGATTGTTAATAAAGGGCACGGATCTCTGCATATGGTAATGAGGGTATTTAGGTGCTTGTAGTACGGATGTAAAGCAGAGGGCATATAAGTCTCTGGTAAGACCCCAACTAGAGTATGGTTCCAGTGTACTAGACCCTCACTAGAATTACTTGATTCAAGAACTGGAAAAATCCAAAGAAAAACAGCTCGATTTGTACTGGGTGATTTCGAACAAAAGAGTAGCGTTACAAAAATGTTGCAAAGTTTGGGCTGGGAAGACTTGGGAGGAAGGAGAAAAGCTGCTCGACTAAGTGGTATGTTCCGAGAGATGGCGTGGAATGACATCGCTAGACGAATATGTTTGAGTGATGTCTTTAAAAGTAGGAAAGATCACAATTCAAGAGGACAAATTGGGTCAAATATTCGTTTATAGGTAGGGGAATTAAGGACTGGAATAACTTACCAAGGGAGATGTTCAATACATTACCAATGTCTTTGCGATCGTTTAAGAAAAGGCTAGGAAAACAACGGATAGAGAATCTACCAAGTGGGCGACTGCCTTAAATGCAGATCAGTAGTGATTGATTGATTTATTTTCCTGTTAAATTATAATGATCTCCTACTCTACATTCATCACTTAATTCTTCACAGATACAACAAGTTTTCCAATTTTTAATTTTTTTCATATTCTTTTGTCATTATTAATAGTTTATTTTTCTTATATATTTTATAAATTTCTTGTGATACGTTTACAAGCATTTCTACAAATATTTAGGAGCATCTCTACCTACATAGTCAACTGGAGGTTTATAATCACCATTAGCATATTTTATATAATAACTAAAAGAAATGGGCTTAGTTTTTGATATTTATTAGTATATGATTTTTCAGGATTAGCTACAAACGGAACCCTTACAGAGTGATTAAAATTTTATATCTTCTCCTATTTTAAGTATATCTATTTTTATTTCTCTTTGTTCTTTGCAATCGTCTACATGTTCATCTAATTTTTCTTGAGAATTATAAGATCTTAAACATCTATCACATATAAGCACCCTGTGTCCATGATTATTTCTTTGATTTGAAACGAATCTAGATAAATCTTTGATCCGTGAGTTGTTTTCATGTGTAATCAAAAGCAACTTAACCCTTTTTCTTGTTGATTCTTAGTACGATAAAGTGGATATACAGCATAATTATTATTTTCGACATGTACATTGATTGATTCTATCTCAAATTTTCTTATATTTGTTATTTCTACAGGAAAGTGAATTTTTAATTTTCCAAAAATTGTATCTGATGTTGGACATTTATTTATATAATTATTAACTCTATGTACATGGTGGTGGTGGTGGTGGTGGTGGTGGTAGTGATTATTCTTTAAAGAGGAAGTACAACTAGGCAATCATGACTTTTGGTTGATCTAAAGCAGATTTTTTGCATATAGAAAACATTTTTGAACTTTTTAACATTAATTATAGATTTCATATTATTAATTCTTTTAGGTAAATCAATATACGAAGAACCATAAATTGGGTTATGCTTATTAATACATAATTATAAATTATTCATAGAATATATTTTATTAATTCGACGTCCTCCGGCCATCTCGTAGTCCTGTATTATCACGCTCATAGCGTAGAGCCGGCAACTTTGTACAACATAGCCGGCAACGCGCGGTTTTGGCTGAGTGGCGTCATTCACTCGTTGTGCTTCGTCCGCGACAGTCTGAGTTGTGTTTCGCTTGCTAGTTAAAAGAGATTTTTATCTTCATAAGCGTTCTATATGTGAGTGACGTACTGTGTTAATATTTTTATTGAACTTACATCTATCAATATGCCACGGCGTAGCTGCAAGAACAATCCAGATACATTCTGCTATGTATGTGGAAGTTTCGTGACGATGAGACAACGGCCCAATATTTGGAGACCAAGACAAGCCGTCGGCACTACATAAGGCTTGTAGAACCTGTATAGAGCAGTTACGGCAATGGGTGAACGGTAAGCGAACTGCGTTGCCATTCGGTGTTCTAATGGTGTGACGAGAACCCCCAGACCACAGTACTCACTGCTACATCTGTTCTGTGAATGTGAAGGGATTTAACAGCAGCAACAAAGGTAACATTGTGTATCCAAGCAATATTCGATCTGCAATTTTACCCGTTCCTCGTGGCCCTGATACACCAATACCACAACGTCCAGAACATTTACAGAATTGTCCCTCTTCTGAATCAGACGCAGAAATGATGGGCACTAACTCTGACTGTGATTTCTCCACTGAATATTTTGAAAAAGAACCGACACTGTTCGAGCAAAGTGCATTAAAAGACGTCGTTCGAGATCTTGGCCTTACAAAGGAATCTGCCGAGTTACTCGGGTCTAGACTTTGTGAAAGGAACATGTTGGCACCAGGGGCGACGTACTATCGGTACAGACACCGCGAACAAGAATTTACATCCTTTTCCTTCTTTTCTGAAGAGGGAGCCTTGGTTTACTGCAACAACCTTTCGGAGGTTATCTTAAAACTAGGAGCACCACAGTATGGCCCAATTGACTGGAGATTTTTCATCGACGCCTCCGAGCGTAGTTTGGAGTGAATCGGTCTTCACAGTGAAATCAAACTTGCATCCATTCCCGTTGCTCATTCGGTTATTATGCGAGAAACATATGGAAATCTCGAAATGCTGTTGTGTAAACTGAAGTACCAGGAACACAAGTGGCAAGTGTGTGGTGATTTAAAAGTGATAGGTATTTTGTTAGGTTTACAAGGTGGTTACACAAATCACTCCTGTGATTTCTGTGTGAGTAGGACAGTCGAGCAAGGTTACATCACTGGACTCAAAAAGAATGGTTACGTAGACAATGGATTGTAGGGTCGAAAAACACAAAACAAGAAACTCTTGTTCACAAGAGCAAAATACTGTTACCTCCGCTTGATATCAAACTAGGGCTAATGAAGCAATTCGTTAAGGCCCTAAAGAATGAAGGTGAATGCTTTCAGTACCTACCTGTGCCATCGATTCCCAGGCATCAGTAATTCCAAAATCAAGGAGGGCATTTTCAAAGGTCCAGATATCAGGAAACTTCTTTCTGGTCCTAATTTTGAAGACTTTATGTGCGCTGCAGAGCGATCGGCATGGACAGCATTCTGGAATGTGGTCAAAACTTTCTTGGAAACACAAAGGCTTCAGACTACAAACAAATGGTGGATAGATTGCTTGTTTCTTTCCAAGATTTAGGCTGCAAAATGAGCTTGAAAGTGCACATGTTACATTCACATTTGGACTATTTCCCTGAGAACCTAGGAATGCTGAGCGAAGAGCAAGGAGAAAGATTCCACCAGGATCTGCAGGAAATGGAAGGCAGATATCAAGGGAAATGGAACAAAAACATGCTGGCAGATTACTGCTGGTTACTAAAGAGAGAAGGTCCAACTACTCCTCACACACAAAAAGCAAGGCAAAGACGTTTGTTATACTAAGATAGAACATTATAAAATTGACACCGTAGACAGTGCGTTATGAGGCATAATGCGTGACAAATTTTGGTCCATTTGGCTGTGTTTTTCTACAAATCTGTTAACACAATACGATACATATCTTTATATTATGTTCATAAATATAACAGTATAAGATGGGAGTGTACAGATGGGTGAAAACAATAAGAAAGAAGCGTTCTTTACATGTGATAACAGTAATCTTGCAAGTGCGCGCGCTGCATATTTATCAAATATTCATTTTGAATTTGCACAAAAACCTGATGTGATAGGGGAAACCTGACTTCAGTTCCGGAATCAGCATGCCCGAAATATAAAAGATCACTATGTAAACTTCATGCAATGATCGGAGAGTTTGATTCGCAGGTCGGTGTAATTTATCTGTAGATCTTTGATAATATTTTTCTAAATCAGTTGATCGTAATATAATTCGTTTTTGTTTTAACCTTAATATCTTATATTTCTTCTTGTCTTATAAAACGACAATATAATCTAATATTAACGTTTAAAGTTTTTCTGATACCGTCAGCCGGGTTGACAACAGTCCCAGAGGTGACTATGGTCAAAACCGAGAAAAAATGTTATTGAGGCTTATTTATATATTATATATTTTTAAAATTTCAATTTTCAAATGTCCCTCCAATCTGGGCACATTTTTCTTTCCAGAAAGGGAAAACTTGTGATTCTAACCTGAAATGCGTTTTTCTGACTATCATTTGTTTCAACACTTATTTTTTGACAAAAAGAACAGTTGGCTAAACTATTCATTGTTGCTCCTAGGTCATCACTTCCAAATGTAATCTGGAAGTGTTGTTTACCTTTGTTTATTCCTTGTGAAAGTAATATGTAATTTTATCTTTATAAGATATTATTTTGTACCTTAAAGTGCAAATTTATAAACAATAGTACAATTGTCTTGCTTTTTGGGGTTACTATGGTCATGAGTATCAACTCATTGCAATTTTCTTATAGGTTATATTAGATTACTCTTGTTAAATATTTTATACAATTAATATATTTATATTTTATTATTCACTTGTTTGTTTCATACTTCATGTTTGTGTCCTTTTTATTTCAGTGTTAGTGGTAAAATGGTGCAGTCTGTTCTAGAAACTGACAGTAATTCTTCAGTTGTTAGTGACAGTGCTGAGTCAGTTTTAAGTTTCTTGGAAGAAATGCACTATTCAAAGTAAAGAAATGGTCCCACAAGAAAGAGGAGATGTTTTGTTGAGCCAGGAAAAAGTGTCTCTTTGGAGGATATTGAACCTTCTCCACCTCTTCAAGATCAGTTTCAAGCAGGAACAAGTGGTGAAACATCAGTGCTACCAGTCTTCAGAAAGAAGCAGAAAGGCATACAGGAGAAGATTCTTCAGACTATGAAAATGATGTTGAAATTCATTTAAATGGTAGTGATGAAGAAACTTGGGAAGAGATGAAAGTAGGCATGATGGCATAAGAAGAAGAAGATAATGATGAATGCTGTAGGAAAACAACAGCAGGAGACTATGTTCTGGTTGAGTTTAGTACCAAAAAACAAAACTGCATTACATAGTAAAGTGATAGATGATGATGGTACTTGTCAGGAAGATGAAGTGAAAGTTACATTTCTTAGAAGATGTCATGAATATTTTGTGTGACCAAAGGAAGCATACAGTTCTGTTATCAAAGTGAATGAAATTCTTAAAATACTACTGCCTCCAGTTGAGCAAAGGTGGGGGTAAGCTAAGCTTCTATGTAAAGTTTACTGGCTTCAACTTGAAATGAGACAGTTATAAATGAAAAGGACAAATTAAACACATTTTGAAAATGTTTCTTTAATGTTTGTCATAATTGTAATTTTTCAGCTTTAGACTATAGTTATAAGATTTCTTACATCAATATGCTTGTAAAACATGTTCTGTTTGACCATAGTCACCCCCTACTAATTCCTGCATATTAAGTAACAATTCTTGAGTGATTTTAATATATGACCATAGTGTCCCCACCCCATCGGGTTCTATGGTCACTACATTTTCAGATATGGGACAATTACCGGATGTTCGAAAAATTTATTTTAGTAAGGAGATGATACCCAACACTTTATACTAAATCATATTCAATTTTTACATGGATATCTCATAAAATGTGCAAGATATTCACAAAAAACTGAAAAGTGACCATAGTAACCCCAGTTGACGGTAACATGTTTTTAATTTCATTAATAATAATATTTTTAATTTTATTTTAAAATGATCCTGGTTCTACAATATTATCAATATTATTAATTTCAAATGTTTGTATTCTTAATTTGAATGCTGTATCTTTTCTATTAATTTTATATTTCTATTACTGAAATCATAACCCACAAAATTTTTAATAAATCTATCATGTTCTTTTTCTTGTTTCTAAATTTGCTGTTCATTATTAATTTTCATAGATGAAGGTTTTGTTTCAATTTTATCTAAAATGAATTCGATCAAATTAGCTTTCGTAATCTTAAGATATCTTTTGATATATATATATATATATATATATATATATATATATATATATATTTTCATATTCTTCATGTAGTTGTTTATCAATTTGTTTATTTTCTAAAATGAATTTGTGTATTATGTTTTTAATCAAATCAACTTTCTTAAGTTGAGAGAACTTTCCAGTTTTATTTCTCATATCAACCCCCATTTATTAGGAACGCATTTAAAATCATGCACATTTTTCATTAATATTTTAAAAAATCTTAAAATGATTTCTATAAAATGCAATAGTCTCAATGAAACTGATTTAAAATATATTCCTTAAACAGATTTTCTCTCCAGTTATCTCTAAAAAATCATTCCATAAATTAGAACTTTTTGAAAGATTTTTAATGCTATTTAATCGGTGTGTCGACCTAAGAAGATCTTTTGCCCCTACTTTGCACCATATGTTATAAACCTGCGTTTATTTGGAAATTGCGGAAGTGTAAAGTGCCGAATGTGAGGAAAGGTGCATTAAGGATGACACGAACACCCATTCCCGGGCCAGGGATATTAACCATGTACAATTAAAAAAACCCTGACCCGGCCGGGAATCGAACCGGGGCCCGCCGGGTGACAGGCGGACGCATTGCCCCCTACACCGCGGGGCCGTACTCTTTGAAAGTTAGTAGCATTAATATTATGCTTAATATTTAATAAATCAGCTATCTTTGTACTCAAAACTTTTTTCTATAAATATAATTGAAAATGTCAAATACTTCTTCAATTTTAATTCTACCAAAATGATTATCTATTAACTCTAACAAGTATTTATGAAAATGTCTCTGTCTATAGTTATACGTGTTATGAGGATTTACCTTCTGTGGATAGCAATTATAACATCGATTATCCAATACACTGCAGTTTCCACAGATCTGACAATATTCTAAATCGTTATCCATTTATTAAGAATACATTTTTATTTATCCGGCATTTTTACATCTGTCTCATCTGCCTCAAAATGTTTGCATGAAATCGTCTTTCCATTTCAGTTTTATCTACAAAATCATTCCATATTTTAACTTTTAGTTTCCCTATTTTCAATATTATTCATTATTTTTAAATAATAAGCGAAATTATTATCACAGTTGTAATGTACTGATTTACCTGCATAATCATTAATAAAAGTTGAAAATACTCGTTCAGTTTCATTTCTATTATTGGCATCTTGATTAAATTTAATACATTTTTACGATAACGATTTAGTCTAAACGATTTTGTATCATGCTTACTTTTCTTTTTATTTGGATCACAGTTATAACATCTGTTATTTAATTTGATATTGTTTCCCCAGTTATTACACAATTCTAGAACTTCCGTATGTTCTTCTCGTTCTATTTGTTTAGGTTCTCACATTTTCTCTTCTATTGCAAAAACAAGATCAGTTTTTGTATTATAGTAACTTTTAACTTTATACTGACTCCCCAAACATCTTAATTCTGTTATTTTGATCGCTTACTTTTTCTATTTCATTACATTTCTGTAATATTGGATTAATTAATTCATCCTTTCTCGACTTACAACAACCTTTGTATTTCTCTTCTTTACAGATGTTTTTGTAATTCTGAGACAGTCTTTTTGTTCAGTTCAGCTTCCATTTATATATGACTTTTTATCAATATAAAATGGATAAATCATGGAATACTCTTAAAAAGCTTCTGATTGTGTTTGATAATCAGAAATTATTTTCCAATTCACTTTATCTTTAAATTATCTTAAATATCTTCTGATAATTTTTGATATTTGGAAATTATTCTCCTATCAATTCTTTCTTTCAATTTTCTTATAAAATTTTCTGATAATGCTTTATATTCAGAAATTATTCTCCAATCAACTTCAATTTTAAATTTTTCTATAAAATCTTCTGATAATTTTTGATATTCAGAAATTTTACCCCAACCAACCATATATTGACATTCTCTTATAAAATCTTCCGATAATTTTTGATATTCAGAAATTATTCTCCAATCAACTGTATATTGATGTTCTCCTATAAAATCTTTTGATAATTTTTGATGTTCAGAAATTATTCTCCAATCAACTTTATCTTGAAATTTTCTTATAAAATCTTCCGATAATTCACATTTTCTGATAGATCTATCAAATATCTATATTTTTATAAAATAAAATTACCAAATATTTTTCTAACTGTGATAAGAGAAATAATGAACATTAAAATAGAGCATTAATCTATTTTATTTAAAATTTCAAGCCTTATATAATAATGATCTCCACCAAGAAATACATCTATATGTTCTTTTGAACCAATAGTAAACTCTCGACTATCATAATTATCAACATCTCCTCTAAAGTTATCAAATTTTTCTTCATCATAATTGTTTAAATAAAAACATATTTTTAAACTACAGTTTCATCATTTTTATCATATATTACACTTGACGTTTCTAATAAGTTATAACTTATATTACAATTATCTAATTTTTAAAATATTGAATAGTTCCATTTATATAGAAAACCATAGTATAACATTATCTTTATTTACACAGCTATTGTGTGAATTATTAAATCCTAACCATTCAACATATACTTTATTATCTTTTTTCCTTAAAACGTTTTCAACAAGATAAATATATATCAGGATTTTTTTTGTAATTCTAATTCATAAAATTTCCCTTCAATATCTTCATTATTTATATCTTTTAGCTTATATTTAATTCGATTAGTTAGTAAAACATCTCTTATATCGAATAATTCTGTAGACCAATTTGCAGCAAAATCTTTTTCAAATATTTTTTTCATTTTACTTATTTGAGTCTTATCACCATTTTTTATATTTTAGCTTATTACTCATTAAAATATTTTCTAAAATTTGTTTTTATTGTTTTTATTACTTTGATTTACTTTATTTGGTTTCATTTTTATTGTACTATGTGTTGTATTATTATAATTATTATTACAATTATCTACTAACTTAGATAAAATATAAACCCGTTTATAATTAACTTGAATATCAAGTTGTTTCCACACTTTTCTTTCAAAGTTCTATTGAATCTTTCTACAAGAGAAGCCTTTATTTCTGAATAATTTGAATAATGATTAAGATTATATTCCTTCAGTAATTCAGAAAATTCCTTATTAAAAATTCTTTACCGAGTCGCGACGAATGAAATGTTACAAAATTTTGACAGACTAAATCGTTATTGTATAATATTTAGGAGTGTGTTAACTGAGTGAAGTTACAGTAGAAATTGGGAATTGAAGTGTAATTGGAGATTCAAATATTTCATTTACCCATTGACGGTATTGTGGACTTTGTCATTTTCTCGTAATTTTGAACTTTGTCATTGACTGTGACAGTATTCTAAGACATTGCGTGTGATAAAACTAAATTTCTAATTTATGACCATTTAAACGATTCTGAGACGCATTTCTCCTATACTAGTACAATTGTGAATTGTGCGAGATACTATTCCATGAAATGCTCAACAAATAACAAGGCTAAATATGACTATTTTTTCGTGTATTTTCTCGAATTTTCAATTACTACCACGAGAAACTAACTGAATGTTAAGAACTTTTTATGGCAATATTAGGTCGTACGGACTAGTATTATGCAAATTCAGTCATAAAATCTTCTTAATCTATGAAAATTATTATTATCCCAGAGACTGTTGTAGAGACTTATTAATGACATGTTTTCAACTGTTTCATGGACTGTGATGATTATTCTACGGTCGAACCTAAGACATAATCAGTGCCTATTATGAAGTGTGAGTGTTCAATCCTTATTCTATAAACGGTGTGTGTGAAAAACTGTGTTTTCCGTTTTGAAAATGACTGTATGTCATTACTTCATTAACTTGACTTACGAATCACACTATAGCATCAACTGTGATATTCTAAGCCACGTATTGAACATCGTGAAATAAAAGTGAGAATACAAACTGTGCATTGAGACTTGTGACAGTGTATGATACTAATCTTAATGGTAACTGAGAGCTATATAGTCCATTATTTTGTGCCAATTGAACTTTCCGTGTTCCGACATTATCTTTAAAAGAACATCGGGAATCTTGGCAAAGTGTTGTGAGATTCTGCTGCGTCGAACATAATTTCCAGCGTGGGATTAACGTGATTTCATCGATCATGGTACCCATCGAAGGATGTCGACGAAGGATAATAACGTGGTATCTTCATTGAATGGACTTGTCACGCTGCTGGTGCTGAGTTTGAGCCTTGGCTGCACGCTGCAGAATGTTCCAGATACCAAGCCGCAGGACAGCACTTCACCAACCCTTATAAGCAGATTCCAGATGATTTTCTTATATTTTGAGTGAGTAATTCCACTTAGACACTGACTTTTAACAAAGCATTCAGTTAATCACAGTGCTCCATCCAACAACAGAAAAGTGCTTTGCGTGAATTTCAGCTTGCTATTCGTGTCTTGCTTTTGAACCATAAATTCTTCTTTAAAATCATTTATAACTTAAAGTAATTTCCTGTAGATGAACTCTAGGCTTTGCAAGTGCACTATTTCATTTTTTTCAACTTAGATGAACTGTAGGAGTATACAGCAAGTGTTTGAAAACTTTTATTTGAAGTGTGTTAATAATATGTTTAAAAATATTAGAAAAACTGTAGGTTTGCATCACCAGTGATGGACTTAATTTTTTACGCAGCCTAGAAATTTGGTTTAGTGAAATCCTATGTGCAACATGGTATTTTGATATTTAAATCCATTTAAGAAGTCTTAGATGAACTGTAGGTTGTTTACAATCTCTAAGAATGTGATATTTATTTTGGACATTTTCTCAAGTGGATGTCTCAGAATACAACAGCACTGATATTTTAATTTTGCATTTCTGGAAATATTGACTGCAAATTTAATTTTGAAGATTCAACTGCAGGGTGATTTACATGAATATTTTTAATAAATATTGTCAAAAAGATTTTACCATCTATTATTCGCCCTGCAAAACTATTCATCTCTGTACCTGCTCCAATAAGTAACCGAACACTACCTGAGATCCTTCCCATGCTCTGGCCCCATAATCATTTCCTGGTACAGTACGTTGTCCAATACATTTAGTGTAAGTTTCTAGACACCAGTCTAAGTTCCTAATGAACAACTCTTATAAATAATACAACATTTGTATACAAGATTTTTGTAGCAACATCATCTAACTGTTGATGATATATTGTAGTATGTATTTAAAATTGTTTTAAACTGAAGAAATGTAAGTTAAAAGCATAATTTTGTATATGAACATATGTCCTAGTATCCACCAGTATTAACTATCCCTGATATCATGTGGTAAATGTCCAGCTCCTTGGCTGAATGGTCAGTATTGTGAACTGTGGTTCAGAGGAACCTGGATTTATATCCCAACCAGGCCAGAGATTTTGGCCGTGTCTGGCTGTTTGTAGGTGTTTATGTTCATCTTAATATGTACCTGTTCATATACACTGAATGCACCACACTACAATAATCAGTAAAACACAAAATAGTAAATACATCCCTTCCCATAGGGTTGGTGTCAGAAAGGATGTTCAGTCATAAAAATGGACCAAATCTACATGTAGGCCAATCCCAAGGAATTGAGAAAAAGCAAGGAGGAGCAAATCCCATTTGGCAAATGTCAGGAAAGAGAGAAAACAAATGTTCCATTCAAGTTGGCAACCAAAATTCACAGAGTTAGTTTTTGAATTAATTTGCTTTCCACATGTTTGTCTTCTTCATGGTATGTTGCTTAATACGCACAGCAATAGTCACCTACAGCGCTCAATTACAGCTCTTTGTGGACATTGGCCTTCCTCAGAAGCTTCTGCCAGTCTTTCCTGTTCAGTGCCATGCTCCTCCAGTTCTTAATTACCAGGATCCTAATGTCCTGACGCATATATTTTTCCCACCTCAGCTGTTGTCTTCCAACGTTTCGGGATCCTTCTGGCAACGTATGAAATGAAATGGCGTATAGCTTTTAGTGCCGGGAGTGTCCGAGAACATGTTCGGCTCGCCAGGTGCAGGTCTTTTGATGTGACTCGCGTAGGCGACCTGCGTGTCATGACGATGAAGATGACGCATACACCCAGCCCCTGTGCCAGCGAAATTAACCAATGATAGTTAAAATTCCTGACCCTGCCGGGAATCAAACCCAGAACTCCTGTGACCAAAGACCAGCACACTAACCATTTAGCCATGGAGCCTGACCTGGCAACGTATAAAATATCTCCATAAGTAATGAGTTTCATTCTACATCAGTTTTGACAATTGGTCACAATCAAAGGTAAGAAAAGTCCACCTATTCAATACACTTAATTTGTTGTATCTATACTTTATTCAATCAATCAGTCACTACTGATCTGCATTTAGGGCAGTCACCCAGGTGGCAGATTCCCTATCTGTTGTTTTCCTAGCCTTTTCTTAAATGATCGCAAAGACATTGGAAAATTATTGAACATTTCCCTTGATAAGTTATTCCAATCCGTAACTCCTCTTCCTATAAATGCATAATTGCCCCAATTTGTCCTCTTGAATTCCAACTTTATCTTCATATTGTGATCTTTCCTATTTTTAAAGACACCACTCAAACTTATTCGTCTACTGATGTCCTCCCACGTCATCTCTCCACTGACAGCTCGGAACATACCACTTATAATACCAATATAATGGTCCGTTATTGGGCATTATAAATTTTCACCTAACTCATTCTTGGTTGCCTGCATTTCGCCCTCATATGCCAAGTTGGGCTCATCAGTTGGCACTTAGCACACCTACCAAGACGCAAGGCTAGTGCATACTGTGGAGGCCACTGCATAGGCTACTTGAAGCCACCAGCAGTGCCAATGCACTATGAGAGACTATGTCTCACTTCCAAAAATTGATGCCTGCCTGGCCATCAGATGATGTAGAAGTTGATTCTCATAGGGAACATGAAATATGGGAACAAATCCCATTTGGCAAATGTCAGGAAAGAGAGAAAACAAATGTTCCATTCAAGTTGGCAACCAAAAGTCACAGAGTTAGTTTTTGAATGAATTCGCTTTCCACATGTTTGTCTTCTTCATGGTATGTTGCTTAATACGCACAGCAATAGTCACCTACAGTGCTCAATTACAGCTCTTTGTGGGCATTACCATTATATTGGTATTATAAATTTACTCATTCAGGACAAAATATTTCATGTTCCCTATGGGAATCAACTTCTACAACATACCACTTAATCGAACACCTCGTCTCCTTTCTCCCAAGTTTTCCCAGCTCAAACTTTGCAACATTTTTGTAACGCTACTCTTTTGTCGGAAATCGCCCAGAACAAATCCAGCTGCTTTTCTTTGGATTTTTTCCAGTTCTTGAATCAAGTAATCCTGGTAAGGCTCCCATACACTGGAACCATACTCTAGTTGGGGTCTTACCAGAGACTTATATGCCCTCTCCTTTACATCCTTACTACAACCCCTAAATACCCTCATAACCATGTGCAGAGATCTGTACCCTTTATTAACAATCATATTTATGTGATTACCCCACTGAAGGTCTTTTCTTATATTAACACTTAGGTACTTACAAGGATCCCCAAAAGGAACTTTCACCCCATCAACACAGTAATTAAAACTGAGAGACTTTTCCTATTTGTGAAACTCACAACCTGACTTTTAACCCCGTTTATCATCATACCATTGCCCACCGTCCATCTCACAACACTATCGAGGTCACCCTGCAGCCGCTCACAATCTTGTAACTTATTTATTACTCTGTACAAAATAACATCATCTGCAAACAGCCTTATCTCTGATTCCATGTCGGACTAGTCACAACCTCTTTTACATATGAGGTCATCTTCATCCATGATGCCATAAGAGGAATAATATCAAGTATAACAAAAGCAATCACTGAATATAAAATTAAAAGCACTTGGCATGACATAATGTTTGCTATCGTGGAAATTGAAAGCAATGAAACACGTCTATAAGCACATTAAGCATTACACAACATTAGAATTGATCAAATGATAGTTACAAAACTGAATGGAGCTTGTACAACATTGTGTGCCCCTATAATGAGATAACTAGAATGTCAGTTCATAAAATTATGTACATGAATATGGAACAATACACTTAAAGAAAGGGATGAAAAAACACATTAAAAACTTGTTTTCTATTAAATATCATGCTAAAATTGTGACATTATCCATATATTTGCTTCCTAGTTCTTGTCTTGCCGGGCCAGTGGTGTAGGGGTAGCGTGCCTGCCTCTTATCCAGAGACCCAGTGTTCTATTCTCGGCCAAATCAGGGATTTTATACCAGGATCTGAGGGCTGGTTCAAGGTCCACTTAGCCTATGCGATTAGAATTAAGGAGCTATCTGACAGTGAGATTGCGGCCCCGGTCTAGAAAGCCAAGAATAATGGCTGAGAGGATTTATCGTGCTCACCACACAACACCTCATAATCTGCAGGCCTTCAGGCTGAGCAGTGGTCGCTTGGTAGGCCAAGGGCCTTCAAGGTTGTAGTGCCATGGGGTTAGTTGGTTAGTTCTTGTCTTAGCTTGAAGTTAATTGATCGACGTGTTTGAGGGAACTGATTAAACTGGGGCAAGTTAGTGCTTGGTGAATAAATGAGGTGAATTTGCAAGTTGTTACACGACTGAAGGGGACACCTACAGCTTGACTCTGCGGACCTTTTAGTCTGATGAAAGGATCTTTTTGTCAATGGATCGGTACGAAGTAGATGTTCCCTAATGCGACTGATGTGTAAGTGCGCTTGAAAGCTTACGGCAAACTAACCTTTCTTACCTTTCTACTGTCATCGGCACGAAGTACATGTCCAGCCCACTCTAATCTTTGACTCTGATGACTTTAACAATGTCAGGTTCATTCAATAGACAGAAAAATAGATTCACACAAATAAATTATTCAACATTGTAAAACAGAGATCATCTAAATATATTCCAAAATAAGACTTCCTTATTAATGGAAGACAAGTTACAACAATTTATTTCTAATTCATAGCAATCAACATATATTCATCTCATGTATTGCAGCAACAGTAATAAGATACTAAAATGGTTAACTCAGAGATCTGGTAACATTCAGATATCTTAAGAGTTGTTTCATGTACTGAAGAAAAATATCAAGTGTGATAACTACCTAGGATTTAACACACAATTTCTTCAGCCACAAACAATGTAAAGATTCTAGCAAATATTAATATCTATATTTTTGTACAGGCGGTCACAGTTTAAAATAAATTCTTCTTTATTATGCTTTATCGACAGCATATCAGGAGTCCGACACATAAAATATCTTTTACACAATCTGATGGCCTCTGGACAGTGAGACATTCACTTATAACTGCAGCTACTACAGCCAAGTTAAGTACACTTTAATACATACTCTAGGAATGCAGCAGAAGTGAACCACAGGAGCACTAGATACACACACAGAGCTGTAGTCACATCACATATAAAAGTCAATATTGAACTGTACTTCATTTGGTGGCTCTTGATAGATGTAGATCAAAGCCAAAATAAAACAAGTCTGCCATAAAGAAAATTTTTCATGACAACCTCATTGAACAAATAGGTAAAGTTTATTCACTTTCAACTTGTGATCATTTAACTCTTTTTTGTTGGCGGGCACGATAGATATCATTCACAGGTGGAGCACCTGCTAATTCGTCATCTTCACTGTCATCTCCACGATCCAATCCTGGACGTCGACGTCGTTTCAGGGTGAGACTACCCGGTATGCTCAATCCACCTTCCTGACCTTCATCCACAATCCAGTGCACGGACTTCGCCAAGTCAAACAGCTTCGTATCGCATCCATTGTCAGCCACAGGTAATGGAGCTGTTAAACAATAAAAATAAAAATTTTAATGGAAGGTTCAATAAAACTACATGTTAAGATCAAAAATTGCAGCAATAATAAAAATTGGAGACAAGCCAAACAAGTATGCGGTACACAAGTGAAAGTGGTGCACCTTCCTTTGAGGCATTAATAATACAGTACTATTCACATTATAAAATAAAAATAAAAATGCAAAGCCATCTTCATACAGACCATGAAGGACATTGGAGGCATGGAAGGTAAATGCTTTCTTTATTAGTAACCTTGGAATTAAGTAGGATCGATTGATGGATCAATCAATCATTAATCTCCAGGGCTGTTGCCCAAGTGGTAGATTCCCTATCAGTTGTTTACCTAGTTTAAAAAAATGATTTCAAAGAATTTGGATGTTTATCGAATATTTCCCTTGACAAATTATTCCAATCATTAATTCCTCTTAATATAAATTAATGAAAATGTCATCTTAAATTCCAACTTTATCTTCAAATAATTTTTTTTACAATTTGTTTTGCGTCACACCGACACAGATAGGTCTTATGGTGACGATGGGATGGGAAAGGCCTAGGAGTGGGAAGGAAGCGGACGTGGCCTTAATTAAGTTACAGCCCCAGCATTTGCCTGGTGTGAAAATGGGAAACCACACAAAACCATCTTTAGGGCTTCCGACAGCGGGGCTCGAATCCACTATTTTGCAGATGCAAGCTTACGGCTGCGCGCCCTAACTGCATGGCCAACTCGCCGGTCTCTTCATATTATGATCTTTTCTACCTTTAAAAGCACCAATCAAGCTTATTTGTCTACTAATGTCATTCCACACCATCTCTCCGCTGACAGCTGGGAACATATCGGTCGGTCAAGCAGCTTGTCACTTTATTCCCAAGTCTTCTAAGCCCAAAGTTTGCAACACTTTTGTAAAACAAATCTTTTGTTGGAAATCACCCAAAACAAATTGTGCTACTTTCCTCTGGACCTTAACCAGTTCTCATATCAAGTAATCATTGTGTGGGTCCCACACACTGGAACTATACTCTAATCAAGGTACCAGAGACTTATACACCCTATCATTTACATCCTTACTAGAACCCCTATATGCTCTCATAACCATGTGAAGAGATCTGTAACCTTTCTTTACAATCTCAATAATATGTTTACTGCAATGAAGATCTTTCCTTATACACTGACTGACAGAGCAAATGCAACACCAAGAAGGAGTGGTTCGAAAGGGATGAAAGTTGGGGAAAAAACAGAGACAGCACGGACGAATAATTGATGTTTATTTCAAACCGATATGCAGGTTACACAATGCGCACGGCATCGACTCAGTAGGATGTAGGACCACCGCGAGCGGCGATGCACGCAGAAACACGTCGAGGTACAGAGTCAATAAGAGTGCGGATGGTGTCCTGAGGGATGGTTCTCCATTCTCTGTCAACCATTTGCCACAGTTGGTCGTCCGTACGAGGCTGGGGCAGAGTTTGCAAACGGCGTCCAATGAGATCCCACACGTGTTCGATTGGTGAGAGATCCGGAGAGTACGCTGGCCACGGAAGCATCTGTACACCTCGTAGAGCCTGTTGGGAGATGCGAGCAGTGTGTGGGCGGGCATTATCCTGCCGAAACAGAGCATTGGGCAGCCCCTGAAGGTACGGGAGTGCCACTGGCCGCAGCACATGCTGCACGTAGCGGTGGGCATTTAACGTGCCTTGAATACGCACTAGAGGTGACGTGGAATCATACGCAATAGCGCCCCAAACCATGATGCCACGTTGTCTAGCGGTAGGGCGCTCCACAGTTACTGCCGGATTTGACCTTTCTCTACGCCGACGCCACACTCGTCTGCGGTGACTATCACTGACAGAACAGAAGCTTGACTCATCGGAGAACACGACGTTCCGCCATTCCCTCATCCAAGTCGCTCTAGCCCGGCACCATGCCAGGCGTGCACATCTATGCTGTGGAGTCAATGGTAGTCTTCTGAGCGGACGCCGGGAATGCAGGCCTCCTTCAAACAATCGACGGGAAATTGTTCTGGTCGATATTGGAACAGCCAGGGTGTCTTGCACATGCTGAAGAATGGCGCTTGACGTGGCGTGCGGGGCTGCCACCGCTTGGCGGCGGATGCGCCGATCCTCGCGTGCTGACGTCACTCGGGCTGCGCCTGGACCCCTCGCACGTGCCACATGTCCCTGCGCCAACCATCTTCGCCACAGGCGCTGCACCGTGGACACATCCCTATGGGTATCGGCTGCGATTTGACGAAGCGACCAACCTGCCCTTCTCAGCCCGATCACCATACCCGTCGTAAAGTCGCCTGTCTGCTGGAAATGCCTCCGTTGACGGCGGCCTGGCATTCTTAGCTATACACGTGTCCTGTGGCACACGACAACACGTTCTACAATGACTGTCAGCTGAGAAATCACGGTACGAAGTGGGCCATTCGCCAACGCCGTGTCCCATTTATCGTTCGCTACGTGCGCAGCACAGCGGCGCATTTCACATCATAGCATACCTCAGTGACGTCAGTCTACCCTGCAATTGGCATAAAGTTCTGACCACTCCTTCTTGGTGTTGCATTTGCTCTGTCAGTCAGTGTATTAACGC
The DNA here is from genome assembly GCF_040414725.1 of Anabrus simplex. Taxonomy (NCBI): domain Eukaryota; kingdom Metazoa; phylum Arthropoda; class Insecta; order Orthoptera; family Tettigoniidae; genus Anabrus; species Anabrus simplex. The sequence goes on from NC_090265.1 coordinate 353,575,184, forward strand.
CTAAATATTTACAATTATTCCCATGAAGTACTTTCCCTCCATCAACACAGTAATTAAAACTGAGGGGACATTTACTCTTGGTGAAACTTACAACCTGACTTTCATCCCATTTCCTACTGTCTGCCGCCCATTTCACAACATGGCTGAGGTCTTTTTGCAGTCGCTAACAATCCTGTAAATTATTTACTACTCTATGTACTTAAATGTTATCTGTAAAAAGCCTTATCTGTAGTTCCAGTTCTTTACTCGTATCATTTATATATTCTGCATAACAGAACATAAAGGTCCAATAATACTGCCTTGCAGATAATGCTTCCCCTACTCTAAGGTTGAAAACATAGTGGAGTGGCGAGCAAAGCAACGAGCAGAGTAAGGGCAAAGCAGTGAAATTACATAGTGCTTGCATAGTTCAGCAGAGAACAGAGCGTCACTTTTATTGCGAGGAGAGAGCAAACCAGAACATTCAAAGTAATTTGATTTTGCTGCTCTTATACCTTGGATTTAATCTGGATATGAATCAATTAATTAGTATTGTTTCATTCGTAATCCTCTATGGGACCAAAAGGATGCACAACACCACAATCGCTTTGTTTTACATAAGCTTTGGGATGAAGTTGCTGCAGAAATGGAAATAAATATGTAGAGATACAAAAGTACTGTGACACATTTCTTCCATGATTTAACATAAGCCATGAAATTAAGATATCCTTATACAATAACTAGCAAGATACCCGTGCTTTGCTACGGTATTATACTAAAATTTATAACTGAATGCTTAACGTTTTATGTATAATCCACTGAAATTCACAATCTGACTAATTTTCTGAGCGAATCCACCAGAATTCACAATCCGACTCGTTTTCTGAGAGATTATGGCAAAGTTCTTTCCATTTTTCAATCTTTCTTTCCAGCAATCGATTTCGTACTTCCCGGTCAGTTGGGTCCCTAAATCTTTGCCATCTTTTCCTATATAAGAATTTTTAATATGGATCAAATCCTGGAGGAGATCTGGCATGGTGTCGTCTTCGATGCCTTGGTGGTACTGAACCTGTGGCCGAACAGCATTCGTAGTCATTACCGGCCAGGACCTGTTTCCAGCGTGGTCCGCACATTTTGATAATGGTCCTGATTATTATTATTATTATTATTATTATTATTATTATTATTATTATTATTATTATTATTATTGATGATGACGTTCTGGACCCCGCAGCAAGATGCAAGACCACTACTTGGCGGTAAATTACATCTGCTGCCATTGTCATTGGTGACAATGTGACCAGCACCATTATCGCGCGTAGTTAATTGCGCAGGATTTCTGGCAATACAAATGATGTACTTCCGTGCATTATTGACCTTATTGTAGAGGTGAACAATGGCATGGTCAATATCATTCCTATCGTTTATTTCAAATGTGTTCAAATTTTTATTTATATGCCAGGAGAATCTACTGTAATCTAACTTCAAGTTCTCCAAAGGAAAAGATGGCTCTTGAAAACGCACCCAGGAAAGATTAAAGATGATCAGTTTATGATCAGAATCAAGCACATTATGAACAGTAAAATCAATTGGTCTCAACTCCTTTTTCACCCCATCACCATTAAGTTGATTTATCCCCCACCCCCCTCAAAAATAAGGTGTGTTTCTTTACGTTTAAAGGAGATTCTAAATACCGATGTTCACATCTGTTACCTTCAGTTTTGAGATATAAGTATCCTCACTTCCTTTCATACTCCCCACCTCAAGTGAATAATCCGGAAAAAAATACTTGTTTCTTTATTAGTAAACGATCTTCTAAATACCAATTATCACGACTGTAACATCTTCAGTTTTTGAGACATGTGTCCTCATAAAAGGAATTCAACTCCTTTTCACTCCTGCCCCCCATGATGATTTCCCTCAAAAATACATTTGTCTTTGTTTTTAAAGGAGATCCAAATACCAATTTTCACGTCTGTAACAACTTTAGTTTTTATTAGATATAAGTATCCTCATACAATTAATTCAATTAATTTTTCAATTATTTCACCCCACCCCCTTCATTGGCTTTTCCAAAATCAAAGAAATACGGGTAAAGCAGATTCCAAATCCAATTTTCACGTCTGCAATATCTTTTGTTTTTGAGATAATAGTATACAAATAATTCAACTAATTTTTCAATTCCCCCCCCCCCCCTTTTAAGTGGATTTCCGAAAACAAAAAATATCTTGCCTCCACACTAACCACTCCAATCCTGTGAGAAAAAATTCTGAATCCCTAATATCACTTCTGTGCCATGATTCAACTCCTGTTACAATATGTGGTAAATTCACATCTATTAAATTACTTTATTCCTTTCCTTACAATACTCCTACAACTTAACACTAACAGCTTATGTCATCCTTACTTGACTACCAGCATCCTGTACTCCCGTTACTGCTCTCTAATTCCCAGTTCACCCCATTTCCCAGAATACACCTCCCTGTAATTCTTCTAAACAAATCCCCTAACTTTCACGTACCATTGCAGTTCAGGTGAAGACCATCTGAACGTAGATTCCTATCTCCTACCCACCTATTAGGATCTATAAATCTCGCTCCCAACTTCCCACAGATCCACTTCACAGTCTATTTAAATCCCTGATCACCTATGCAGTATCCTACTGATAACAATCTCTGCTCCCTTAAACTGCTCCTGCATTGTCATAACCAGATCCCATACATACAGCTGTCCAGTCTCCATAGACAAGGGGATGGAATTAATTTATTCACAAAAATTCTTTATTACAATAACCTACACAGATCAAATGCCCTCTAACATTTAATTTCTTTTCTCTGTTGCCGTTTATTCTTTTCTTGAATATCTGTACATATTTTGGACAAGGTTCAAACACTTTCTCAGGTAAACTGTTCCACTCCTTCACGCCCTTCCCAACGAATGAAAATTTACCCCAATCATTTCTGCTAAAATTCCGTCTAATTTTATACTTGTGATCAGCCCTGTCGATATAATTATTTTCCAACTGAAGCCTCTCACGGATATCTCCCCATGCTTCCTCTCCTGTATAGGCTCCATATAATCCTATCTAGTTTTCTCCCTTCTGTTACTTAAAGCTTCCCACCCAAGTTTCTCTAACATTTCTGATACCGTACATTACTTTTTCTCCAAAATCTTCTGTTACAAATCTTGCTGCTTTCCTCTGCACACTATCTATTTCTTTTATTAGGTATTCTTGGTGAGGATCCCAAACACTGTTTGCATATTCCAATAATGAACGAACCATACTTAAGAAACTTTTCTCTTTTAATTCTTTGTTGCATCCTTTAAGTTGCCTCATTATGACATGTAATGATCTGTATGCTTTCCCAAAAATGTCATCAACATGACCCTTCCAGTACAAATTACTTTCAAATCTCACACCTAAGTACACTTGCCACCTTTTGGGACAATTACCTCATCTAAAGTATATTTCAATTCAGTTTTTAAGCTCCTGTTTGTAAATGTTGTGACAATTGATTTGCCTCCATTAATCATATTATTCTCTTTAACCCATTGTTGGATACTGTCAAGGACCCTTTGTTATTCTATACAATCCTCTCTGTTATTTATTTCTCTATAAACAATTATATCATCTGCATAAAATCTTATTTTTGATGCTATATTGTTCTCTAAATCATTTACTTATATTAAGAATAGTAATGGGCCGATTTTACTACACTGTGGAATTCCCTTCCAAACTTTCTCTTCTTGTGATACATGATTTCCTACTTTGACTTTTTGAACCCTTGAATTTAGAAATGTTCTGATCCAACATATAACCCTTATGTCCAATCCTATTCCACTCTGTCAAATGCCTTGGAAGGGTCTATGGCTACGCAATCCAAATGGCCTCCCAAATCCATCTGATCTGATATGTCCTGCTAAAATCCCACCAGTTGTGCCTCACAAGAAAATTTCTTTCTAAATCCATACTGGCTCCTCATGAATCAATTCTTATCTTACTCACAACATGAACACTACTTCATCTAGAATTCTATATACAATGTGAAATTCCGTAGCAAAGCATGGGTACATCAGCTAGTTAAAAATATTACCAGAACTCCCAAATTTTGTGCAAAATTTTATGGAATTAACTCCAGTAACAGAATTGGAAGTTCTCAAAATCATACAGTCTTTTGAAAATAAACTTCCACGGATAAAGAGGAAATTCCCACAAAACTTGTTAAAAAATGTGCTCCTTATCTGATACAGCCTAATTAATCTACTGTATCTTATCAATGAATATTTTCTAGTGGTCAGTTTCCTAATCTGTCAATAATAGCTGAAGTTATCCCAGCCTTTAAAAGGTGAAGTTTACACAATTTACATAATTATTGTTTTTGAACTACTTCAGTCATGTCGTCATCATGTGCAGTGCTCAGTCTATACAGGTCTTGAACACTCCGCCACTTTATTGCTAGAAGGTGTTCTCTCTGCAATGAAATTATTTCACCTTTTCATTTTTTTTTGTGGACTCTGACTTTGGTATTCCTTTCCAATTTGCTTTAGTCTGACAGTCCCACAAATGATCATAAATGGTAGGACTTGAAAACTATCTGTCAATATACACCATGTACCCTGATATTTTACTGGTTCACACAGTCTGTCCACAACATTAATACATAGGAGACCGAGCACGAGTGTGTATTGGAGTGGGGTAACAGTGCAGACTGACCGCGCCCGAGGCTAACTCGGGCCCACGTATTTATTACATTGATAACACAGCCAGAACAAGAATCGGTCGAAAACTATATATGCCACTTTGTAGAATTTTCATAACAGCTATAGTGTGCGGTCGTGTCCTGTCGTCGTTTTCCCAAATTTATAGCAGCTTATATTTGTACATGTTCGCTTCTACACTCCATGCTTCCAGCCTTCTTCCAGCTGCTCATGGTGCTCGCTTTCAGAGTTTTGTTAACATCGTGCAAAGTGTTTAGACTGTGATTTGTTTCTGCTATCATGAGTGAATCGTTGAATGAAAGTGGAATTGTAGAAATGTTACAAGAGATTTTTGATGACAATGGTTCAAAGGAAGAGGTAGATGATTCAGATCTAGACCCTGATTTTGAACTTCATGTTAGTGATGAAGTTATTTAAAACATATTCTATCATATTCTACCCAGTTTTGATTTTGCACGTTGTAGTTTATTTAGCTAATGTTTCATGATCTTAATATGACTGGAGATTCATTCAGAAATAAATTAGTAATGTAGTTTTCTTTTAGAATGAAGTGACACAAGCGATGATTTGTTCTGGGTGATTTCTGACAAAAGAGTAGCGTTACAAAAATGTTGCAAAGTTTGGGCTGGGAAGAACTGAGAGAAAGAAGAGGAGCTGCTCGATTAAGTGGTATGTTCCGAGCTGTCAGCGGAGAGATGGTGTGGAATGACATTAGTAGACGAATAAGTTTGAGTGGCGTCTTTAAAAGTAGGAAAAATCACAATATGAAGATAAAGTTGGAATTCAAGAGGGCAAATTGGGGAAAATATTCATTTATAAGAAGGGGACTTAGGGATTGGAATAACTTACAAAGGGAGATGTTCCATAAATTTCCAATTTCTTTGAAATCATTTAAGAAAAGGCTAGGAAAACAACATGTAGGGAATCTGCCACCTGGGTGGCAGTATTGATTGATTGATTGATTGATTGATTGATTGATTGATTGATTGATTGATTGATTGATTACAGGCCAATATCAATACTTACTGCTATTTCAAAAAAATATTTGAGAGAGCCATGAAAAATCAGCCTACACCAGAAACTAGTACCAGGTTAATTCCTGGTGGCAAAGGCAGCTGGATATAGAGCTAACCACTCTACCACACATAGGTGCCGAGGTTACAGATAGTGGAAGCCTTTACCTTCCATCTCTCCAAGAGCCTTCATGGCCTTTACAGAGATGACTTTTCTTTTGTATGAGAGATCAGCTTAATAAAAAATGCACAATAGAGCTTCAGAGCTGGCAGGAAAACTCTGTCTGCTTTATAACATTTTACACAGTTAGTTGTAGAGTAAATGCCCTTGATAATGATGAAACTGCAATACACTATTCCTAGACCTTTCAAAGGCATTTCATACTGCTGATCATGAAATGTTGTTGCATAAGTTGGGTTAGAGAAATTACTAATGACTGGTTTAGATCATACCTGGATAAACGATCCCAGTTTGTTGAAATTTCACAGTGAAACAGTAAAGGTCATAATGAGATATATCACTCTCAGGTGAAGGATGTAGACTTAGGTGTTCTGCAGGGTAGTATTTTGGAGCCAAGATTTTTCTTAATCTATTAAGTGATCTTCCTCAAAATATTCAAGTAAAAATCACAGTTCTGTATGCTGATGATACAAACTTAATTATTATAAATAACCCTAACCCTATTTCTACAGAAATCACAGCAAATGCAGTCCTGTCTAGATTAGAATCATGGGTCAGTAAAACCAAAATAACACTTAATTTAAAAAGACTCAATCTATCTACCATGATAAAACAGGTTAAAATTAGAACCTTATATTAAATGCAAATGCAATTGGAAAGAGTTGATCACAATATTTTTAGGTGTCTATGTACATGAAATACTAAGATGGGATTGTCATTTTTAAAAATAGTAAAGTTTCTGAGTTCTATTCACTAAGCTTTAAGAATTCTGTTTAATATTTGTCATCGTCATCATCATCATCATCATCATCATCATCATCATCATCATCATCATCATCATCATCATCATCATCATCATCAAGTTTCCACTCCATTTTCCCGGGTGTGGTTTCTGTTTAATATTTGTAGTGAAGAATAAGTTATAATTAGCAAATTTTGGACATTTCCATTCAGTCATCTCTGATGGTGTTGGTCTCTGGGGTTGCTACAAATCAAATCTTGACATCATTGTTTGAACACAGAAACAAGCTATCATAATTTTATCAGACGTAACAGATTAGACCACTGCAGACCATTATTTAAGAGACTATGGGTACTTCCAGTATCAAGCATATACATCATGCAATGCATTCTACACATAAAACAAAATATTGATCACTTTAGAAAGAACTGTGACAATCACAATTACCAGACACAAACAAGAAATAATATCTTTATCAAGCACAAGGGAAATATAGATTCAGTTGGAATCAGGTTATAGAATAAGCTTCCAAACAAGACATTTGTTCCATCACCTCATGCATCAAAGCATTAAAAATATCTCCTGCTGATTAATAGCATCTATAGTACTGAAGAATACATTAAGGAATGCTGGTAATAAATTACGGTATTTACTTGTAAAGGTTCTTAATATCTTGTAAATAGCTTTAGAATGTATGTCTCACTGGTTATGTAGTTATTTTTTAATACCTCCTTTATAAAAGTTTGTTCTGTCTATTGTAGATATTAATTATTAATATTTGTTTATTTTACCTTGATATGAGGGCTGGTTTGAGGTCCACTCAGCCTACCTGATTACAATTAAGGAGCTAACTGATGGTGAGATAGCGGCCTCGATCTAGGAAGCCAAGAATAATAGCTGAGAGGGTTTGCTGTGCCGACAACATGACACCTTGTAAACTACATGCCTTCAGGCTGAGCAATGGCCATTTGCCAAGTTCAGGCATTTCGGGATTGTTGGGCCACGGGGTTTGGTTTGGTTTTTGGATATTTCATTATATGTGATTGTACATTCTGTGAAATATAAATAAATGAGTGAGTCAATATGTTGATATTCAGCTGTTACTGAGAACTGGTGTACGAGTTTGGGTTACTGCATACTTAATACTTTATGAAAGATTTACAACCTTTTGATTTATTTTAAGTTTTTATGAGATATTCTAGACCTCTTATTTTTAGTTACAAGTTGTTTTGTGGTATTTCTGAATGGTGTACTTAGGTTATATCTTCCCAAATTGAGGCACAAAGTATCTTGCTGACGGTTGGCACATCATTAGTAACCACTATTTTACTATTTTTACATCTACCGTATTTTTCTTCCAGAAATGCTATACTATGTTTGTAACAGTACAAAGATACAGTATGAACTACATATTTAATTCCTCATACATAATAGTCAAGAAAAGCAAGGTAAACACCAGTTCATTTGTACGTTTATGAGATTAGTGGCAAGGGTCTTTGCAATCACCCCAGCAGATGAGGGAAGACTTTGCTGCAAGATGTGACTCACTGGAACAATACGATAGAAGAGCTAATGTTAGAATTTTTGGGGTACAGGAACGTGCAAGTGAAAATACAAACTTGTGGTAAATGTTTTTAGGGAGATAGGTGTGAATGTGAATTTGCAAGACATTGACAGAAGTCACCGAGTTGGACCTAAATCTTCAGGGAAACCTCGGCCAATCATTGTCAAATTCACATCATATCGAACAAGACAGGAAGTGTTTCGCAATAAGCGAAAATTGAAAGGTACCCCAGTAACTATTCGCGAGGATCTAACCTCCACCAGATTGTCAATACTTAAGGCTGCTATTCTCCGCTTTAATCAGAGCAATTGTTGGACCTCGAGTGGAGACATCATTAATTAAGAAACCAGATGGCAGAAAAATTAGAATTAACCGGCTGAGTGACATTCCTAAGGACAGTAACAGCAGCTAAATGTAACAATTCACTGAACTGAGTGCAACAAACTGAGTGTTTATTTCCTAGATTAGTCCATTTATTTCTCTCAAGATCGTTAAAATTTATCTTAGAATAGCGTAGTGAATTATCATTTATTTTCGTTTAGCTTAGTTAAAATTTCTTTTAGCAACTATTTATCTATATATTTTACTAAATAATTGCATTTGCTTTCTTTATTTCTTTACAACTTTCATTTTTAAGTACTTTTAATTTTTATTTTAATAATTTAGATACAACACCCTTGATTTAATCGCACTTTAAATTAATAGGTAATTCTAGGCACAGTTGATTATATTCCTGCATCCCACTACTTCAATTAATTCCTCCTAGCCCTTTGTGTTTATCTGTACATATTGTTAACTCTCAGCGTTCCAAGTTGGCGAGAGTTACAAGTGAAAAAAGAAATTCCTCTGATGTCACTAGTTAATTTTAACACCTACCTTATGTAGCCTCAAACCAGCTACCATCTCTCGTCCTTCCACTGTCCCCACTCCCCTCACCCTCTAGCGCAAACCTTGACCAAAGTACCGCTAGTATCCTCAGGAATTTCGTCGCGCAACATCCCAGAACCCTGCACGTCTGTCATATAAATGCGCAAAGTATATTGGCAGCCAACCGAATGCACGAGATAGTAGAAATATTCACTCCACCTGTTTTCCATGTCCTGCTAGTGTCTGAGTCATGGTTAACAGATAATAGCCAGTCTTCTTTGTGTCATCTTGAAGGCTACTCGCTTCTGAGAAATGAAAGCACTCACAAACGGGGTGGAGGGGTATGTGGCTATTTCCTAACCAGCCTCAAGCCTAAGTTGTTAGGTCATTCACCAGGCAGGTATGAGAGGAAACCAGAATACATGTTGGTAGAAATAACAACGAACGGGATTAAAGCCCTTGTAGGAGTAGTTGACAAACCTCCGAATACAGGTCACTTAGAAAATTTTGAAGCTGACTTAACTAAATACTGCCAGACTACCCTCACACAATAATTATGGGAGACTTCAATACGGACTTAACTGACGCAACTTCTTCCGAATCCACATGACTCAAAACATTGTTTCAAGCCTATAATATGGAAATCTTACCTCTCTCTCCGACTCACCATACATCTCATTTGCACACACTATTAGATCTTATAGTTACCAGCAAGTCAGACAGAGTTCTCAATGTAGGTCAAACCTCTGTACCTGGTATATCTGCACACGACGCAATATACATCTCGTATAACCTCCGGCCACCGAAACCCTCCCAGAAATTTATCGCCTATCGACCATTCAAAAATATAAATAAAGATACACTCTTAGAGAACGCAGGCAAACTACCCTGGCATAACATAACGAACTATAACAATATAGACGACAAAGTTGACTTCTTTAATAGCAAAGTAACGGAATTATTTGACAAGCATGCCCCAAAGCGGCGAGCGAGAATATCGAAAGGACCCTCCCCGTGGTTAAATGACGAAATTAGACAATTAATGAAACAAAGAGACTGCGCTCACAGACAGTACAAAAATGACCCTATCGTACAAAACTTTGACGAATATAGGAAGTTACAAAATAAGACAACACAACAAATACGAAATGCTAAACTATGAGACGCTTACAGTTTTATTACACCTGACGGTAGAACAGTGACGACATTTTGGAAATCTATTAACAAGCTTGGACTTACGAAGAACAAGAACAGAGAAAAAATTACAGTACCTATCGAGACTCTTAACGAATACTTTACTGCTAATTGCTCCGCAGTACGACCTGACGACAAACAGAGACTTATGAATTATTATGGTACACAACCTACCCCTGACAGAGAGAAATTCTATTTCAGTCACGTGACGCCCCTCCAAGTCAGAAAAGCAGTCCTCAGAGTACGCACGAAAGCAAAAGGAATTGATGACATTGGGACTGACATGCTCAAACTAATTCTTGATTATATATTACCAACCTTAACTCATATAATCAATATATCCAACTCTCTGGAAGAAGGCTATTGTGCTACCTCTTCCGAAAAGTCAAATGCCTTCGAACAAGGGAGACTATCATCCAATCTGTATTTTATCAGCTTTATCTAAAATCTTAGGATATGTAGTCCATACACAAATGTCCGAGTACCTTCAAACGCCCCATCTCCTTAATCCTCTCTAGTCCTCTCCTTAATCCTCTCTAGTCCGGTTTCTGACAAGGACATAGTACAACTACAGCCTTACTTAAAGTGACTGAGGATGTTAGACAAGCAATAGACAAAGGACAATTCACAGTTCTGGTACTACTAGATTACAGTAAAGCTTTCGACAGCGTAGACATTGACATTTTACTTGTAAAACTGAAGGCTCTACATTTTTCTCAGAGTACGATTGCTTGGATGCATTCTTATCTTCACGGACGTCAACAACGTGTGAAAGGTAATAATGGAATCATTTCCTCGTGGCGCCACATGAACAGAGGAGTCCCTCAAGGCTCTGTACTTGGTCCTCTTCTTTTCGCACTCTTTGTCAATGACATATCATCGAATTTAAGACACTGAAAATACCATATGTACACTGACGATCTTCAACTCTACACAGACTCTACAGCATGAGACTTTCAGGAAAATATCGACTTACTAAACATTGACTTACAGGCTGTTAGTGATTGGTCGACTGCGCACGGCCTGAAATTGAACCCTACAAAGTCGCAAGTAATCCTTCTTGGCCATCAAAGTCAAATAAGAAGTATAACTAAATGTCCGTTGCCAAGAGTAATCCTTCAGGATGTTCCAATTCCTTTTGTATCACAAGTAAAGAATCTCGGTGTCATCATGGACGAACGCATGACTTGGTCTGCACATGTCTTACATATCTGTCAAAAAGTTTACTCAGCTTTACATTCTTTATATAAATATAAAGATATATTTCCAATAAAGCTTAAAAAGAAATTAATTGAAGCTCTTGTAATGCCACATTTTGACTATTGTGATGTTGTTTTCAATGACGTGAGGCCGCAATTTTCCCTAAGGCTACAGCGTGCTCAAAATGCATGTGTGAGATATATAGGCATTTTAAGGAAGTATGACCACGTCTCACCATCTTTCCTAAAATTAGAGTGGTCGCGACTCCATGTTCGTCGTAACCATCATACTTTGTCTCTCCTCCACCGAGTTCTTACAACATCTTCCCCATCTTACCTTTCTTCGCGTTCCCATTACTTCTCAAATGTTCATGACAGACATACCAGGGCTCAAACATCCAACCTGCTCATCATCCCTCACCATCGGACTGCGCATATAACAGCTCATTCTCGGTGTTTGCCGCACGAGAATGGAATCGTTTACCGGACGACGTCAGAGGAATACCAACTACAGTGTCATTTAAAAGAGCGTTAAGGGGTACAGCAGGATGTGAGTGACCTGTGCATTTCTGGCCTTTCAGTGATCGTGCTACTACAATATCATTACTAGCTTTTATTATTATTATTGTTGTTATATATTATTATCATCATCATCATCATCATAATCATAATCATAATCATCATCATTATTGCTGTTGTATGTATGTCTCATTGTGGTGGAATTTCATTTCAGTTATATTTTTATTGTGTTTAAATTGTGTCTTCTAGTATTAATTACAGTAGTATTACTTATGACTTTAATGTATACAAATTGGTTTAGTGTAAGAGAAGGCCCAATGGCCTTAACTACGCCAATAAAGACATTTTTCTATCTATCTATCTATCTATCTGTCTGTCTCAGGCATTCCTTATATTTGGGAAAATCCTGGAATATATTATGTTGGACAAGTTTACTTCTTACGTCGAGGTGAACAACTTGTTACGTAATGAACAGTTTGGATTTTATTCTGGAAAGTCAATGATTGAGGCTATATCTGCCTTGTTGGAAGATGGTTTTCAGCATTAGAGAATAGGCTATTTATAAAAATCACATAATGTGATCCGACTAAAGCATATGATTGTGTTTCCATGAAATCTTGATTGATAAATTAAATTATTATGATGCCAAAAACAGAGAACTAGAAATATTTATATCCTATTCGAAAACCCAGAAAGAGGTAGTTGAAATAGCAAGGGCTAGATCAGGTAAATTAGAAACATCATGGAGTCCCAGAGGGATCAGTTCTGGGTCCTTTACTTTTCTTGGCGATTATACATGATTTACGCTATACTATTGTATCCCATACTTCTGCCGTTTTGTATGCTGATGACACAACTTTGTTACTAAAGGTAATATTCTAAATGAGCTTGCTTATGCCAGTGTTGATATTTTGAACAAAGGACTGTTGAACTCTGAATGACAAATGTTGTGCATCATCTCGTTGGTTCTAACAATTCCTGGTATATGTCCTGGCCTAGTAGATATGCTGGCACAATACGCTGTCATCTCCAGAGTGTGGTGAGAATGAAATTCTTGGTCATGTGTTAGGATATTGCCGCAAAGGGGAATTGTTTAGGAATACCTGTTACCACAGAGTGAGAGCAACCTTAGCATCTACACTGAAATATTTAAACTGGAGAGTTTATGAAGAGGTACACTGTAACCCTTCCACAGGGTCCAGAAGAAGAGCAGATATTGCTGACATCCACCAGCAGACTTGGACAGCTGTTATTCTTGATCCAACCACCCAGTTTGAAAGAGACTTATCTCAGGCCAATGAAGTTGACCAGGAAAAGAAGAGCATTTGTGAACCAGGCATTCCATAACTGAGTGAGAGACATAACTTTCGTCCAGAAAACTGGTCCATGATGGGTCTGCTATTTGAAAGCAGAGGCAGTGTACACAAGCATACGTGGTAAATCCTGAGAAAGCTTGGAATCCAGTACATGACACTGGAAAAACTTACAGTGGACATTTTAAAAAATTCAGTGACTATTTTAAATCATCACCTATACTACTCCCAAATTATAATAGCTTAGTGTTGTCTTTCTTGTTAGTATTTTTCATATTTTTGCGTATCATCCTCTAAATTGTAAAAATTCAGGATCTTTGTGGTCATTCACAGTTTATGAACTGATATAATTTGAAATATATACACCCAATTTGGTCAGTGAAATAATTAAATATCTGGGTTTCACATTTAATGATGAACTTCCAAGATGTGGTCATACCTTTCAGCAAAAACTTGGAAAAATGAACTAAACTACCACTGTTAAGGCCAAATCAAAAGCTTAATACTATCAATCAGTATTTTTCCTTTTCCTGTTTACCTGCTGCAGACAGCCCCACTGACCAAAATTCCATTGTATATTCTTCATGGCCTCATTATGATCGTTCGGCAAACTGTCTAGGAAATTATGGGACTTCCAGACAGAACCACTAGCAAGATATTCTACGCACTATGGAAGATGCGTAGACTTGGCTTAGTTAACTGCAAGTGGGAAGCTCCTTATGAGTAGCTAACAAAATTTTTAAATGCAGCAATCCCCATTTCATGCATTTTTAGTTACGACCAAGAAATCCAGATATGCCTTGATTGAATAAAAGCATTATCAGTTTTTGCAAGAGTTAATAAAAGCAGCAGACAGTTTCACCAAATGCTGAGATCAAAATAATTCAATGACTGGTCAGTAATGCTGTGGCAGGGAATAGGAGTGTCACATTTTAACGAATACCCGGCAGCCAATAATTTTATGTCGGAAAAAAAGTATCCACCTGACATCACGTGAATGGACAACCCTCCTGAAGCTCAACATCGACTATGCATATATCTTTATGAAATTCCTGGTAATGGAAGTGAAATGAACAAGTCATCAATTTGTAAAAGATTAACAAAAGAGAAAGAAACACTGGTCATTTACTCGGGTCCTGTTCCTTAAATTCATTGCTAATCAACCACAGGCACCATAGAGTAAAATATCCACTCACCAAGCTGTAGAACAAAAAGTGATACAAAGGTTTTGAAGAGGTTCATGTCAAAGATTAGCTGGGAGCTAACAGATTCGTAGACATTATAGCCTTCAAGAAAAACTTCAACACAGCCTTAATTATAAATGCTATAATGAGGTACGAAACAAATACTGCTGACCAAGTGAAAGATGTTGACAAAGAAAAAGGGAACATTTATGAAGGTTGCATTCATTTCTTGAAGGAAAAATATCAGTGATCAAAAATTCGTTGTCCATAAAATGAACCTGCGCTCTTTAGTGGAAGGTATTATGATGACAGTGCTGTCATTGTTCAGCATCACAATTACTCAAATAAGTAATATGAAAATTAATTTAACACAGTAATATCAAATATTTAAGCTTTTCAATATTGTAATTCATTTAACTTGGTAAGTTGTGTCTTTGAGCAAGCAGCTTCATTTTGTTAATAAATCTTTTCTCTCTGACGGAAGTCAAACCACCAGTCTATGAACAGGCAAGCCTCCTAATTTTATTACGGAGTGTAATTTGGTGAGTCACTGCAATTAATAATTTCTAGATACATAAAATTTCCTTTTAGAGAATACTTAGAAGCAAGAGGACAGAAACTCTTTGAATCAGGCATCCCCACAGCTGACTTTCACATTTAAATTTGTATGTTTAGATTATTCCCTACTTGTCCATTAATACACTCTAAACAAAGTCCATATTTTTACAATATTTCATTTAGAATACTTGATGATGGTGATGATGATGATGATGATGATGATGATGCTTGTTGTTTAAAGGGGCCTAACATCTAGGTCATTGGCTCCTAATGGCACGAAATGAGATGAAATGTAAGGACAATTAAAAATACAGAATCCTCCACTGACCAGAATTCAAAACGTGAGGACGAAGAATGAATGGATGGATATGAAGTTAAAACAATCAGGGTATCCGACCCGCAATTCCCCACATTCCAAGAAATAGCGTTAAACAATAGTATTACTGACCAGGGGACTCCTCCTAAAGCACAATATTGAATTGATGATGCTTGTAGTTTAAAGGGGTCCAAAATCCAGGTCATTGGCCCCTCATAATGGTACTTATTGCTACGAAAGTAGAACCATGGTATCTGTCATGTTGCAGTACCATGCTAATCAAAAGTAGCGTAGACTCACGGTATTCCACACATTATGGTACTAATCACAGGTAATGTAATGCGCACATGTAACACAGACCTATGGTGTTTCGCACATTGTGTCGCTATTTACAGGCAACACAAACCTATGGTGTTCTTCACATGAGTAGACTAACCACAGGGACTCGCACTATCCCGTGGTGTTCCTCACATAGTGGGTACAAATCATAGGTAAGGCAGAACCATGGTGTCGCTCATATAGTGGTACGAATCACAGGTACTGTAAAATGCATCCTGAGCACACACTGTCGCTAATAATCACAAACCTATTGTGTAACCACCATAGTGGTACTATGCTCAAGTAAAAGTGACCCATAGTGTTCTCTGCATGATGGTACTAATTACAAGGAGTATCATGGTTCTAAACCACACCCGGGCAACTAGAGTGGGACATTGATGATGATGATCATCATCATGGTTCTAATTTGATCATCCCTTGGTTGCCCCTTTAAGTTGCCTCTTACGACAGGCAGGGGATATCGTAGGTGTATTCTTCATCTGCATCCCCCACCCTCTGGTTTTTCTTATTTTTAGAATACTTGTTAGTAGGGTTCATTAAATTGAAAATATATTTAAGAAGCCTATTGATTCAGAAATCCAGAAGAAGACTACCCAATCAATCATTGTGTTCTAACTAGCAATTGGCTGATCTCAGCCTGAGCCCTAACCAAGCATCAGTTCTCCATAGGTTCATGATGTCTGATTAAAACTAACATTAAAAGCTAATATTCTACATAAGAAACTGCAAGCTAAATGTATGTGCTACAATTTATTCAATTTGTATATAATAGGGTACTTAACAAAGTGTATAAACAGAAATAAATTTTAATTCTACATGCTACATGCTTGAAATTCATCATGCTTTGTTCTACAGAAACGAAGGACTGAACATTCAGTCAGTATTTTTAACAATGAAAACAATTCATACACTATAAGTTACTATAACAAAAAAGATAATATTTCATAATTGTAAGCTGAATCTACAGCACATAATGCAAAATATTTAAACACTGACATATGTGACCAGTAGAGCAACAAATTAAATAAACTATATATTCATATACACATCTCTATCAGCAGACACATCTAATTAAATATTCATTTTAATACCAGGAACTAATGAACAAATGCCACTCCATTCACAAAAGAAAAGCATGGCTTACGGTTCTCAGGAAGCTGTATTTTGTTAAATACATCTATCAGCATATCGATAGCAACGAATGGACCTCGGAAACATCCTGGTGGTGGCAGAAGTGTGCAGAGCTGTGCAGCTGCAGGAGGGTGAGGAAATACACCACCTGAAAAAAACAGATCATCATAAACATACCAAGTGGTATCTGCAATCTATTCTTGACAACATACATTAGTATGAAGCTAATATTAAAGGAATGAAACATGTATAAAGATCAAATACAAGGTCAATGCAGTGCAGGTACAGGAAGTTGACAGAACATGTTTCTTCTACCACCTCTTTTCTCTCCCTTCCCTGTACTTACCCCTTTTTTTCTCTCTCCTTAAATTACACTTCTGACATCAAAGCAGAAAATCTGACAAATATGACTGATTGTGATCAATGTTTTAAGGGGAAGTACAGCTAGACAACCATCCTCTCTTAACACAAAGATCTATGACGAGTCCCAACTCTTTGATGAATGATGGTTTTGGAGAAAAGAAAAAAAAAAAAGCAAAAGGCTGTAAAGGGCATGAAAATGGAAGATTCCTTAGGCCTCATAAACCTAATACTGTTCGTATTGGAAGAGAACAAGAGTTGACTAAGGGAAATAAGACAGGAATGACAAAAAACAAATGTTCTGGCACAAGTAAGTGGAAACAATGTCACACCCAGTTACTAGCCCCATGGTCACCAACCCATGCTGTTGCTGCTCCCCCCTCCCCACCCCCTGCCCCCAAGTTGAAGGTCCCTCCAACATTACCCCCATTTAGTCACCTCTTATGACAGGTACTTGTACTTTATCTGTCAGTAATCAATACAACTGAGAAGGGTAGAGAGAAGGATAGCAAAAGAAGTACACTATGTTCCCCTCTCTACGGACTCAGAATCCCTTTATTCACCTCTATTGTGGATAATTCAATATTTTATTTTGTAACTGTTTGGTTCTTTAGTTTGCTGAAACTAATTTTGAGTAATAAATTTATAAACTACCTGAAAAAGACAACATACGGTAACAGATTTATACTTGAAAAATAAAGAAGTTAACCCTAGACCTGGCAACTGACGAATATTTGACACTTTGGTCCCTGCTGTCAAATATTCAACATGTTTGTATTTCTTCTTGTAACTTCCTTATTTCTTCAACAGATGCCATGACAGTCTACTTCTTGTCATTCTCGATGTCCACAGCAGCCGTGAGTTCAGTTTCATTAATATTTACAACCTCTTTGGGAGCAATTTCACAGAAAAAAATGAGTGCAGTTTTCCGAAGATGTGTTCAAGCACCATTTCTGTAGTGTTTGTAAACAAACCTTCATGGACTCTGCTTTGCTATTCTATTTCATTTTATTTCGTAGTTTTCCATTCAGTGCGAGTTATTTACTTCTATGTATATATTATTATCTGATTGATTATACACAGTTTTAGTGCAGTGTGTGTCTAAATATAGCATCTTCAATTCATTACAGAAAATTAGAAATGAAGTGGTGCGAAATTTGTTGGAAGATGAAATTGATGGATCTGACTTTGCGGTTATGGAGAATGAACCGACAGATTCAGATTTGGAACATTTATCAGCTATCTTTTTGCATCAAATATCGGAAAGTGAAAGTGATGATGAACCTCTCATAAAGCAACTTACCATAACAAAGTGGTCTAAGGTCACACCTCCAAATGACTGCATGTCAATAGATTTTCCCTAATATTTTCAAGAATACACCTCTCAGAGTGATGAAACTTTTGTCAGTACATTGCAGATATATTACTGACAATCTGTATATCTCAGTTTGTTTGTGAAATGTTCCAATTTTGTGTACATATGATCGAAATTTTATTATTATTATTATTATTATTATTATTATTATTATTTTGAATTTAGGAATTACACTTTTTGAACAGACTGTACAGTTTTCTTGTCAAGACACTTACGCAATTTCGTGTCACCACGACAATCCTCAGTCCATTAGCTTTACGTAGATATATAAAACTTTGTAGATTTATTTTGTATCTTGCGAATATTTTGTATTTTATTTAGAAAAGTAAAAACTGTCAAATATGGCTGCCACCACAAGATTTAACATGACAGTTCTAGGATTAATTAAAACAGAATGACAGGTTTCATTCTTAAAAGAACATCATCAGATTCTATATCAGCATATCGACAGCAATAAATGGACCTTGTAAACAACCTGGTGGTGACAGAAATGTACAGAGTTGTACAGCTGCAGGAGGATGAGGAAATACACAACCTGAAAGAAACAGATCGTCATAAACATACCAAGTGATATCTTCAATTTTCATGCCCTGACAGCCTTTCAAATCTTTTGCCAAAACCCTAATTCATAAATGATGTTCTTTTAAGAAGGAAATATGTTATTCTATTTTAATTAAGTTGTTTCTTTTTTAATATAACACTGTTACCATATATTTTTCAGGTAGTTAATAAATTTATTACTCAAAATTAGTTTTGGCAGACTGAAGAACGTAACAGTTTTAAATTAACTGAGTCAAAACTGAAAGGAGATGGCTTCAGATATTAAAAAAGAAGAAGAAAAAGAAGATAATTCAATATTAATATTTGTATTGAATTCACATTTAGTTTTCAGATTGGTATGTGGGTACAAGTGCTCCCAAATGTACTTCTTGTTAGTTCCTTTTTCTTAGATTAGTTGACAGATCATCTTTTTGGAGAGATGTACATTACACAATTTCTTCTTCTTCTTCTTCTTCTTCTTCTTCTTCTTCTTCTTCTTCTTCTTCTTCTTCTTCTTCTTCTTCTTCTTCTTCTTCTTCTTCTTCTTTCAGATGAGGCCTGCTAAGGACCACGTGCCAATTTCAATTCAGTTCTTCATACTGTGTTTGTTTTCTCTTCCGCTCCTTCCAATATTCTTTCATCCTTTCACTATGCTGTTTCTTTCGGTCCTCGGACCACTTCGCACCAGGCTTCTTGTTCAATCTTCCTTGGAATCCTTCCATACTTACTATCCTCTTTCTAAAAATTTCTCTGTCCATACTTTCTTCTTCTCTTACATTTTTCTTTCTAAATCTTTCCTTACTTCTTTTCATCTAATAAATATTTATTTTTCACCTTACAAGTTAAAATTAATTTATTCTAACACCTTCCAAATGACAAATACCCCACATCTAAATTTGCTCCGCCATGCTACAAATATTTTTGAAGATTCATGTTCATCTTCTTGAATTAGTGCCTGTTATCAGTTTAATTCTGTATCAGCCATTGAATTTAAATTCGCTTCTCTGAGAGTACATGGATACTAATGATGTCAGTTATAAATACATACTCTGAGAAACTAAGTGGATGGAGGAACTCATTAAAAAAATAATCCAGTTCTTGGAGTAGGTCTATATAATAAAATGGTGAAATATAAATTGTATGTAATGTATCTCATCTAGCTCATTTTACGGTGAACAATTTCTTCATTAATAGGTAACCTTTTATTGACAAAATTATATGAATTCCCAAAATAATACATTTTTCTCATATTTTTAAAATGCTGCATATTTTTACCTCCCTTATTTTAATTACATCATTTTGAAATTTAGAAAAAAAATTGGGCTCTTTTCATGGAGATGTCAGCCAAACTGCATCTTGGAATGAAATCTACTTGTCTGCATATGAACTTCATACTGAACAAAGAGGAGGTGGAACAGTTTTCTTTATGGAATGGGACTGAAGTTCCAGTGTTCAAACGGGTGGCTTCAGCGTTTTAACCCTAGAACACTAACCTTTATTATAACCTTCTTATAACTGCACTCTATTACTCTTGTTTTGGACTTATTTATTTTCATCTTGTACTCCTTACCCAAGGCTCTGTCCATACCATTCAGCAATTTCTGCAGTCTCAGATAACATAACAATATCATCAGAAAATCTCAGGGTTTTGATCTCCTCTCCCTGGATTGCGAGTCCCTTCCCAAATTCCTCTTTGATTTTCTTTACTGCCTGTTCTATATAAACAATGAAAAGGTGGGGGGACAGACTGCAACCTTGCCTCACTCCTTTCTGGAATGCAGCTTGTTTTTCAAAGCTCTCGATTTTTATCACTGCAGACTGATTTTTATACAGATTGAAGATAATTATTTGTTCTCGGTACCTGATCCCGATCACCTTCAGAATCTCAAATAGCTTGGACCAATCAACATTATCAAAGGTCTTTTCAAGATCTACGAATGCCAAGTATGTGGGCTTGTCCTTCTTAATTCAATCCTCTAAGATCAGACGTAAAGGCAGGATTGCTTCACGTGTTCCTACATATCTTCAGAAGCCAAATTGATCTTCTCCCAACTCAATTTCACCTTGACTTTCCATTCTTCTGTAAATAATATGTGTTAAAATTTTGTAAGAGTGAGATATTAAACTAATGGTGCAGTAGTTTTCATACTTGTCAACACTGGCTTTCTTGGGAATAGGTATACCAACATTCTGTCGAAAATCGGATGGCACTTCTCCTGTTTCATACTTCTTACATGGAAATGGAATAAACTCGTCATGCTGGTTTCTCCTAAGGCAGTCAGTAATTCAGAGGGAATGTTATCAACTCCAGGTGCCTTGTTCCTGTTTAGGTCTCTCAAAGCTCTGTCAAATTCTGATCTCAAAATTGGGTCTTCCATTTCATCAGCAACTGCAGCCTCTTCTTGTTCCAGAACCATATCATCAACATCTTTACTTTGAAACACTTGTTGGATATGTTCCTGCCAGTTCTGCCTTGTCTTCTTTCCCTAGAAGTGGTTTTCCATCCGAGCTCTTAATATTCATAGACCTAGTTTTCCTTTCTCCAAAAGTTTCCTAGATTTTCCTGTATGCAGCATCTACCTTTCCTAGGGCCGTACAGTCCGACTCGTTGGCTGAATGGTCAGCTTACTGGCCTTCGGTTCAGATGGTCCCGGGTTCAATTCCTGGCTGGGTCGGGGATTTAAACTTCATTGGTTAATTCCAATGGTCTGGGAGCTGGGTGTTTGTGCAATCCCCAACATCCCTGCAACTCTCACACCACACATAACACTATCCTCCATCACAATAACATGCAGTTATCTACAGATGGCAGATGCCACCCACCCTCATCAGAGGGTCTGCCTTACAAGGGCTGCACTCAGCTAGAAATGGCCACTTGAAATTATTATTAGGGCCATACAACCTTCAACATCCTTGCACTTCTCCTTCAGCCATTCTTCCTTAGCTGTCCTGCACTTCCTATCCACTTCATTCTTTAATCGCCTGTATTCCTTTCTGCCCTCTTCATTTTTTTTGCATTCTTGTCAAG
Source organism: Anabrus simplex (assembly GCF_040414725.1). Lineage (NCBI taxonomy): Eukaryota > Metazoa > Arthropoda > Insecta > Orthoptera > Tettigoniidae > Anabrus > Anabrus simplex. The sequence continues at coordinate 353,597,305 of NC_090265.1, forward strand.
GTATGACTCTGTAATTGCAGAACTGGCCGTTAGTAGTTCTTATGACTTTTCTATATTATTTGGATTAATTTGCATGATATGAATGTGTACATCTCTCATGATAACAACTTATTTTCACACATAGCTCTTATGATAAGTACAGTATACCATTTCTTCTCATAATGATATGTCCCCTACAAGCTTCCAGCGATGCTCCATCATATCAGGAAGACTGCAGAAATTCCTCCTCCCTTTTCAACACTGTATTATTTTTGCTTACAAGCTTAAGAATGAAATGTGGAACAGTTTAAAGTGAAAATGAATGTAAAAGTACCAATGGATGGCAGAAAGTGTTTCAGTAAGAATTACATGAGAAATATCACTCTGTCACAATTTTGTCTGATTATTGCTTTAAACAAACCTGGAACAGGATGATCTCCAGGAATAGACTGAGCTTTGGGTTTGAATGGAATCATCTGCGTAAAGTCAGGTCGGGGTAGATTATTGCCCTCCTCCTCTCCATCCATGACGGCTGATAGAGGATGGAAGGCCTTGACTACTGTGCTGGCTACTTCATTATAACCAATTGCCCTGCAAAAAAATAAAAAAATTAAAGAGGTGAAAATAATAGGATTCTACACTTACATTTTACCAATTACATAAAATTGATATTCTCATTCATTAACCCTTTCATTTAAATTGCTTCCAGTGCTTCTAGTACCCTGGAATTGATTGCTGACTGTATAGATCAATTAAAGAAATTTGTGGCAACTGTGAGCGAGCATATAATTACTGTATGTAATAATAAAAATGAGATGCATCTGTGAGACAGATCTCAAAGGAGAATTGAGACTGAAGTCATATGCAAGACGATCTCCTTATGCAGATGAATAAAGTTTGTTTCCTGCTAACGAGATGTATCTCACACACTGGCCTTGGTATCTGTCAGCTGACACCACAGTTGTATAAACAAATATCACCTAACAGAGGGAGGATTTCAAAAATCTCATGATGTGGCTCAGTCTTTTACAATTCTTCTAATTTAGTTTACTTCAGAACAATGGCGATGGTAGGAGAAATTGTGGAGATTCTGGCTTATTTGATGAAAATCATACAAAAGCACAGTGAAGTGACTGTAATAGTCTCAACTTTGCAAAATGTGCTACAGGAAAACTGCCACAATGGGTCACTTATGCAACAATTGCCATGATCTTTTAAATACTCATTTAACAGGGGCATAAATCTCAACAACAAATATAGTTAATAAATACAAAAATCATGTGAATAGAGCAGCAATATTCTGCTTTGAAAAATATCCTTGCATATAACAAAGTGCGACTATTGAAAAACATCTAAAACAAATTCCATGGTGCTACAGACCTATCAAGAGGCCGCTGCTCAGCCCAAAGCCATCAGGTTGTGAGGATATGCATGTTTAGCATGACAAATCCTCTCGATTGTTATTCTTGGTTTCACTAGACCCAGAGTGCTATCTCACCTTTAGATAGTTCCTCCACTGTTCTCATGTGGGCTGAGTGGACATCAAACAAGCCTTAATATTGAGGTAAAAAATCCCTGGTTTGACCAGTAACCGAACCTGAGACTCCAGGTAAGTGACAGACTTGCTCCCCTAGACTAAGGTACTATCGAAAACCTTGAAAAAATTTTAGTCTTATTTTGTAAGTAGAATAAGTATAATAAGCTATATATTACATTTGTTTATTTTTGTAAGAAAAATACAGCAAAGTATGGAATATTTAAGAATTAAATTATTTATTAATTGGTTGCTAATATTTTAACAATTGGATTCTTTTTCTTAGCATATTATTGTGTTTTTTGAACATTTTAAACATTTACAGTACATGTATACCCTAGCAGCTGGCCAGCAGTCCAGGGGTAACATGCCTGCCCCCTACCTGGATGCTCTGGGATTTTTACTGAACCTTTTCCCTGGATTTCAAGGCTGCTTCAAGGTCCACTCAGCCTGTGTGATTGCAATTGAGGAGCTACTGACAGTGAGGTAGCGGGCCCAGTCTAGAAAGTCAAGAATAACGGCCGGCAGTATTCGTCACAATGACCACGCCGCATCTCATAATCTGCAGGCCTTCAGGCTGAGCAGCGGCTGATGTAATTGAATTTTTAAAGGAAAGAAAAAATCCATTCAACACTATGTTGGCGTGTAAAGGCTCTCTCTGACACATTTGCTGTGTACCTGCTATAATTAATTAAAAACTCAGCCGTAGATAACCCAGGAGAGATTCAATTTACTCCGCCAACTGGTATAATAAAACAGAATGTCTAAATTGATGCACAGGCAGCTTGCATGGCATCAAATTATAAGGCCTGTAAATGGTAGCTGTATCATCCTCATCATTATCATCATCTCCTGCCTGATGTAATAGGTGTTTAAATAGCAATCCAGGGGCTCTCAACTTGGGGGTCCTTAGCTGATTCTGGGATTTCTTACACTTGTGCCATGCCCCTCATTTTCATCTTTGCTATCTGACCTCCAAGGGTCCAAGGGATAGATAAATGTGAGGAGCTTGGCACCAGTAAGTTGAAACAGTATCAGACTCAACTAGGGCCCCGTGGTCACCAACCATCGCTCCCACGTTAAAAGCTGCTGGGGCCCCCTTTTAGTCACCTCTTACATCCAGCAGGGGACACCATGGATGTATTGTATCACCCCACTCACATCGGGAGTGCAATCAACTGCTCCTAAAGCATTATGAAATGTGTAACATTCTTTTTACTTGATATTTACATTTTCTAATGCTTGTATAGTTGTTTGAAATTGCATCCAGGCTTCTGCTTGTGACCTAATAGCTCAAACTACCTGCCAAAGCGTTACTGATTGGAACCTTTATCTTTAGTTACACTGCACCACTTTGAAACCCAGAGCACCTATGTTAGGCCCAAAAAATATATTTCTCCTCTTGTCTCATGTACTGCCTCCAGAATGCTGTGGTAATCCAAATTTTCTTTATGAAATTCTCTTGAACATAATTATAGGCTGTCACTTACTTTGCTGTCTGAAGAAATTTAGAGATCCATTTAGTTTCGCTGAGACGAAGCACCAGTTTATAAATTTACATATTGAGATGTACCTCCGAGAGAATCCGCTAACGAGATGTATCTCACGGGGCAAAAGTAGCTGCTCAGCAGCTTACTTGAAGTGTGCCATCATGATTCAGCTGCTGTGACAATGCCATCAAAAGAAAGTGTGGCAAAACTATGTGTCAATGGGTGATATGAATAAACCTGAGATCCTCATAAATATTGATTAACTAGCTGATGTACCCGTGCTTTGCTATGGGATTCTCAGAAAGACTGTCTTTGTGGTTTTCCTAAATGAAGTCAACTTAGCCCATTACAAAAATGTCAGTAGGAATATAGTGATTAAAAGCAATGTATCATATAAAATACTTGATCAAATGAAAAACTGCACATTTTTTCACTTTTAACGAACAGTACTACGGTGCCAAAAACATATCAGATGTAAGGCCCTTCAGGCGTTTGCTCTATTAACCAGCATTCCGTCTTAGGTCTGACACTAGACTCATCAGAGTGGGATATGTCAGACCCTACCCACTGACGCTGGGGTGTATGCATGGGAATTTATCAGAGGCACAGTCTGATAACTGCATACGGGAGATAAATCTCCACAATGGAGTTATTGCCCGCCTAGCAAGTCTGAATGGAAAATTCTAAATTCCCATGGAGGGAATTAGATATTTTTCACCCATAGAGCATGTCAAAAATGTCAAAAAAATATCAGATGTAAGGCCCTTCAGCCAAAAAATACTTGGTATACGGCAGTAATTCCATCTATCGGAGATGAGTGGCAACAGAGACACAAAGCACATCGCAACAAACAATGGTCAATGTAATGTTATTGTTGATCAATGTTATGGGCTTCCTGCATTGTACGCGTTCACATTTAGTTTTCTTTTGACTCTCTGATATTAGGGCATCTTACAAATTATTTATAGCGTAGATTGTAGTTCCTTATTTCCCGACTTTACATATCGATTTTAATTCAATTCTGTTTACCCATTTTCTCGTGACTCGGCGCTGATATGGACTTGGCAACAAAAATTCAGATTCAAGAATATCTCTGTTATCATAGCTGGTATGGTAAAAATGTATAAGACCTCAATGATCGGAAATCTGTATATATAATTTAATACTGTATAGCTTTAGTTATGTAGTATTTGTCGATAGGACCTCTAATAACACAAATATTTGAGAATTAAATTTTAGGCCTTCCCCTAAACTACCATTTCACTCAGCATCAATAAAATTATTTATGGCCTAGATTGTAGTGACTTACTGCCTGATTTTCATTAAGACAGGACCACTAATAACAAAAATATTAAATTTTAGGCCTTCCCCTAAACTACCATTTCTCTCAGCGTAAATAAGATTATTTATGGCCTAGATTGGAGGAACTTATTCTCCGACTTTGCATACAGATTTTTATTAAGAAAGGACCAATAATAACAAATATTTGAGAATTAAATGTTAGGCCTTCCCCTAAACTACCATTTCTCTCAGCGTGAATAAGATTATTTTTGACCTAGATTGTAGCGGCTTATTCTCGGACTTTACATACCGATTTTCAATAAATTCTCTTCAGCCGTTTTCTCGTGATGCGTGTACATACATACATTCATACATACATACATACAGACAGACAGACAATTACGGAAAATTAAAAAGTGCATTTCTTGGTTACTATGGACACGACCGATACAGAAATACCATCCTTTTTAAATTCTGACCAATGTACAGACAAAACTCTTATTTTATATATATAGATATCTCCAATGTAGATTATAAAACCATTTTCTTGTATCTCCCATATTTATGGGTTCAACTGAGTTAGAAAATTTGAATGGGGTGAAATTTGGGTATATTTTTAATACTTTATATTATTTTTTGTATACTTATGTGGAAGCTGGAAGCATGAAATTTGGCTCGCATATGGTCAGCATTGGTCGTGTCAATGTGCGTGCCAAATTTGATGACTCTATCTTTCCTACAAGTGTGTGAAACTGTGAACTCTACGTGTAAAGATCACAAAATTTACGTACAATCGAGAAATACAGCCAAATCTAACATATAAAGGAGAGAGATATGACAAAATATCATAGGACCGAAGTTGTAGATCACTCCAAATTGAACCACAATGTACTGGATTTTGCAGCTATAAATGCTTGGATTTTATATAGCACATATCACTATTCAGAAATTTCTCGAAGATGTTTCATTTTAAGACTCGTGAATGAACTAAGATTGCCACACTGACCAAGAGGCGAGCAGAAATCCTTTCTTGTGGTACAAAGACCTCCGGTAAAAAACTTTGCCAGTGCTCATTCTGCCGTAACAAACAGAAGATTTTTTACCATCATACGAGGACGGTTTGAAAAGTTCTCGGAATCACCGCTAGATGTCAGTGCTAGAGCAACGAGGTTCCCACGCAATAATCACACATCCTTTGTGAGTGAACACGTGGCGCGTCAGTGCTCTAGCTGCAGGAGTGTGGTAGTGACGAATCTTTGTTGTTGTTCCCGCGTAGTGATTTGTGACAATGGAAAAAACTGAGATTCGAGCAATGCATAAATACTTTGTAAAGAAAGGTATGAAAGCAAAGGAAATTCATGCCGACTTTCAGAACACACTGGAGGACTCTGCTCCTTCATTTTCAACTGTTGCCAAGTGGACCAGCGAGTTTAAATTTGGTCAGCAGAGCTTGAATGATGATCCGCGTAGTGGACGGCCAAAAAGTGTTATGATCCCAGAATTTATCGCAAAAGTGCATAAAATGGTCATGGAGGATCGTCGACTGAAAGTGTGGGAGATTGCTGACAGTGTAGGGATGTCTTCTGAACGGGTATATTCTATTTTAACTGAAGAATTGGGTATGAAAAAATTATCCGCAAGATGGGTGCCGCGGCTCTTGACATTGGACAATAAACGCACCAGATTGGAAATGTCCGAACAAAGTCTGGCCCGTTTTCAGTGCAACCAACAAGATTTTCTGCGCCGGTTTGTGACTACAAATGAAACTTGGGTCCACTACTATACCCCAGAGACAAAACAGCAGTCAAAGCAGTGGAAACATGCTGATTCACCACCACCAAAGAAAGCAAAGGCAGTGCGTTCGGCCGGAAAGGTCATGGCCTCAGTTTTCTGGGATGCAAAAGGCATTCTGCTGATAGATTATCTTCCTACTGGCCAAACAATTACGGGGCAATACTATGCAAACCTCCTAGACCAACTACAGGAAAAGATACGCGAAACAAGGCCTGGTTTGGCAAGGGAAAAGGTCATCTTTCATCAGGACAACACTCCGCCGCATACAAGTGTTATTGCCATGGCAAAACTTCATGAACTGGGGTACGAATTGTTGCCACATCCACCTTATTCACCTGATTTGGCACCATCAGACTTTCATCTATTCCCAAGCTGAAAATTTTCCTCGGTGGACGGAGATTTTCTACAAGGGAAGAACTGACAGCCGAATTGGAGAGGTATTTTGCAGGCCTGGAGGAATCTCATTTTCGGGATGGGATCAAGGCATTGGAACATCGCTGGACCAAATGCATTAGTCTACAGGGAGACTATGTTGAAAAATAAAAGCAGTTCCACCGAGGTAAGATACTTAATTCTAGTACACTCCGAGAACTTTTCAAACCACCTACGTATGACAAGCTCATCTGTGGAAAATGCCAAGAATGCTGCATCAAGAAGTTTTATTGCAGGAAATGTGCCATTGTTAAATCAAGCAGTAACTGATATGCTGGGGAAAAGTATGTCAATGATGATGATGATGATGATGATGATGATGATGATGATAAGAAGCAGTAACTGATGTCACAATCATGTTCATGCTCTGAAACACAAATATATCATATTATGTAGCTACAAAATGGGTGTTTGTTCTAAAATGTGTTTTAAAATGCAACTGGTAAAATGTAATAAAGGAACTGAAATAACACTGAAAATACGATGAAAGATAATAAACACTGTAAACTTGACACTTGGGTTCTGTACAACGTGTATTGTACTTTTTTTTTACTGTGGTAAGAATTACCACTGTCATTGTTCTAGGCAGCTGAAAATAGCCATCGTTCTAGTGTTAAAGTACAATACTAAAATTAACTAGAGTATTATGAAATTAAAGAAAAAGAACCTGGGCTTACTTCTTGTTCCATGAGAATATACAGGGCTTCTTGAATTTCTGTGAACATCTCTGATTTTATATGACTATTCTCATGAATTAGGTTTAAGGCACTTGGATGTATTGTATGTGTATGTATAGTGAAAAATAAGTTGGGAATTAAAAATTAATTTCAACTGAAAATTTACTAGGCAAAACAATTTAAGAAATTGTAGGCTATGCACCACAGGATCTAAAGCCTCCTTTTGGTATGAAGTTCTGCATCTGCATTTCAGTTTTTAATACAGAATAAAGAATGAATGAGGAAGCCCTGAGGTACATAGCTCTGAAATAATTGAGCTCAACTCTCCACTCACTGACACTGTTCACACATACAGGTGGAGCTGCAGCTTAAGACAGGATAAAGGAAATTAAAATAATGCAGAGGGTTTAAAGTCTTTTAAATTACTGCCAGTCTTAAAAGAGGCCAGATACCAGAATTTTGGTCCAAGAGAGGTTCTTTAAAGTCCATTGACTTTCTCACATTAACTGTTTTTCTCCAAATGATTTGCGGAGATTTGTTCAATAACAATGCAAATGTGTTCAGTTTGTAAATGCTGACTGATTATGCTGAAAATCGATCAAACAACGTTGAGCCTGTAGCACTTAAAACATATATACTTGCCAGCATATATCAAATAAATAACTCAGGACACAGCTAAAATAAGAAGGTGTGCAGCTTTCCTCACCACCTATGACCAAAAGAAAAAGGTAGTAAAAAAGATACTTTAAATGATGATCTGAAGAAATGGAAGAAATTCCTTAATACTTCTCCAATGTTGTGATTACTCCTTTTCTCTTTTCATGCCATATATCAGCAAGATTTAGGTTACAGTCAATAAATTTAACAATAGTGACCCATTTGGAAATCAACTTACTTTAGTTCTCCTGGAGTGCAGGGATAAAGGTCCAAGAACTTATACCGATCTACCAGCTGTGCAGTCTCCTTGCCTTCAAACTCCTTAATCTGTGGAAAATGATTATGAACATATTACAAAATAAAGCAATAAATTATTTATTTCTTTGCTATTTGCTTTATGTCACACCGACACAAATAGGTTTTATGGCGACGATGGGACAGGAAAGGCCTGGGAATGGGAAGGAAGCGGCCGTGGCCATAATTAAGGTACAGCCCCAGCATTTGCCTGGTGTGAAAATGGGAAACCACGGAAAACCAAATTCAGGGCTGCCGACAGTGTGGTTCGAACCCACTATCTCCCAGATGCGAGCTCACAGCTGCACGTTCCTAACCGCACGGCCAACTCGCCCAGAGCAATAAATTAGAAGTTTAGTCATTTGTATTGCTTCATACTTATGAATGACATTTATTGGATTCAATTTAGTATTTTATTTCAGTACTTAAAAATTCCAAGCACTGCACTACAACATTATCTCTCGGGAATTTAGTTTGATACTGGTACTGCTACCCAACTACTTATTCTTCTTCCTAGCCTTTTTCAAATTACCTGAAGCTGGCAAAAATCTCTCTTCATCTTACCCCAGATAATTTTTTGATTGCTGGAACCACTCAAGTTTTTTTTTTTTGCTAGTTGCTTTACGTCGCACCGACACAGCATTTTGGTTTTGGTCAGGGGTTTAAGGCTGGATGCCTTTCCTGATGCTAAGTGACTTTCAGGTGAAACTGAGATCCCAGTATTGATTGGGAATTGAACCTCAGTTGTCTTGTTGGAAAGCCAGCAACTAACCCACTATGCTAATCTTGCATCCCCATTGCTATCCTAACTATATGAGTTAATTTAAATTTTGAATGATTAATATAACAATAATGATGAGGTAGAATGCCAGAAAGAAAAATACATTGTCTTTACAGTTCATTATCTACCAAAAGTTGACAATGATTCTTCAATACACCCAGAGAGAAAAGAATATTTTACTACTATAATATTAAACTATTTTTATTAAGAGTCATTTTGTGGCTTCCCAAATTGCTGTTGCTCAAGAACCTAATATAAGTTCATGTGTTTTTATGATTCACAAAAAATAACAGTTTGGTTGGGGATAGCCATTATTCAATTTATTTCATCAAGTTCACACAAAAAGAGGTCATTTCCAGAAACAGAAATAAAGAAAGGTTTCATCACAGACTTATAGAATTAATTTTATACCACAGCTCATCAATGTTATGAGGATGAACAGCCCCAAAAGTGATCATAATTATTCAAATGTTAATAATATATTAATGTTTACGAAAATTGGAACACCATTAACCCATTCGCTGTTGTCTTTTAAATCTCCCGTTGGCACTAGCATGTTGTCCAACAGGTGTTGTGATTTCACTCTGCGTATTTAATTGGAAATCAACTTGTATCTTCAGCCAATTTTTATATTTTCATGAAACAAAAACTACAGTACTTATGAACCTCTCCTCTACGTACATAGAAAGTAACAGGCTTATTATGTCAATATTTGAGGTATTATTTTTATAGTTTTATATCAGAAGTTTTTTCTTTCTTTTTTTAGATTAGTTGCTAGAAAATGCCAACAGTAGTTAAAAATTTGGGCTCGGACTGTACAATCTGTGTAACCAGACATTTCTGCTTGCCTTACAAAACAAACCCATATAGATTTTAATGTCAACAATATCATTTCCTCATTCTGAATTAGATATGCTACAAATTACGAGTGCAGGCAGATGATGTTTGATGCATTTGCTCATCTTGTAATAAAGACACAGACCTAAAAACAGCACATGAGATAACAAAATTAATCATACAAACCTATAAATAGTTCATGATATTATACAAATAATATGCCTTGAATATTTAGGTCGGATCACTATCACTCGTAACTATGGCTTCAACAAGTCAAGGCGAGTCGAGCGGTTCGCGATGCTCAGCGAGTGTCAGTGGCATGGAAATTATGAAGTATTTTGTTGAAGATATGTTAGACAATGGCAGTGATATTGATTTCAGCTTTGGTAATAGGCTAAAAGAGAGACATTTCATCTCCAAGATTCCATACAGACAAGAAAAAACATGCTAGCTAGTGATTTGTGTTGTGTCAGAAAATAGGTGTTATGAAAGATGTAAGAACAACGTACCACTACCAGCAGAAATGTGCCCTTGTGCTTCAACCCCTGTTTCAAGGCATATTATACTAAACTCAACATGCAAAGGTAAGATAGAAATACATTTTATCAGTATTACAAGGAAAGTATTTTTCCAAAACTTTTTTTTTGTAAGTTGCTTTACGTCGCACCGACACAGACAGGTCTTATGGCGATGATGGGAGATGAAGAAGCTAGGAGTGGGAAGGAAGCGGCTGTGGCCTTAATTAAGGTACAGCCCCAGCATTTGCCTGGTATGAAAATGGAAAACCATAGAAAACCATCTTCAGGGCTGCCGACAGTGGGGTTTGAACCCACTATCTCCTGAATACTGGGTCCTGGCTGCAATTAAGTGACTGCAGCTATCAAGCTCAGTCCCAAAACATTCAGAAAAATACAATGCATGTTTGAACAAAATAATTTGCAATAAATCCATGTCCATAACGTGCAGCGGGCATTTTCTGCTCGAAGACAATTTATCGTCCACAACGGGGAATGGGTTAAGAAAGGCTCAAATGCATGTGAAACTTAAGATAAATGCAAAGATTAGAATTACAGAGTGGTTGTACATTCCTGGGCCCAGCAATATTCTGTCATGTGTTGTTAGGGTAAAAATAGAGGGTTGTTGAGGAGTCATGTAATTAGTGTATCAGAGTGAACAGGCTGCAAATCTTTCCCAAAGAGTCACTATGCCTTATTAAGCTAAAAGGGTGCAGTACAAACAAACAACAGAGTTTGAACAGGGACAAATGATTGGCCTGTTTCAAAGTGGATTTTCATACTGTGAGATTGCTACTCATATTGGACATAATGCAAAAACAGTGATGCAAGGGTGGAAGCAGTGGGCCGAAGAGAACAGGATGCATAAAAAAATCTGGCAGTAGATCAAAAAATATGTTGACAGCATTGGATGACAGAAACTTGTCAGCATGGCAGTGACAGATTGTACAATTTCATCACAAGTGTTAGCACAACAGTGGAGCACTGTAATAGGTAAGGCATTGGGTGCTTTGGAAGGGACTAGTTGCACACACACTTGCTTAGAATGTAATAAATTACTCTCATACATACATACATACATACATACATACATACATACATACATACATACATACATACATACATACATAAAAAAATAAAAAATACATACTCGCAAGTCGGGGACCAAAAAGTACTTTAATAACAAAATATATGAACAAATGAATCATATGCACAAACAAACGTCTATTTTACATTTCCTACATAATGAGAAATATAGCAATAAAGATGATTGTTTTCCATGAGGTATGGCTACGTGGGAAAACGTAACATCGATTTTGTTCTATAAACCACCATATTAGAAGTGTGTGTGTGTGTGTTCACTCACTCACACATAATTGATGCGTACAGAGGAGAATAGTGTTATATTAAAGTTACATTTTATTGCTTTAGCCTACTTATAATGTTTTAGTTCGTACAAATACTGTTCCTTTAAATATAAAACTTTAGTGAACTTGTTTCTTTACAGTGGTTAAGATTGTTTTTATAAAGTAATTATGGTGCTCCTCCTTCTGGTACTTCAACACAATAATTTGCACATCTTTATAATTATTACTAGCAAATGTACCCATGCTTCACTACAATATTCTACACTGAATACAAATTTTGTGCTTAATTCCTCCACACTTTATGTTCCTTTGATTGCCCCATTCCTTACTCTATCCCTCCTTGTCAGTCCACATGAATATCTCAGCATCTTCATCTCTGCATCACGTATCTTTTGCAGCAGCCCTCTTATGCGAGGTCAGGTTTCCACTCCATATATGAGTACTGGTCTCACCTACCTTGTAAATTTTCCCTTTCACATTGGCTAGAATCTTCGTGTCACAAAACATGCTGAAAGTCCTTCTCAAAGCATTCAACTCAGACTGGATTCCACATGAGAGATCGCCTTTGTCATTCATGGTAGAGCCAAAATATAATTGAAGTTTTTCATCACTGGTATGCTCACTCCTTGTAATGTTATCGATTGCTCATGGCTCACACTGCTCATAAGCTCTGTTTTACTTTTTCTTGGTCTCATACCACTATCCTACAGAGCTTTTCTCCAGTCCTCCAGCAACATTTCCAGTTCATTTTGCAAGGCTGTGAATAATATCATATCAAACATCATCATCCATGATAATGATTATCATCCATGATAAAAAGCTTTTATGCTTTTGAAAACAAGGTGAAATTCTTTATGTTTCACAGAGAACTTCCAATTGCAAACATGGGTGCCCATAGGCTGGTTTGTAGGGGGAGAGGGCTAGACCTGGGGGTATGTAGAATTTTTAATATTTTGGAAATTGAATGGTGACTTGTATTCGACGGTAGAGTACCACACACGGTATCCCCTACCACTTTTACGTAATACCGATTTTTAAATTTTTCTTGAAAGAAAAACACCTCACTATATTAGATTTTTTCCTTTCCCTGAGAGCTCGGGGGTTGGGGGGTTCCCCACCTTGCCCCCGGACATGGGTGCCCATGATTGGAAAGGCAACAGCTAAGCTACTGTACTAATCATGTCCCACTCTCTCCTCTGTTACGAATATTATGATTACCCTCACAGCCACTATCTCACAAAATAAATGTCAAATGACACTTTCTTGAAGCACTTGTTTACTCTGAGAAACCATTTTGATAGCACCAATGATTGACAGCATCTATTCATACAGGCTCCTGCAAAATCATTTAAATTCCTTGACATACCTAGACAAAACTGCCAGGTCCCCATACGATGTTTTCCATGTAAGGTGTGTGTTGGGGAGTTTTGATGCTAATGGCAGACCATGTTTCCTACTACCATTCACAATGGAGTTCAGGAGTTTCTACTATAATGGCAGGATCACTTGCCTACTGACATTCACAATCAAGTTGGAGAGTTTTCAGTACAGTCACAGGACCCCTTGCCTACTGCCAGTCACTATTGATTTAGGGAGTCTTCTTTACAATGCCAGGCCCCCTTTTTGAACTTCGAGGCACATCCCAATTGAGGAATTTTCATTATAATGACAGGCCCCTTCCCTACTGCCTGTCAAAATTGAGTTGTGGTGTTATCATTATAAGGAAAGGCCCTTTTTCCTAATGCCAATCACAACTGAGTTGGGGAGTTTTAATTATAATGGCAAGCCTCCTTGCATACCGCCAGTCACAATCGAGTTGGAGTGCTTTCGTTATAACAGCAGGCCCACTTGCATACTACCAGTTACAATCGAACTGGGGTGTTTTCATTATAATAAGAGACACACTTTCCTACTGCCAGTCACAGTCAAGCTGAGAAGTACTCACTATAATGGCAGGTCATCTTTCCTACTGCCAATCACATTTGAGTTGGGGAGTTCCGATTATAACAGCAGACCACTTTGCCTACTACCAGTCACAACCTAGTTGGGGAATTGTTTATAATGGCAGGCATCCATGCCTACTGACGGATACAATCGGGTAGAGGATTTTAGACCAAAATTGGAGGCTCCCTTGCCTACTGCCAGTCAGATTGAGAAAGGGATTTCATTGGAATGGCAGGCTCCATTTACTAATGCCAGTTACAGTGGAGTTTGGGAGTTTCCGTTGTAATGGCAAGTTCCCTTTCCTACTGCCAGTCACAGTTGATGAGGGGAGTTTTGATTATAATTGCAGACCCTTCTCCTACTGAATGTCACTATCGACTTGGTGAGTTTTAATTATAATGACAGGCTCCCCTTCTACATCGCTAAAAATCATCTGGTTACACAAGAACAGCAAAATATGAAAATGTATCACAGATATAGTCAAACTGATGTATACAGAAAATAATAGCAAAATTTTAAGTTACATTTTTCAACTCACTTGCAGTTTATAATCTGAAAATAATGTAATTTTAAAGAAAAGCTTGAATAAACTCTGATTTCTATGCTCTGATTAGGCTGTTTTTAGGTTTAAATAGAAACTATGGTCCTCCTCCTTCAGGTATTTCACCATATCTTTCAGATCCTTTTTTTTCCCCTTCATAATCGGCAGGTCATGTGGATACAATGAAATAAGGTCAAAAATTGAAAATGTCTCACCAATTATGACATTTCCTGGTGTTAGAAGAGAATAATATTGGAATGATATCACTGTATCGTGTGATTTTCTTACGTATATGCCACTAGGCTCATCTTCATAGCCTCTGTGATTTTTAGTTCTTTATTCTTCATGATGCCCCTGGTCAATGGTTCAAAACTTTTGAAGGCATTCCTGTCCATCTCTACAAATTCAAAGTTTCTTGAAATAAAAGATTCTCCTATCACATACTTCCATTCAGAAGGAACGTGGACTGTAGAAATAATTTTCTGGTTTTCAACTAATGCAAAGTCTCTGTCATATGGGAGGAAGCTGTGTTTTGAACAGATAAATTTTTGATGAACTCCATCAAAAAGTCCTGAGGTAACAAATTTCCTGAAGAGTGCAAGATTTAGCCAGTTAATATTTTGACCTACGCATTAATCGGACCACACAATAAGTTTTCTGTTCTGTGAACTACTAGATTGAAAGTGTTCAATGATGTGTTTTACAGTAATAAACATGATGCTATTTCCATCGATCCTCTCTTCCCAACTGCTTCATTTGTTTCATTGCAGAGATAGAAAGTTATTTTATTTCATCCCATTGTGTATAGCAAAACTGCATGTGGACAGCTGGCATTGGTATTACAGTACTTGGATGAATGGGTGAGTGTAGGGCAGAACAGAACTTGTAGCAGATCGACACAAAGCACAGTTACATTTTCATTCCTTGTGGAAATTTCACCATTGTTGTGCTTGGCTTTATATGCTTACTAGCTGATGTACCCGCACTTCGCTATGGGATTCTCAGAAAGACTGTCTTTGTGGTTTCCCTAATTACAGTTAACTTAGGCCATTATGAAAACGCCAGTAGGAATGTAGGGATTAAAAGCAATGTTATCATATAAAATACTCGCCAAAATGAAAAACCGCACATTTTCCAACTTTTAACTTTTAAAAATTATAAAATTATTTTATTTACAACCACCTATTCAATACATTACAATATACTCATTGAATTATAGTACATAAATCAAAGAATTTTATAATTTTTAATATATCATCTTCAATACGGTTCCATTATGAAATTAATTACATTTAGCAGTACTACGATGCTGATCTAACAGTCAAGTTCCAGTGCTGGAATGACCAGGCCGCAGACAGCTGTGAACACTCCTCTGCCATTGTTCCGTTAAATATACACACTGTTCATTCCAATCAGTGCCTCAGGGTAGGGATTGAATAGCTCGAATGCTATGATGAACCAGTTTGTTACGTACCAGTAGTATCAGAAAATTGATGAACCAAAGGAATGGCATGCTTAAGAAGAAAGTTATCTGACTCCCCAGCTACTTCCCGCCAATATTTGGACAGGCTGTTATACTCGGTACGACCGGGCGAGTTGGCCGTGTGGTTATGGGCGCGCAGCTGTGAGTTTGCATCCGTGAGGTAGTGGGTTCGAAAACCACTGTCGACAGCCCTAAAGATGGTTTTCCGTGGTCTCCCATTTTCCTATCCCATCGTCGCCATAAGACCTATCTGTGTCAGTGCGACGTAAAGCAAACTTAAAAAAATACTCGGTATACAGCAATAATCCCATCTATCGGACATGAATGGCAACCGAAGACACAAAGCATATTGCAACAAACAATGGTCAATGTAATGTTATTGTTGTTCAATGTTATGAGCTTTCTGTATTGTAGGCCTTCACATTTAGGTTTCTTTCGACTCTGTGATATTAGGGTGTCTTACGAAATTATTTATAGCGTAGACTGTAGTTCCTTATCCCCCGACTTTAAATAACGATTTTTATTAAATTCTGTTTACCCATTTTTTCGTGACTTGGCGCTGATATGGACTTAGCAACAAAAATCCAAATTCATGAATATCTCTGTTATCATAGCCGGTACGGTAAAATGTATAAGACATAAAAGATCGGAAATGTAATACTATATAACTTTAGTCATGTAGTATTTGGCGACAGGACCACTAATAACACAGATATTTGAGATTTAAATTTCAGGCCTTCCCCTAAACTACCATTCCACTCAGCGTGAATAAAATTACTTATGGCCAAGATTGTAGCAACTTATTTCCACACTTTGCATACTGATTTTCAAGATAAAAATTTGAGAATTTAAATTTAGACCTTCCCTTAAACTACCAATTCTTTCAGCGTGAATAAGATTATTTATTGCCTAGATTGTAGCGACTTATTTCCAGACTTTGAATACTGATTTTCATTAAGATAGAACCACTAATAACATAAATATTTGAGAATTCAATTTTAGGCCTTCCCCTAAACTACCATTTCTCTCCACGTGAATATTATTATTTATGGCCTAGATTGTAGCGACTTATTCCCGGACACTACATACCGATTGTCATTAAATTCTCTTCAGCCGTTTTCTCGTGATGCGTGTACAGACAGACAGACAGACAGACAGACAGACAGACAGACAGACAGACAGACAGACAGACAGACAGACAGACAGACAGACAGACAGACAGACAGACATTACAGAAAATTAAAAAGTGGATTTCCTTGCTACTATGGACACGACCGATACAGAAATACCATTCTTTATTTCCTTCTGTTCTTCTTCTGTTTCAGCAGCTTGTCATTTGTTAAATAATAAGTCACAATATTTACATGTGGAATGGAGGGCTGTCTAGGGAAGCTGTTCATATGTTCTGTCACATGGTTTTTGATTTCATCATTAATTGAGTGAGGATGATTGAAGTGCTTGCCCCTCTGGTCCTTAGGGGCACTGACCCTGACTTTCATATTTCTCTGGAGAGTCAGGATACATCTGTGTGAATTTGAAAATGTGTACATAAGGGTAATTTTACAAACTTGCAGAGAGCCTCATTTGTAATGAAATGTGACCCCCCCCCCCGAGAAGTTGCATGTTAGTCCTTACTTTCATCTATTAGGTTCCTCTAGGTTAACACATTTCATTAAATAAAGGGCCTGTTCATCATAAGATAATTTATAAAATTCTAGGAAATAGGACAGTTTTAATTTACAACTCAATTCTTTACACGCAGGTCTTTTACATTTACAATCAAAATTATCTGTTGGTTTCTGACCTTCTTCTACATTCTTAACTGTTTTACTGGTGCAAGCTTTTTCACTATACCTTAATTGTTTTCATATGATATCTTTCCACTCACTGAGATCACTTTTCCTGTCTTTGCATCTGTTTTTTGTCAGCTTGTGTATATAGCTTGGGGACAACAGTACATTACGATCACTACTATTGTCTGATTGCATCATTACTATGTCAATAAGAAACTAAATAAGCTTAGTAATATACTACTGAAAACACCAGAACAATCTCCTGACTCGAATATGTTCATTACATTGCATTCACTTCATAACATTGTCGCAGCACTCATACGGGAAACGATGCAACAGACTTTTGTTCCATTATTTTTGAAGTGCAATCGCTTCATGATTTCCGGAGTAGTATAGCCATCTGTTGAGATATGCTCAAATTACCTGCAAATATGAATCCAGGACACATCAAAGATGTTTGTTCCGTGAATATCTCAAATGCCACAAAATGTAACAAAGACATTTGTTCGCGCATATGACTCAAATGATTCTAACGCACCAGAATTTAAATATCAATCCTTTTTTATAAAGCTAGAACAATAATGACTGTCATTTCAAAAGTGTTCCAGAAGCAAGGAATTTCTACAGCATGAACACTGAATATCAGCAAATACCACATTCTTGCAACTTTCAATTTTGCAGTTTATGAGACAAGATTCTACAGAACTGAAATAAACACTTTTGGGGAGGTATCTGTTTTTTTCTTAAATATATCAACATTTATACAAAGTGTATTTAAAAATATTTATATATTGTGGAGAACAACTGAATATGGGTCAATAATTACAACTCGATGATGATATTCTTCATATTAATTGTACGTGTGTTAATACAACTCAATAGGACAGTGTTTCAAAAGATATATGTGGAATATGGCATTGAATGGAAGTAAATCATGGACAATGGTTAATACAAAAAAAAAAAAAGAAAGAAAGAGAATATAAGCTTTAGAGATGTAGCGTTACAAAAGAATGCTGAAGGCGAGTTGGGTAGAATCAATAACAGATTACAGGATACTGAATCAAGTTGGTGAGAGGAGAATGATTTGGCCAAATTTAACCAGGAGAAGGTAAAGATCAACTAGACACATCCTGGGACACCCATGATTAGTTCAATTGATTTTGGAGGAAAGTGCAGGGGGTAAGAATATAAGGGCAAGCCAAGATATAAGTATGACAAACAGATTAGAGTAGATGTATACTAAAGTAGTTAGCCTAGGATGGGGTGGCATGGAATGCTACTGCATCAAATGTCTATCAAGTACATTCAAAGAGATGTCAATATTATTGGACTGAAGGTTGGTGCCAATGTTTCAAAAGACTTATATGTGGAGTATGGCACTGTATGGAAGTGAATCATGGACAACGGCAAATACAAAAAAGCAAGAGAATATAAGCTTTAGACTTGACCCTGTTGAGAAGTTTGTAGAGCCATGCAATGAGTGAGTCAGAACTAATTCTCTCAGATTATATCTCTCCACTTCTACTACTTAGAGAACAGGTCTGCTGCTAGAACAAATAGAGTGAGACTTGTAAATGAACGAGTCTGGACAGATGTGAATCAGACTCACTGCTGCTCAGTCAAAGTGGACGATATTTGAACAGTGAGCTGTATGTGTCAGTCTACTCTTGAAAATCAATACCACTTCACTCATTCAGTCGATGATCAAACTCAGAGTTGCTTCTTCTTCTTCCTCTTCTTCTTCTTCATCATCACGTGTATGCATTATGAGTGTTATATATAGTGATGGCTCCAGACTAGTTTCTTGTCATTGTGATCAGACCGCATGGACAGTCAGGTGGACTCATTTGTTCAGAGAAGTTGAGTGTCTTTTTGAGTTTGATTCTTTCACATACTCACTGACCAAATTAATCAAGCAGGAAACTTTGAACAAGTCTTGACTTTGAAATACTGAGTGTGACTCGTCTCTCATAAATTATAAATGAGTTTGAACAAGTCTAAATGTTGTTTAGCACAGCTCTAAAAGTTCGATGTTCATTCTTCAAAGTCACCTAGCTACACCAATTCATTTCCACTGATTGTGTTCTACTTACAGGACATCTAAAATCTCCATTACAGAGTTAAACATTTCACATTTCTTGGCAGAAAGAGCATAGGCTGGTGTGGAAACATGAGTTATACCATGCTAACATGGTCGCTATAAAGTACTTTCTGTTAAAAGTATATAGTATTTGTCTTTTTTTAAAAATATAAGTTGTTTTATGTTGCACCAACAGACAGGACATATCGTGATGATGGGATATGAAAGAGCTGGGAATGGGAAGGAAGCAGCCATGGCCCTAATTAAGGTACAGCCCTAGCATTTGCCTAGTGTAAAAATGGGAAACCATGGGAAACCATGGAAAACCATCTTCAAGGCTGCCAACAGTGGGGTTCAAACACACTATCTCCTGAATGCAAACCCACAGCTGCATGCCCCTAGCTGCACAGCCAACTTGCTCGGTAGTATAATCGTCACTTGGCAATCCCTGATACAGGGAAAGTATTGATAGATTAAATAATGAATATATTTCAATAAATGACAGTTTTGTCTAGCTATGTCAAGGAATTTAGATGATTTTGCAGGAGCCTGCATGAATAGATGCTGTCAATCATTGGTGCTATGAAAATGGTTTCTCAGGGTAAACAAGTGCTTCAAGAAAGTGTCATTTATGACATTTATTTTGTGAGATAGTGGCTGTGAGGGTAATCATAATATTCATAATAAAGGAGAGGGGGGGACATGATTAGTGCAGTAGCTTAGCTGTTGGCTTTCCAATTGGAAGTTCTCTGTGAAACATAAAGAATTTCCCCTTGTTTTCAAAAGCATAAAAGCTTATTATCATGGATGATAATCATTATCATGGATGATGATGTTTGATGTGATATTATACACAGCCTCGCAAAATGAACTGGAAATGTTGCTGGAGGACTGGAGAAACGCTCTGTAGGATAGTGGTATGAGACCAAGAAAAAGTAAAACAGAGCTTATGAGCAATGTGAGCCATGAGCAATCGATAACATTACAAGGAGTGAGCATACCAGTGATGAAAAACTTTAATCATATTTTGGCTCTACCATGAATGACAAAAGCGATCTCGGAAGTGATATCTCATGTGGAATCCAGTCTGAGTTGAATGCTCTGAGAAGGACTTTCAGCATGTTTTGTGACATGAAGATTCTAGCCAATGTGAAAGGGAAAATTTACAAGGTAGGTGAGACCAGTACTCATATATGGAGTGGAAACCTGACCTCGCATAAGAGGGCTGTTGCAAAAGATACGTGATGCAGAGATGAAGATGCTGAGATATTCGTGTGGACTGACAAGGAGGGATAGAGTAAGGAATGGGGCAATCAAAGGAACATAAAGTGTGGAGGAATTAAGCACAAAAGTTAGGTAAACAATATTGAGGTGGTTTGGCCATGTCAAGAAGACAGAAAATTCTGTAGAAAGGAGGATTATGGAGATGGTTGTGCCAGCTAAGAGGAGGAAGAGAAGACCAAAAAGAAGATGGTTGGACTGAATAAAGGAGGATGTGACAGAGCTGAATCTATAGAAAAACCTGATTGCAGACAGGAACAATTGGAGGAAATAATGAAATGCCGTATGGCTTTTAGTGTCGGGAGTGTCCAAGGACAAGTTCGGCTTGCCAGGTGCAGGTCTTTTGAATTGACGCCTGTAGGCGACCTGCGCGTCGTGATAAGGATGCAATGATGAGGAAGTCAACATATAAACCCAGCCCCGCATGCCAGCAGAATTAAATTGGAGGAAGTTAATCTGCATCAGTGATCCCACTTAGTGTGGGAATAAAGAAGAAGTAGAAGAAGAAGACGATGTGCAGACAGAAAACACCAATGTACCTTGATGAAGTACATCCCTTTGAACATTCTTCTTCTTCTTCTTTTCCTACTGCTTTTCCCCCACACACCTTGCATCGCCCACATGGATTTGACCCTGTTTTATGGCCGGATGCCCGTCCTGACTACGACCCTATATGGAGGGATGTAAGCACTATTGCGTGTTTCTGTGGTGGTTGGTAGTGTGGTATGTTGTCTGAATATGATGAGGAGAGTGTTGGGACGGACACATACACCCAGTCCCCAAGCCAGAAGAATTAACCAGAAGCAATTAAAATCCCCGTCATCATGAGTAAAGAGGAATACATTAATAAAACTAACAACTGTTTTTCCGACAAAACTTTTACCATTATCAAAAAAGATCCTACAACTAAAATTCAAAAGAACTTAAAACAATTTTTAAAGGTCAAACTTTCCTCTTAGATGAAAAAGTAAGCATTGAACTAATCAGTATGAACCCAGAACTCCCCAGAGCTAGAGCACAACCCAAGATCCACAAAGCTGACGTCCCCACGAGACCTCTCATTAATTATATACTAATCATTTTATATAAACCCTCACAGTACATACAACAGTTTTTTCTTTTAAGTAACAGGTTTTTAGCCAACAAATCCATTAAAAAACACATTAGAATTAGTTGACAAAATTAAAAATCTTTGAAGTTCAACCTATCCATACAATGCACTCTTTTGATATTAAAAACAAGTATGCAAGTATCCCTATAACAGAAACCATAGCTTTCGTTACAATTAAATTGTGTTCTTTAATTTTCTCTTTAAGCTTCAAAAATGAATTAATGGTGCTGGCCTGATTTGTTTGAGAATTGGTATTATGTAGTTTGTTTATTTATTTTATTTATTTATTTATTTACTTACACTTTTACGCTCACATTAGAGCACCAAAATCAACCTTATACAATAAAATCTCCAAAAAAATAAGTACATAAAAAATAAGTTCATTTTTTAACATCTGATCATTTCTTCTCTTCTCAAAACTTTTTCATTCTAGACATTCTTGCAGCCCGTTCTTCTGCTGACATAATATACTGCTTACGTTTGGATGTTTTAAGTGGTAGTTTTGTATATTTGTTGTTTAGAATCTTCTTCTCTTCTCTATTTTCAATTTACTCTGTAGTAACTTTCGATTCATCCAAATCCATTTGTATTTCTTAAACCAAGTGTTTTTTGTTTTACTATTCCAAAAGAAATCAAAAACCTGTTTTAGGAGTCTAAAATTTGGCAAACAGTATATATGTCCGAAAAATACAATCCTCCATTTTCTCATCGTGTCAATAATTCATTCACTTTCCTTGTAAATTACTGAATTGGGTAAAAGTGTCCACTGGCTATCAACCTGATGATTTTAATTAATAACTGTCCGGAGAATTCTTCTATCTACTTTCTGCAGTTTGTCTGTTGTTGCTTGGGTATTTAGTTTGAATAATGTTTCAATTGCATACGTTGTTTCTGGTTTGATGACGGAGTTATAATGGTGAAATTTTGTATTAACTGAAAGAGACTGTTTTTTGTAACTCGGCCATGTAATTTGTTGTGCTTGTCTCAATTTTAGAGTTCTATTACCTATGGATGCTTTTTCACTAGCATTCCAAGTGACAATTTCACAAAGATATTTAAATTTACTTACAACTTTGATTTTCTTAGTTTTATTTAATATAATAAAGGTAGCAGGTAGGGGCCCTCTTCAGAGTTAGCCCTGCCTATGTGAGTCCCAGAGCACACTGACCCGGTGTGTAGCATCTGGTAAGGGTCCCGCTCAGGGTTACGAGTGAAGCCCTCAACGGAATCTACAGCGGAGAAGATGGACTTCTGAATGGTGGAGATTGCGGAAGAGGCAGCCCAGTACTCAGGGAATAATATGAGTATGCTTGGCATCAGCGGCGTCTGTTTCCCATGTCAGGGGCGGCTGCAGGGGCGTCTGTTCCCCATGTAAGGGGTGGCCTAAATAATTGCTGGCAGTAGCTCTAAAATGCCTTTGGGAGTGGCAACCCCATTGTAATCAACGCTCCTGAATAAGATTCAGAGTGGCCAACCCTGAAGGCATTTAGTCTTCACCCCTAGTAAATTTCTTTACTAGTTCGCATACGATGATAAACAACAATGCAGATGTCACTATCTCAGGGAGTATCCAATCTCCCGTCACCAGTGGTGGCACATTTAGGCCTTCAGATTTTGGGGAGCCTGACCCCATTGTGCGAAGAAAGTCACAGTTCCCCAATACCACCAACCTATTGAGACCAAAAGTATCACACACTTTGGAACCATCACTATTCAAACCCTCAGTAGGACCGGAAAAGCAATTGACCGACATAAGATAATCAGCTATGTTGGAAATGATATGGAAAGGAATGTGATAGTAGCAGGTGATCTCAATTTACCAAATGTCAATTGGGAAGGTAATGCGAACGACAGGAAGCACGAACAACAAATGGCAAATAAGTTAATATGGGAAGGGCAGCTGATTCAGAAAGTAATGGAACCAACTAGAGGGAAGAATATTTCGGATGTGGTGCTGGCAAAACCAGATGAGCTCTATAGAGAAACTGAAGTAATAGATGGTATTGGTGATCACGAAGCTGTTTTTGTCGTAGTTAAAAATAAATGTTAAAGAAGGGAAGGTATTAAAATTAGGACTATTAGGCAGTATGATTTGGCTGATAAAATCAGCATGAGATTGCTGGAAAATGGTAAATAAAATTTAAACAGAATCTGGGATTGGTTTAAAGCAATTGTTGAAGAATGTGAAAATAGGTTTGTTCCTTCAAAGGTGGTAAGGAATGGTAAAGATCCACTATATTATAACTGAGAAGTAAAGAGACTAAGAAGGAGCTGCAGGTTGGAAAGAAATCAAGTTAGAAATGGCTATGGAAGTAAGGAGAAATTGAAGGAACTTACTAGGAAACTGAATCTAGCAAAGAAGTCAGCTAAGGATAACATGATGGCAAGCATAATTGGTAGTCATACGAATTTTAGTGAAAAATGGAAGGGTATGCACAGGCACTTTAAGGCAGAAACAGGTTCTGAAAAGGACATTCCAGGAATCATTAATGAACAAGGGGAGTGTATATGCGAGGATCTTCAAAAGGCAGAAGTATTCAGTCAGCAGTATGTAAAGATTGTTGGTTACAAGGATAATGTCTAGATAGGGGAGGTGAGTAATATTAAAGAAGTATTAAAATTTACCTATGATAACAATGATATTTACAGTAAGATACAAAAGTTGAAAACTAGAAAAGCAGCTGGAATTGATAAGATTTCTGGGGATATACTAAAGTCAATGGGTTGGGATATAGTACCATATCTGAAATAATTCTTTGATTATTGTTTGGTTGAAGGAGCTATACCAAATGAATGGAGAGTTGCTATAGTAGCCCCTGTGTATAAAGGAAAGGGTGATAGACATATAGCTGAAAATTACAGGCCAGTCAGTTTGACATGCATTGCATGTAAGCTTTGGGAAAGCATCCTTTCTGATTATATTAGACATGTTTGCAAAATCAATAACTGGTTTGACAGAAGGCAGTTTGGGTTTAGGAAAGGTTATTCCACTGAAGCTCAGCTTGTAGGATTTCAGCAAGATATAGCAGATATCCTGGATTCACGAGGCCAAATGGACTGTATTGCGATTGACCTATCTAAGGCATTTGATAGGGTAGATCATGGAAGACTACTGGCAAAAATGAGTGCTATTGGACTAGGAAAAAGAGTGACTGCATGGGTGGCTATATTTCTAGAAAATAGAACTCTCAGAATTAGAGTAGGCAAAGCTTTATCTGACCCTGTCGTAATTAAGAGGGGAATTCCTCAAGGCAGTATTATTGGACCTTTATGTTTTCTTATAATAATAATAATTTCGTGTGACTATTTCTAGCCGAGTGCAGCCCTTGTAAGGCAGACCCTCCAATGAGGGTGGGCGGCATCTGCCATATGTAGGTAACTGTGTGTTATTGTGGTGGATGATAGTGTAATGTGTGGTGTGTGAGTTGCAGGGAAGTTGGGGACAGCACAAACACCCAGCCCCCGGGCCACTGGAATTAACCAATCAAGGTTAAAATCCCCGACCTGGCTGGGATTCGAACCCGGGACCCTCGGAACCGAAGGCCAGTATGCTGACCATTCAGCCAACGAGTCGGACATGTTTTCTTATATATATCAATGATATGTGTAAAGAAGTGGAATCAGAGATAAGGCTGTTTGCAGATGATGTTATTCTGTATAGAGTAATAAATAAGTTACAAGGTTGTGAGCGGCTGCAGGGTGACCTCGATAGTGTTGTGAGATAGACGACGGGCAATGGTATGGTGATAAACAGGGTTAAAAGTCAGGTTGTGAGTTTCATAAATAGGAAAAGTCCTCTCAGTTTTAATTACTGCGTTGATGGGGTGAAAGTTCCTTTTGGCGATCATTGTAAGTACCTAGATGTTAATATAAGAAAAAACCTTCATTGGGGTAATCACCTAAATATGATTGTTAAGGGCACGGATCTCTGCACATGGTTATGAGGGTATTTAGGGGTTGTAGTAAGGATGTAAAGGAGAGGGCATTTAAGTCTCTGGTAAGACCCCAACTAGAGTATGGTTCCAGTGTATGGGACCCTCACCAGGATTACTTGATTCAAGAACTGGAAAAAATCCAAAGAAAAGCAGCTCAATTAGTTCTGGGTGATTTCCGACAAAAGAGTAGCATTACAAAAATGTTGCAAAGTTTGGGCTGGGAAGACTTGGGAGAAAGGAGACGAGTTGCTCGATTAAGTGGCATGTATGTCTCAAATATTATTACAATATTTTAAGTCCACTTGTTCAATACAATACAATGATGTAAGTGGTATGTTCCGAGCTGCCAGTGGAGAGATGGCATGGGAGGACATCAGTAGACGAATAAGTTTGAGTGGTCTCTTTAAAAGTAGGAAAGATCACAATATGAAGATAAAGTTGGAATTCAAGAGGACAAATTGGGGCAAATATTCATTTATAGAAAGGGGAGTTAGGGATTGGAATAACTTACCAAGGGAGATGTTCAATAATTTTCCAATTTCTTTGCGATCGTTTAAGAAAAGGCTAGGAAAACAACAGATAGGGAATCTGCCACATGGGTGACTGCCCTAAATGCAGATCAGTAGAGACTGATTGACATCCTGCATAAGTGCAAAATTGCAATAACAGCAGTCCAAGAAATCTGATTTACTGATGATGTGGCTTTTGAGTAAGAAGGTTATAGAGTAATTAAGAGGAAACCAGCATCTAAGAACACACATGGCTCCAGCGTTTTTGGTACAGCCTTTTTAATATGACATGATATAACGGATTCTGTCATCGGATTTACATCAGCTAGCGAACGTATCTCTGTGTTATCTCTAAGATGTGGCAACAAGGGATACTCTATTGTAAATGCACAAGCTCCAGTTAATGATGACAATAAGAAGACCCTTGAAAAGGTCCGAAGTTTCTGGCAGATGCTAGAAGACAAGATCGGTAAGATCCCTGGTCACCATGTCAAAATCCTTGTAGGCAACTTCAAACGCTGAACTGGGAAAAGAACGACGGTACCAAGATATACTGAGCCCTTACACAGCATATAGACGAACAAGCACCAACGGCAAGTGCTTAATTGAACTGTGTAGGTTATATCAATTGAAGATCATGTCTACAGTTTTCCCCAGAAAGGCAAAATACCAGACCACCTGGCAGTCACCAAATGCAGCTATAGGATAATTTCAAATCGATCATGTTGCAATCAGTGTAAAATGCAGGAAAGACATCATGAATGTCAGAGTTCGTAAAGATTGGAATGTTGATTCTGACCATTTCTTCACACAAATAAAGACCAGATTACTGCCCAAACGAAAGATACCTTCTACCACAATTCCACCAAGGACTGATCCCCAATTCCTGTCAGAGAATAAAGAACGTTTTGCAACTGACATCTTGCAAAAAAATATGAAAGACTGGAACCAACTGAAGTCCACCATATACGAAACGACCAATAACCTTGGACAACCTCGAAGGAAGAGATGAAATTGATGGTGGAATACTGAATGCGATCTTGCAGTTGATGAGCGCGCCGCATCCTGGACTAAGTGGTACTCGAGTAAACAAAAGGAAGACTGGGAGAATTTCAGAATGATGCGGAAACTGTCGAGCAAGACCGTCAGACGTGTGAAAAGATCTTACGATCGGTCAAGACTGGATAAGTTAGACGAAGAATTCAAAATGTACAACACCAGAAACTTTTATCGGGCCTTCAAAGAGAAATTGTAGGGGTATAAACCACCATGCCTTCACTTTAAGAATAGAGACGGGGAGTAGGTCACATGTAACTGCTGGAACGTGGAACTTTTGGCAAACTACTTTGAGCAGTTGCTCAACTGAGAAGAGCCCACGGCAATATTACCTGTTGAAGATCCTTCAGAGATACACCTCGCATCTAACCCACCAACAATGCAGCAAGTTGCTAATGCCATCAGACATCTTAAGAACTGCAAGGCACACGGGGAAGATGGCATCATTGCAGAAGCTGTAAAAGCAGATGGAAATATGATCACAGAGGCCATACATCAGATCTTGGTCGACTGCTGGGAGACTGGCAGGATCCCTTATGACTGGAAATCAGCTATCACACACCCTTTACATAAGAAAGGTGACAGTGATGTCAACAACTACCGAGGGATATCTCTGGTGTCACTAGCATACAAAGTGCGATCAAGGATTTTACTGGACAATGTGGAAAGCCAATGTGATTGAACAATTGGTTAATATCAAGGAGGATTTCAGTGTGGACGGTCCTGTACCGAGCAGATCTTCAACCTAAAAACCATTCTCCAACTAAAACGAGCAAGGAGTATGAACATCGCTGTGGTTTTCGTTGACTTTAAAAAAGCTTATGAATCCATCGACCGCCAGACACTCTTCTCCGTACTGCAAGAACAAGGTGTCGATTACAACACACGCACCCTCATCCAACAGACTCTTACAGATACAACATCTAAGGTGAAGTTCAGGGGAGAAACTATCTCAGACTTTCAAGATAAAAACTGGAGTACGACGGGGTGATGGCCTCTCACCCATTCTGTTTAATCTAGTGCTTGATAAAGTCATCAAGAACTGGGAATGTACACTGAGGAGTCTAGAAATGAAACCAGTTGCCATTGGAGCCAGGACCTGAAAGACTGAGATCAGGTGCCTAGCTTTCGCAGATGATATTGCAATCCTAACCAACAACTCTAAGGATGCTGTCATTGCTATCGAAGCTCTGCACGAGATAGCGGTGAAGGAAGGATTACAGATATCGTACGACAAAATCAAATACTTTGAGGCTCAGCATCCCGGAAACCCCCCTTTGACGACCATACATGGAACGATTGGGAGAGTCAATCGCTTCCCCTATCTTGGTGAATGGGTCCACCCCAATGGTAGAGATGGTACATCCATCTTAGAAAGATGTAACAAACTCAATGCAGCATACCAACTATCCCACAACCATTATAATAAGAGGTGCATTTCGAAAAATGCTAAAATCTGTCATTACAAAACTGTTGTCAGATCACAGTTTTTGTACGCCTCCAAGACCCTCCTGATGAACAAAAACAAAAAAAGCACCATGGATGATCTAGAGAAAGCCAAAAGACATATCCTCAGGAAAATTCATGGACCGAGATTGCTCCCAGATGGAACCTACAGACTTAAATCGAACTCTGAGCTCTATCGACAGTTAGAATCAGCAAATACCAGCATGCGATGTAGGAGGCTTAAGTTCTACGGACACGTACAACGAATGGACAGCAACAGGCTTACCAAGAAGATCTTCCCTTTGGTTAAAAGCTACAAGACTGGAAGCTTGTGGCTTAATGAAGTACAGAAGGACTTGGATTCGGCTGGGATTTCAGACATTGATATAGAAGATCATTCCAAATTTTGTGCTATGGTACAGTCTTGGACCCCACCACCTAGAGTCCCTAGAAGTCAGAGCCCCTTTCACAGGAGAGAAAGGAGAAATTATCAGCAGGGCTCAAGAGATATTGGGAACGAAGAAGAGCATCGAGGAAGAACTTGTCATCAGCGCTCTTTAGTGGGCTTAAATCAATAATAATAATTTAATATAATATGTGGAGTGTCAACTTTAAAGGACAGCATCATTTTTTGTTTTCTCAAAAGATATTTTCAACCCAACCTTCCCTGCTAATCTTCCTAGTTCCTCTACTTGAATCATTGCCCCAGAGGAGTGCGACAGGCTTCAGCAGCCGCTACACTTTCTATCCTCGCCGCTAGATGGGGCTTCATTCATTCCATTCCTGAGCTGGTCGAATGACTGAAAACAGGCTGTGGAATTTCATTTTCATATGATACCTACGTATGCTTTCTCAGCTAATTACTTATCTTCCCCATTTACAATTAATATATCATTCTTCACAGTTTTGGTTTTACTCGATAAAACGACTAGTGGCTGGGTATAATGTGAAAGCGGACTACCATAAATATTAAGAAGAAGAAGTATCATTTTACAGTGCTGTCTTCAGACTGTTATTTTTTAATGTCGTAAAGTTCAGGCAGAACTATATGCTTTTTGTTGGCTGCGTTAGTAGATACTGTTGCTATTTCCTGCGAGCCCTTTTTCTTGTAAATTTAATACATGACCACTTTATGCAAGTTTGGAATAATGTGGCCAATTGTTGTAGCATAAAACACTCTGAAATTCCACTGTTATTATTATTTAGTCGGCGAAGGCAGCATGCGGTGAGACGACAACAGATACGTGCGCGGTGAAACACATTAACTTACAATGTTCACCACTCGTAGCTCAGTGGAGCATATCTCTCATGAGCGCATGGAGCCTATACTATTTGCTAATAGCGCCAGATCATCAGCAAATGTAAGGCAATTTAGTCGAATATTTCTTCGAATCTTAACAGTTGGAGAACATACCTTACTCCATTCATGCATAATTTTTTTTCCAGCTCACAATTAAACATCAATGGGGATAATCCATCTCCCTGTCAAAGACATTATGAATTTCAAATGGTTCAGATATTTCATTTCTGAACCTAACTTTAGATTGTGTTTCTCAGCACGACCGCAATAAGGTTAACAAGTTTCCAATGTATACCAAATTCAGTAAGGATATATAGGAATGATTCACGATGGATAGTATCATCAGCCTTTTGAAAATCAACAAAAGTGATCACAAAATATTCTGCTCCTAATGCGTTGATTTTTTTTTATCCATTTGAGACTGATAATTTGATCTGGACAACTTTGTCCTGGACGAAAACCACCCTGATATTCATCCAATTCACTATCAAGCTGGTGATGGATTCCGGAATACAGGATCTTAGAGGAAATTTTATAGGTGAAATCTAGCAAAAAAATTCCCTGATAGTTACTAAGATCTGACCTATCACCTTTTTTAAAATGGATTTTTGTAGTTTAATAATATTATGTAATTTCTTCCTAACTTTAAACCTAACCTCCTTTTGTTGATCGCTAGGAAGTTTGGTAATTGCTAATTCTGATTCTGTCACTGTTGTAATGATGTCATTAAGATGGGATGCATTTGGTCAGTTGTGTTTTGGGTTCCTAATCAACATTTTGGATGCTTCTTCATTCAGTGTTACATCAGTTAAGTTAATGATAGGTGGATAGAAATTGTGTATGGTGTCGGTGTTCAAATGTTGCACTTTGACACTATGTCTTCGATTGTGGGCTGTATTTTTCAGTCTATGCAGTTTAATATCTAAAAACTTGTTGCTTATGTTTCAGAATAATTTCTAGTTTTTGGTTGACCGTTGTTTAAAAGAAATCCCATTGGGGTTTGGAAAGGTTTTTAGCTACTGAGTCTTATATAGCTTCATTAAGGTGTGTTTTCTTTCTGTATAAAAATTTTATTTCGTTTTTGATCCTTTTGGTTTTTTAATACATCGAGTTGAGCCTCTATGGACTGCGTGGTAACAACCAACTTCATTTTAGTGTCTAGGTCTTGCTCTTGTTCCGGCTTTGACTTCCTGCCAATATCTTCTGAGCCCAGCAACGAGTGCCTGTTTATGCTCTTCAGACAAAGGTCCTCTCCATCTCCTGGAAGTTGATGCCATTTTGAAACCTTGATAGTTGTTCACCAACTTCCTGAATGCACTCCTGTCAGGAATTTCTTGGTCTGAAATACCAATCTGCCTCAGATCTTTTTCACATTCCTGGAACCATCTCAGCCTTGTTGCCTTAGATTGAATAAAATTCCATATTCTTTTTGTTAGTCGATCATCAGTCATCCTCAAGAGATGGTCGTAAAATAGTAGCCGTCTCTTCTTAATTGACGCTGTGAGAGGTTCTGTCTTGCTGTACAAATCCTCATTTGGTCTCATTCGCCATTGTCCATCAACCCATCTATTACCTAGTATTTTTCTTAGTATCCTATGCTTTCTTTTTTCCAGCTGGTCAGCTTGACCTTTTCTACTTAAGGTCAAAGTTTCAGATGCATATAATCCCTCAGGTTTTACAACGGTGTTATAGTGTCGGAACTTGGCCCCTATACTCATAGACATTTTATTATAGATATTCTTTGTCATTTGGTATGCCTGGTCTAACTTCCTTATCCTGACATTGATTGATTCCTCTTCTAATCCATTCTGCTGGATGACTTCATCAAGATATCTGAAATTCTTGACTCAACCGATTTCTCCAAGATTAGTGATCATCCATTCAGGTCCATCACAGATGTCTGTCATATATTTTGTCTTCAGAATAGAAATCTGGAGTCCTACCTTTTCAGCAACATCTGACAGCCTATTGATCTTGTTGACTGCTGAATCTATGTTGTTAGCAAAAATGGCCAGATCATCTGCAAAGGTCAGGCAGTTGTGCTTAAGATCAAGTCTGAACTGATCTTCCTTTGTTTCTTCTTGGTCTAACAACTTCCTCCACTCTCGAAAGACTTTTTCCAAAACACAGTTGAAGAGGAGTGGGGATAGTCCATCTCCCTATCTGACACCCGTTCTTATTGTAAAAGGTTCTGAGATCTCACCCATAAATTTTACTTTCGACACTTTGTTGGTTAGAGTTTGTTTGATCAAATTTCTTGATGTATCGTCCACTCCAAACTCTTCCAAAATATTCATTAATGACTCGCGGTCAATGGAGTCATATGGTTTCTGAAAGTCAACAAACACAACTACGTAGCTGTGTCCTCCTGTCTTCTTGTACCTGATGATGCTCTTCAGGTTAAAGATATTTTCTGGACACGAACGGCTTTTTCTGAAGCCATCCTGGTATTCCCAATCTGTTGGTCAAGGTGAGCTTCTATTCTGTTCTGAACAGCTTTGCAGAGAATCTTATAAGAAACAATAAGGAACAGATACTAATGATATGCCCCTATAGTTGTTGACATTATTATTATCACCTTTCTTGTGCAGAGGGTGGATTAGTGCTGACAGCCATTCAGTTGGTATCATCCAATTCTCCAGATATCTTCAAAAAGCTTGACTAGTACATCTAGAGTTTCATCATTCACCAGCTGCCTTATTACTTTTTAAGCTGTTTACAATCTGTTTGATCTCCTCTTTACAAGGAGGGGGTGAGTTGGGTAGTTTGTGGATCGGGTCGAATACAGGGAATCTTTCTTTTAGTTCATCACAATTAAGAAGGTTTTCAAAGTACCGTGACATGATCGTACAGTTTTCTTTGTTGGTCAAACCAAGCTTTCCATTTTCATTTCTAAAACAAAGGCTGAGGGCTTGGTACCCTCTCAAATTAGTCTTGAATGATTGATAGAAGTCTCTGGAATTGTTTTTTCAGAAATCCTGATCGATCTATTCTAACTGCTGTTTCTCATATAGTCGCTTGGCCCTTCAGAAAGTTCTGGCTGCTTCTTTTCGAGCTTCACAGAACACATCAAAATCTTCAGATCTTCATGTCGAGTTCCACTTTTTCCAGGCATTTGGGTCAGCACTTCATCAGAGACCTCATTCCACCATCTATGCTTTCTCTTCTTAGCTGTCAGGATTGCAGTATTAGCTACTTGTTGGATCTTGGAGGCGATGACCATCTATTTATGAGATTCAAATGTCAGTTGCTGGTGGTATTGTTCTACGACATTTTGATTGATTTTTAACTTTCTAAGGTTGTATTTATAAATTCTGTTTCCTGGTTTCAGGGCATTATGAGAGGAATGAAATTTATTTTGATCTTGGAGAGGTAATGATCTGAATCAAACTGGGCACCCCTCTGCACTTTAACGTTCATTATTTCCTTTAATCGCTCTCCTGGATACTGCTACATGATCAATCTGTTTCTCTCCATATTTTATTGATTTTAAGTTTAATATTATTTATCTGGTTCATAGATCTGTGTTTTTTAAAGAATAAATTTAAGAAAATTAGTTGTTAGATTATTGGTTATGTAGTGCTTGAGAAAGTTAATATCTTTTCCAATTTTGGCGATCTTAGTTTTTAGGCCTAAGTATTAATAAGCCTTTTTTCTTGCCTGGTTGGCTTTCAAATCATAAGTTATGAACATTATGGTCCATATTGACAACTGATCACTATCAAAGGGTAGAAAAGGGTCTACCTATTCAATACCATTAGCCTAAGTGTCCTACATAACTGGTACTAGTTTCAACCCCACATACATTGTGTCATCTTCAGCCACGATCCAATTGGAAAACATATGCTCACAAACAACCAATAATAACGAAAACAATTTGGTATGTCTCAATTTAAAATCCAAATTTAAAACATTGATGAAGTCTCACAACACATCCAAATTGAAACCAAATGACACATCAAAACTGCTGCAGTTGGTGCCGAACTATGTCATCGCTCCTACAGCAACCAAATGTTTCTGAGTTGATCTGGGAATTGGCATTCCCCATCTGTATAGACGAGCCACTTGATTTATAAATTATGTTTTGTTCAATAGTAATATGGGTAATGGTTTATATGTAGCTTGAAGGGGAACATTTATATCTTGAATAAGTATTTCTTTTCATCAGATCTATTGTTTAATTTGGTTTGAAGTGAATGTCTGAAAATAAAATATTTGAAGTAAATTATTGAGAAAAGAAGGGAAGCTAGAAGATTGAAATTAATATACAGCTATATGAGACTCATCCCTATGTTCCTTGTAAATTGTGTGCACTTGGTACGGACACCAACACCAGATTGACTGTTGAAAAGGAGCAGGAGTATAATTATGATGGCACGGGTTGGAGGAGGGATTTGAGAGGAGGGGCAGGTGGGGGGCGAGTAGGTAGGGATGAACTGATTGGTGGACTTAACATGTCTTTTTTCCGTTTGTACTTTGCGTATACAGGAATGATTATCATCATCATCATCTGTTTACCCTCCAGGTTCGGTTTTTCCCTCGGACTCAGCGAGGGATCCCACCTCTACCGCCTCAAGAGCAGTGTCTTGGAGCTTCAGACTTTTGGTCGGGGGATACAACTGGGGAGAATGACCAGTACCTCGCCCAGGCGGCCTCACCTACTATGCTGAACAGGGCCTTGTGGGGGATGAGGAAGATTGGAAGGGATAGACAAGGAAGAGGGAAGGAAGCGGCCGTGGCCTTAAGTTAGGTACCATCCCGGCATTTGCCTGGAGGAGAAGTGGGAAACCACGGAAAACCACTTCCAGGATGGGTGAGGTGGGAATCGAACCCACCTCTACTCAGTTGACCTCCCGAGGCTGAGTGGACCCCGTTCCAGCCCTCGTACCACTTTTCAAATTTCGTGGCAGAGCCAGGAATCGAACCCGGACCTCTGGGGGTGGCAGCTAATCACGCTAACCACTACACCACAGAGGCGGACGGAATGATTATATCGAACAAAATATTAGGTTTTTAATTTATTATTTATTTACATAGTTTACGCCCACATTGGAGCACTTAAATCAAATCCAAATACATTTACGTTAACAAAGAATTAACTGAAGATTTAGCTTGCATCATCTTCTTCCTTTCCCAAAACCTCTTCATTCTGGCAGGTTTTTTAAATTTATTTCATTAATATTATGGTAAGGGTTAAAGTAGTGTTCTAAATGAATGTATGTTGAGCATGGTGCCCTTCTTATCCACTTTCAATATGCTCAAATCTTGGTTAATTGACGTAAAATTATGTTTTAAGTCTGTCGTGTTGTGCCATGGCAGAGAAACGATTGTATTTTGAAGCATTGACATATTCCATGTATCTTATTGAAAAACTACATCCTGTTTAGGGGCCGATGACCTTTGATGTTAGGTCCCTTTAAACAACAAGCATCAGTATCACATCCTGTTTGTCCTATATATGTACTTTCACAGCTATTGCATTGTAGTTTGTACACCTGATTGAGAAAATTTATTAGTCTGGTTGATAGTATGTGTATTAAAGAAACTGGAAAAATTGTTAGACTATTATTAGTTTTAAAAGTTATTTGTTGGTTATGTTTCTTGAAAATATTAGTAATTTGGTATATGTTTATATTATTGAACATAAGGAGGAATACTTTTTTGTCTATTGATTCTCTGGTTAAAGTAGAAATTTGATGTCTTTTAGTTGTGTTGATGATTTTATTGATAAATTGTGTATTACACCCGCTTGATTTTGCTATTGATCGTATAACATTTAGTTCATTTTGAAGGTCTCTTTTGGATAAGGGGATGGTGAATGCTCTATTTACTATAATATAGTATGCTGCCTTTTTATGGGATTGGGGATGGAGAGAATCATTTTGGATTGTACAAACCGTTTGAGTTGGTTTTCTAAAGATACGATAAGATAGCCGGTTGGGATGTCTAGTAATACTTAAATCTAAATAATTTAAATTCTGTCGGGATTCACATTCCAGTGTAAAATTGATATGCGGATCTAGGGCGTTTAAACTGGATAGGGTATAGGCCACATTTCCAAGGTCTGATTTAATATAGCCAGAACATCATCCACATAGAGAGCCCAGTAGCAGATATTATTGAATACGGTACTGTTGTAGATCACGCACCACATGCCGCGATGAAAGGTTAACTTAATGGACACCGCATTGAACTGTGAATCTCTACCAGCAGCAATCTAAGAATGTGCCAGCTATTTAATCATATCTTCGTGTGCTCAACCATTCACAATTTACAACAGAGGCACTTTTCAGTGTTTCTCGAGATATTTTAACAGGAAGCACTAATGAAACATTTTAACATGATGCAATGT
The DNA here is from genome assembly GCF_040414725.1 of Anabrus simplex. NCBI lineage: Eukaryota > Metazoa > Arthropoda > Insecta > Orthoptera > Tettigoniidae > Anabrus > Anabrus simplex. Next base: position 353,633,774 of record NC_090265.1, read on the forward strand.
ATCTAAGGATTTTAGAGCTTTATTTTAAATTCATCATATATTTTAAGTGTTGTGCACATAGTTCACCTCAGATGCTTTTAATACCTTTATGTCATTTGTGTATGTTCATACATTTTTAGTCATTAGATGTGTTCGTACAGTTTAGTATTATGGCTGATGATGATGGCCAGCCAAGGCTGAAACTATTTCCTAGATTAGAAATGTAATGTAAACATTGCATAACAGAGTACTGAAAAGGTGGACCATCACGAGATAAGTTAGTTACTATTGTAACTAAGGGGTCTGCTCAAGGCTTAATGGATGAATTACAATGTTGTATGCCCTCACTCTACACTAACACTGTGGAGAGGTCTAGAATTCAACACACACTTTCAGCACTCCATATAGTAGTTAAGAATTGTATACTACCATCTCTCCTACCCTACTGGATAACATGTTGATGGTAAAAATTTTATAATCCAAACTGACTTGGTGTCAAAATGGGAAAACAGAAAACCATCATCAGGGCTGCTGATGGTAGGGTTCAAACCTACCATTTCTCAAATTCAAGCTTACAGCTTAAAGGCCCATACTGCACAACCAACTTGCTCGGTAGATCATAAAGATTTGGTGCTTCAACGATCACGGTCACCAGGCAGGCTGCTTTAGAAAATGTATCAAAGACAGTTTTGCAGTGTATAGGAAGTCGTTTTTAAATTAACAGTAATTACACAAATAAGACCAGTAAAATAAATTATAACATACCTGTCCCAAAACAGCACTCCGCCGTTTTTCCACCTTGACGATGCTGGCCAAATCACCTATGTTTGACTCAAACTCAAGGAAACGATTCCAGATCTCCCTAAACAATAGAACATTATTATTAATAGTGCACTAACTTATCAAATAATATCTGAGATATCAAATTCTCTTTATGAGGTAAATGGATAGAACTTAAAAGATGAGAAAGAAGGAAACCTTACTTAAGCAAATATGGCAGATATACAGAACAGAATTTAGATACTAGATCTGGGAATGACTTTACTATATACTCTACATTTCTTCAATAAGAAAAAGTCTAGATTTTTCTCAAAATGGGATTCATAAAAGTAAAAAAGAGCAAAGTCTTCATCAAATATAACGTGCATATAAGAAGGTAAATTATATCTGGACTACTTCCATTGTTTGTAATGGTAGATACAGTTACCTGCATAAGGAGTTCTCTATTTAAAAAATTCTAAATCGCAAGGATCAACAGCCTGGTAGTAATTATGAGTAATGGTTGTTTAAAAGATAACTCAAGAACAACAAATAATCCCAAAGAAAAATATATTAATATGAGTAAACAGAAGTAATTCCATCATCATAATCTACATCATCATCATCATCATCATCATCATCAGTCTATCAAACATATAAAACTTGAATTCAATTCTTAGTTGCTTACACTTGGTTCATAAGACCATTATCAAAGCTTTTCTGATGATCAAGACGCCAAAAAAAGATCTTCACTAAATTTCTATAGCAGTTGTCTTCTTTTAGAAATATGACATTTTGAAGTATACAGTATGAGGAGAGTGAAACAAAACTGACGATAAATATTTCTTCAGTATGAAATTATCTTACAAAACAGTAGATGATAGACACAATTAACAGAATAATAAACAGTCGCAAAAATGGAAGGGGGCTGCCTGACCAAGGCGGTAAAGGCGTGCTCGGTTCACATGGAAGGACGTAGGTACGATTCCCCATCAGAAAGTTGAAAATGTTGCCATTGCTGCTTCCATGGCCCGTACTTATAGACATGTCTAGAAAATTGAAAAATTTAACAAAGGAGACTTCCACTTCTGGAGGTGCACATGGCCATAAGATTCACTCTCAGCCTGCATCAAAACTGAGTACCAGGTGAATTTCTGGTGGCAAAGGTGGCTGGGTATAGAGCTAACCACTCTACCCCACCAAGTGCTGAGGTTATGGATGGTGGAAGCCACTAATTTTCACCCCTCTATGGGCCTTCATGGCTTGTACGGAGATGACTTTGGGTATTTTTTTTAAAAACAAAAATGGAAGATGTGTCAATTGAAAAAAGGGAAAGGAAGTTTCTCAGAAAGATTTTGGGTCCTAAGAATGTGTCTGAGGATTTTGTCTTCCAGCTGAGGTCAAACAAGGAACTGTATGCAGGAGTCAAAAAGATCACCACTGTTATGAAGAAACAAAGGTTAACCTTTTATGGTCACTTGAAGAGAATGAACCCGGAGAAATTGGTGCACAAACTGCTCATTCTTGAGGAAAAGTGGAACCACTGGCTGAAGGAGGTACACAAAGATGTGCGGGTAAATGATATAAGACCAAAGGACATAATGGAGAGGACCATCTTTAGGAAGAAAGTTGTGGGGTTGAGGGATGATCCAGAGAAAGAACCTGCTAAACCGTGGAACATCTCAGTGGAAGAATGGCCGAAAAGGAGCATGAGGTTGAAAAAACTTTGGTTACAATGAAAACAAAAAGGTAAAAGCCTAAAAAAGAGAGGCAGGTAGCTTGTGTAACTGTTGTCCAAAGCTGACTGTACTGATGTAAAGGATGATGATGGTGGTGGTGATGATGATGATGATGATGATGATGATGATAATAATAATAATAATAATAATAATTATTATTATTACTATATACTATAATTATTATTATTATTATTACTATTATTAGGGGCTGCCTGGCCGAGGCGGTAAAGGCGTGCTCGGTTCGCCCGGAAGGACGTGGGTTCGAATCCCCGTCAGGAAGTCGTAAAATTTAAGAAACGAGATTTCCACTTCCGGAGGTGCATATGGCCCTGAGGTTCACTCAGCCTACACCAAAAATGAGTACCAGGTTAATTCCTGGGGGCAAAGGCGGCCGGGCGTAGGGCTAACCACTCCACCCCATTATGTGCCGAGGTTAACAATGGTGGAAGCCTTTACCTTCCACTCCTCCAAGGGTCTTCATGGTCTGTACGGAGGTGACTTTGCTTTTATTACTATTATTATTATTATTATTATTATTATTATTATTATTATTATTATTATTATTATTATTATTATTATTATTATTATTATTATTATTTAGCCTTTAGTGATTTCAAAATTGCCAAGATGGTTGTGCTAGCAAGAGTCTAATCTTACCTAAAGAACAACATATAATATGAAAGAAAATTTAATAAATTAATAAATAGAAACAATTCAATTCCATTAGTTACTATTATTATTATTATTATTATTATTATTATTATTATTATTATTATTATTATTATTATTATTATTATTGTCCCTATATTTACTGGCATATAAAAGAACTACTGAGGGACAAAATTCTGGCACCTCAGCATCTCCTAAAACCATAAAAATATTATAGTTAATGAGACATGAAAACCAATATTATTATTCCTCTATCAAACTTGTTTTGCTATTTGTTTTACAACGCATTGATACAGACAGGTGTCATGGTGATGATGGGATAGGATAGGGAAGAGAGTGACCATAGCCCTAACTAGGGTACCACTTGCCTGGTGTGAAAATGGAGAAACCATGGAAAACCATCATCAGGGGTGACGACAGGAGGGTTTGAACCCACCATTTCCCAAATGCAAGCTCACAGCTACATGACCAAACTGTGCAGCCAATCTGCTCAGTCTCCATCAAACTTTGTTGTACATATCAAAATAAGAGTGTTCCTATATATCCATTATAGTATTTTAGCATTTAGTAACTTTAAACTTGTTAAGTTGGTTGTACTACCAGGAGTCTAATTTTACTAGTCCAGGAGCATAATGCCCATTTACCTACTCCGTGGGACTTTTTGTGAAGGGAAGGTGCGACTATGTGGAATTGCTTTATTGTATGCTACATAATGGTGTAGTACTGGGCGTTTACCTTAAAATTGCGCTGTTTGGTTTTTATGACGTCATAAATCCAAGATGGGCACCATATGTGACATTATTCATTATATTAAGAATAACTCCTTCCAGAGTGCTCATACGCAAAATGTGCATAGAACATTTTCTGATGTCCATGATCCGATGAACAAATTTAGTCCTTAGCAATTTTTTCATCTCTCTTACCATTTGTGAGTTATACACCACTTTTTCCTCCATGAAACATATTTATTAATCTACATTTATTGCCTAAGACTACATATTACCCTGTTTGTCTGCATATCAATCAGTGGTGAACAAGCCAATGAAACAAATGAGGGTTTGTGTGCTTCCTTTCATAGACAGTAGTCCAAAAACTCCTTGCACACGGGTAATGTGTATGGAAAGGTTGGAAAGAGTGACAACAGCCATTGTAGGTTCAGATTCAAAAACTGTTCTCTCTTTCGACCTTGGGCTTTATAAACCAGTTTGTCATTTAGCTTTGGCAAAACCCAAACTCTCTAAAAATTTGGTGTTGAGACCGGAAGAAATGCACACAGTAATGGCAATGCTAAGAGCAATAGGCACATTTGTAGAAGGTGCAGGACTTGAATGTGCTTCAAGTGATTTATATGGCGATTCAGTTATGTCACAAATCCTGGCAGGAAAGCATGTGAGACAAGAAACTGAAATGCATACAACACTTCTGCTTGCTTTATTCAAGTGCTATACTTACTTGTTTTCTAACCATAATGAAGCCATAAAAGATGAATGTGATAGGGAGATCAAAAAGTTGATTGCTCCGAGCAAACAGGCAACATTACAAATACTAATTCAGTTCACAAACAGACTGTTTTTGCTCTAAAGAACTTGAAAATCGTGTCTAAAATGGAGGAGTTTGATAATGATGAAGGAGAGCACAAACCCACCTTTAAAGTTGCTCACCAATACATGGAAATGGTTGGGACTATGTTGAGTTACATATGATCTAATATTCTTTAAATCACTATAACAATGATTTATTTTTTAACAATATCCTCCTTATTCAATACCTTATGGTTAATGCGAATTTAAAAAACTTAACAGTGTGCACAAAACCATGCAAGTAAACACATCGTTCAACTGGGCAAAGAAGGCAATCATACCACCGAGACTTATGCAATTATGATAATCCTTATTGGCAGCAAACCAAATTACATAATATCAATCATTAATCAGATACCGCCTAGTCCAATCAGTAGACTTGCAACTAATGATATCATCAAGAGGACATCACAAGTGGACAATAGTGTACACAGAAGATTTTAAACCACGACCTTATAAGAACATAAACTTTTTCTTAATGAGAACAATTTAACATTTTAACATTCATAATATCATCCTTATTTCAGCTTTAAATGTTTTTAACTACAATATGTAATGTCCATTTTAGCAATCTACTGAACATGATCCAATTAGGATTGAAACATGTATAGTTGTGATGAATGTGAAATTTAAGGTTTCCAAATTCACATTAACCATAAGGTAAGATATTGAATAAGGAAGATATTGTTCAACAATAAATCATTGTTATAGTGATTTAAATAATATTAGTTTAGCTGTCAATACGGAAACATGAAATTTATATTTTGTGTTACATACAATCTGTAAGAACTGGTAATTAGGAGCTATATCTAGCTTCATTAGAAGATTTTGTCCGATATTCATTTGCTCTTGATTTAAGAAACTATGCAAGTATGATCTCTTGGTATTTAGCTAATATAAGTCAGATAGAAAAGACAAACCCAAATCTCTGGGAAGAGTTTATGAAAGGGAACTGGGTGGTACACAAGAGTAAGATACTATTTTGTGGTTTGGGTGCAGACAAGACTCTAGAACACAAAATAGAGCAATGAAGGTAGCAAGAGGGCTTGTAAATATTACCCAATAGAGAAGTACACTGGCAAATTTTTTTATTGCTCCTGAACTGTCAACACTAGCTACAGAAGCAAAAGACTTGACCGGGATGACAGAACATGCTCACTTACATCACCACAGTCTTACAACATCCAAGTCGAAATGCCAAATTTCTGACGTGACTACAGACTTCAATACCCTGTATAATTTTTTTTTTGCTAGTTGCTTTATGTCGCACCGACACAGATAGGTCTTATGGTGACAATGGGACAGGAAAGGGCTAGAAGTGGGAAGGAAGCTGCCGTGGCCTTAATTAAGGTACAGCCCCAGAATTTACCTGGTGTGAAAATGGGAAACCAATCAATCAATCAATCAATCAATCAATCAATCAATCAATCAATCAATCAATCAATCAATCAATCAATCAATCAATCAATCAATCAATCAATACTGATCTGCATTTAGGGCAGTCGCCCAGGTGGCAGATTCCCTATCTGTTGCTTTCCTAGCCTTTTCCTAAATGATTTCAAAGAAATTGGAAATTTATTGAACATCTCCCTTGGTAAGTTATTCCAATCCCTAACTCCCCTTCCTATAAATGAATATTTGCCCCAGTTTGTCCTCCTGAATTCCAACTTTATCTTCATATTGTGATCTTTCCTACTTTTATAAACGCCACTCAAACTTATTCGTCTACTAATGTCATTCCACGCCATCTCTCCGCTGACAGCTCGGAACATACCACTTAGTCGAGCAGCTCTTCTCCTTTCTCTCAATTCTTCCCAACCCAAACTTAGCAACATTTTTGTAACGCTACTCTTTTGTCGGAAATCACCCAGAACAAATCGAGCTGCTTTTCTTTGGATTTTTTCCAGTTCTTGAATCAGGTAATCCTGGTGAGGGTCCCATACACTGGAACCATACTCTAGTTGGGGTCTTACCAGAGACTTATATGCACTGTCCTTTACATCCTTACTACAACCCCTAAACACCCTCATAACCATGTGCAGAGATCTGTACCCTTTATTTACAATCCCATTTATGTGATTACCCCAATGAAGATCTTTCCTTATATTAACACCTAGATACTTACAATGATCCCCAAAAGGAACTTTCACCCCATCAACGCAGTAATTAAAACTGAGAGGACTTTTCCTATTTGTGAAACTCACAACCTGACTTTTAACCCCGTTTATCAACATACCATTGCCTGCTGTCCATCTCACAACATTTTCGAGGTCACGTTGCAGTTGCTCACAATCTTGTAACTTATTTATCACTCTATAGAGAATAACATCATCCGCAAAAAGCCTTAAAACCATTTTCAGGGCTGCCGACAGTGGGGTTCGAACCTACTATTTCCCGAAAAATGGACACTGGCCCCACTTAAGCGACCTGAATAATTCATTGGAGGAGTTAGATAGTGATGATAATTTGTTTTAAAAGAATAATTTAATCTCATTAAAGTACTTTTTATATCAATACATTCTGTAATATGTCTTACAAACTACTACTACTACTACTACTACTACTACTACTACTACTACTACTACTACTACTACTACTACTACTACTACTACAAATTCATTACATGATGGAGGTAAATTTGCTTTATAAAGAACAATGTCATGTGATTAACATTAGTTCATTAATGTTAAACGTTAATGTTTGTTCAATATCACTGTATATGTATTTGTAAAACGTGTTTCATACCATTGTACATGACTGTACAAGTAACATTTGCTCCATATCATTGTATTATTAAAGTTATTGTGAGTAAATAACAGCACTATCATTATTTATTTTATCCCTTAATAAATAATTGATGGTAACATGTTCAAAACCGATGATGACATATGTAATGGACCATAACTCACAAATGTTAAAGAGATATGAAAAAATTGATAACTAAATTTGTTTGTCGGATCATGGACATCAAGAAATGTTCTATGCACATTTTGCATTTGAGCACTCTGGAAGGAGCTATTCTTAATATAATGAATAAATGTCCCATATGGTGGCCATCTTGGATTTATGACCATAAAAACCAAACGGCGCAATTTTAAGGTAAACACCCAGTACTACAGCATTATGTAGTATACAGTAAGGAGATTCCACATAGTCCCTTCAAAAAAAAATACGGGATGCATTATGCTCCTGGACTATACCTCAAAAACACAAACTGGACAAGCTTGTGTCTCAGGGTGCAAAGGTATCCACACTCCCCTGAGTTATCTTCATCTTAATGAGGAAAGTGCAAGAGAGCAAGTCAAACACAGGAAAGAGAGAGACAGTAAGAAGTGGGATTCAACCAGTGCATACTGAACTTGGGCATAATATTAGTAGTTTATCTCAAGGATCAGGTTTATTCAGGTAGCACTAGACAAGGAATATGGGACAAGGAGAGAAGGAAAAAAAGGAACCCACTTGTTATAACAAATATGTAATGAAAAAGGAACAAAAAATTGTATGAATATACAGTATGCAAACAAACTGGGGGAAGATGCCTGAAGATAAACACAATGGTTATGTATGAATAAAAATATAAACATTTACCAACATATCCACAGTCAGTCACTTGGAAGTCAAAACAGAAGCAAGTAAATCATGATTCCTTATTATGAGCTTATGGGTAATACCGGAGGATAGAGATGGATAGAGAGGATAGAATCAAATGGTGAAGAATATTATCAGTAAACATATCCAGGTAAAACTGAACATCTTCCAGTCTGAACCCCCCCCCCCCCCTCCTGAAAAGAAATAATTATGGGAAGAAGATTACTAACGCAATCTAGATTTATCATTCAAATGCTCTCCTCATAATGTTTACAATGTCTGTTTAATTTCTATTATTAACAAAACCACACTCTACTATCTTAATCATCGAGTCTGTTCTTCCTAGTATCTCTTTCTGTGTATTTCTGTCCATTTACTACAGCAAGATTTATTTTGAATCTGTTGTTTCCTCATAACTCATAACATAGAATAAGTTAGAAAGAAACCATCAAATTTTCAGGGATGGTAGAAGAGATTAACATAAAACTAAGAAAGGGAACCATATCTGCCAATGCCTCTACTTGATGCTGTACAATATTAAAGAACTCACACCCATAGCAGTCACTGTTTTTTTTTTAGGGAAAGAATGCACTCAATTCGCTACTGTAATGATGTTACCTAGGCCCTACATAAAGTGGGGTTATTGTAATAGACAATTGGCAAGTTATAACTTGCAAAACATGAAGTAGTAAACATAGCCAATTAAGTTAAATTTCCTTTTTTTGCTCAAAAGATGACACAGAATGAAAGAAATATGTTCTGAGTATATATTTACTAGTGGCCACCAAATCATTCATACTCCCCACAGACACGCATGTGCACAGGAACCAGTTGTAACTTTACTAAACTCATAGAAATAATCTTGTTTCTTCTCAGTTGATCAGATGTCTTCAGAAGGCAAGTTCTCTTTGAAGAAGCCATCTATTTATTGTTTCAATTTTGAGGTATATTTAACACAATATTTTACTTACAGAATCAAGTATACTGCATATTTTATTGTAGCCTGTACAGGGCATCACCATTATGGGCTATTTTCTTGATTTTAAATAGGAATCCTTATCTTTTTATGTCAATAAGTGATTTCTTTTGAGATCCAACAGACTGATGGTTTTGATTAAAACATCTTACTGTACCCTTTTGTCAATTCAAGGACAAAGCATCTCATACCATACTCAATGGTACCTTATTTATTAAAAGAATTTTGCCAAACTGCAAAATACAAGACAAGTCAAACCAAACTGATAACTAGTTCATTCTGGCAGTGACCAAGATTCCATGTTTTGTTTTATTTTAATGACTTAGAAGACAGATTCTTTGGTGTTTGCAGAACTCTTGCCGTACAACTTAACGTATTTTTTAAGTGCTCTAATGGTAAGATGTGGATTTAATGTTGCACTGCAAAGTGTATAATTTTTAAAATGTATTATGCAAAACATTTGTTCATAAATTTATTTATGACTGTGGCGAACATCAATTTCTGTTCCCAAGTTGGATTCGAGAAATTTGAATATGAATGTAACATATTTTTCTTTAAAAAAGTAGATACTACAGGGCATTCCTTAATCTGACATATCTCAGACTTCTTTTATGACAGAGTTTCAAGCACCTAAACAGAAGGGCATGATTTGCTCAGTGGTTTAGCTGCTGACTTCCCACTCAGAAGACTGAAGTTCAAATCCAAGTTGATCCTGAGTTGAGACTTTCATCTCAAAAATCAGTGGCATCAGGAAGGGCTTCTGGCCTTAACTCTGCCAAAACCATCATGAGTCTGAGTGGCCCCAGCAACCCCCAGAAATACCTGGATGAGCTGAAAAAGGTTTCTCAAGCACCAAATGGCAAACAATTCTTATCTTTACTTGGTTGGAAGTTTACAAGAATTTCCACAGCTGCTGGCCAAGATGACAACGGTAATGATTTTCATTAATGTACATGAAGTACAGGAACTACAAAGCTTCCAATATAGCAAGTTAACAGTTGAATAGGTCATTGTTAGAGCATAAGTTGCTGGCTTTAAAAAAGCAATTGCAGCAGGCAGAACTGATATAGCTGCCAAAATTCTGCACAGAAGTTAAACCAAGCAGTGTTCATACATTTACTTTTGGTATTTTTATTTCATGATAATACTGTTTATCCATAATAATTTTACCTTTGGATGTTATTCTGGAATAATGAGGGGAAATCTGGGTAATCTATAATAACCTACCTCCAATGTTACCACCAAAATGAAAAAAACACCCACCAACCAATGGCCACTTGATCAAGGACCCAACAAAAAAGCTCATCAAGAAATTCTATCTTCCCCGACACGCATGGTGAAGACTCAGCTGTACTTGAACAGGCTGAGGGAGATTTAAGTACACATTGAAGTGAGGATTTTTTAAAACTGGTGTGTGGCTGTGATGTACAGGAGCCAAGGGTGCCCATAGGATAGCTTGTAGCGGGGGGGCGGGGGGGGTCTAGACCTGGGGGTATGTAGTATTTTTAATATTTTGGAAGATGAATGGCGACTTGTATTCCATGGTAGAATACCACCCACGGTATCCACTATCACTTCTATGTAATACCAACTTTTAAATCATTGTCAAAACAGATCAGATGTAAGGCTTTTCAGACGTTTGCTCTATTAACCAGCGTTTCGTCTCAGGTCTGACAATAGACTCATCAGAGTGGGATGTGTCAGACCCTACCCACTGATGCTGGGGTGTATGCAGGTGACCGACGACGATGAAAAAGTTTTCATTCCCCGCCCGGAGGGCGAGGCGGGCCCCCTAGATCGTAACGCGATCTCTCGGGCCAGGAGCAGTGAAGAGAGTAATGTGATGCTTGTAGATGTAGGAGATGGGTAAGCGCTGTGAATATTATGGAGGAGCCACTTGGCTTGGGGAAATAACTTTAGATGGAGGTTTACACCAGAGTATCGAGAAGGAAGTTGCGTGGAACGGTAAGGTGGTGAAGTGTTGAAGCGATATGGTAAAGGACAGTTATGAGGTGTTGGAGATATGCAAGGGTAGGCGGGGAGAGATTAGCAGAGGAAGTAGGTGAACGGACATGGAAAGAACGTTGAAAGCGGGGATGATCTGGCCGGGTATGGCAACAAAATGTGGAGGTGCGATGGTTAAGACGGGGAGGTGAGCGAGAGGGTTCGACGGTATGATGACGGCCGTAGAGAAGTCCTCCGTTGGAGATCAGGTGGGCGAGGGCTGCTGCGCTGTGAAGCTGAAGTCTGATTAAGTATGTCGGGCCGGTGGAGTTGTAGATATGGAACGCCCTCTTGATGGGTATGGCTTGAAAGCGGAGTTGTTCTTGAATGTCAGTTGCCGGGATGAGTGGGCTTATGCCACGGACGATGCAACTGAAGACTTTGTTTGTGGCTGATGTTGCTGACGGTGATGGAAGTTAATGAGCGGCTGCTGCTGGTACGACGGACGGTGGTGACGTAATGGCTGGCAAGGCAGACGTAGACGGCGTAAAAGGGCGGGTGAAGTAGCGGGGAGGAATATGTAATAGTCAAGGTGGATCAACAAGAGGTAGTGCGGGAAGAGAGGTGGACAGAAGCAGCGATGAATGGGACGACGTAACAGTTGTGATGGAAAGGGAGGAAAAAGTGTGAGCAGGGGTCGCAAAGGTAGTGGTGATGGTGGTGGTCATCATGGTGGTTGATAGTAGGGAGGCTGACATCCAAGAGTCAGTCTATATGCTTTGTTGGTTTGGCGTGAGCGGATAGTAAAGATGTGTAGCCACCCGGCCGATCAAAAATAGCAGGAGAGTCTTCTGCGATAAGTTGTGTAGTCCACTTGAGAGACGTCGCTGCTGTGATGTGTTGTACAGGTGACTTATCAGAAGCCCTTATAAGAGGCACAGTCTGATAACTGCATACGGGAGATAAATCTCCACAATGGAATTATTGCCCGCCTAGCAATTCCAAATGGAAAATTCTAAATTCCCGTGGAGGGAATTAGATATTTTTCACCAATAGAGCATGTCAAAAATGTCAAAAATTCAAAACTGATCAGATGTAAGGCTTTTCAGGCATTTGCTCTATTAACCAGCATTTCCCCTCCACGGGAATTTAGAATTTTCCATTTTAAATCATTTTCTTGAAAGAAAAACACTTGACTATATTAGATCTTTCCTTTCCCTGAGAGCTAGGGGGGGCTGCGTCCCTCCTTGCCCCCGAGTATGGGCCTCTGGAGAGGAGCATACAATCTCATACATTGTAGAGAACTGTCCTCCTTTCTAATAGGATGATGGACTAAAAGCACAACAAGAAGTGACACTAAGGGCTCTAAACTGATTGTCAGACCTCGATATTTTAATTTAGTTTTTAAGAATTTTGATTGTCATTTCATCATACATATTTTACTTAATAATAATAATAATAATAATAATGATGATGATGATGATGATGCCATTGATGCTTTCATGGCCTGTACTTATAGACATGATATAGGCTTTTGGGCTTAAGATGATGCAGAGCAAAGTTCTCTGCAAAACGTAAAGAATTTCACCTTATTTTCTTGATACAGCGTAAGCCCAAAAGCCTATATCATGTAAATAATAATAATAATGATGATGATGATGATGAAAATTACAATAGTCCACGAACCTACTACGCTGTCGAAGCAGGGCGAGAGGTGATACTCCCATGTAGCGCGTCCCAGGTGGTGGATAGGGGGGTCCTAACCAGCTTACTGGTGGACTTGAGCAAAATAAAATAGCTCTCGCAGACCAAACACATATTAGAGGCGGCTGACAACCATCTTGAGGCAACCTCTAAGGCTCATTACCTTAGTTGTAACATCGAGATCAACAATTAGCAGTCTCCCGATTACCTTCAACCTTTTAGCATGATGGAGATGTCAGCTGACATACAAACTACCCCAGACCCTAGAGATTGCACTAGGTTTTCTCAGTCATTGGATTCTTGGGACCGAGAAACATCACGCGGAAATGTTATCGGAGCTTCCAAAATCTCTTTGTCACAAATGCAAGCATTTTCTTGGCCTCGTCAACATCAATACACTTCTCAAAACAGCAAATTGAAGCAATTAGCGGACGTGTTAGATAGACTAAATATCCAATTTTTTTTTTCTTTCTAGTTGCTTTACATTGCACGGACAGATAGGTCTTATGGCGATGATGGGACAGGGAAGGGCTAGGAGTGGGGAGGAAGCGGCCGTGGCCTTAATTAAGGCCATGCGTCTTGGTAGGTGTGCTAGGTACCAACTGAGTAGCCCAACCTAGCACATGGGGGCGAAACGCTGGCAACCAGGAATGAGTTAGCTGGAAAATTTATAATGTCCAATAACGGACATTTGCCTGGTGTGAAAATGGGAAACCACGGAAAACCATTTTCAGGGCTGCCGACAGTGGGGTTCGAACCTACTATCTCCCGAATACTGGATACTGGCCGCACTTATGCGACTGCAGCTATCGAGCTCGGTTATCCAAATTTTAGCTCTTCAAGAAACCAGATATACAGATGAAAATCACTTCGAGTCAGGCAACTACAGAATATACAAAGGTAAACCAGCAATTCCAGTCCTTAACACCCAATTGCAATTTGGTACTGGGTTTGCAGTAAGAAAGAATATCAGTTACGAGTTTCACACTGGCAACCAGGAATGAGTTAGCTGGAAAATTTATAATGTCCAATAACGGACCATTTATATTGGTATTATAAATTTACTCATTCGGGACAAATATTTCAGATTCCCTATGGGAATCAACATCTATATCATCTGATGGCCAAGCGGGCTTCAATTTTTGGTAGTGAGACAAAGTCTCTCATAGTGCATTGGCAATGCCGGTGGCTTGAAGTAGCCTATGCAGTGGCCTTCACGGTGTGCACTAGCCATGCGTCTTGGTAGGTGTGCTAGGTACCAACTGAGGAGCCCAACCTAGCACACGGGGGTGAAATGCTGGCAACCAGGAATGAGTTAGCTGGAAAATTTATAATGTCCAATAACGGACCATTTATATTGGTAATATACATGTACTCATTCGGGACAAATATTTCAGACTCCCTATGGGAATCAACATCTATATCACCCTTGCACAAAACTAGATACTTTATTTCAATGTACAAACACATCGTAAAAACTAAATAGACCAACAATATATGTTATTTTCTCTCTCTATCATTAAGTAGAATACAATATGGTTTATATTTTAGCCTCTTCAAAGTATCTACTCTTTGCCCTTTGAACAGCTGCACAAACTCTTGGTATTCTGGAAATATTTTGTAGTGTTTGTGTAGATATTGCAGTCCAAAAGCTCTGTAAATTATTCCATAGCTCTTCAACATTAGTTGACCTCAGTTTTTGGACCTCCCTGTCAAGTTCATCCCATAACAGTTCAATGGGATTTAAATCTGGTGACTGACTTGGCCAAATCATATTTTTCAGTTCCTCACATTTCTCTTTTCTATTAACATACCCTCTACACAATTTAGAAGATGGAACTGCATTGTTGATCAGTATCCTGTGATATCCGTCCTTCTTTAATGTTCCCTTAATTCACACTAGATCACCGACTTTATCACCCACAAAACATCCCCACACTATAACTGACCCTCCACCATGCTTCACCGTAGGTGCCACACACTGACTCTTCAAACGTTTTCCACGAAGTCGACGAACAAACATTTGACGATGGCTCCCAAATACTTCAAACTTCAATTCAGCCGTGAATAACACCTTGGACCATTGGTACACGCTTCAGTTTTTATGTTGCTGTGCCCATTGCATTCTTTTCACCTTATTTTGTGTCCGTAATGAAGGTTTTTTGGCCGGTATGCACCCCTTTAAACCTCGTTCACGAAGACAGCATTGCACTGTTGAGACAGAGATTGAATCAGCTCACATATTACTGACTTCCTCGCGAATTTCAGGTGCCGTACGAGTCCTCTGACATTTACTCTGTACACATATGAACTGATCTTCCCTGTATGATGTTACACGGGGTCTTCCAGATTGCGAAACATTTGCATTGGCACCGGTTTGCTTGAACAGCCTCAATGTACACACCACTGTAGATTGGGCTTTGCCAACGTTTGTTGCTATTGTCCTACTAGAATACCCTTCGTGATGCAGAACTACAATTACAGCACGTTTTTCAGTTCCAATCTCCTGCTTCCGTCCCATTTGGAGGTAATATGGTATGCACCTGATCAGATACACAAACACACTGCTAGCTGCACATAGTGTACTGAAAACTAATGTGAACTGCTTGCTACACAGACAGCTGAAGGAATGAGGCCTATTCGAGTGGACACGTCTTGGGTGAAGACACGTCAGTGTTGTTGTGGTTAATCATCAGCAACCCTCCACAACAGAGTCATTCTGTCTTTACATGTTTATGCTTGTTTTATTATCAGAACAGGGCTATGATAGATTATTTAAAACTACATCTCTGTTTTAACCACAAATCCATAGTTGTGATAGGTGGTCGAAAACTTTTGACCGGTAGTGTAGGTTGTGTCTGGTACATTGTGAGTTTACAGACTGGGTCAGATGAAGCAGGTCTTCTGCACAGTCCAACTGAAGTGACTGAAAGGATGAGCAGATTCTAGAAACAACATCATTCTAACATAGGTATAATAGTTATGTAAATAGCATATGGCAGTCAATGACTGATCTCTTTTAGTTCCCACTGGAATACAGGGCTCCATGGAGCTGTGCCATCCCACTCTATAGCTTGTGATTGTCTTCATCTTTCTCCAGTTCTTTCCCTGTTGTCAACTTTCATCCTCAATGAAATGTCTCCACATTTGTTTCAGCCTTCCTCTTCTACAAGCACCCTGGAGATTCCAATCATGTACTTGTTTCTCAATGGCACTGTCTGCTTCCAGAGTGTGTGTCCTAACCATTTCTGTTGTTTTTCCCTTTTTATTTCATTTTTGATCTGTTCTTCTGATGCTCGTGTCCATTGTTCTTCTTTTTTTATTGTCTCTGGCTTGTATATATTTAGTATAATTCTGAGTTACCTATTTGATTTGATTTATGATTTTCCATGATTCTGATCCATATAACAAAAGTGATTTGACATTGCTTTTGAAAATTTCACCTCAGTTTTTGTGGTTACAGTATTTTGTTCTTGCAAATAGGACACAGTTGAACAAAGGCCCCATTTGCTATCTGGATATGTTGTATTACATTATCTTCTGCTGCTCAATCCTTTGCAACAATGGTTTGTAAATACAGTAGGTATAAAATGATCCATATATTTTAGGGCTTAATTTTACAGCTGGATAGGAACTTGATTTCTGGTATTTAATATCATTGTTTTAGTTTTTGGTTTATTGAACATTAGTCCAACATTTTCTGCTTCTTTCAGCAATTCATCTAATTTAGTTTTGGCATCTGGTATGATTCTGTCAATAAGCACACACCATCAGTAAAGTCCAGATCTTCTAATCTGTTTGTGAGGCCCTACTGTATCCCTTTTCTTTTTCCTGCAGTAGTTTTCTTCATTACGGCATCTATGACCAGAAGAAAGATATGAGGTAACAGGATGAAACCTTGTCTTACTCCTGTTTCTGTGTCGAAGAGCTCTGTACTTCTCCTTCATGAATAACTTGGCTTGTATATTGATGGTAAGATTCTTGGATTATACTTATTAACTTCTTTGGGATACCATATTGCTGTAGTACCATTCACACACTTTTTCTTGTTATCAATCATTTTTTTAAATTCTACAAATATAGTATACAGCCTAGTATTCCATTCAATATGTTGCTCTATATTATTCTTAATGTGCAAATCTGGTCTAAACAGGATCTGTTAGAAGGAAATCCTGCGTGTTTACTCCTAACCTTAGCTATCACTTATATCCTTTGCTGGTACGTTTTCTTGTTCATTAGATCATTTTCACATTTCATGAATGTATTTCCAATACTTCTATGAAAACTACTATTACTACTAGTAAAAAGTTATCATTAACATCACGGACAAACATTTCTTGTCAGAAATTTCATTCTTAATGTCCATGACATCAAATTCATCTTTATGTTTTATCTTGCTGTGTGATATATTGACTGAACACACTCTGTGTGTGTATTGTTTTTCTTAATGACCCACAGAGTTAGGATTTCCTTGTTACTTTAATCTAAATATTACCAGAGCGGACCTATTGCCTTAATATTACACGATAAAATACCTAGTGACAACAGACCCTACCCAACTGACTCCCTAGACCAGGGCCATCCAGTCATTGCGCTCCGAGAGCGCGCCCGCGCTCGGGGAGCACTGGGCAGTCAAGACTAGCGCTCCTACAGTGTGGCAGCGAGGAGACCTGGGACTGACGGACGATGTTCGGACCGTGCTGACTAGATACGTACGTACAAACGTGCGGTCGACGGCTTTTGTGGGTTTGTTGACATCATACTGATAGGGCTGTTTTGCCATTACAAATATACCACATATATAAATCGAAATATGGAATATGCAGGAAACGAAATCAAGTGTTAAGTAAAGAATAATGTGATTTATTCAAATCTGAAATTAGAACATATCTGAGCGGAAAATTCAACAAAATTTTACAAATATGAACAGATAGTGTAGACCTTAAGTAGCTTTTGGTCAGTCGTTTTTACGAGCTTTTAGTTTCGGAGCAAATAATCTTCTCCAAATTGGGTACAATATTTCTGGACACAATCATTTTAAAATTAAAAAAATAATACTTATAGAACAGTGCTGCTTGAAATTTTCTTTGAATTATTCTAACTTCGATTAGCGACTGGCGTCTGTCAAATCACCATAATCATCCCTGTGGTTGGCACTGTAGTGCCGTTCCAAATTGTGTTTGTTTTAAACACACTAAATCCTGGTGGCACACTAAATATTTGGCATGCCCTTTATAAGCTGTACAGAAAAATGAAATTTCCCATTCTGATTTATGATGTTCAGTCATGACAGCTGCGCCCGGCTCCATGGCTAAATGGTTAGCGGCTGACCTGTGGTCACAGGGGTCCCGGGTTCGATTCCCGGCAGGGTCGGGAATTTTAACCATATTGGTTGATTTCGCTGGCAGGGGACTGGGTGTATGTGTCGTCTTCATCATCATTCCATCCTTATCCCGACATGCAGGTCGCCTACGGGCGTCAAGTCGAAAGGCCTGCATCTGGCGAGCCGAACTTGTCCTCGGACACTCCCGGCACTAAAAGCAATACGCCATTTCATTTCATTTTTATGACGGCTGCGAAACTGATTTAGTTATACTCTGTCAACAAAGCGCATTGGACTAGACTACCGACTGATGGATTGGCTGCTCGCTCAGCCAGCCAAGCTCCTCCCATCACTACCGAAACTACCTTCCCCCAAAGCGCTCAGAGCACTGGCTTGGAGCGCGGCCAGAGCGCTAGCGCTCGGGGAGCGCTGTTTGGATGGCCCTGCCCTAGACATTGAAATGAGAGCTGGTGGACAAGATGGACATTAAATTACTAAGTTGTTTGCAAATTCTCAGTAGTTAATGGGCAAATCATTTCAGAGAGGGGAGGGGAAGAATGTCTTGAATTGGAAGAATCAAATATGGGAATATTTAACATAATCACATTACATGTGCAGAGTTTTGTATAAAATAAAATAAAACTCATAAGCACTTAATCATTTTGAAAAGACTGTAACATGAAAAGAAATTTCATGACATATTTTGTAAAAAGTGAAATCTATGTTCATACATTTATGTAGGATACATCAAGAAAGTACTCTATAAGATGTAATTTCTTTCGTGCAATGTAAATATCACATCTTGGTGAATTAGAAAATGATAATTTATTAATATTACTCTTTTAGATTGATGGAAGTAACAATATTCCACGCTCCTTGTATCATTGTGTTTCTTATGATCCTGCCATCTTCAATTGTGTATTTTGTAGCTGTATTCTTTTTTAGGACATTTACTTCTACAGAGTGCATTTTCTGTAGTATTTGACAACTTTTTATACATACAGTATTAACCTCCAAATGTACACTGATAGGATTGTTTACATGGGTGCTATGATCATGGCAATGGTGTTTTACCTGCTTTATTAATGAACGTCAGTAATGGACTGAAGTTTTGCATGCGTATACTTATTGCTATTTTGTACACAATCATAAAATATGTGTTTACAGTATGGCTAATAACCTCTCTGACGAGCCACCATAACACCATGTACAATGTACGCATTGCAGAAAATATTATTGCTCCGACAGGGCTATAAGCATAAACATCAGCAGAGCTCATCCTACAGTGCACAGAGATATCTTGGTCAAGAAGCAAAGTAAGATTAGTATTTTTGAAATTCCTCAGAGAATTGTCAGTTTAATGACATCACAACCACCACCACCACCACCACCGCTACTCCAGTTCTAAACCTGGATGAGTACAACAGCGAGCTGACTAAATGGAAATCAAAGTTTTCTAAAAATCTAACAGACTTCGACAACACTGTTAATAACTTTGTCAACTTCTTAGCTTCAGTGTCTCACATTCTTCCCAGGCCGAAACATCCCACCCAGAACTGAGAAGAAAAGACCCACTTAACTCCGTTCAACATTTATATAAAACATCTTCGAACCTTCATAGGTCAACTAAAAGGGGCAGAGAGAAGAGAAAAAGTAACTACATGTATGAATTAACACATTTTTTCTGTTACAATCAGCAGCAGAAAGCCATACGCACTGTTTTTACAAATGAACAACCGATTTTCATGCTGAAAAAGAAGTACTGCACATCTACTTTTCAGACATATTTTTTAGCCGAGACAAAAGATAGGAGTACCCTCTAAAGGGCACTGATAATGTACTCATTGAGACAAATAACTTACTTCATCTGATCATTTCTAACAAAAACATGTCCTAACCACATAATTGTCCGAGCTATTAAAAAAAAAAAGCATGATTTCAGATTCAAATCCACTATCTCCCGGATGCAAGCTCACAGCTGCATGCCCCTAACCACACAGCCAACTCGCTGGTTTAAATAGTTCAACATTACCTGTTACCTCAAGTTATTCTTATAAACATGATTCCTCAAATGTTTATCATAGATGCAGATAAAATACTGTAGTAAAGAGTGGAACTAAAGAAATATTACAACCACCAGCAGACATTTTGAATCATATGGTTTGTACTGAACGGAAGTATAAAGGCCTTGGTTTGTTTCACACTACTTGAGAAACCAAACTGCAGAGGATTAATATTTGTGAACACATGCAAATGCTACATTAATGTGACTAGGAACTTGGAGCAAGGACAACGCTACCCATCGCTAGCCGTTCACTCCTGTTTGAGATTTCAGCTGTGTTGCTTGCAATGACTATTAGTAAATTAACAAGAGAAATGAAAGTGCTAATTTCTGCAAACCCGAATTTTTCTTTGGAATGACAGAGAGAAGAACTTCAAAAACCTAATGGTGACAAGGGAAGCCTGAAAAGAGATTGGAATGATTTTAAATATACCAGATAAATTCAGTGTAAAATCAAACACCGTTATGGACATAAACAATATTGTTTTTAATACATATTATTATTATTGTTGTTGTTGTACGTCCTATTATTATTATTGTTTAATTAATATTATTATCCTTTGTAATATATTACTAAGATGAAAACTTACTAAGATGAAAATTTATGTTCGGCGTTACAACTGACTTATGGGTCTCTGGAAGTTGGTGCCTTAAGTTTTAGTAAGAAGTCAAAAGTTTGAATGGACATACAAGTATATTTGAAAAATCTTATCAGGAAATCAATTCGGTTCTCCATATAAATGATGAAATTCCGCATGCATTTATTTACTGGATGATCACAAAATTCTATGCTAGTCCTACGTCAAATTCTTCAGTTTAGATTTTTTTAAAATCTAAAAGCAGAGACAAATGAGAAAACTTTGAAACTGCCATTATCTAATCACCACGTGGAGGGGAAATGCCGCGCCGCTTATTGACTCTCGTTAGATGTCCACACATACGCTTTCCCCTAACCGCTCTTCAACTTTTCGATAGCGGCAATGCTCCACTCACCGCCTGCACTGTGGCCAAAGCCTTAGTCTTAATGGCAGACTGTGCCAAAAGCCTGCAGCCTTGAAAATAGGTGCAATGAGTATGGTATGAAAATTAGCCTTTCAAAGCCTAAATTGATGTCAGTAGGTAAGAAATTCCACAGAACTGAATGTCAGATTGGTGATACAAAGCTGGAAGACGTAGATAATTTCAAGTATTTATGATGTGTGTTCTCCCAGGATGGTATTATAGTAAATGAGATTGAATTAAGGTGCAGTATAGCTAATGCAGTGAGCTCGCAGTTGTGATCAACAATATTCTGTAAGAAGGAAGTCAGTTCCCGGATGAAACTATCTTTGCATCGGTCTGTTTTCAGACCAACTTCGCTTTATGGGAGCAAAAGCTGGGTAGACTCAGGATATCTTATCCATAAGCTAGAAGTAACAGACATGAAAGTAGCCAGAATGATTGTTGGTACAAACAGGTGGGAACAATGGCAAGAGGTTACTCAGAATGAGAAGATAAAGGCTAAGTTAGGAATGAACTCAATGGATGAAGCTGTACTCATAAACCGGCTTCGCTGGAGGGGTCATGTAAGGCGAATGGAGGAAGATAGATTACTGAGGAGAATAATGGACTCTATTGTGAAGGGTAAGAGAAGTAGAGGTAGACCAAGACAATGACGGTTAGACTCAGTTTCTAACAATTTAAAGGTAAGAGGTAAAGAACTAAATGAGGCTACAGCACTAGTTGAAAATAGAGGATTGTGGCAACATTTAGTAAATTCACAGACGCTTGCAGACTGAACGCTGAAAGGCATAACGGTCTATAATGATGATGTATGTATCTAATTATTATTATTATTATTATTATTATTATTATTATTATTATTATTATTATTATTATTATTATTATTATTATTACCGTGGTTTGGTGGATCAGCAGAGGTGAAAGAAGGTGCCGGGGTGAATGGGTCTAACTACTAAATCAAAGTTAATTTAAAACTTTAACAAAGGTTATATTTTCTGAGTTTTAACAATTAATAACAACAAAAATCTAACAACCTTTGACTAGGTGAAGAAACAAGACTAGGAAGGATTCAAGATTTCAGAATTATAACACTTTTGGGCTACAAGCCCCTAGTTTTACAAGTCTGAGCTCCTAGCTCCGCATTACCAAATGATTTGTTCAAAGGGCAGAAATCCCCTAAAGCATGGAGCACCAGCTCCGTAATTTACAATGTCAAGCCTCCTAGGGGCACTTTTACAATACTAGAAAAGAGCTGACACGCTCTCAGTTTTCAAAGCCTATTCAAGGCAATATCAGACCTTTCAATAACTTGCCACCAAGGCACAATTCACAAAACTGAAACAGGGGTATCTCGTACCCAACCTACAGGGCCTTCGTGTAAAAGAAATAACAGTTAAATAAATGGCCCAAGCACAAAATGAAAGGAGGCGAATACTTGCACTCCTCTATGCAGCTTCTTAAAACCTAACAGGCACTAGGCCGATGAAACAGGGGCTATTCCCAAACTATGGAGGTGACCTGTCTAAGAAAGAAATTTAAAATATTAAGGAAGGGGAGCTCAAGAGGGTAAATCACTCTCTATCCCCGAATTACAGTTACAGATTTTATAAGATTTTACATAAGCCGGCAGAACTTACATTTTAGAGAAAAAGGTTACATATTAAAGTTTCGGACCTTTCCCGCGGGTTAAACTGCTGAGCTAGCAAGAAATAAGATGTTAAACGGCCATTACCTTGCTGAAGATCTGCTGCCTGATGAAAGAGGTGCCACCCGCCTCCTGCTTCACATCCACACAATTAGATAGACGTTGATCAAATGGGCAAGAGTCCTGAAAATCAGCAGTTTATAAACCCTCGGGGAAAGTTCGAGGCCTGCCTCTCACCAATTTTATTGGGTAGCTTAAAGTTACACACCAAATCAAAGAAGAAGCCTGTGATTGGTAGGAAATTAATTAAATTCTTGATTGGTTAAATTCAAAACAGGTGGAAAGAAAGGATAAATATTGCCAACCCAAAAATGAATGAACGAAATTTAGTAAATAAAAAACTTATGGAAACAAAATTACTTCTGAAAGGTTCTTTCACTTCGCACCAGGGTGCATGATCATAGTTTTTGTAGTGACCTCTATGAGAGAATGTCCAAACTTCTTGATGAATGGAAAACAAAAACAAGTAGAATTTCACACAGTTCAGGGAACTTCACCATAAAAAAAATTATGGTAGTGACATCTTCTGAGAAAATTTACAAGTTGGTCCAGTTTTAAGTTCAGAGTTCCTCCTGTAGAGGAGGTTTTATTGGCGCAAGATTTAAAAGTGCGGCGTAGGGGTGTACCTCCCGGTACAATTATTATTATTATTATTATTATTATTATTATTATTATTATTATTATTTACATTTATTCGTTACTTGTCCTTGATACCCACTGCACAACTATAACTTTTGTCATAAGAGTTAAAAAGCCCAGAAAGGGCAAAACGGCATAAAGATACTACAAAACATTACAAGAAATATACTGACGAGATTGGAGCCTCCGTTGCTCAGGCGGCAGCGTGCCTACCTCTCACCAATGTATACTTTTTTTTTTTTTTGCTAGGGGCTTTACATCGCGCCGACCAATGTATACCGTGGTTCAAATCCTGGTCACTCCATGTGAGATTTGTGCTGGATAAAGTGGAGGCGGGACAGGTTTTTCACCGGGTAATCCGGTTTTCCCAGTCTTCTTTCATTCCAGCAACACCCTCTACTATCATTTCATTTCATCTGTCAGTCATTACTCATTGTCCTAGAGGAGTGCGACAGGCCTCGGCAGCCGGCACAATTCTTATCCTCGCCGCAAGTTGGGGGCTTCATTCATCCCATCCCTGACCCGGTCATTGACTGAAAAACAGGTTGTAGGTTTTCATTCATTTCATACTGACAAGATTGGCATGAATACCCGAAATAACCGTCAACTTATTAGGTTGGATTCAGTACTTACACAACTTCACAACTCGAAAGTTTATTTTGTGGTCACGAAAATGAAATATTCATTGACAAGTGAACTGGTGGAGAACTCAAATTCAGCTGCTTATGTATTAACTTTTAGAAATGCTGTATACTTTACTATACTGAATAAGGTGAAATACAGTAATTTTGTCAATAATTGAGGACTACAAGTAGGAAATAATGTCAATGGAATGATGGGAGGAAGTAATGGAATAACTGTCAGATTAAATTTGTACATCACTTGTGAGTATTGATGATATCATCAACAAAGTATACCCCAGTATTCAAGAAATAAACCTGAAATCAACAAAATAGTAACTAGTAACTCCAACCAACAACAAAGCCAGAGCTATCAATTCATCCATCATACATAGACTTCAAGTGCAAGAGGTGATGTATACGTCGGTGAAGTGAGTCGTCAATCAGGATGATGGGGTGCTCTATCCTGTTGGCTTCCTCAATTCTGTCACAGCCCCTGGACTGCTAGCACATATTGTATGTTGTATGTATGTATGTTGGGTATTCAGCCCGAAGGCTGGTTTGATCCCCTGCAGCTCCGCCAACAGCTGTCATAAATAGCCTAGGCATCACTGAAGAGATGTACTAGGGAAATGAGGAGTGAGGTAGTTTCCCGTTGCTTTCCTCACCAAGCCAGCCGTTGCTATTACATATCAGTCTGCCAAGCCCACTGAAATGCATGCACCAACCGACCCTATGAGCGATATTTTCACACCATTCATAACAGGGACTGGCTGCATAAGGAATGGTATTACTAGCATCACTCATACCTCAGTCACTTTCATATTGTCAAAGCCAAGGATGAGACAGACAAGGCAATGAAAGTAACAAATTTGATATAGCCCATACCAGAAGACATAGTGCACTTAAAACACTACATCTCGCCAGCAAAGGCATCTAGCACATATTATAACTCTGAAAATAGGATCACAGGTCATGATTCTCAGGAATGTGTCCCCTCTGAAACTCTGAAATGGCACTAAGCTACAACTGAGAGCATGGCACAGGCATTTGATCGAGGAGGTTGTACTCACTAGCTGTAGCAAAGGATATTCCGTGTTCATACTTAGAATGCTGCTGATTCCTACGAACTACCCATTCCGGTTCAAGCGTTTGCAGTTCCGCATTAGTCTGTGCTTTGCGATGACTATCAACAAGTCACAGGTATGACTGTGAAAGTTGCAGAACTTGACCTCAGGTCAAGCTGATTCTCACGGAGCCAACTATACGTCGCATGCTCCTGTGTTAGTAGCAGTAAATCTCTATTTGACTGTGCTAACAGAATGACAAATGTGGTGTATAAAGAAGCATTAGATTTAATAACTGACTCCAAGTATCTCAAATATAGAACTGGCCTCACACATAAGCACCTAAAATTTAGTATGTCAGCAACAAAAAGTTACATATCCTTTGTGTGTATCAATCTATTACGTTACATTGCTTAGGGTAGTGAAATGGAAAAAATAATGGATGATAACCATGTTGCATTTAGCCTCTACAGTAACACAAAACATTCATTTTATTTTTTCGAATATTCCGCTTAGTGTAACTGTACTGTACCTTCATTCTGATGAACCTGTCAAGACAGATGGGTACAGCTATATAATTTTTCTGAAAAATATATTGAAACTTTATTAACTAAAATGTTCATATTTTTAAAGACACAGCTGGACTGTGTAGCTCAGGTTGGCAGGTCAATCCCAGCTCATTCCACTGATATTTGAAAGTGTTCAAATGTGTGAGTCTCGTGTTGGCAGACTTACCGGTCTGTAAAAGTACTCCTGTGGGACATAAATGCTGCACACTGACATCTCCGAAAACCATAAAAGCAGTTAGAGGGGCATAAAAGAAATACTGTGTTTCTATTCAAAGACATCAAATTAATATATTTCAGTAACTTTATTCCTCTGTACATACGATTAAATGGACCCATGTGATCATGCCAATTATAAATGTGGACACACACGCTTGTAGACATTATACATGTGGACAAACAAAAGTGAGCATAAGTACTGTGGACTCTGAAAAAGTGGACATTCTGTCAGCAGACATAAAACAAAGAACTTAACATTTGTTTGCCATGTCAGTGGCTTTGCCATTTTTGTTCTGTACAGGTCTATTACTACTGAACATACTTAAGGCATTCTCCACATGACCTAATAAGCTGCAAATCTATTTGAAGTACACTCCAGTCATGAAAGCTAAAGATTCAAATTGAATGGCCTGCAGCAGGTAACTGGCATACTCTACAGTTAAGTTAGTAGTACAGTAGAAGTCTGTTATAACGAGAATTCACAACGGCGAAAAATTTACTCGCTATAGCGGATTGTTGTCATATCGGATTTTTCGTAATATTTGGTAAAAACACCACACACATTACAATCAGTAGTAACGGCAATCCGTTTGTTCAAAACTTGCATTTTTGCCAATTTCCATACTGTGGCCATAGGTTATTTTTCTGATTCCAAGGCGACGTGAACGCGGATGTTCAATTTCATTCTGAAGAATTGGAGTAGTATCACTCCAAAGGCTTCTGTGGCAAACTTTTCAGTTAATTTAACCTCATATGTATCATGGAAACATATTTTAAGCACAAGCAGAGTAATAATAACCTTTTTGCTATAAATTACTCGGGAATAGCCTTTCCGAAATTTAACCAGACGTGAGAAAATACAGTGTAATTTCGTACTGCACGTTTCTCATTAAGGCGATTTCTTGCTTAGCACATTGTAAATTCGAAGTCCCAATTAACGTTGTGTTAAATCTATTTAAAAATACCTCATTTATCGCGTCATAAAATTCATTATTACTGCTCAGTACGATCACATTTTTCCCAGCCCTGAAATTGTTCTTTATAATCGCTTGTGAAAGGAATGTGATTCCTAACACACATTAGAGCTCTCAATACAGGAGGCAAGTCGGAGAAAGTTACACGAAAATGGGAAAGGCCTTGAATTCCGGAAATTTACAGAGTAAATTATAGCTTCAGAAGCAAGCCATTAACCTCAGGAAAGTTCAGTTTTGCTCTCCGGTTTTCATTGATATTGCTGAATAACCCAGTAAGCCTGTTTGTGCTTATATTTTGCATTTCATTCAGAAGTTAGAAATGCATTCTGTGTTGAGTGATGCAGTGAAGGGTAGCAAATATCTGTCGCGTGATAGACTATGTAAGGATTAGGAACATAAACGTGTGAAGTTGACTAGTATGGTGCATATTTGTCTTGTGGTAGTCCTATTATACAGTAGCGGCGATTAGGAGTGAACATATATTACATTTTTATTTTTATTTTTGCCGGCTGAAACTAGGAATTATAGGAATTATTTTAAAAAGTAATTTGTACAAGCTCCGTTGTCTTATTAGCTAATTCTTTCCTTTATTATATTTAATTATTAACAAAATTATTAGTGGAAATACACACAAAATGTCGTTCATCGCGGCTGACCGATTTGTATAGCGCCACAGCAAGTGGTTGAGACTTTGCACGTGCTGTGAGGAAGGGTAGGAGGGGTATATACTGTATTTATATATATTTTTTTCTTTTGCCAAGGTCATGGGCCCTGAGGTATGATTCACTCGCTTGACACGTGCATTCTCAGTCTGGCAGTATCTTCCGTGTCAGTTAGTAAGTAACCTTTATTTGTCTCAAGATCTTACAGTTTTCCAACCTAATTGATCTCAACAGAGAAAGGAACAACAAGCAAAAACAAGCGAACCATGACATCAGATAATCTATATATATAAAATAGCTTGTCCTGACTGACTGACTGACTGACTGACTGACTGACTGACTGACTGACTGATTCATCATCGCCGAGCCAAAACTACTGGACATAAAGAAATGAAATTTTGGGGATATATTCATATTATGATGTAGGTGCTCGCTAAGAGAGGATTTTTGGATATTCCTTCGGTAAGGGGGTGAAAATGGGGGTGAAATTTTAAAATGAGTGTATCTATATCTCAACACTTTAAAAGTTTACAGATGTAAAAATTGGTATTTAGAATCTTCTTTAAAAATAAGGAAACACGTATTTTTTTGTTTTCAGAAAATCCCAATATGAGGGATGAAAAAGGGTGAAAATGGAGGAAAATGGGTTGAATGCCTTTAATCAGGATACCGGTACTTATATCTCAGAAACTGAAGATATTACAGACCTGAAAATTAGTACTTTTGATCTCTTTTAAAAATAAAAAAGCACGTATTTTTTTTGTTTTTGTAAAATCCAATTAATGGGAGGGTGAAAGGGGGGTGAATTTTTAAAATGAGTGAATCTATATCTCCAAACTTTTAAAGTTTGCAGATGTAAAAATTGGTACTTAGAATCTTCATTAAAAATAAAGAAACACGTATTTCTTTGTTTTCGGAAAATCGCAATAGGAGGAGTGAAAAGGGGTGAAAAATGGGTTGAATGCCTTTAATGAGGCTACTTATATCTCAGAAACTGAAGATATTATAGACCTGAAAATTGGTGTTTGGGATCTCTTTTAAAAATAAAGAAACACGTATTTTTTGTTTTTCTGGAAAACCCAATTAAGGGGGGTGAAAAGGGGTAATATTTTAAAATGACTGTATCTATATCTCAAAACTTCTAAAGTTTATAGATGTAAAATTTGGTATTTAGAATCTCCTTTAAAAATAAAGAAACACGTATTCTTTTGATTTCGGAAAATCCCAATAGGAAGGGTGTAAAAGGGTGAATAATGGGTTGAATGCCTTTTATGAGGCTACTTATATTTCAGAACCTGAAGATATTACAGACCTGAAAATTGGTATTTTGGATCTACTTTAAAAGTAAAGAAACACGTATTTTTTCGTTTTGGGAAAATCCAAATATTGGGGGGTGAATTTTTTAAAATGAGTGTGTCTACATCTTAAAACTTTAAAATTTACAGATGTAAAAATTGGTAGTTAGAATCTCCTCTAAAAATAAAGGAACACGTTTTTTTTTGTTTCCTGTAAATCCTAATAGGAGGGGTGTAAAAGGGTGAAAAATGGGTTGAATGCCTTAATTGAGGATACATATATCTCAGAAACGAAAGATATTACAGAACTGATAATTTGCATATGGGATCTCCTTTAAAAATTAAGAAACACGTATTTTTTAGTTTTTGGAAAAGCCAATTAATGGCGGTTAAACAGGAGTGACAAATTGGGGTGAATTTTTTGAAAGACTATATCTACAGAATATCTTGGAAACGTAAAATGTTACAGACGTAAATAGTGGGTGTAAATCTCCTGTAAATGTAAAGAAATATAGGTGATTTGTTTTTGGAAACTCCACTTAAGGGGAACTCAAAAGGGGTGAAATTTTAAAATGAGAATTTTTACAGTATATCTAAAAAAACTTAACATGTTACAGAAGTGAAAAATGGTATTTTTTATCTCTATTAAACATAAAGAAACGTGTGCTTTTAGTTTTCGAAAATACCACTTGGGTGGAAAGGGGGGGGGGGGGTAAAAGTGACTGAAAATGGTGATGAATTCTTTTAATTAGGCTACTGATATCTCAAAAATAAAGATGTTACAGACGTGAAATTTGATATTTGCAATATGCTTTAAAAGTAAAGAAACACGTATTCTCGGAAAATCCAATGAAGGGGGGGGGGGGGGGGGTGAAAGAATTGAAAAATTAGTTGACTTAATTTATGAGAATACATACATCTAATAAAAACTAAAGTTGTTACAGACGTGGAAATTCTTATTTGGACCTCCTTTAAAAACAAAGAAGAACGCGTTTTGGTGGGGAAACCATCTTGGAGGGCGGGAGTGTAAAGGAGTTGAATTCCTTTCATGAGGACACATAAATCGAAAACTGAAGAAGTTAGAGTCGTGATAATTGGTATTTAGAAGATCCTTTACTATTAAAGAAACAAGTATTATTTGCGGAAAAATTCACTTGGGGGGGGGGGGGATTATTGTGAAATGAAGTGAAAAAAAGTGAATTTTTTTATGGGGATACTTATATCTCAAAACTGAAGGTAATAGACGTGAACATTGGTGTTTGGAATCTCCCTTAAACATAAAGAAACAAGCATTCTTTTAATTTTTTATGGTGGGGGTGGGTTGGCGGTAAATAAACTTAACTTCGGTGGGGTGTAGAAGGAGGTGAGACCAATTGATTTTACTGTTATTAATGTAGGCCTACTTATAAGGATCCTCCGTTGCTCAGGCGGCAGCGCGCCGGCCTCTCACAGCTGGGTTCCGTGGTTCAAATCCCGGTCACTCCATGTGGCATTCATGCTGGACAAAACGGAGGCGGGACAGGTTTCTCTCCGGATACTCCGGTTTTCCCTGTCATCAGCCATTCCAGCAACACATAATAATAATAATAATAATAATAATAATAATAATATTCCGGACCGTCGTCAAATGTGCGGACCGCGCTGGAAACGGCTCCTGGACGGGTAATGACTAAGAATGCAGTCCGGCCGCGGGTTCAGTGCCGCCAAGGCACAAAATATGACACCACGCCGGATCTCCTGAAGGATTTTATCCATATTAAAAATATTATAGGAAAAGATGGCAAAGATTTACGGGCCCAACTGACCGGGAGGAATACCTGAGCCTAACCCGGGAAGTACAAAAACGATTGCTGGAAAGGAAGATTTAAAAATGGGAGGAAACGTGCCGTAAAATAATAGAAAACCAGTCAGATTGGGAATTTTGGTGGATTCTCGCAGAAAACGAGTCAGATCGCGAATTTCGGCGGATTATATATCTAAAACAATAAGCATTCAATTATAAATTTCAGTATAATACCATAGCGAAGCACGGGTATCTTGCTAGTACACTATAAAGATACAAGAATACTCCACACTAGTGGACAAAACAAAACTGAAACGCAAAAAACAAAAGAAAAGAAAAAAAGAAAAACAGCCCACTTCACCTTCTCTCAATCTGCACCAGTAACCAATCAATCTTGATATACTCATTGCACAACATCCTTACTCCTGTACTCGCAGTACACAATGGTAACTCCATAACAATCTTACAGAACTTACTCTCTGCCTGCTCTAATACCCCACATTCTTTACACCCCACAAACCTCAGAAGCAAACAGCATTTTATTTTTCACCACAGCACTAAGCCTTTGCATTTGGCTTGCCTAATCTGCTCCACCCAACTACCATTTCTACTTATCATCACCCCCAGATACTCCATATTTTCCACCACCTCTATCTCTTCCCCATTTATTGTCCACTTTATCTTCGGTTTCTTTTAGTTCCCTTTCCTACATACCATCACCTTAGTCTTTTTACTGCTGATCTTCAATGACCATTTCTTCGCAAAACTCCAAACCTCGTTCAAGCTTTTTTGCAGGTTCTCAGCTGTCAACGTCAACAATAATACATCATCCGCAAAAATCAACCCTCGAATTTCTTGTATGCCGAGTACTGGATAAGCCCACTTTCTCTCTACACGACTGCCTAGTAAGTCATTAATAAACAATAAGAAAAGAATTGGCGACAATTTACACCCCTGTTTCAGCCCAACGTTCGATTCAATCAATCCACTAACCACCCCTTCCTCCACCTTACTGCTACAATAAACTTTTTCATATATGCTTATGATCGCTCTTCTCATCATCTCCCCCACCCCTACCCTCCCCAGTCTTTCAAACAAGGCCTACCTGCTCACTGTATCAAAGCCTTCTGGAAGTCAATTGCTAGTTGCTTTACGTCGCACCGACACAGCTAGGTCTTATGGCGATGATGGGAGAGGAAAGGGCTAGGAGTGGGAAGGAAGCGACCATGGCCTTACTTTAAGGTACAGCCCCAGCATTTGCCTGGTGTGAAAATGGGAAACCACGGAAAACCATTTTCAGGGAGCCGACAGTGAAGTTCGAACCTACTATCTCCCGAATACTGGATACTGGCCGCACTTAAGCGACTGCAGCTATCAAGCTCGGTGAAGTCAATTGCAGCTATAAACACTTTTGTGCCTTCTTTTCTAACATATTTATCTATTATTGTTCTCACAATCATTAAATTATCTGCCATCCTCCCCCCTTTTCTGAAACCACTCTGAAAAAAAAGATAGAATTGAGTAATCTTCTGCCCACTTCCACAAGCTGTTTGCTAAAATACCCATGTACACCTTGCTCAGGGAGTCCAGCAGGGTTATGCCTCTATAGTTACTGGGATTTGTCCTCTCTCCTTTACTTTTATAAATACGACATATGATCCCATTCTGCCATTCTTTCACAAATTTTGCCCTCTCGAACATCTTGTTTAGGAATGTAACCAAACTTTCTGTCATCTGTCTATTTCTTGCCACTTCCAATAAACATTAGTTATCCCACTTTTCCTTCCTGCAGTCCTGTTCTTCAATTTACTTACCACACCCATCACCTCTTCACCTGTTATTCTTTCATCCAACTCCTTACAGCCCCCCTCTATCCCTCTTTCAACTTTATAGCCTCCTTCTACCCTTACCCACCCTTCTTTCTCACTTAATAGTTCCTGGAAGTACTCCACTCATGTTCCATACTCAATTTTAGGTTTTGTCACTCTACTTGTCACCCTATTAATTTTATTAGCCCTCGTCCACACCTTATCTCCTTCCCTGTCTTTACACTGCTTAATACTTCTATTTGAGCCTCCCACCATGCCTTTTTCCTCCCTACTAGCATTTTCTTAAATTTCTTTCACAGCCAACAAAACTGTTCTCTTAAACCCCTCCCACCATGTTTCCTGTACTCAACCAGCACTCTCATCACTACCTTCCTTTTCACCTTACACTCCTTATCGAATGATCCCTCCCCCTCATCTCTGGTTTCTTCCTATATGATTTTTCCACCGCCACTCTCCTACCAGGTTATTCCAGTAGCTCTAAAGCCCTATCAATATTGTGCCCTCCACTGCTACCTCGATCCCCACCCTAATGATCTAAAATTCTGCATCTTCAAGGTAGTTGTTTAACTTTGCTTTACCCTCCTCAGTCCATATATACTTGGGGACTCTGCGACCTTTCTCCCTCTGCCCTCTTCCTAATCTCCTCTCTTCCACTCTCCCACTCCTATTCATGATTAGATATACCGGGGAATGGTGTGATTTTACCCAATCAACCGCATCCATCCTGTTGATTCTATCTAACATATCTTTCGAACTAATTAACAAATGAATAATACTTCCTCCCTCATTTGTAATATATGTCATTTTTCCTTCCCTATCGCCCTTCCACCACCCATTTAGAATGTACAAGTTGCTCACCCCACATAATTCTAGCAACTTCTGTCCGTAACCGTTCCTCCCTTTATCTTCACTTCTCTTACATCCCATCTTTACTCTCTTTTCCTCTTTACCATACTCTGGGCTGGAGCACCCAATTCTCATTTTCCAATCCCCTAACAAAATCAATCCATCCTCTTCATACTTTCTGCTAATACTATTTATTTCCTCTATCAGACCTTAAAAAAAATATTCCTTTGCATATATCAAGCCCCTTGGTGAATTGTATATAAAACCCAAGCACACACTCTTCCTCTCATCTCCCTCCAGATTAAACCTAACCCACATTACCTCTTCCATCTCATTCTCTATATCTATTTGATCACTTAACTCTTCTTTAACTAATAATGAAATACCCCTGGATTTCTTCATTTCTTACCCTGCTTCTTCCTCATTTTATTCCTTACCACGAACCCCTTCCAAGTTAGATTTATCCCTTCTTTTAGCCATATCTCTAGGAGGGCCACTATATCTTACCAACTTCTATACTACCCAACTTACTTCCTACCCCGTCAATATTTACTAAGCCTAAGGAGATAAGGTGTGGACGAGGGCTAATAAAATTAATAGGGTGACAAGTAGAGTGACAAAACCTAAAATTGAGTATGGAACATGAGTGGAGTACTTCCAGGAACTATTAAGTGAGAAAGAAGGGTGGGTAAGGGTAGAAAGAGGCTATAAAGTTGAAAGAGGGATAGAGGGGGGCTGTAAGCTACCTACCACGCTCATTTGGCCCCTCCTTATCACCCTTATTTCTATTTACATCAGCTGCGTTATTCGATTTACTTCTAGTTTTATTTTACGCATTCCTTCTTTTTCATCCCTGCTCTCTACCTTCTTTGACATCTTAGCAGATTCTTTGCTCCCCCTCTCCTCCTGCACTTTGCTTTTCGTCCCCCACAGCAGAACTTTTAGACTTACACTTCTAACCCTGCTCATTACCTCTCTCCGGCTACTTTCCTCTCCCACCTCCACAGCACTTGCCGGTGACGCATGACTGCCCCCACCTCTCTCTGTACATTGATCAACCTCTTCTTCTCCCTACCGATCTTCACTGTTGCCTCCTCTTCTTTCTTCACACTGGACTTTGCTCCTCTCCTTGCCAATAGCCGTTACTCCGTCATCACCAGATGAACCCTCCTCTTCTCTTGTCACGCCTCTGCCGCTCTTGTTTGCATAATTGCCTGCAGATAACTGCATGATGGCATCTACTGTAATGTATGCGTAGAAGTGCTCTGTCTGTATCTTGCAGAAGCCGCATAACTGGTAGCATATTTGTCCTGCAAGTATGTGCTAAGTCATCTTGTACAAGTGTGATTCGAGTTTGGACATAAATAATAACAGATATGTCCATCCAGAAAATGAATAAGTGGATTAATGCTTTTGAAGCAACGATGAAGGACTTTGAGGTGCGCATTCAATTGTTATCCAGCTCTGCCAACCCCAGGGAAGAGTCCCTAGACTCGCTGAGTGGATTTTCGAGACTTCTGAGGTGCCATCTCCTCCGAACTTGCTGTGCTGAAAGAAGAGCTGTCCAGTTAGGACGGCAGCTCAACCATCAAGAAGAACTCAGTGATGAAGGAAAGCAGTACAGCCATAGAAACTGCCTCCTAATCCATGGAGTCTTCGAGGAAGTGCAGGAGGATATTTCCGAGAAAGTGAGGGAAAACTTCCCAATGAAGTTGAACGTGGACTTCACGATGGAGAGCTTCAACCGGTGCCACAAGATTGGGCGGCCTCAGCGCTCAGCAGCTGAAGTAGTATCTACAGGCAGGCGCCCTATAATATTTCAATTTACCTGCTACAGCAAACATGACCGCGTGAGGAAGGCGAAACGGCTCCTGAAGGGCACAAAGGTACTCATTACCAAGTCCCTCACCAAAACCCGTAAGAGTATATTAAACCTTGCTGGGAATCACTTCAGGGCATCCCGCATCTGGACCCAAGACAGACGCATCATGATTCACCTTCCTAATGGGATGAAAAGATCCATCACCATCCATCACCACTGTCGCAGAACTGGACAGCATAAAAAATCTGCGGGATAACAGTGACAATTGAAATGAAACAACACAGCTCGATAGTGTATTTGCTTGTTATTCATAAGTGTTTCTGCAAGCGTATTATGTGTGTGTCTGTGTGTGTGTTAGTCAGTGTAAGCAATTATCAGGATGTCGAAGTAAGTTGCATGCTATTTCTGTTATACTATTTCTTTAAAATTCAGTTATTCAGCTGATCCAGAGCTCTGTACCTGAAACTGACCTTGGCAACATCCCCCCCCCTCTCACCCCGTTACCTCTCACCACATGCATTCTCCTCAAACAGCCATTATCTCCCTCTACCAAATGTTTACAGTGCTGCCATGTCAATGCACTCTCCTTGGTAGCGTACTTAGATGAAATTCAAGCCATAATGAAGGAAAATAATATCCATATTCTTGGTATTAGCGAGAGCTGGCTTACACCGAGCATACCCTCCAGTATGGTACAACTTGACCGGTATTCACTCTTATGTCACGATAAATCTGATGGCAGAAGAGGAGGTGGCATGACCTTGTACTGCAGAAACTGCTTAAAAAGCCGGGTGATAAGTGTATCATCTAACAATGCACAGCTACGGCCAGAATTAATGTTTGTTGAAATCATTATTAACCAACAGAAACTCCTCATAGTTATTGTATACAAGCCGCCCTAAATAACAAATGTGATTGAATTTGAATTTCGCTTACTTCACCTACTGCCTAGTTATGAAAATATTATTGCCATAGGAGACTTTAACACTGACCTACTTACTAAAACATATGAAACTAAACAATTTATTGACATGTTTTCTTCCTGTGAGATGACCATCCTCCGTTTAGAGCCTACTAACTACGAAACACGCACTCTCATTGACCACATTGTGACAAATAACCCAAACAAAGTTATAACTCACGGCCAGACTCCACTCCCAGCCATCTCCACTCATGACCTTATCTAGCTATCCTACTCCCTCCGAATGCTAAAATATAAACCTATGTTATTTCCAGAAACACAAAAGGCATTGATATGGACAAGTTAAGACCTGATGATTACAATCTACCCTGGAATGACATACTATTGGATGATATAGATGCGAAAGTAGACTAGTTTAACTCCCTTGTAATCACTCTGTACAATAAACACGCTCCTAAACAACAGATAAAAGTTACTCACCCATCTTGTCCTTGGCTAAATAATGAAATTAAAAACATGATGGCCCACCGCGATGCATTTTATCAACACTTTAAACTAACTCGTGACCAAAGTGACTTCGAAAATTATCGGGTCCTTAGAAATACTTACAAGGGTTTGAATCCCCATCAGAAAGTCGTAAAATTTAAGAAACGAGATTTCCACTTCCGGAGGTGCACATGGCCCTGAGCTCGTTAGAGACCGTAAATTTACTTACTTGCAAAACATGACTACAGATATGAATTCTAGCAGTGTTTGGAACATGCTTCGTTCCTTAGGCATAGGGAAACCTCAGCAACAACCTCATGTGCCAGACATACAACTCAGTAAGTTAAATGAGTTTTTTACTGAAGAAAGAACACCACCTAATGTACTAAATTCCACAAACTCAGTACCCAACTCCGTAATGAACCCTTTACCTGACCAACAACGTTTTACATTCCACCCCGGTACTGCTAATAAGGTTAAAAAAGTATAATATTCTATCAAATCAGAAGCCAGAGGAGTGGATGATATCCATATAACTTTCTTACACAACATTATTGGTGCTGTTTTACAAATTATTACTCACATTTTTAACTACTGCCTTAAAAACAGAACCTTTCCTTCACTATGGAAACTAGCCAATGTTATCCCTGTGCCTGAGAAACCCGATCCCTCCCAACCATCTGACTACAGATTAACTTCTATTTTACCTGCAATTTCCAAAGCACTCAAGCATCTGGTTCAAGAAGGGACACAGCACAGCAACAGCCGTGCTCAAAGTGACTGAGGACATATGACAAGCAATGGACAAAAGACTGGTGGCAATACTTACTCTCCTCGATTTCAGTAGCTCGATTTCAACAGTGCATTTGACACTATAAACATCCAGGCTCTATTACACAAGATGCAAT
Organism: Anabrus simplex; assembly: GCF_040414725.1. Lineage (NCBI taxonomy): Eukaryota > Metazoa > Arthropoda > Insecta > Orthoptera > Tettigoniidae > Anabrus > Anabrus simplex. The sequence goes on from NC_090265.1 coordinate 353,671,442, forward strand.
CTTATTACTTCGATCAACAAACTATTAATGTTTTCATCGTACCTCAAAAAGCGCATGCAACGGATTTTAACGCTTGATAAAACCTCTGACTGGCTAACCAGGAAGGAAGGTATGCTGCAGGGTAGTGTTTTAGTCCCTTTTCTCCTCCTTTTGTACATAAACAACTTTTCATCTAATTTAAAGAATTGTAGCTACCATCTTTATACAGAAGACTTACAAATATACTGTCACTGTAAGACCAACTTCAACGACTTAATGCTTACTCCTTGAAAAATTCCATTCTTCTTAACCCATCCAAGACATAAGCAATCATTATTGGCTCTTAAAAATTGTTGACCACACTACGATACAAAACTATTCCTCCAGTTATACTGAATGGCAGAGTTATTCCATTCAGCCAAACTGTGAGATATCTTGGAGTGACAATGAACGAAACTTATTGGTCCGAATATATTAAAAAGTGTGTAACAATATTTTCGATACTTCATTCAGTTAAAAGAAACAGCAATATTTTACCTTGTAATGTAAGAGTCAAACTCATACAAACACTAGTGCTTTCCGTCCTCGACTACTGTGACATCGTTCTTGTAGAGGCAACAAAAGAGCAGACTTTGAAACTTCAGTGAGCGCTTAATTGTTGCCTTAGATTTATATACAGTCTGAGTTATGATACACATCACCCCGTTGTATCACACTATTTCATGGCTGAAACCTGATAAACGATGAACGTATCACATACTGACAGATATAAAGACTGCTCTCTGAAGACTGACCACTATACATCTCATCCCAGCTTAAGTATTTGTCCAGGGACTGCCTGGCCGAGGCGGTAAAGGCGTGCTCGGTTCGCCTGGAAGGACATGAGTTCGAATCCTCATCAGAAATTTAAGAAACAACATTTCCACTTCCGGAGGTGCACGTAGCCCTGAGGTTCACTCAGCCTACACCAAAAATGAGTACCAGGTTAATTCCTGGGGGCAAAGGCGGCCAGGCATAGAGCTAACCACTCTACCCCATCAAGTGCCGAGGTTACGAGTAGTGGAAGCCTTTACCTTCCACCCCTCCAAGGGCCTTCATGGCCTGTACGGAGATGACTGCTTTTTTGTATTTGTCCTCCTTTCACAGCAGTAATTTCACTCTGGTTCCTCCCTTTATATTCCCATTCACCGATCCTCTAGGTACAACAATTCCTTTGTTGCGACGGGTTCTAGACTTTGGAATTCCCTGGCTGTCAGTGCCAGAAATACCATCTCATTACTTAAATTTAAGACTACTTACCAAGAGTACCTGCTGAATGCAGCTGACTAACTTGTATGACTTGGATGATCGAATGAATGTGAGTTAGAAAAGTGTAATGTATTTTTGTGTAGGTTTACTATATAATATTATGTACTCAAATTCTGCTCCCAAATGATGTATCACTACAGTGGTTAAGTGTAAGAGTGGGCCAAGAGCCCTAACTTCGGCACCTACAAAGGCATAATGAATAAAATTTTAAAAATAATAATAATTCTTCTCCATTTGCTGCAACTTTTCAGCCGACCATTCTCTTACCCATCTACCATTCCCCACCACCAACTTATTGCCCCTAATGAATGCTCTTCACCCTTGTTGTCTCGCACTCCACATGTGTCTTCTTATCACTTTAAACTCTCTGCTCACTTCACTACCTATATCTTGTTTCAACCATATCTTCTCTTCCTTTGAGATCCTTGCATTCCTTAGGACAATGTCAGCCATCAGGGTAGATATCAATGTAAGCTTAATTGGTCTCCCACCTTTACCTTTCACTCTTCCCACTCTCTGAACCTCATCAATATCCATCTCACTAAATTTTATCTTCATTCTGTTCTCTACCATCTCCACCACCTTATAAACTAGTATCACCTTATCTTCTTTTGCAGCTTCTTCAACACCATATATTAAAATATTCTTCCTTCTTCATTCCTGGTTCCCATCTGCAACTTCTCTCTTGAGTTTCGCCACCTCTCCCTCCAACATCTGAATTTTCTTCCACATTTCCTCCATCTCCGCCTCATTTCTCCCCACTTTTTTTCCACCATATCTGCCTAATTCTTAAAGCACTGTCTTAAGTCCTTTAACTCCTTGGAATGATCCCTTATAATTTCCTTTAATTGGTCTATCTAACATGCTTCCTTCACCACTTCTTTTAATGCCTCAAACTCTTCCCATCCTAGGGCACCAATTGGGCACGGCCCTGGGTTTATCTCTACTCCACATACTATAAGCAGAACTACCAGCACCACTGTCACCACCAGCCCTGCCATCTTCCCTATTTTCTCTCCCTTCATCCTCATACTCAATTCCAATTTTTTCTTTCTCCTGCACAGCTAACTTCCAATCCTCACTTGATAAAGCTCTAGCGCTATCCCCATACTTCAGCACTCACTCAGCACATCCGCTCACCCTGCTTACTTGATCGAAAATGGTGTCTGTTAGTTTCTTAGTTGTGTAGTCAAATACAAAATTATTTTAACTGTATAATCACGCCGTGCTTCTATTTAATTGTAATAAATGCATAATATTGTTCCTTTGGTGAAAGTTTTATTGTGTAGTACTGGATCAAAATCTTTAAAAAACTATTATTTACTGCACATAAATTGGTAAACTCTCAACCTTTACCTCTCTGACGAAATTTGCTCAGAGGGCATCAAAAATTTACCATTTTGTAGCTTGTTTCTTCAGTTTGATGTATATAACCTCCCACCCCCACCCCCATCCCCTATATCCCAAAAACCTGGGTACTGTTAGTTGTGTGTATATTTTTTGCTCCCACATTTTTAATCCCCAATTGCCCCTACTGCCATTATAGATACTGAAAAAGCCATACAATCATTTATTAACGACAACAAATCCAGGAAAGGGACAGGCATTTGCATCTTTCAATGGTGGTGCGTATGGTGAAGCTTGCACCATTGAGTTTCGACTCGAGTCGATCAAAGTGTTGTCACATTCAAGATGACGGTCAAAGTCATTTCTCTTGCACACAGCTGAGTTAACTGCCAAATAATTCATGGTCAAAGAGTGTGATCTGCAATAATGCGCTGATACTTTTACAGGGCCCCACTGCAAATGTTTCTTATTTGTTATCAGGTATTTTGCACATCTTTTAATACACTGTTTTTATTTAATAAGCCCCAGTGGAAAAGTTTTTCATATTATCTCTCGTCTTTTTCATGACTTTTAATACTCTCATCACATCTTCAGAAATGGTAGATAGCCTATATTTTTCTTTGTACCTGTATATAAACGACGTAAAATGCACACTTGTCAGAAAAAAAAAAAGTATCAGGTGTTTATATGTTCATGTTAGATCGTCTTTATTCGTGAATTTAATAGTATGTTTTCTCGCTTAATGTATTATCTTTCCTTGTCTCCTGCAGAAACTCCTAATGAGGTCTTACTGAAGAAACTAACCTCCAAAATCAGTCATCCACTCTGTGCCATATCTTGAGGTGTATCACATTCTAGCTTAATTTCAGTACATAGTTTTAAAATTAATTTACTTCAGCCTTTATTTCTAATGAGTTAACTACTGTTATCAGCCACGTTATTTACACATTTATTACAAAAACATATTTTCTTTCATTTTGAATTGTGCTTATAGCAAATACAGTATAGACAATACACGACACTTCCGGATTTAGCCTTGTTAAAATAGGAGACAATTCGCAAGTGGCGTTCCTAGTGGCATGACCTGGAAATTCGTGCTAAATTCAAATATCAACGGAAATTCATATACAGAAATGGATGAGTAAATTATGTCTAGAAAGAAAGTGTTGTTAAGATAGTAACTTCAAAGTTGCTAAAGCAATTCTGGATAAATGAAAGAAGAATTATTTAACAGGTTGTTATTTAAAGACTGAAATTAACATATAATCAAGATATGAAATGCACTGCTGTGAAAGGGCTTGATCTTTCATTTATGCATTACTTTTTTTTCTTTAGCATTCCTGCCTGAAATTTTCCATTTAGATTTGTCTATTCCCTCATTTAAAAAACATTGTATTATCACATTAAGACACTTGTCAATAAACAGATTGGCACATTCCTGTCTTTTCCTCGTGGAAGGACTACTACTTTTGGAAGGGTTGGTAGCATTTGATGTTTCATTTTTTGGGAGATTCTGTGTTGGTACAGATCATGGCTTTAATCTGAGGAGAGGGATAAAATAAAGAAAAGCATGATAATGCTATCAATAGTTATGTTTTGAAGAATATTTACGTACAATTAGAGTAAGAATTTAACATACCCTTCGCTGTACAGTCGGGGATTTGTAAAGTTGGTGACCTGAAAATGATCTGAACAGATTGTATAATCTTTAATCAAGCGTAATGTTCTTCTTTCATATATACCTTATCAAAGTCACTTTTCTGACATTTCAAAACCCACAGTTCACACCTACAACACATCAGTATTGAAGTTTAACTGCTGCACTATACAATAAAATAAGCTTATTATATTTTAAGCCAGTTAAAATATGGGTCGTGCAAGTCAGAAGTTTAGGAAGTACTATATAAAAATCACTTTGTCACTGGAAGAATATATATGCAAACACAATATTTAATTACATTTCCTTGTCACGAGGGAAATGAAAGAAAGACCGTGAATCCTTCTGCAATTCATACATATCTTTCCACCCATGTTGAGAGGATATATAAAGGAATGACACACGCTACTATTTACTTATGTTAACTTACTGCAAGCGCATAAATAACACCAAAAACTTCACAAACAAATACACATGCTCTTATGACAGAATCAGTAACTCCAGGTCACATAGCTCTAATCGCTGTCTTCCAATATCTTACAGACTGGCTGTCATGTATTATCTCTACTGTATTTGCTTATAGAACACCAGTCGACGAGTATTACTAATCGACTCCGATATTGCCTTCAAGTTCAAATGTTGACGAGTGAGCTCGCTAGAGCACATAGCAAAAAATCTATACCAAAGATGATCGATCACATTCAATATAATTGCCGGAGTTCATAAATATTGATACTGGAAAAAATTATGCACGCTTAATTGCTCATAACAACGGATGCATCAGTGATAAGGTTCTCGCTGTTATTGAAGGATAATACACGATTTAATGTAGGGATTTTCAAGGGACAGAAAAAGCTGTTGTTATAGCGGAGTTCTCACTATATGCCATACTCGCTATAGTGGACTTTTACTGTAGTACCAGACATGTAGCTCAGATCCCAAGCCAACTGTACAGAAAAGACAAGACCATAGTAGTGCATTGGATGAAAAATTCAAAGGCTGTGGGCTCAGTTTCCACTTGTGTCCAGTTATTCATTCTGTTCCATACTTAACATCTCCTTAGCATGTATTATATGTATGCAATATGACATAATAAAATGAATATTTATTTGAAGAGCACTATTCTACTACATATCATTCTTTTGACTCCCATTTCTTGTCAGAACAATTCCGTTGTTTTTCCAAATCATTATCAATAAAAGTATTTTCAGATATGGAATGGTTCATTTTCCAAGCACAGCTGAATCTTGATAATCATGTTGAAAGGGGCCAAGACTACCTTAAATTTAACATCACATGCTTGATTACAGAGAAAGGGAGGCAATCAAAGTAAGAGAATCTTGCCATTATGAATAACTTCTATATTTCTACCTACAGTACTTATCACTATTAACTGATATAGTTCTTGGTTCATGTTCCTGAATTGAACCTGTTTGCTGGTTCTAATATTTCACAAATGTTTAATGATACAAAAATCACCTTGTCCTTAATCATTCATGAAGGTAAAATACACATCCCCCCAATGGCAATACAGCCCTTGAAGGGCCTTTGCCTACCAAGCGACCGCTGCTCAGCCCGAAGGCTTGCAGATTACAGGGTGTCGTGTGGTCAGCACGACGAAACCTCTCAGCCATATTCTTGGCTTTCTAGACTGAGGCCGCTATCTCACCATCAGATAGCTCCTGAATTCTAATCACGTAGGCTGAGTGGACCTCGAACCAGCCCTCACGTCCAGGTAAAAATCCCTGACCTGGCTGGGAATTGAACCCAGAGCCTCCAGGTAAGAGGCAAGCGTGCTACCCCTACACCATGGGGCCGGCTTAAAATATACATACTAGACAAAAAAATTATACCCCTGTATTACATGGTAACTATTTTATTGGCCTGCCTTTACAGCAGCAATTCATTGTGGAATGGTTTTGACAAGTCTATGGATGATATTCACATTGATTTGAAGCCATTCTCTGATCAGCTTGTCCCAAAAGCAATGAGATTTTTTTTTTTATTTTTTTTTTTTTACATGGCAACAATAGGACAGAAAAGGGCTAGGAGTGGGAAGGAAGTGGCCATGGCTTTAATTAAGGCACAGCCCCAGCATTTGCCTGGTGTGAAAATGGGAAACCACAGAAAACCATTTTCAGGGCTGCCGACAGTGGGGTTTGAACCCACTATCTCCCGAATACTGGATACTGGCTGCACTTAAGTGACTGCAGCTATCGAGCTTGGTCGTGAGATTTCTAGGAGGCCTGTTATTCTACTTGATCCATTGTTCGTAGGTTACGATTTTCATTTCCGTGCTGACGTATAACTAATATAATAGAGTTTGAGGGATGTTCCACCATTCAACACATTGTAAAATATATTAAATTTATTGGGCGGAGACCAGTTTCGACTCCCTTGGAGTCATCATCAGTTCTTGTTGAATATCAAGTCAAGGGGAATCTTATAACAATCATCATTAGGGTTGCGTACATTTTATTTTTTATTTTTTACTATGATGTCTTATGTCAACCAATCGAGTTGAGATCAAATGATCTGCTTCCAGCCCTATATAGTCCAATTCTTTTGGAGTTTAGAACATTGAAGTTTTGCTTTTAACACGCGTTAACATAAGTTTCTTCTGAGCTACTCTGCCTCAGATGTTCATGGCATGGAGTTCCCTATGTAATGTTTGTTCTGAAATTGGAACCTGTGATCCATCATTAACTACTCTGAGTAATTATCGCCTTGTTGCAAACTAGTTGGCGGATTCTTCGGGCGACAATCATTGGTGGTTCTTACCAGTGAGCACTTTTTTAGAACCATATTTGGTGTGCCATCTTGAAGTGGACTGAGTTTTCTCCTACTGCCTATCAACACATTTCAGTATGCTCTGTGAAACACAAGCAAATTCATCTATTTCTTGTATGCTATGCCCTTTTGAACGACCGAATGCAATTTCTTCTCTCTGTCAGTCTGTAACATCTCCTTTTTGATTCATCTTGCAAAAAAAAAAAGAAGTCAAGCAACATGACCGTCAGACATACTGCAGACCACATACCTCATGGTCTGCTCTCAGTTCGCTGGGAAGCAAGGCATAATAAATTCTAGCATTGAAAACAGAATCATTATTTTTAAGCTCTCCATGACGGGCCTAATTTTTTGTTTTTGACATTTGTGTGCACTTCAGATAACAGCATGGAGACGAGAGAATGTTCTATCTGTATGTTCCTTGCACATTCAAAATAATTCCTTCTTTGTCTTTTCCATACCTTTTGTGAGCTTTAGAGGAACTACACATTCTGTGCCTATCAGCGACTTCATTCATAAACTATTAACCACTCTTGAAAATTGACTGATTCCATTCCTACACAATACTGTACCTCATATATACTCATTTTTGCCTTTAAAACACTGTATAATATACCTAATAATAAAGTAAGGACTGATCCTTTGCCACAGGTTCAGTACAGTTGCTAATTCCCCTAAGCTAATTTTTTTTTTTTTTTTTTTTTTTTTTTTTCAGTTTTGAAATAGTTTCTCCTCCTCCTTTCCATTTCTTTCAACCTCCTTTTCAAAAATCATAAATCCTGTGTCAAGAGAAAGTTTATTCCTGACTTGGAATATGTGAAACAACAAGTGATAAGAGACTTGAATTTTGGAAACTCTAGTGTATTCTGTTTCCTATTTATTCATTACAATAAAAAATTATATCGTAATATTCCCTCTCCATTAGTCCACTTAAGGTAACATCAACATATTAAAACCCACTATTGTAGCCCTTAATTATTGAGGAAGGTACAATACCTATGATTTCACCAACAAAAAGAGAGGTGTCCTCTAGATCAAGAAAAATATACTAAGGCAACAACTCCCAGGAACAATTCCAACACTCAAAGTTATATTTATTCCTTGATGATAAACAATAACAGTGATCAATTTTAAAATCATTCACAACCCTACAACAGTGACTGGTGTGGTATGGCATCTATAGCTTGATATGAATTACTGAAATTTTGCCATTCCTTATCTTGTACTGTCCTGAAAATTTGGAATGTTTCCCCAGTATTGAAAACACACTCCCTCACAAGAAATTGGCATGCACTCACAAAAAGATTGGTTTCTTTGTCTTTGTAGTTTTTTCTGTGCTCTGCACCTCATTCCACCGCATAGAGTCAGTTGATTCTTCGTCCATCTGTTTGATCCTGGTATTGTACAATGAACAATATCAACACCAAGGTTAAGGACAATGACAAAAATGGGTAAAATAAAAAAGGAACTTAAAAGGGAAAATAAAAGTTCCAAATTAATATCAGTAACAATAGGGAATTGGGTTAAAATAAACTTGATAAAACTTATTCAACATTCCATAGTACCATATTAGAACTTACACAGATTTTTCAGGTTCGAGACTTCCTGACGAAAGGACACGTTCAAATAAAACTCGAGTGTTATTATCCTCTGAAATAAGAATAAAACAAAGACAAATTATTTCTCTTTCCATTTAAAGTATTTCACAATATTTAAAATAAATTTATGACACTAATACCATTACAAAAAATTTACTATTTAAATTTAAATTTACCACTAAATTATGAAAGGAGAGGCAATAGGCCTTGAAATGAGTAGGCAACTAGAGGGTACAGGAAATTATCATGAGCAGAACACTGAATTGACTGCTGTGAACAGACATGGAAGAAATCATAGTCCATGGCAATATAGAAATTCCACTGGTTAGGAAAATGCACAACAATACAAGAAAAATGCAAATTGGTCATCTTTATATTTAACAAGTATGGTCTACAAAAACTTCTGACTTGTTTTAGGAAAGCATACTGCTGTCCTTAATTTGAAACAAAATTATGATATAATTTACTTTCAAAGAATGAACCTTCATTACAGCTTTTCTATTTGCTTCCGATACCAAGTGTGATGATTATGTCGTGTGGCCTCCGGAGTGGCCTGGCGCAGGCTTTCTTGGTTGATGGTATGCAAGTTCATAGTTTCCTTTACTCTTACACATTAATTAGCTACCAATGTTCATAGAAACAAAGGGTGAATTTTTTTTTTAAATGCTATTTGTTCAGGGCGTCGACCCATGTGGATCTTTTGCCCCTACTGGGACCATATTGTATGAACCTGCATGTAATTGGAATGGTGGTAGTGTGGAATGTTGTGTGTGAGGAAAGGAAGATTAAGGATGTCACAAACACTCAGTCCCCAGGCCAGGGATATTAATCATTACAATTAAAAACCTCTGTCCTACCTGGGAATCGAACCCAGGGCCGTCGGGTGACAGGCAGACGTGTTGCCCCCTACACCATGGGACTGGACAAGCGTAAAGTTTACGATGGAACCAAAAATCTCTGAGTGAACAGAAGAAAACGTTAAAACACAGACTGTAATGAGAGATTGGAAAAGAGTAATAAAAGAAGGATGAAACGAAACTGTATAATTATGAGGATGATATCTATTGTCTTTAATAGTTATTCCTGAGAGTCTCGTAAGGTCTCAACTGCCATTAAATCTTCCACCTTGAGGAATTTCTTTACTAGTGGTTTAACATCCCATCAGTCCCACAGTCTAGGGGTAGCAAGCTAGCTTCTAACTGTGAGGCTCCAAGTTTGATTCCTGGCCAAATTAGGGATTTTTACCTAGAACTGAGGGCTGGTTCAAGTCCACTCAGCCTACACAAGAACAACAGTTGAGGTGCTATTTCTGTGAGATACTAGTCCTATTCTAGAAAACCAAGAACAACAACCAAGAGGATTTATTGTGCTGACCATGCATCACCTCAAAATCTGCAGGCCTTCAGGCAGGGCAGCAGTCAACAGGTATGTCAAGGGCTATCAGGGATGTAGTGCCATGGGGAATGGAGGCTGTGTTGGGTTTAACGTTGCACTAACACGTGGAAGCTTCTGGGCGGTGCAAGGATGGGAAAGACTAGGATTAGGAAGGTAGCAGCCATGGTCTTAATTAAAGTACAGCCCAAGAATTTGCCTGGGTTGGAAGTGGAAAACCACAGAAAACCATCTTCAGGGCTGTCGATGGTGGGATTTGAACCCACCACCTCCTACATGCAAACTCAAAGCTACACATTCTCAACTGCATAATCTACTCACTTGGTACCTTGAAAATACAGTATCATCCCTTTATTTTTATAATTCCTTTCTCTGCCCTATCTTCTCTAGTCAGCACCATTGTCTTCCTCTTTTCCGTGCTGATTTTCATTCCATGGTTTTCAATAATTTCACTCAACATGTCAAGTTGCCCTTGTACTTCCTCTCTGTTTGCTCCACACACCACAATACCATCTGCAAACAGCATTGCCTTCAGGTCCATATTTTCCTTTGTTTCTTTTCCAATTTCATCCAAAAACACTGTGAATAACAGTGGTGACAACACACTTCCTTATCTAGTCCAGTTTCATTCCAAAACCACTCTGCCCTCCCCCACATATCTGGACACTGCTGTAACAATGTTTGTAGATTGCTTGCACATATTCTATCATTTGTTTTCAAATTGTTTCTGTTGCATTACTTTCCATACATTTGCTCTGGACACGCTAACGTAGGCCTTTTCTAAACCAAGGAATGAATGTCATCACTATATCTTCTCCATATCCCCTATTTTTTTTCCATTATCTCCCTCACACTGGGCTCTAGTAATGATATTCCATTTCAAAAGCCATTCTGCTCTCCTTGTAATTGTCCTTCAATCTTTCCTCTCATTTTCTTTTCTAGTACCCTTTCAAATATGTTTGCTACCTGAGATACGAGTGTGATTCCTGGGAAGGCAAAATATCGTAAGCAACATTTTTTGTCAAAAATTGAGGTTACGATGTTTATACATCAATTGGACTCCACTGCACATGCTGGCCAAGTATCGTAACGCGTCAAATGAATCTCTAACAGATGGAATTACTGCTGCATACCGAGTGTAACAGCCTGCCTGAATACTGGTGGGAAGTAGCTGGGGAGTTAGATCTCTCTCTTCTTTAGCATGCCATTCCTCTGGTTCATAAACTTTCTGGTACTACTAGTACGTAACACACTGATTCATCATAGTATTCCAACGATTGGATCCCTACTTTGAGGCACTGACTGGAACGAGCAGTGTGCACATTTAATGGAATAACAGCAGAGGAATGTTCACGGCTGTCTGCACCCTGGTCATTCCAGCACTGACCCTTTGGACTGTTAGATTGGCACTGTAGTACTGTTCGTCAAAAGTAAGAAAATGTGCAGTTTTTCATTTGATTGAGCATTTATATGATAACATTGCTTTTAATCACTACATTCCTACTGACGTCATTATAATGACCTATGTTGACTTCAATTGGGAAAACCACAAAGACAGTCTTTCTGAGAATTCTGTAGCAAAGCACGGGTACATCAGCTAGTCAGTAATATACAGAGCGCCAGCTGTTACATCTTAAGCACCTGAGTTGGAATCTTGTAATTTCTGTACAGATTATCGTACGCAGTAAGTTTTAATTCTGGAGGGAACATGAGATGCGTCAGTTTCACTGTTTGTGACTTTTGTCGGTCATTGCTGTAGTACAGGTTTTATAACTGCCGCAAATCAAATCGGCACTTGAAACATAAGGCAAATCTGCTGGCGGACCTATCTCATGTTCATTCACAGCTAATACACTAGTGGAATGCAGAAGAGGGGCAGGAAGAGAACAGGAAGAGCTGCTTTTTGTGGCAGACTGGACTGAGCAGGTACGGTCAGTAAGTAAAAAAATCGGTTCATTGTCAGTACATATTCCTACCGTTCGTGACCGAAGTGAATTATGCCGCTGAAAATTCTGAAATGAAGTTTGCGACAACAAGAGGACAAATTTGATTGTTCAGTGTTCATATTTTTATGAATTAGGAAGCTGAGGGCAGAAATAATACTTTGCAAGTTGATTTACATCGCACCGACACAGATAGATCTTATGGCAATGATGGGACAGGAAAGGGCTAGGAATGGGAAGGAAGTGACCATGGCCTCAATTAGGGTACAGCCCCAGCATTTGCCTGGTGTGAAAATGGGAAAACACAGAAAACCATCTTCAGGGCTGCTGACAGTGGGGTTCGAACCCACTATCTCCCGAATACTGGATACTGGCCACACTTAAGCGACTGCAGCTATCGAGCTTGGTACAGAAATAATAAAAACATAAGAACAGTATAGAAGAGAGTTGTTGAAAATACAACAAAAAAATAGTAGATGCAACAAAAGTGTTGTAGAGGACGGTCAAGAGAATTTTAATTGAACAATTTGGCCATGCGGTTATAGTCACACAGCTGTGAGCTAGCATTCGGAAGGTAGTGGGTTTGAATACCACCGTCGGTAATCCTTAAGATAGTTTTCCGTGGTTTCCCATTTTCACATGCGGCAAATGCTGGGGATGTACCTTAATTAAGGCTACAGCTGCTACCTTCCCAATCCTAGCTCTTTCCCATCCTTTGGTTTCCAAAAACCTTCAATGTATTAGTGTGATGTTGAACAAGTAGCAAAAATAAAAATATATATATATTAGTAGAATAGAGACAACACGAGACTGAAGAATCTTCATTCGGTACACCACAAAAAACATGGAAAGAGAAAAAGCATGTAGCAGATTTTTAAGATTTCAATGCACAATCCATGAATTTTACATTCTTAAGAAAACAACTCCATCAATAGCTAAATTACGACCTGTGTCAGGAGAGAGGACTGGCTTCCAAGCAAGTAGTATCAGTTTGAGAAGTACTGTAAAAGAGTTAGGCTTCAACTGGAAGAAGATTAGAAATAATAGAAGGGTTTTAATCGAGGTCACCTATATAGCGAGAGAGCTACACCACACCTCTGGAGGCCACACACCATGACATGACAGTAGTTATCTCGTGAATAAATTTGTGAGTGAGTTGCTGCAGACACTGAGTGTACTTCTGATGACTGATGGATGATATCCAACAAGGAGATTAGCAGGTGATACAAGACGAGTATCTAAACATTACTTACGACTCCAAACACAGTGATCTATTACCACAAACAGACGATGAGGAGTGATTAAAATGTTCCTTTCTAAATATTATACTGTAATCAGTGTAATTTCCACTTTCATTCTCTTATTGTAGTGTAGTAAGCCAATTTTTCCTTTGTTTTTACCTACATTTCTTAATACCATCATTTAAGAAAATCTCTTATATTTCTCATGCCATATAGTCCTCCAAACTAATCCCTCCAAAATATCATAAGCGCTACAAAAGCTATCGTAAAATGACTACTTTGTTAAACAATTCACTCCACAACAACTGGCAAACAATCGTAAGCGACATTCCTAACTTTAAAATACGTTCCTTTTCACTACGACTGAATAAATACATAACCTAATATATGACAATAAAGTGAAAAGTAATTTCTGGAGTAGAATTCAAACAGAAACTGCCTGAACACTAAGTATTCAACTCACTAATTGTTTTTATTATCTCCTGTAAAATTCATACTTTGTTGCTTACGATACTTTGCCTTTGCAGGGATGATATCTTCCTGTCACCCTTCTTAAAAATAAGTATTATTACTCCTTTCCTCCAGTCATTTGGTATTGATTTTTCTTTCCAAATACATCTAAATAGCCTATTCAGCCACTGCAGACCAATGAGTCCTGTTGCTTTTATCATTTGCACACACAGTTCATCCAATTCTGCTGCTTTTCCCACTTTCATTTGTTTGAAAGCAGTTTCCACCTCTATCACTCCTTCTCACATTAAGGAGTTCATCAAAGTAGGGATGAATCGCAAACGGAATTGCGAAGAGTCAAGACTGCCGTCTCTAGAACCGACACTCTCGACTCCAGTGTCTATTCCGTTGATGCACTAACGCCATCTATCAACAGTTTCTTGAATTGCTTGGATTTTTAATTCCAAGTCCCTCTCCTGAGAATCCCCTGATAACTTGAGGTAATGATAAATGTAAGAACAAGGAGAAACAAACATTAAATATTGCAGGTTATAAATCTCATTCCATATTGACAGTTGTCACTTTACAAATAAAAGTATTTCCATCTAACAGATGAGTTGATTTGTATTGATAAGGATGATTTTATAAATACTTTTATTTGTAAAGTAACATTAAATATAGTTTCCAATTAACATTGTTAATAATAATAATAATAATAATAATAATAATAATAATAATAATAATAATAATAATAATCTGACAGTATACTTTTAAATAATTGCCTATACGAATTTCAATGATATAAAACAAAAAAATCGGCAAATGCATAACGTAAGATTTTACAATAAATATTTAACCAATTATTGTGCCTCATAATAGCAGGCCCCACAGTCTAGTGAAAGTGTGTCTGCATGATTCCAGCTAGATCAAAAATGTTCAGCTGGATCCGAGGGCTGCTTCGAGGTCCACTCAGCCTGTACGGTTATCTGATTATAATTGAGGAGATAACCGACAGTGAGGTTGCGGCTCCAGTCTAGAAAGCCAAGAATAATGGCTGACAGGATTTATCGAGCTGACCAAGAGCCATGTCGAAGTGTGTAGGCCTTCGAGCTGAGCAGTGGTCCCTTGGTAGGCCAAGGCCCATCAGGGCTGTCATGCCAAGGTTTTTTTTTTTTTTTTTGGGGTGTAATAATAATGATAACAATAGTAATATATTCTGGCTGAATGTTTGCCAACCTGAAATTGAACTACATAAAATAAATGACTGGTAAATGCATTCAGTATAATAATATGGCACATTTTGACCAATTATTGTTAATAATAACATCATATTCTGACAGAATACTCTTAAACAATCGCCAACATTTATTTTCACAAGATAAAATGAAAAACCGGTGAGTGTATAAAGAATCTATATACTTAAAACACTAGGCTGATTTTTGTTATCGCGAGTTTGAGAGAATGGCTGAACCCATTGACATCGTAAAGCATTCTGACGAAAGCCCTTGGTCTGTAGATTAGCAGAGTGTCTTTAAAAGCATAAACATTTCTTGCCATATATTTTTAAATTGTTAAAGAAAAATGTAGTATTTTGATTGGCCAAAGTGCTCGCCAG
Organism: Anabrus simplex; assembly: GCF_040414725.1. Lineage (NCBI taxonomy): Eukaryota > Metazoa > Arthropoda > Insecta > Orthoptera > Tettigoniidae > Anabrus > Anabrus simplex. The sequence continues at coordinate 353,686,762 of NC_090265.1, forward strand.
TACTTCAAGGCCACCTGCTGGTCCAATGCCAGGCATGTTTGTGACAGGAATTCTAAAGGGCGCACATGCATGATATGACGTTTCCTCGCTGTATGTAGTCTACAAAACTGAGCGGTCAGCTATAGACCCGTGGTTTGTCAAGAGTATTTCATTGATGGTTATGAATTTCATGTTTTTGGTCCGTATTGAACTGAGAATAATATATAAGTAATAATAATAACAATGTAAACGTTTCCACCTTTTCAATACTACAATATATTCACAAAATTACAAATTACACGGTACTAGTTTCGACCCATCTAGGGGTCATCATCAGCCGTATTGGAGCAAAGATCATTTGTGACTACACAAACATTCATCATCATCATCATCATCATCATTTTGCAGCTCCAGTTTCCCTGGTGTGGTGTTCAAACGCTGACCATTTCTTTCTGTCAGAGTAGAGTTTCTGTTCCTCTACCTCTTCCCATTTCACATTTTGGAATTCCTACTGGTCTCTTCCCCGTCACTTCTTTGTTACAAACATTGTCCACTTAATTTACTGTCATGGAAACCAGAAGGATTGTATGTATACTAGGTGATGAAAATTTCATATTTAGATCGGTTTCATTTTGTTTATATCAAAATAAAAAACATTATCATGAGCTGCATTTGTACATTGTTGCAAAAATTGTTGCTGACTGGGATAATAAGTATTCTATTATTGGCTATCAGTCTTATCCCCTTCCCTTCAAAAAACGACATCATGGTTATGAAAGTCTCAGGACTCTGGATTATCAGCATCATCATTATTATTATTATTATTATTATTATTATTATTATTATTATTATTATTATATACACAGGGAGCCCCCATAGCTCAGGAGGCAGTGTGCCGGCCTCTCGCTGCTGGATTCTGTGGTTCAAATCCCCGTCACTCCATGTGAGATTTGTGCTGGACAAAGCAGAGGTGGGACAGGTTTTTCTCCGGGTACTCTGGTTTTCCCTGTCATATTTCATTCCAGCAACATTCTCCAATATCATTTCATTTCATCTGTCATTCAGTAATCCTTGCCCCAGAAGACTGCGACAGGCTTCGGCAACCAGCACAATTCCTGTCCTCGCCACTAGATGGGAGACTTCATTCATTCCATTCCTGACCCAGTCAAATGACTGGAAACAAGCTGTGGATTTTCATTTTCATTATATACACACAACTCATCACACTACTATCACAGAAGCATGCAAAAGTGAACACATCCCTCCATATGAGTTTAGAAAAAAATGTCAAAATATTCTAGTAATAATATGTTAGTAATAATTATTATCCATATATATTTAAAAAATTACTAAAAACAGCTTTGTCCTGTCTGTCCACCCATTATACTGGATTGGAATTTCCCGCTGGTGAATTGGCAGGCATTGATAGGACTCTAATTTCAGTCAACTTTGAGTAATCCTAAAATTAAATCATTAAATGACCATTCCAATCATTGCTGGTGAAGGATTTCCTTTGCTCACAATACATTCTGTACTTTGCTGGTTTCATAGAGTTAAGGAGTAACATCTTTACATAAACATATCAGCGAAGCTAAACAATTAAAAATCACGGAGACTATAGACAAACCTGCAATTTCAACCAAACTTGGTACACATATGACTTACTATTAGAAGAAAAAAAAAAAAAAAAAAAACTGTGGAGGTAAGACCCCCCCCCCCCCCAGCACCCCTAGGGTTGAGGGTTGGGAAGGAGTGACATGTAAAAATCGCTGAAAAATATTAGAGTCGGATCCATACTTTTCAGGATTGCTGAGATGAATTGTGACACTCTGAATGTTGTTTACCGAGCTCGATAGCTGCAGTCGCTTAAAATGCGGCCAGTATCCAGTATTCGGGAGATAGTAGGTTCGAACCCCACTGTCGGCAGCCCTGAAAATGGTTTTCCGTGGTTTTCCATTTTCACACCAGGCAAATGTTGGGGCTGTACCTTAATTAAGGCCATGGCCGCTTCCTTCCCACTCCTAGCCCTTTCCTGTCCCATCGTCGCCATAAGACCTATCTGTGTCGGTGCGACGTAAAGCAACTAGCAAAAAAAAAAAATTAATAATAATAATAATGTTGTTTAAGTCCAATTTCAGCATCCATTGGCATGAGAGTCAGAAGGTTGAAAAAGAAAATGTCCAAAATGTTCGAGATCAGTGTTGAATCCACAGTTCTCGGGTTTGCTAGGTTAATTGCGGACAGTTTGAATTGTGAGAACTATGGATAAATACATGCAATTATCACGTATTTTTATTAATTGTTTAAAAGGACCAGCTACTTCCCAGACAGTATGGTCTTCAACAAGGACAAACTTCCGTGCAAAACAAAATACCTAATCTAAAACTTTTAATTAAACACACAATAACTCTAAAACAACAAAATAGTTCATAAAATGTCAATCAATGTCACAATAAGGAAATCTACAAAAATTCCGTTGACACAAAATTAACAGGTACGGTAATATAAATCCTATTGAAGAAATTACTTGGGCAGTGCATGGAGCAATTTCATATCAAGACACATTATTTCACTTATTCATAATGAGCAGCATGGTTCCTCTAGTATTATTACAAATTTTACCAGTATTATTATAATAATCATTATAACATATTCAGCATATTCTGATAGAATACTCAATAACTGCCAATTTGGACTTAAATTACATATTTATGACAAACATAAAGCCAGTTCAATGAAAAATCTCTCCAGATGATATCACCACTCACAGTGAAAATATAAAAGTAATATACAATCTGCACTCATGACCCCACCAGAATGTGGAACAAGTGGTGGAAGAAGAATACGAATAAGAAGATGAGGCTGGTATCGTTCATAGCCTGGATGTGCCTTACCATCCCACGTGGAACATGTGTGAATGATAATTTAGGCATCATAGGTTTCGTTAAGGCTTCATTCACTGTGTTTATTTTAATGGTTTTATCCAGGTTAGAATTTTGTTTATTTTTCTTGGCTTTACCCATGTTAAATTTGTTTTCATCTTTCATGGTTTTAGTCATATAAAATTGATGATTTACCATCAATATCTGTTTACCATTTTCCTGACCTAGAGAAATAAAGACATGAAATTTAATGCCCGTGGTCTATTATGCCAATACTTTCTACCTTTACTCGTATTTAAACTATACCATAGCGCTTGTCTTCGTTAACGGCACTTCATTCTACAACACTCTTAAAATCCTACTGGGAAAATGAGTATAAACATGTTATAGTATTATTAATGTTATCTTTCCGTGTTCCGTCATGCGTGCAGCCCCGCAATGAGTGTCAGGTTAGCTTGGAGTCACAATGCTTCATGCAAACCGACCCCATCTTTTCCTTATCTCCTCTGGTTATGTTATTATCTCACCTTTTTACCTTTCACCTGCTTTGTATGGGCTCTTTTTTTCTCTTCCTTTTTGTTTTTTTGTTTTACAATTTGCTTTATGTCGCACTGACAGAGATAAGTCTTATGACAATGATGGGATAAGAAAGGCCTAGAATTGGGAAGGAAGCAGCCATGGTCTTAATTATGGTACAGCCCCAGCATTTGCCTGGTGTGAAAATGGGAAATCACGGAAAACCATCTTCAAGGCTGCCGACAATGGGGTTCGAACCCACTATCTTCCAGATGCAAGCCCACAGTTTCACAACCCTAACCTTTTTGCAAGTCCATATAGCATCCCTTTATTGCTATATATAATACATATATCCTCTTCCAACTTTTGTGTAAATCCTTCCCAGCTTTTCTTCTTTTACTTACTACTTTCTTGCATCTTTTCCATTTTCTGATACTTTTTTCTACTTTCTTCTGTTTTATCCCTATTCCATACTTGTCATGATTTCTTACATATCACTGCATTCCTTACCCTCTCATTCCAACATGGGATCTCTTTATCTTTCACTCTTTCAACAATTCTGCCACAAGCACTTTCTGCACAACTTACAAATGCCTTCTTGAGCATGTCCCATTCCACATTGACACCCTCCACCTCAGTTCTGGGTATGTGTTATTTCAATTTATATTGGAATTTTTCTCTTACTTCCATCTCTCTTAATTTCCATACTTTTATTTTCTTTTCTCTTATGGTTTCCATCTAAGGCTACCTCAAGCAAGGCTGCTACATCTAACAACTGTCTACAACTTGCCCTTTTGACCAAGAAGTGATCAATTACTGTTTCCCATCCATATACTGTAATTTTTCTGCTACTCTTCATCCTGACCTACGTATTCCCCACATTTACCCATTTCTCACACAAAAATCCACCAACTTCTCTCTCTCTTCATTTCTCTTTTCATAACAAAAAGTCCAATTACTTCTTCCATTCCTTTTCTGTCACATCTCACTATTGCGTTAAAGTCTCCCATGACAGTCACCTCTACATTTATTTCTCTCTCTCCAGTGTCTCCAGGAATTTGTCCATATCTTCTACGTAGCATCCAATCTGGGGTGCATACACCTGAATGAAATTATTTACTCCATTCTTTGACCTTAATTGTATCTTTATTATTCTATCGCTTATGTAGTCCACTTTATTTACATATTCATCCCAGGTCTTGTTGGTTATTATCCCGACTCCGTTCTTTGCCTTATGTCCTGCACTCCAGTAGAGAGTGTATCCCTTACTTAACTGCTTCTTTCTTTTTCCTCACTCGGTCCCATCATAGCTATATTCTCCTCCATGAAATCAATCACCTCTTCTGACTTCCCAGTCAGTGACATGAAGTTGATTATTGCCACCTTCATAATGTTCTCTAATGGTCGCCCACTTACAACAGTTTCCCCTACATAAGAACTGCACATTGCTTCCGGGGAATACCATAGCCCTTTCTGAAGCTGATTTAAAAGTGCCATTTTCATTTTATGGTTTTATTACAGTGTGATTGCAATTCCCATAGGCATTTTTGAGCTACTGCCAGCAGGTGATCAGGCTGTTCCTAACATGGAGTATAAACACACCCCTAACCTGAGATCAGATGCTACTCGATGGGTTGCAGTGACATTTCCTATACTAAGGGGACCATCACCTTGCCTAAGGAAATTCATTCCCCCAAAGCTGTTGGTCACCTTAGCGGAACAGGTTATTTACCGCCACCTGACACTCAGTACTGAGACGCTGGCTGTACAATCTACTCATTACCATAACGGGGTAACAGCCAGAGAGTACTGTTCCAAAAACTAGCGAAGTTAGTGAGAAATGACAGGATAAAGGAAGAAGTTGGACAAGACCAAACCTTAATGGAAATTGTTACTATAGAACATTTATGATAGTTTTGGGCATGTAATAAGAGCATTGAAAAGAGCTGCAGAACAACGGCTGCACAATCAGGTTGCTGTTAAAAGATCTGTTGGAAGACCTTGGGAGAGATAGCTAGACCAAGTAAAAAATGATGTAAAATTTACACAGGGCAGTCCTAAGACAAGAGTAGTACACAGAAAATCATCACTATTTTCCCTTAGTTTCCTAGATGTGATTTAAGAGCACTCTTGATAAAGATGATCATAGTACAATACCTACGGACAACACACCAAGACTTCAGAAACCTTATGATAGAAATAAAGAAAGTTTAAAGAGGAAAGACAGAAAAAAAAGAATCAGGAACATGTAATCCATAATCATGCCAAACTGAGATTTGAACCTTGAGGTGGCAAACATGCTGCATTGATAAAGGGTTAAAGAGTTGTGTAAGGGAATTAATCCTGAATCGGGACATACATACATACATACATACATACATACATACATACATACATTACATTACATTACATACATACATACATACATACGTACGTACGTACATACACACACACATATATTAGCTGCAGTGGCAGGTGCAACTCATATCTGAGTAAACATATTCTTCAGCAGTTTACATTTTCACACTCACAATTCTTTGTGAATATGTTTCATATGACTTAGTAGCCCAATCTTGGCATGAAACATACGTCCATACAAATCACATGGAATGGCTGAGGGAGGTCGGGGCTGAGCTTGATGGAGATTCCGTGCTTGTCATTTAGCCTCTTCATGTCTACGTCCTTCTTCTTCAAACACAGTAACTGATGTAGAAACAGTGTGGTGCAAAAGTGTACGATTCTCAGCAAGTATATCCCAGGATTGAGTGTTAATTCCAGCTCATTTCATAGTGTGCTTTAGCTGATCCTTGAAATGCCTCAAAGGGGCTCCGTGAAGACTTGTGCAAGAGCACAGGTCACCATACAAGAGTTGATGAGAAAGCCTGGTATTACTCATGCAACCGAAGTGTCCTATCCATCTGAGATGATGGCCAATGATGGTTCAAGAACTGCAAGGTTGGTGACATGGTCCACTCATTTGATGTTCAAGATCGATCTAAGTTTTTGCAGACGGAAGTGCTCTAGCTTTTTGATATCCTGATGGAACAGGGTCTACGTTTCACAACCATTAAGCAATGTTGATATGACAATAGCACGGTAAACCATGATCTTGATACGCACTGTAAGGTCCTTATTCATGAAGACATGATGGAATAAACATACAAAAGTTGAGTTGACAGCACCAATTCTCCTATCCACATCTTATGAGCTGTTAGTGTTTTTGAGAGGTTACCGGTACTTCTTAGATATAAGAAGTGGCCAACCTACTCCAGTAGAGACCAAAACGATCGCAAGCACTCTTGAAAGAACTGACAAACTATTGCAGCTCCTCAGGTACGAGAGGAGTTGCAGTAGCAGCATCATCTGCATGTTGCTATTCCGTAAAAGAGGTAATCTTAGTGAACTTTTGGGAGCAAAGTCTAGCCAGACTGAACAGTCCCCCAACACAGCGATATGTGACCTTTACAACTTGGTTGTCTGCAGATGTCCCATATAGCATGGCAGCTTGGTAAACAGTGAAGAATGTTGGAGCATGCGCCCGTCCGTCCATCCCTCTCCGTCCACCCATCTGTCCATCCATATGTACACATAAAACCAAACCCCATGGTGCAACAGCCATGAAGGGCCATGGCTTATCAAGCCATCGAGGTATTTTGCACATTGTAAAGCTGTTCAAAGTATTTTCCCTACCTCTGCAATATATCTTGCTTCTGTGTCATCACTTCCTCCTGTTCATTTTTAATGAAGTTAGCACCTTCACCTGGGTTTTTCTTCTTTTTAATCCACTGGAATAAGATGTTTTTGTTTCCAGTTGTATCTTCTTGCAGAGATTCAGTGAAATTTTGCCAGCATTTCTTTTTTCACTTCTTGAAGCACCTTGGAGCACTCCTTCTTGCAGTGCCTGTATTCTGTTTTGCATTCTGTTATTCTGTTTCTCAGCCATCTTTTCCAAGCTTGTTTCTTCCTTTTAACTATATCTTTTAGCCTGTCATTGCACCAGGGCGTATCTTGATCTTTCTTCCTTCCTGATACTCTTCCACAGGTCTTTTCTGCAGACTCGACCATGACTGTTTTAAAGTATGCCCATTCTTCTTCGACCCTTCTGATGTCTTCCTTAGGTATACTTGTTTTAATGTGTGTCTGGAACTCTTCATTTATTTCCTTCTCCTGCAATTTTCACACCCTTAGCTTTCTCTGCCTAATCTTTTGTATCTTTCCCATCTTTAACTTACCTATCACAACTCCGTGATCTCCTTTGAAAGATTCACTTGGGAGGGCTGTTGCTTCTGCCAACATTTTCCTGTTACCTTTCTCGACCAAAATGTAATCTATCAGAGTTTTGATTTTGTTATCCCAACTATATCTTGTTATCTTCTGACTGTTTTTCTTTCAAAACCATGTGCTACCAATGATCAACTCATTTCTTCTACAAAAGTCTACCAAAATATCTCCAGCCTTGTTTCTCTTCCCATATGCAAATGGACCTATAATCTCTTCATCTCCTTTTCTTTCCTGATCTATTTGGACATTCATGTCTCCTATGATCACAACCTGTTTGTCCTGTATATGGTCTTCCAGATATTCAAGGTGTTCCTCTAGATCAGTATCTGTATTTCCTGTTTGTGGAGCATACCCCCCTTGAATTATATCTGTAACACCAGTTTCAAGTCTCAATCTGACCTTAATTAACCTGTCATTTATGTTTTCCACCAATTGTAGGTATTCCTTTTGGTCTTTTCTAATTATCAGACCTACACCATTTCTGGCTTCTCTTCCTCCACTATAGTATAAGGTGTGTCCTTTCTTTAGTTTCCTCTCACCTTTCCCTTTCCATTTGGTCTCACTGATTCCCAACAATGCTATATCTTTGTCAACCATAAACACTACCATTTCTTCCACTTTCCCTGTTAGTGTCGCTACATTGATGGTCACTATCTTGATGTATTTGGTTTCTGGTCACCCATTTCTCACATTTCTCCCAGCATCACAAGAATTGCACGTCACTTGTGGGGAATGCCCTAGCATTTTGCACGTCGCTTGTGGGGAACGCCCGAGCATTTTCCAAGGCTTCAGTACACTTGTCATCATATAGGCTTTTATTACGAAGGATTTGCCACTCCCAAAGGCATTTTAGAGCTACTGCCAGCCGAAACTTGTAGGCCGCTCCTAACAAGGAGAACAAACGCCTTTTGTAGCCACTCCTCTGGAGTACAAATGCTACAGCTGATATGGGGTTTCAGTGGCATTCCTCCACTGAGGGCCCATTTCCCTTCTATAAGGACTCCTCCGCCCTTAGCCGTTGGTCCTTATAGTGGGTCAGGCTATTTACCGCCACCCAACACTCGGCGTGGAGACACTGGCTGTATGGTTTACTCCATTATCATAGCAGATTAATTGGCCAGACATATGTACAGTACATAAATATATAATAGAAAACTCCAAAATATGTAACTTACTACATATGTAATATCAAAATTATACACAAGTCTAAAATTATTGCTATTCAAAAATAGTTTATGAAGATTACTTTCATACCAAACTACACATTCAGTGAGTCAAAATAATTACTGATGCAATTCTCAAGTTAATCAAGGCATGAGATACTACAAGATATCTTTTCATGTTTCCTGGAGATAAGTTTTGTCAGCAACTGGAATTTCTTATACACCAGAAATTCTCACTTGACATCACTGAGGATTTGGCTAACAGTAGATAAACTGGCATAACTGGATTACTTGAAAGATTGCTTTGAATTTTTTCATGACTTGTTCACCATTAGTTTCATTGACAGCACTTGGTTTACTTTTTGCATCACAGATATCAACTGATTCCAGGAGTGAAAGTCCAGTAGTTGTTTATGCTTTCTGGAAACCAGTCGAAGTTGCAGTCTTAGAATATTCTGTAAGAATACTGCACATTCCTCACTGATGTTTTTATAGTTCTCTCTGCAATGTGTTTAATTAAACATTTGGTGTGGATGTAAATTTTATGTACTTATTTTTAATATGTAGAAATTTTGAAATACAGTATTTAAAAAAATGTAGTGTTAAAAATGAACACAATAAAACCTGTCTTAAACAGAATTGCAAGGGACTGGGACATTTTTTGTTACAGCCAGGTTTCTGTTTAATGAAAGTGTACTAGAAAATAGTGTAAATTCTCCATTTATTTACAACAGACACTTGAATACACATCAAACATTATCAGAACACAAAACATAGATACTTTTTCTTAGCGGTACAGTACTATACATTATCCAGTAGTCAAATAGAATTTTCTCAATTCAGTGAATTGATTGTCTGACTTTACACTAAAACTTTAGCCTCAGAAATTACAACAAACATACCTGCATAATTCCACCACAGGGTGAATTCCTGTAGCTCCTTTAATCTTCTGATGACATCTTGATAAGTCTTCAATCTACAATCAATCATTTCTCCTTTCTTGTTTTTCTTGTAGAGAGAACTACTGTACCACAGATGGTGAATACCAGGGATCTCCGAAACAAAGACAATGGGAAAGAAAGAATGTACTATGCTACACGCAGTACCTGTTCTTGCATCACAGACCATCCAGAATGTATAGGATGGTTAAAATATTGCTAAAGATCTGCTAGGAGGACTGGAAATTTTCCACTCAAGGGCATATTTTGGCTTCCTTTTCCATGTTAGACAATTTCCACCTAATCCAGAGTGATTTGGATTAGAGTTTATGTCCAAATCAAGAGACTGATGTAACTTCCCATTAAAGGCAAGTTTCTGCTTAATAGAGTATCTGTGTAAGACAGGTTTTACTGTACAATGACCTTAGCAGCCTAATTTGCCTACATTTTGAATTTTCAGACAGACACATGCAACGAAAAAAAAAAAAAAAAAAAAAAAAAAAAAGTAATTAGGGTACATAAAAATCAGCACCCTAATGATGAGAGTACAGCCATTTGATTTTGAAAAGTTTTAAATATAATAAATATGTATTATTCAATAGAAATAAAAGAAGGCATTTTTCTGTCAACCCTGTAAAGTAATAGGCATTTAATAATTTTATGTCTAGATTCTAACTTACCATTGAGATGAGAGAGATAGTCAATATAACATAAAATATATTCTGGATTATCCGAGAACTTCTTGAGACCCAATTCGAAGATCCTAAAGGCAATGTTCTTATCTTTACTGCAGTAGTATTCCATAAGTGCAGCAGCTACGAATACATGGAATCTTGAGCGTGAGTCCTCTCGAGCACGCTTGAAAACGGTGCGGGCAGACTTAATGCCTTCTGCACGCCGAGCAAACTTCATATATTGTACATATGCCTGTGGACAGAACAGAATTTTAAGCATTAACAACCCCCTTAGTGCAAAGGAATCTTAACTGCAGAGACAATACAAATATTGTGAAGCTATTGAATGCATGATAAAGGGGGGTGAGGTATTTTGCTATCTGATTTATGTGAGCAGCAAATGAAACCAATAGGCATTCTTCAATGAACTGTGTCACTAGTGTTATGTTGTGAATTGTGATACCCCATGGCAGTCCTGATGCGGATAGCCTCACTGCATGTTTTCATAATAATTCAACCACCTGCAAATACACAGCACAGCACAGCACAGCATTGCTCCAAGTAGGTTCCCCCCCCACACACACATGAATTGAATGATTATGCATATTCTTCCTTTGAACATCTATTTAGAATTTTAACTATTTTTATACTGTCCCTGTGACTAGTCAGTGCAGTGAGTCTACATGCAAGACAGTAGGCCTATGTAAGTTGCAAATGCTGAATGTGTTTTAGGAGTAATAAAAGAAGGAAACTTATTTTCTGACCTGTTAACAATCCCTCCAGAATTAAAGTGAATTTGACTGCTGAAAGTGACAACATAATACTGGTTTCACTCAGAGAAGAGTTTAAATGCCAAATATAACATATAATTATTTATTATTATTATTATTATTAATATTATTATCATCATTGTTGTTGTTGATTTTATTCTGGGATGGGCATGAATGGTGAACATGGTAACATAGTAAGTTAGAAGATAGATGAATTTTTTGCTTTTTACTCTTTCAATGTTTTCTTGTTTATTGTGTACCAGTTTATAATATGCATATAAAATTATCTTTGGGGTTGGATGTGTAAAGGAGGGGGAGGAATCTTTGTTCTGCAGATAATTATTATAAAGAAACCTGAGTCTGAGTACTACACAGCAAGATGTAGAGAGGGACTGTTTGGGCACCCTATGGAAGGACTGGCTCTGCAGTTCTCATGTCTTGCTGGTGCCAGAAACAAGTCTTGTCTCTGGTGTTCTGGAGAACATCAGAGAGTGTGGGAATGATGCCAGAATGCTTGGTTCTGGTAAGTTTCAAAGTGTTCTGGCAACAGTCAGGGGGTGCGAGAACATTCTAGCCTTGTGTTAAATATATGCGTAGTCTGCTCCGGTCAAATTCTGCACGTGATTGGCTGGCTGCTTCCCTTGTTTTGGATGGGTACTGCGTGCAAACTGGGGATGGGTTTATATCCTAAGACGCGATGTTAGTGCTTCAATTTGGATCTTGGTTAACAGTCAGAGCGTGCGCTATTCATGCGAGCTCTCGCTCCAAAGGGGAGTCTGGCCTGATGGGGATAAGGTCAATTTTATTTTCATTATTATTTCTTAAATTAGCTTGTTTCTCTTGCAGGAATTGTCAGGGCCAGTCTCGCATCTTCGATGATTTAACTTGGTTGAAATAGCGCTTTCAGCGCTGTGACGCATTTTTATTTGGAAGCAGGCACTTTTGCCATGTAAATCGTAATATAAAAGTAATGTCATACTTTTTTTTGTTTGCCTGTTTCCAGTAGAATGGGGCAAGCCCATTGAATTACGGGGATCTTCAATTCCGAAATAGGTTTTTTATTTACAGGGCCATGTCTTTAGAATCCCCTTGATGTCCATTAGCTTACTTGTTTTCTAATTTGTTACTGTTTGACCGTTGTTTCTAAAATTTTAAATTCCTTTGATATTACTTTTAAACCCAATGGCATTTATTTGGTTCACAGAACATCACCCGGATTCTGAACATAGGACCACCAACCCAAGTGCCTGTGCATAATTCCACAGTGAAATAGTTCAATTAAGAATTTTGTGTGTCAAGAATTTGGGTATTTTAACAATAGATCTAATTTCCAGCATCAGCTATGCCTGTTAATGTCCTTGGGCAATCTCCCTTTTAATCTGTTTCAGAAGTTAAGTTGATTATTTTTAATACACACTATTTTAAGGAACTTGATTGCCTGAGTTCCAAGAATTTAAGCGTCACCAGGTTACGTTCCCGGGTAGGGTTGTCCAGCATCTTTCACACCCTGTTCTCCATCTGTTCATATTACCTTGAGTTGTCCTTGTTAAGTATAGCTTGTTTCTTTTGCTTATTATTTTTAATATATTTTTAATGTGTAAAATATTACCATGTGGACTTTCAACAAGGAACAGTGGACCTATACATCTGACCAATATGCACTTTGTTATGAATGTAGAATGTACTAAATACCAGAATATCCTAGTTGAGCTTTTGTCTTCAGTGCGTATGCATTTTCTTCTTGACTACAGAAGCCTATATGTATAAATCTATCCTCATACCCTTTTGTGCTAAGTCATTCACAAGAAGACACTTTCATACCAAAGTGTACAGTTTCAATCCCATGCCAGAGTGAATTTCAGTGGCTAACCTGAATGTTTTCTGCCAAGGTTTTATCACACAAGTAAAAGATAAATGCTAGAACAGTGTATTCAAAGATTTAAGACATCTTTTCTAGTTCCAGTTAATTACAAATGTATATTTTTCAGCAACACCTAGACTACCTATGACAACTGATGGCAGATCTATGGAGGATCCAACCAGCCTTTGAGCTGACAACTCAAAATTACATACATACCGTACGTACATACATACATATTGAAACCTTTAAGGTCCTTCGCAGGATACTTACCTTCCTTACCTATTAGCAAATTGGCATGAGATCTTTCTCTTGGGTTGTTTACGGGTTCTTCATCACTTGCTTAGGTAAGAGGTGGGTTTCAGTAATTTAAACTATATACTAAATGAGAAGAATCGAGTCAAAGAAATGGTTGTTTATTGACCCTTGACGATGAAGTCGAAGAAACACATGACATTTTAACTGCACTATCAACGAACTCAGTCTTGTCCGTAAAAAAGTTAATAACAAACGTAACGCTGATGAGAGATACTGTCTTTGGAGACCTTAATTCAACTGCCAGAGGGGGCATCCTTACTAGAAACCAATGTCTTAAGTTAAGAGTGAAATAAAGAAAGTCTGGAGATCCCTAAGATCAGCTGCCATGTAAGACTGCATGTACCTTCATAATGAATCATGATGATCCAGTCCCCGTAGCACAAGCTCTGGACTCTTGGTATAATTAAGGCAGTCAAACTGGTATGTGCCACATAGTGGTTGTACGGCATGGACCCTTAATTGAATCGATGTGACCTGCGACTATGTCATGGACTGACATCTAACTTGGTGATTTACGTTAAAGTCATTGTGGATGATGACCACAAGGAAAATGATGCTGTAATGGCAGATGGCCCTAACTAAGTCACTGAGGTTGATGACCCCATGACCATCCAAATTTCTAAGCTGAAGGCTGAACACAATTAAGTTACAGTAGTTGACGACCAAAGTTTCCACATTAATAAATCCCCAGCACATCTGATGCTCAACAAATCAAAATAAAAAATGATAACAACAACAACAAATGCTCACAACACTTGTGTCAGTAAAGTCTTTTGCCATCAAATATGTCCCCTTAATCGTTACGTTAATAAGTTGAGACTTCCCAGCACATAAAACTACAATTTCCAGAATACATTTTCAAGTTAGTCAGTTGGTTTTAAGCTCATTCTCAAAATATGGTTTCACTGAATTTAATAATTTAATAAATTGAAGTAATCTCATAATCCTAATTAGCAACAAATTTTATCTGCCTGGACAAATGGTTTCTTTAAAATCCCTAATTATTTAATTACATAATTGTCCTATTGCTCATACTTTCTTCATTGCTGCTGAAAATCAAATACATTTTTTAATCACCAGTACTATTTATTTATTTCATGATGTCACTCAGCAAGCTAACGTTATAACACTAACAATTATTAAGAAACCAGCTTGGATAATCCTAAGAAAATACTACATTCTGCACAAATTAACACACAACGCAAAATAACCATCCATCTCACAATGCTTTGTGACATTCAAAATAAGACTTTGTACAACCCTTGAATAATGTCAGACAACATCATTTTGACCGATTCTCAAATTTTGACATCCCTGAAAATGGTTATCTCCAACCATTACGTTGCTAAAAAAAAAAAAAAAAAAAAAAAAATTCAAATCTCTATTAAAATGAGTCTCTTCTAAAGAATAAAATCTAATTCCAAATATTTTACTGCAAACAACAAATCTCAGATACAGTTAGTTTCTTTCTAGTAGTGAGCTAAATCGACTACCTAACAACTAGTTGGAGTAACAGGAACGTGAGTTTCCCCACGTTATCTTGAAATGAAACACGCGTGATTCATATTTTAACCCGCGTCAAATGAAAGGGAAAAAAATTTGCCTTGCTGGCAATTCACATGAAATATAAGGCCCTACGGTTTCATGTGGAATCCTAATTATGGACTGACCCTATTCCCATCTCAATAAATTACACAAAATAACTCCTCGGGTTTCCCACACTGAACATCCCGGTATCAACACTACAGGATTTCAACAAACTGATCCACATCCTTCGTTCCTCCCCATTTTGCAAGATTTGAAATACTTGCTTAACACAAATTCTTGACACAACAATAATATGGAATATATCCCTAGGGTGACCCACAATGCCATTACACAAACACTCCGTGACAACTAACCATCTCTCCCCGCATATCTGATCTAATCTTTCCAGAACCGAATCTCATAACTTAAGTGTTTACTGTTATTTTCCTCTCATCAACTCTACACAGATTTCAACAGACTTTGGAATAGCAATCCCTGTGACAAAATTTTATCGATCTTGCCTCGTAACTTCCCTTAACAAAAATCTACATCGTTTAACACAATGGTGTGCCCTCACGCCAGCTTTAACTGAATAACCACGGATTATGCTTACATGAATTTTATCTTTACATCGAACAGAATTTTATGATAAATGAATATCTTAATGTATTCACAAAGACGCACAAGAGATGCTGTCAGTTGGTACAATTATTTTATTCACATCTATTTACAAATTAAATACACATATAACCTTAATCATTGCTGTCACAAACAAAACACTCACATCACAAGCCGCCATTTTAAAAACAACTGAATGTCACTTCAATATGGATACTGCAATTATTTTATTATTATTATTGATATATACAGTCGTATCAGCACACACGTTTTTAAAACATAACCGGTTTTCGGACACTAAGGTCCATCATCAGTGTTAATATTTAAATTTAATTTCACATAAGTGTGTCGTCAAAATGAGTTAAAAATGAGTTTAAATTTGTAGCCCTGTTGACATCAACTGTAAAATGAGAAAAAAAGAAACCAAGTGTTAAAATTATGAAATCAATACATGTAAACTTACAATGTTGTTGTAAAAATTATGGACATACCATGTTAAGGCTGGCTTTCCTTCGTGCTCAGGCTGTTGGTCGAGTACTAACAAGCGTTCAGCTTTAACTACGGAACCGCACTGCAAGCACATGATGTTACGTCACCTCAAGGTTACGTAGTGAGCACCTGATGTTTACGTCAACTCAAGATTGTAAACAAGATGTTGCTTGCGGCTGTTTCATTTAAAATTTTATCTGGTTCCCTAGTCTGCGCTAAAAATATCTCAATGTTTTCACGTGTATTTAATTCAAATCCATAATTACCTTTGAAAATTAACTTCATGTCCTTTTCGATCCCTAAAAAGCTATGGTTATTGTTATAAATGTGTTCCGCAAAAGCTGAATACTTGTTGTACTTTATTGCCTTAAAATGTTCTTGATATCTTTGATTTAAGGTTCGCCCGGTTCTACCTATATAAAACTTTTTACAGTCGTTACAAGTGAGCCTGTATACTCCCGAATTAGTATATATATCTTTTTTATTGACACTGTGTGCATTATATATATGTTCTGATATTTTATTTCTGGTTCGGAAAGCTGTTTTTAGTTGAAATTTCTTAAATATATTCGCGATTTTAAAAACTTGACTTCCAAAATATGTAAATGTCACAAATTTATTATGTTCATGGATTTTCTTTCTTTTCTCATGGTTTTTCTTTTCTTCTCCATTTTCTTTCTTACGTATAATATTGTCTATCATTTCTGGGTTGTAACCATTTGCTTTAGCAATTTGTTTTATTATTCTAATTTCTTTCAGTTTGTTTTCATTACTCAAGGGAAGTTTTAGTAATCTACTAATGTAGCTGTTGTAAGCTGATTGTTTGTGGGTTCCTGATGATGGACCTTAGTGTCCGAAAACCGGTTATGTTTTAAAAACGTGTGTGCTGATACGACTGTATATATCAATAATAATAATAAAATAATTATATCAGCACTGTCAAAATGGCTTTGATATTTTATAATGATTATACTGCAATTATTGCATGTCAACATGAGATATATATTCTTGCTACACCATAACTCTACTGAACAATAATTCCCTAACCAATAACTCTCTGTCACTGTCAAGATTGTCTCCTTATATGTCCTGGCCAGGCTTCCAGAAAGATACATTTAAAAAAACCTCCCTTCTTGAAACTTCTACAGTGCCTAATATGTAGGGTTGCCAGGTTGTACGTTTTTTTCCGTATTCTTACATTTTTTTTTACTGTTAGTTTAGCCTTACATTTTTTATTTCCCTGTACAACACTTTCTTCTGGTTTTTTATATTTGGCGCTGGCTTATGGTAGAACCCAACACAATATGCATATTAAAAAAATGCACATTAATTTGATTATATTTGTTATTATTATTACCATTTGTATATAGATTTTACGCTAGTCTATGTTTAGGTTGGTACTTCTGAAGATCACTCGATCACACAATTGATAGTGTTGTCGATATACTTAATTTCCGATTAGCTAAACTTCATTGCAGTGATAATTTATTGAATCCGTACAGTTCGCCTAGTTTTGCTCGCGAATCGTAATGGGTTTACCAGTGAAGAAGAAATGCTACAAGCAACAGCAGTACAGTCAATTGTACTTGAAGAAATGGGAAGATACTTTCATGTGGGTTAAACCTGGTTCAGGTGATAAACATGCTTTTTGTACATTGTGCAAGAAAGAATTCAGCATTTCGCATGGTGGACAGTTTGAACTCAAGCAACATGCCCAGTACAAAGGACATCAGTTAAAGGAGAAAGCAAGTAATCAAACCATGAAAGTGTCTAAATATTTTGTGAATCTGAAGCCAATGTTGTCACAGCTTGTGAGTTACGACTTTCGTATCACACAGTCAAACATAACCTGAGTTATGCAAGTTTGGATTGCGGCAATAAATTGATGTCACATATATTCTCAGGTGAAGGCAGAAATGTTAGTGAAAAATGCATTAGCACCTAGAAGTGTTAGTGATTTTGTTAATATTCTAAAATCTCCTGAAAGTAGTAAGTTTTCCTCAGTAGCAACAGATGCTTCCAACAGAGGCAACAAAAAGATGTTCCCAGTTTGTATAAGATACTTTGAACTGTTAGTAGGCGTACAGAACAAACTGTTGACATTTACTGAACAGTCTGATCAATCTTCAAATGCAGTGGCAAAATTAATCGTTGATAGTCTGGACAGCCATTCACTAAATATTAATAATTTAACAGCATATAGTGCTGACAATGCTAATGTGAATTTTGGCAGGAAACAATCTGTTTATCAATTGTTGCTTTCCAAGAATCCCAACCTGCAGAAAGCCAGTAGTTCAAATCACATGGTTCATAATGTGATGAAACATGCCATGAAAGAGCTGGAAATGGATGTAGAGAATCTTGTTTTGAAGATCTATAATAATTTCTCTGTATCAGTTAAAAGGCGTGAGGAATTGAAATCATTTTTTTGAATTTATGGATTTTGAATGGTTTGAAATATTAAGGCATGTGCCCACAAGATGGCTCTCCTTAACTCCTGTCATTAACAGATTGATCGAGTACTGGCCAGCTATAAAGAGCTACTTCAAGAGCATTCATGCCTGTCCAAAGCGACTTGCATCAGTATTTTTAGCTGAAGACCCAGAGAAGGAAATTATTCCTAAAATATATTTGCATTTTGTGTCAAATATAGGAGATCAAATGCAATCAGTATCAAAATACCTGGAAAAAATGGAGCTAAGTATTATTGAATCTCATAACAGTGTGTGCATGATCTATAACAAGATCACACAAAAACGAACGATAAATTCTATGGGAGTGAAACTAAGAAATTAATGAGATTTCATCAACATCCTTAAGATTTCATGTGAATTTGATCGTTTCTATGACACACTGCTGAAATACCTCGAAAACTATTATGATTTCTCAGCTAGTAGTAAGTATGCAAGGTTGGAACCTCTTTCTTTGAATGGAGAAATACAATATTGTGACTTTGAACTTGCAGTTGAAATACTCAATCTACAATATCAAGTCAACCTGGACCAGCTATATGAAGAATTTTACCGGGCGAGTTGGCCGTGCGCGTAGAGGCGCGCGGCTGTGAGCTTGCATCCGGGAGATAGTAGGTTCGAATCCCACTATCGGCAGCCCTGAAGATGGTTTTCCGTGGTTTCCCATTTTCACACCAGGCAAATGCTGGGGCTGTACCTTAATTAAGGCCACGGCCGCTTCCTTCCAACTCCTAGGCCATTCCTATCCCATCGTCGCCATAAGACCTATCTGTGTCGGTGCGACGTAAAGCCCCTAGCAAAAAAAAAAGAATTTTGTGAGGTGAAAGATAACTTTATTGACTGTATCACTAAGGATGGTGATGTTGTGTCTAAGTGAGTGAAATTCTTCACACTAGTGCCTCAACAAAAAGTGACAAATATCTCTCTGCTCATATGTTTTATACTAAGCATACCAGGTTCAAATGCTTTTGTGGAATGAGTGTTTTTGATGATGAACAAGTGGACTGATGTTAGGAACAGGTGTTCACCAGAACTCATAACATCAGAGCTTCAAATTGTAATAAATTTTGACATGTCCTGCAAAGAGTTTTGTAACCTAGTAATGAATGACAGTAGATTCCTAGATAAAGCTAAATCAGTTTCAAAATACAAAATTGATACGAAGCAGTAGAGTTTAAGACAAATGTGAGTGGTTTTTTATGTCAAATATGGCATTTAATAAAAATATGAATGCATGAGTCATTAAAAAATATGCCCAAGAAAAATCTTCCTTCTTTTTGTGAAGAAAGTGGCAACCCTATTTTTTGTAGGTTGTGTATTAAAATAAAACTACCAGAGATGTTTTTCAGTAAGTCATAAAATCTTCCTTTTTTCCTGTACAAAACCTGAAAATATTCCCCTTTTTTTTTTTTTTGCTGACCAAAACCTAGGAACCCTACTAATACATAGATTATATAATGTACAGAATATTCTCCATTGTTCTAGTGCCTATTACCATTCTGGAAGTTACAGTGTGTTTCATAATTAATGATTACAAATTATATATACAGGTACGAATAAATTATAATATTAATTTACAGGTATTTACATTAACTGAATTCCTATAAATATATATGTACAGCACATGTTTCATGACGTAACTCACAAACAATGTGACCGTATCCATAATAATAATAATAATAATAATAATAATAATAATAATAATAATAATAATAATAATAATAATAATAATAATAATAACAACAATACAGTGAAACCCTGGAATGTGAGTAACTTGGTCTACGAGTGTTTTGCAAGATGAGCAAACATTTTAAATAAATTGTAACTTGATATGCGAGTGAGGTTCCGCAATACAAGCGTCACGTATGCCTATGTTTCCCCTTCCCTGTTCGTTTGTTGAATGGATGAACAAGATCTTTGGTCCTGTAGAGAAGAAATACTTTTCAGAATAAAATCTGCCACTCAATGTCTTGCTGGTTATGGACAATGCTCCTGCTCATCCTCCAGGTCTTGAGGCCTTGAGGACGATGAGAAATTCAAGTTCGTTAAGGTTAAGTTCCTTCCTCCCAACACTACTCCAGCCTATGGATAAGCAAGTCATTTCGAACTTCAAGAAGCTATACACCAAAGCACTATTTCAGCGATGCTTCGAAGTGACCGAAAGAACAAACCTTACCCTCCGAGAGTGTGGGAGAAATCATTTCCCCATCGTGAACTGCCTGAAGATCATTGATGAAGCCTGGGGTGGAATCACCAAGAGAACTCTCTTTTCCGCTTGTGGAAACCTGTGGCCAGACTGTGTCCTCAGAGGTGACTTTGAAGGGATTGTGACAATGAGCTGCCGATTGTCGATGAAATTGTGTCCTTAGGGAAGACTATGGGGCTGGAGGTGAACGACGTGGACATTCAAGAGCTGGTGGAAGAACATGGCAAGAACTGAGCACCAACGAACTGATGGACCTGCATCGCGAACAACAGGAGGAGGTTATGGAGATCTCGTCCGGGGAAGAGGAGCAGGAAAAGTAAGTGGAATCTCTCACTTCAACTGAGATTCGGGAAAAGTGCAAAATGTGGGAAAAGGTGCAAATCTTTTTAAGAAAATAACCACCCGAATAAGGCTGTAGCAGTGCGAGCGATGAATCAGTTCAATGACAATGCAATGTCACATTTTCGTGAAATCCTCAAAAAGAGGCAAAAGCAACAGTTATTGGACAGGTTCCTCGTTAAAGTTGCATGAAAAGAAAACAATTCCAGTGAGCCAACAGATAGCAGCAATTCCGTTAGTGAAATTCGTGCTACACAGTAACTCTTCTCATGTCATCTCTCGTCTCTCTCACACAAACAATGATTGTATTATAAGGAAAAGAGCACTTTAATTTGTTTTATGTTATATTTTTTTTTTAGAAATGGTATGCGAATAAATATTTTTGTGTTGTGGACGAATCATCTGCGTTTCAATTGTTTCTTATGGGAATAATTGCTATGATATACGAGCGCTTTGGATTACAAGCATGTTGCCGGAACGAATAATGCTCGCAATCCAAGGTTCCACTGTAATGATGATGATGATGATAATAATAATAATAATAATAATAATAATAATCGTAAAATAATAATAATAATAATAATAATAATAATAATAATTCGAGCTCGATATTTGCATTAGTTACCCATGGGTGAGAGAATATTGTTTTCAAGTTTTCAAGTTATCACACTTGTGTCAATCTTAACTTTGACAAACCATAAATATACAGTAAATGTATGGAAATGATACTCTACAACACTTCATACGCTAGTTTCGTGACTTTCCCGAGTATCCAAGAAACATAAAATAAATGACCTTTAGTCATATTTCTCTGACATTTTCATGAAAGAAAAGGGTAACCAAAATGTGTCACAGATACACACACAAGAAAAACAGTGACATCATGAAATAAATAAAAGCATTTTAGAAAGGTGGTAAATCACATACCTGTATTCATACGTCGTCTCCCATCTTTACAGATTCACCAGCCTCTCAATCTTTTATTTAGCCATCTCGACAGATAGTGGCTCTTCCTTGCATGGACCGAACATGTCTGTCTTACAGTGACCCGCACACGCAATACCTTAGAATAATACAATTATATTTACAACTTCAATTGCAGGAATTGCAGGATCGCGCATTAGAATGACCGTCTGTTACCTGTCCCTGAAAAATGACATGATGATTCTTCACTTGGAATACTGTTGATTACTTTTATCGGAAGAATACTTTGACTGGCTCATTTTATGTCATGCAACTTTCGGCAATTGCCGACTTCAACTCTATAACACAACAGTTTAAAATAGTAGTTCATAGAATGTTTACGATTCGGTACTTTTAAAATCTGTCTCCACACGGATATGATGTTAAAGCCACCTTCGGCCAAAACCTATCTTCCCTTGGGACTTAGTCTTTCAAACGCTGGTTTATAAAGTTACTCTGAAATAATGGACTCCCATCGACTTCAATGGACACAATGGGAGATTCCAAATGGCGCATTGCTCTTTTATACCATTTACTCCCACTCTCATGCCATTTTTATTTACCACCAGAAATTTTACAGACACTTTCCCTTCCCCATAAAAATGTATTAAAGGCAAGTCTCGATGTAACACATAGTTGTTTAGTTTAGTAGCACTGTTATTGATAAGCATTTCTCTTAAACCACTAAATTGTTAAATTACCTCATAAGATAGGTACTATATTTGGTCAATGTAACAGAGTTTGAACGAACAGGCGCGTCCATTTACAAATTTCCTTCTGGAGCTATTTACCTTTAAATCTTTATCATTAATGACAAAATTGTTTCATTTATGTTTTCCTAACATTTACTACGGCAGTTTCATCGCCAATTCTTCTTAAAATGTACTTTTTATTAGAACAAATAATCCATCATATCCATGCTCCTTTTACACGTGCGGGTGACGTAATTTCTTTAGCATGAGAATGAGAACTACCCCCCATTCTTCCACGTGCCGTCTCTGGTCAGAGATAAAAAATATAGCTAGAGCTCATGACTTGTAATTTATATGGGACCTCATGTAATGACTTTAGGACTCTGGTTCCTTATGACACAAAGGTCATGGGTTCAAAAAATAAAATAAAAAACACACACAAGATGGCAGACAAAGTGTATCAGCAATTAGTGAGTGCTCTTGATAATACAACGAGTGCAACAGAAATGAGTGGAAATATGAAGAAGGAACTGAAGCGGATGATATTTGAATTTTTTAAGTACAGTACTACTGTATAAGGAATTTATTAATGAAACTTAAGAAAGACTTAAATGAAAAACAAAGCAAAAGACTGAACTACTGAGTGATGTTAATGAAATTAAAATTGAACATCATGCTAACCTAATTAAAAATGCTGTACATCAAGGAGAGCAGACTGAAGTGCCAACGGAATGTAAAAGCCCAATATGGCTGTGTAATAGACAGGCGGCACCATCTCATCTGAAAACAACCGGTGTACACTGTTTTCGGAGGTGGTGATAGGCAAAATTGAGAAGCACTACTAGTTGACAGCTAAACCAAAAGGAAATCAGTCAGTCGACTTGGTCAAACAACTATTAAAGTTGAAAGTAAACTCCATGGAAACTGAAGTAGGGGTAAGTTCTTTCAAAACCTTAAGACACAGGAGATGTTTAATTGAGGAGTGAAACATTGATGAGTTAGAATTATTAAGCACAAGTATAAATAATGCATGGGGGGAGCAATTAGAAGTTAATGTACACCGTTTAAGGAATCCTAGATTATTAATACACAACGTTCCGGAAGACATAACAATTGAAAATGCTGAAACTACAATATTAACTCAAAATTCAGAACTCATTCTAGTAGTGGGTAACATAAAGGTGAAGTTTATTTTCAAGTCAAAGAGTAATATAAGGAATTTGGTGGTTGAAGTAGGATCTAAAAGTAGGAAATTTTTTATTGAAGACCAAGTTGAAAATAGGCTGGTTGGTATGCAGTGAGCCTACATGGCTCAGGCGGCAGCGAGCCGGCCTCTCACTGCTGGATTCCATGGTTGAAATCCCGGTCACTCCAGGTGAGATTTCTGTGTTGGACAAAGCAGAGGTGGGACAGGTTTTTCTCCGGGTACTCCGGTTTTCTGTCATAATTCATTCCAGCAACACACTCCAATATCATTTCACTTCATCTGTCATTCATTAATCATTGCCCCAGAGGAGTGCGACAGGCTTCAGCAACTGGCACAATTCCTATCCTCGCCGCTAGATGGGGGCTTCATTCATTCCATTCCTGACCCAGTCGAATGACTGGAAACAGGCTGTGGATTTTCATTTTCTGGTTGGTATGTAGTATTGAAGATTACATTTGATACAGATGTTGATTCCCATAGGGAACCTGAAATATTTGTCCCGAATGAGCAAATTTATAATACCAACATGTCCAATAATGGACAAACTATATTGATGTAATGAAGATTAAATAGTCGCTAACAGATGTTTTAAATGTAGATAGTACAATCACAGGTATAAGGATTGCAGAGGTCAGGAAACATGCCCTGGTAATCATAAGCTATGGGAGTGCACTGCCTCTAACTATGAACATAAATGCATAAATTTTATTACATATAATAAAATAGCAAGAGCAAAATTTCTGAAAGTCATGCATCCAAGTCTGCATGCGGTTTTAGAAAAATACATTTGTAATATTGATTATTAAATGGAACATCAAATTGGTTAAAAAGGGAAAAATACATGTTAAAAATGGAGAATCACTATGGTCAATCAAGTGCTGTCAAATAAACCTTCAGATTCATGGGTGGTGACTAACAATCTAATGCAATTAGCCAACGTATATGGCTCTGATATCCTGATCATTCAAGAACCCTATGTAATTGAAAATAGAATAACTGGTATCACAAAGTGCTACAGAGTATATACTGCAGGTATTGGAAGGAAAAGGGCCACTGTAGTTGTCATAAATAACGCAATATGTGCTCTACTTATTACACAGTTATCAGACGAGGACAATAGCTTATGGGAAAGTAAAGTTCTTTACAGTTAGCATGTATTGTGATATTACTAAACAGCAAGATGAGAAATTTGTCAAGATTGATAACATACTTAACTTTTCAAAAGGACTGGGGGTACTTATTGCTGTTGACAGCAACACTAAATCTACTACATGGCATGACAGACAAACAAACTCAAGAGGCAGAATGTTGGAAGAATATCTGATCAGCAAACAGCTTCATATAATGAATGAAGAATCCACTCTGTACACTTTCCAAAGCAGAAGAGGGTCTAGCAATGTTGATTTGACACTTGTTAATAATCAACTGCTTAATGTTTTAACGGACTGGAAAATCTGTGAGGACGAAAGCTAATATGATCATAACAATATTATACGCATTTTAGGACATGGCGGTTACAACAGGAGAGAATTTTAATATTGCAGTATCAGATATGTAGAGAAAACCGAGAATTATAAAACATTTGATGATATACTGACAAGAAGCAATTTTAAGAGGTTTCCATTCTGAAGATGTGGACATTGACAAAAAAGATCTGGATGGATCATTATCTTCTTTAATATCAACAGAGAACAATATTGAATGTGCTGTAGATACATTTTATGAGTCTTTAAAACAGCATGCAATCAATCCTTCAGAATAAGAAAAATGCCAAGAAAAAAGACACATAATCACTATGTTCCCTGGTGGTCAGAAGATCTTACCATTATGAGAAAAAGAACTAATGCATTTAGAAAAAGATACCAATGGGCAAAATACAATGAGGAGCTGAGAGAACATCATAGAGAGTACCTGCTCTATGAAGAAAAGGCAAAATATCCGTTGAAAATTAGAGAACAGAAAATGAATTCTTGGAAGCAGTACTGTAATATGACATCTTTACTTAATCCATGGAATGAGGTGTACAAACTTGTCTCAGGTAAGAAAAAACTAGGTTTAATCCTGACTAATCTACAGAAGCTTGATGGAATCCTAACGGCAGATGCGAATTTTTCGATGCTGTATAAAGCACATTATATCTTGACTTAACTGAGTTGTATGAATATTAGTTACTATGTCTGGGTTTTGTGACTTGCATTTGAGGCAAAGTTTTTGTGTCTTAGTTAGTCGCCATGGAATCAACAGGAATTTTATGATTTTATGAAGGGTGTTGCTATATATGTGAGCCGCGTTGTCTTTTCAGGATATCAAGTGGATTAACTCTGATTTTGTTGAGAGACTGAACAATAATTTTGAACAATGTCCACAGAGTATTCTGGTATAAGGAATCCCATAATTCAACTTAAAACCTATCAAAAAGTCATCAGGTGTTTATCCGAAGTATTTTAAATGGAACCATATAGATATTATAAGATCATCAAGTGAAGGGTGTTTATTTTAACGGATTTTCAATCTTCAATGGTTTCCTAATAGCAAGTTAAATTGTGAACATTTTTTAACTTTCCTTAGTAGAATTATTTGTGCACATCAAGTTGTAATGAGTGCCTTGTTTCCAATTATTGTGATGATCCACCTATTGATAATCCATTTATCGAAGTGAAAGGGCATTGTCTCAGAGTCTTATACTGATGCTACTTGACTAGTACAATGACTATTCTTATTTTGTTCTCTTCGGATGACT
The DNA here is from genome assembly GCF_040414725.1 of Anabrus simplex. NCBI lineage: Eukaryota > Metazoa > Arthropoda > Insecta > Orthoptera > Tettigoniidae > Anabrus > Anabrus simplex. Next base: position 353,713,393 of record NC_090265.1, read on the forward strand.
GCAAGTCATACTGTTTTTCTTTGTTAGGCAAGTTGGGCTGTACCAGGGATCAGATTGATCATCATACTGTTTTTCTTTGTTAAGTAAGTTAGGCTGTGCCATAGATAAGACTGGCCATCATACTATCCAGGAACAGTAGATAAACTTTTAAATAAACATAAGAAAAATGCCCGGAAACCACCACACATGACAGGGAAAAATACATGGTTCTCAACTACATTAACAAGAACACATACAAAGTAGTTAATATTTTCAAAAAACAAGGTCTAAAAGTAGCCTTTAGAACGAACAACACACTGCAGAACACGTGAGCAAGTGCAACCTAAACAAAAAAGACCCTTTATCCAAGACAGGAGTCTATGAACTCAAGTGCCAAGAACCTAACTGCAATGCCACATATATAGGACAAACAAACTGTAATTTCCATACAAGGTACAACATACATACATACATACATACATACATTATCATTATAGACTGTTATGCCTTTCAGCGTTCAGTCTGCAAGCCTCTGTGAATTTACTAAACGTTGCCACAATCCTCGATTTGCAACTAGTGTTGTGGCCTCATTTAGTTCTATACCTCTTATCTTTAAATCATTAGAAACTGAGTCTAACCATCGTCGTCTTGGTCTACCTCTACTTCTCTTACCCTCCATAGCAGAGTCCATTATTCTCCTAGGTAACCTATCCTCCTCCATTCGCCTCACATGACCCCACCACCGAAGCCGGTTTATGCATACAGCTTCATCCATCGAGTTCATTCCTAAATTAGCCTTTATCTCCTCATTCCGAGTACCCTCCTGCCATTGTTCCCACCTGTTTGTACCAGCAATCATTCTTGCTACTTTCATGTCTGTTACTTCTAACTTATGAATAAGATATCCTGAGTCCACCCAGCTTTCGTTCCCGTAAAGCAAAGTTGGTCTGAAAACAGACCGATGTAAAGATAGTTTCATCTGGGAGCTGACTTCCTTCTTACAGAATACAGTTGATCGCAGCTGCGAGCTCACTGCATTAGCTTTACGACACCTTGATTCAATCTCACTTACTATATTACCATCCTGGGAGAACACACAACCTAAATACTTGAAATTATCGACCTGTTCTAGCTTTGTATCACCAATCTGACATTCAATTCCGTTGAATTTCTTACCTACTGACATCAATTTAGTCTTCGAGAGGCTAATTTTCATACCATACTCATTGCACCTATTTTCAAGTTCCACGATATTAGACTGTAGGCTTTTGGCACAATTTGCCATTAAGACCAAGTCGTCAGCATAGGACAGACTGCTTACTACATTTCCACCTAATTGAATCCCTCCCTGCCATTTTATACCTTTCAGCAGATGATCCATGTAAACTACAAACAGCAAAGGTGAAAGATTACAGCCTTGTCTAACCCCTGTAAGTACCCTGAACGAAGAACTCATTCTGCCATCAATTCTCACTGAAGCCCAATTGTCATCATAAATGCCTTCGATTGCTTTTAATAATCTGCCTTTAATTCCATAGTCCCCCAGTATGGCGAACATCTTTTCCCTCGGTACCCTGTCATATGCTTTCTCTAGATCTACGAAACACAAATACAACTGCCTATTCCTCTTGTAGCATTTTTCAATTACCTGGTGCATACTGAAAATCTGATCCTGACAGCCTCTCTGTGGTCTGAAACCACACTGGTTTTCATCCAACTTCCTTTCAACGACTGATCGCACCCTCCCTTCCAAGATGCCAGTGAATACTTTGCCTGGTATACTAATCAGTGAGATACCTCGATAGTTGTTGCAATCCTTCCTGTTCCCTTGCTTATAGATAGGTGCAATTACTGCTTTTGTCCAATCTGAAGGTACAAGGTACAAGGTACAAAGAACACAAAAATGCGATAAGATATAATCATCAGCATTCAGCCTTTGGAGAGCACATGTACGACAGTTCGCACCATTTCACCGACATTAACACAGACTTAAAAATTTTACACATCAAAAAATCTTTGAATATTAAGGATGCAATCGAATTTACATTGCAAAAGAAAGCTAACAAAACCAACCTAAATGACCATGCACATTTAAAGAATTCCCTGCTCTTCGCTCTACTTACATAACATCTGGTCAACACTCACTGTTTAAATTAGCGCTTAATGGCTTTTTCAGTATGGTCTACCGTAAAAGTAACGTCTAATAGATACTCTCTCCATTTAAATTCCCCACTTTATTCAATCATTAACTTTTTTAATTAGGGTTGTTTACAGTCGCTTTAACTCCAAGGTCTTATCACGACTCTTAGATATGATTACAGAATAATAGTAGTAGTAGTAGTAGTAGTAATAATAATAATAATAATAATAATAATAATAATAATAATAATAATAATAATAATATTGTAATTATAAAAATGTAAAGGAAAAAATAAATAAGTATAATGTAATTAGATTTTGGAGTGCAAGCCAGTGTCCTTGAGGAAGTTGATGACTTGATGACTCAGTGCTGGAGAAGTCAGTGTCAGCTCCATTTCCTTAGGTATGTTGTGGTATTGGCACCAATGGTCATACAGTTGATATTCTGAGATGATATGCTTGACAGTGAAAGAGCAGTTACATTTACTGCAGGTGGGAAGTTGTTTCTTTTCTAGGAGATAGTTGTGGGCGATCTTCGTGTGTCCTATCCTTTGTCGGGAGATTAAGACTTGTTCATATCTGGTGAGGTTTTGGAGAGGATATGTTCTCGTAGATATCACATTAATTTTTTGGAGGTTGCTGGTGGAAGTTTTAAGCCAGTTCATTTTCCATTGTTCGTGTAGTTTGATTTTGATATAAGCGATGATATCACAATGTGGCGTGGCAATTTGACGGTCGTTGATTGGAAGACTAGTAGCCTCTTTTGCTGCTTGATCAGCTGATTTGTTGCCTGGTATTCCTCTGTGAGATGGTATCCACTTAAAAATAACATTTTTTCCTGCAATCTTGATCTTGTGTGGTACAGCATTTGAATTTCTTCAACAAGGAGATGTGTTGTTGAGGGATTTTGTATCGAAGTTAATGCACTTTTGGAATCAGAGAATATTATGAATGAGTTATTGTAGCTTGCTTTTGAAATATGAATCATGACCTGTTTAAGAACATACAGTTCACTTGTAAAAACTGTGAAAAGATCTGGTAATCTGTATAGCTTACTATAGTCTTTATATTTCACTGTACAACCATTTCCTTCATTGAATTTTGATCCATCAGTATAAATTGCACTATATGATGAGTATCTATTACAAATTTCATTAAATAACTGTTGGGATTTCGCTATGTCAGTTTGACCTTTAAGATTGTTGTTCAATTCCTAGTTGATTGGAGGCAAATGAGCTTTCCATGGAGGGGTACCTAGTGAGTTGTGTGGAAATAAAATGGGTGGAAGGCTGAGGTTTAGTTCTTTGAGAAGATTGTATATTCTGATGTTAAAGGGTTGGGGTTGAGATCCAGTTAGTTTTCCTTTATGTCTCTTTGGAAGTAGGTGTTTTTTTCAAGTATTGGTTACTTGTGCCAGCTATCTTGAGTTCGTATGTCAAACTCAGCTGTTTACATCTGATTTCAAGTGGTGGTTCCTTGGCTTCAATCTCTATACTAGCTATGAGGCTGGTGCGATGGGCTCCTAGGGCAATTCGAAGAGCTGAAGATTGGATGGTATCAAGGGTCTTAAGAGTAGATGGTCTGGCAAAACAATATACTATACTGCCATAATCCAGTTTGGCTCTGATTGTGGCTCTGTATGTGTTCATTAGGACATGGTAGTCTGCTCCCCAGTTTTTTGCTGGGAGAATTTTCATGATATTCATTCTTCTTTGACACTCATCTTTAAGATTTTTAAGATATGGGGTCCAGGTGAGCTTGTTATCAAGTAGAAGTCATAGAATTTTAATAGTTTTAACTGATTCAATTTTATAGTCTTCCATATATAATTCAGGCATGACGAATATAAGAACCAAGTGTGATGACTCAACTGTTATAGCGTGGTAGTTTGTGGACTCGCCACTGCGAGCACTGCAAACGTCGGTGTCCAACACGTACTTCAATAGACCGGCAAACCATGTGTTGGAAAAGTGCGGGAGATGTTATCGTACGAGATATTTCAAGTCAACAAGTTGAATTTCCTTTGCTTTCAGTTCCTAAACTCAGTTCATTGTGTGTTGTGCACTTAAAGCACATGTGTTATGTGGCCTGATTAAATTAATAGTTCAACATGCCGTACTGTTTTGTGCCTGGCTGTAAGTCAGGCTATGGTAGAGTAGTTAATGGTATAAAATTATTTTCACCACCGAAGGATAGAAATAAATTTGAAAAATGGGCCAGAGCTTTTCCACGAAAGGATACTGTGTTAACGCGTAATAGTAGAATTTGTCAAATTCATTTCTCTGATGATTTGAGAGTAAAATCAGATAACTTTATATTGAATGGTGAAAAAGTGGTTATGTCTCGTGAGAGATAGAAATTACGTCCAGGAGCAGTGCCTCATATTTTCCCTAATTTGCCGAAATACCTTTCAAGTGAGATTAAGTCCCATGAAACTCCCAACAAGAAAAAAGAATCTAGACACCACTAGGAGAAGAAGAAAGACGGGAGTGTAGCAGCAAATAGAGAATTAAAAGGTCAGTCTAATGTTGATCAAAATTTGGGTTATTCTAGTGTGCTTTCTGATGCCGAAAAGACAATATTATCGCTCGAAAGGCGCCTAAAAATGCTAATCGAAATTTAATTCGAGCTAGATTCAGTCTAAACTCAGCAAAATCGAGAATTAATTTATTGGAGAAGCAGGTTAGAAATACACAGTTCGAAACTCTGTAGTGAACTATTTGGCTGGGTACGTTGTTAAGCACTCTTCTAAATTTATTAAGTGTTCGCCCTGTGCCCATTCTCTATGTGATAATAATCATAGTACATTTTCAGTTCTCTCCGAAATAAAAGACTACGGTTCAAGCAATAATGAAGTGTTTTTAACACGCCCTTCGAAAAGTATATGTGACATTCTTTTCCAGGCCGAGAAAGTATTTAGTGAAAAACTGAACTCAAAATCGATGTGGAGCGAAATATTTTTTGATTTTATCGATTCTATAGACAAAATTTCAGTTGATCCTTCAGGTGCTGGCTGTTGTCTTCAACATGATATGAATATATTCCCCAGCCTTGTTTATCATTATCTGAAGTGCCGATTTTTCTTCAGAATGAAAGAAATCCGGCGAGATTTACAATCTCGAACATCCGCCAAATCTTCACGCAAGCTTTCGAAAGTCCAGTAACCGGCAAACTGAGATTGTAAGTAGAGTATTAAATAGTTCATGGGTGTTTTTTTTAATATGTTGGGAGTTTTGTCATTTATATATATATACACTCGAGTACCTTGTGCTTTTCGCAACATGTGATGAAAGTCGTAGCTCTTATTTCCATGTATGATATTTTTCCATTGTTCTCTGCCGTGGTATTTTAATTGTAATCTCTCATTTTTTAATAAAAGACAGTGTATATACTGATCAGTTACGGAGTAATACGTTTCCTGTGTCACCATTCCTAAGACCAGCTGATAGGTATTGTGGAGCTACCAAACTCTAGCGCTGCCTGGCGGGGCGCGCCTGAACTCGATGAGTCATCACACTTGGTTCATATATTCGTCATGATTCAGGGTTAGGGATGGTATGTTTATTTTTGGAGAAAAGAATACATTTGGTTTTAGTTTTAGAAAATTTGAACCCTGTGGTTTTAGTCCAGTTTTGAATATTTACAATTGATTTTTGTAATAGGAGTTGAGTCGTCGTAATGTTTTTCCCTGGGCAGAAGATTATCAAATCATCAGCAAAAAGGCAACACTTAACTGATGAGTGGATGTTAGAGACTATACCATTAATTGCCACAAGAAACAGTGTTACACTATTGATCCTTGTGGGACTCCATTGTTGATTACTACTTCCTTTGACAGCATTCCATTTACTCTAACTTGAATTTGGCGCATTTGGAGAAAATTATAAATGAAATATAGGATGTTTCCAGATATATTATGTGTCATTAGTACTTTGATTACATAGTCTTTCCATACCATGTCATATGCCTTATTAATATCTAAACTGACTGCTATTAAGTGTTTGTTATTAATCATTAACTTGCATTTATCCATAATACATAAATAAATTATTACATGATCCCCCGTACCCAGTAGATGAAGGAAGATTTCACAACACTCACATCGCCCTGCCCCTACTTTCTCATCCCCTCTCCATGGCACAGTATGCTAGATTACAACATGGGGAAAGTACTGACCTGCTCTCCACTATCCAATAGGAAGGATCCACAACGTTCCAGTAGCTCCTCCCCTCTCTGCGAAAAAACATGCTTTGCCCAAAATCCTCCACTACCTTTTCCTTGACCACAGTCGCGAAATATGTTTGGTGGCAGTGGACTAAGCTTTGGCAATCCAGATAAGTACAGAATTTTGTTTTTCATTATGTTAATAGGGTGTTGGTTGAGTACTTATAAAATCATCATTTGTTAATACTTGTTCATATTATCACCTAACTCTCTATCATTGACAAGTTTATGCAACGTAAACAACACTGTACATATTTACGCATGATTTAAGTGATTTGATAGAATTTGAAGATATTCTTGTAGAATGAAACATGTCAGTCTTTGTGTAATAGTATGTACTTTTTATAGGTACCTATGTTTATAGTGTTATCACTTTTATTGAAATTTTGTGTGTTTGATAGACTGGAAAGTTTTATGTCCTATTTAAAGATTGTATTAAGCAATAATTCAAGAAAACTTACCAGTGAAGGATCAATGTCCTCAGTTTTCCACAATAAACAATCACTTTGCTCTGATATTGTAATACCTTACTTAATTCAATTCTGCAATCACTCATATTTAGTACTAGCAAAATACCCGTGCTTCGCTACGGTATTATACTGAAATTTATAACTGAATGCTTATTGTTTTATACATAATCCGCCAAAATCCGCGCTCTGACTGGCTATCTGAGAGAATCAGCCAAAATTCGCGATCTGACTTGTTTTCTAATAAATTACGGCAAGTTTTCTCCCATTTTTCAATCTTTCTTTCAAGCAATCGATTTCGTACTTCCAGGGCTAGGTCCAGGTATTCCACCTGGTCAGTTGGGTCCCTAAATCTTTGCCATCTTTTCCTATAAGAATTTTTAATATGGATCAAATCCTTGAGGAGATCCGGCGTGGTGTCCTCTTGGGTGCCTTGGCGGTACTGAACTCGTGGCTGGACTGCATTCTTAGTCATTACCCGTCCAGGACCCGTTTCTGGCGCGGTCTGCTCATTTGACGACCGCTACTTGGCGGTAAATTACATCTGCTGCCACTGTCATTGTTAACAATGTGACCAGCACCATTGTCGCGCATAGCCAAGTGTGCGGGATTTCTGGTGATACGAATGACATATTCCGTGCATTGTTGACCTTATTATAGAGGTGAACAATTGGACGGTCAATCTCATTCCTATCGTTTATTTGAAAGGTGTTTAAATTTTTATTTATATGCCAGGAGAATGTACTGTAATCTAAGAACGTTCTCCGAAGAAAAAGATGGCTCTTGAAAACGAACCCAGGAAAGATAAAAAAATGATCGATTTATGATCAGAATAAGTACATCGGAAATCTACAGCCTGTTTCCAGTCATTCGAAAGGGTCAGGAATGGAATGAATAAAGCCCCCATCTGGCGGCGGCAATAGGAATTGTGCCGGCTGCCGAAGCCTGTCGCACTCCTCTGGGGCAATGGATAATGAATGACAAATGAAATGAAATGATATTGGACAGTGTTGCTGGAATCAATGATGACAGGGAAAGCTGGAGTATCCGGAGAAAACCCTGTCCCGCCTCCGTTTTGTCCAGGACGAATGTCTCATGGAGTGACCAGGATTTGAACCACATAACCCAGCTGTGAGAGCCAGGCGCGCTGCCACCTGAGCAACGGAGGCTCCTTATAAGTACATTATGAACAGTAAAATCAACTATTCTCACCTCCTTTTTCTTTAAAACAGAATCCAAATATCAACTTTCACCCTTTTCCACCCTTGTTACAGTATAAGGATTTTCCAAAAACAAAAAGGTACGTTTATCTTTTTTTCTGAGGGAGATTCTAAATACCAATTTTTACACCTATAAGCTTTAAAGTTTTTGAGATATAGATACACTCATTTAAAAAATTCACCCCTTTTTCACCCCCCCCCCCCCACCCATTAATTGGATTTTCCAAAAAAAAAAATAATTTGTGTTTCTTTATTTTTAAAGGAGATTCCAAACACCAATTTTCAGGTCTGTAATATCTTAAGTTTCTGAGATATAAGTATCCTCTTGAAAGGCATTCAAACCGTTTTTCCCCCGTTTTCACCCCTCCTAATGGGATTTTCCGAAAACAAAAAAATACGTGTTTCTTTATTTTTAATGAAGATTCTAAATACCAATTTTTACATCTGTAAACTTTCAAAGTTTTGAGATATAGATACACTCATTTTAAAAATTCACCCCCTTTTCACCCTCCCATTAATTGGATTTTCCAAAAATAAAAAAATACGTGTTTCTTTATTTTTAGAAGAGATCAAAAGTACAAATTTTCAGGTCTGTAATATGTTCAGTTTCTGAGATATAAGTACCAGTATCCTGATTAAAGGCATTCAACCCCTTTATCACCTTTTTTCACCCCTCCTATTGGGATTTTCTGAAAACAAAAAAATACGTGTTTCCTTATTTTTAAAGACGATTTTAAATACTAATATTTACACCTGTAAACTATTAAAGTTTTGAGATATAGATACAATCATTTTAAATTTTCACCCCCCTTTTCACCCCCTTAGCGATGGAATATCCAAAAATCCTCTCTTAGCGAGCACCTACATCTTCATATGAATGCATCCCCAAAATTTCATTTCATTATGTCCAGTAGTTTTGGCTCGGCGGTCAGTCAGTCAGTCAGTCAGTCAGTCAGTCAGTCAAGTCAAGTCAAGTCAAGTCAAGTCAAGTCAAGTCAAGTCAAGTCAAGCCAGCCAGCCAGCCAGCCAGCCAGCCAGCCAGCCAGCCAGCCAGCCAGTCAGGACAAGTTATTTTATATATATAGATTATATGATTCTGACACTCCTTCTTGGTGTGAAATTGTTTTTTAGCAAAGGAGTGTATTAAGCAATAATTCAAGAAAACTTACCAGCGTAGGATCAATATCTTGAATTTCCAAAAATCTACTGTAGATCTGATGTACTTTTTCATATTTGAGACGGCCTTCTTCAAAGTCTGCATAGGCAAAATACAATAACATGTTCTTTTTGAGCAACGTAGATGTTGCTCTTTCATAAATAGCTGCAGCCTCATCACTGAACAGTTTAGCCGCAGTAACATCCTGCATAAAATGAACAAAGATTTAATTTACATGAGGAATGAGAATTCGGAAGGAAATAGGTATTTTTCACCCCATTACGTAATCTTACTCCTCACAGTAGGTTATTAATTGTCACACAGCAATTGCAAGAACTTAAGTAAGTTTATAAACCATATGATAGAAAAGAAAGAATAAAGACAAAGGAAGTGACAAGTTTTAGTTCTTAAGCATCAAATTATAGAAGGTTCAAACCAACCATGGGAACTATACTACAAGGGAAACAGAATTTCAATGTCTGAGTGTGACTATGGTGCTACACAACAGACGATCCAGCACATCAACACTGATTGTAAGACAGTGCTAGCGACTTTGCTCTCACGACCCCAGAAATTATAGACTACGTCCAAAATTTAGATATACGCATATGTGCCAACTTAACAAAACCAAAAATCAGGAGATTTTGATATGAAAATCAGGAAAAATCAGATCCAATTTGTGAAAACTGCTTATTCTACATGTCTTGCACAATACAGGTGTACTATGGTATATAGTAAAAAACTTATTGCCTCAAAACCAGATTGTTGCTAGATGGGGCTACAAGGCTAAAAATTACACATCTCTATTCCCTTACAGGAAGTATGTGAATGAGATGATCGGTCTCTGATAAGCCTTCCAAAAATAGTAGGAACTCTTCCTCCACATGTGTGAATCAGTCATGCACTTAGATGCCATTACTATGCAAATGCATAGATTAATAGACTGTATCAAGCACCCGCACAATTATGCAATGTGCAATGCTATGTTTATCAAGTAATTAATTAAAATTCGCCAGAATTGTCTCCAGATGGCTCCTAAAATTTCTAGAAAAGTCACTTTCTATCTTTTAAATTCTGTCACTAAATTACTAAAAGAGGCTACAAATCTAGCGTCTAGTCTCTAAAATAGACTAGACTGATGTGAACGAACACAAACATAGCACGCAAGAATGAGAGATTCACAACAGATACATAGGTTTTAATTAACATCACACATTCGCGTGCATTTCTCATATTAATAAACATTGATATTTCATTTGAAAGTGGCCATTGTGTGAAGGACTTACAGCCACTGGTGTACAAAGCTGAAATGGTGGGATTTGATAACAAATGTTTGAAGTTCACCAAAAAATAAGTTAAAATCGGGAGAAATAATAGAATAATCGGGAGGCGGGAAAAACGGTTGTAAAGTGGAAGTCTCCCGCCTAAATCGGGAAAGTTGGCAGGTATGTATACATATATAGAAGTGTAGATCCTGCCTAAGACAGACTGTATCTCTAGCCATATGGTAAATAAATAAATAAATAGAAGGTACAAGGATATGATGATATATATTTGTACCAAAGTAAAACAGAACATCCAAAAAGCAATACAGACATCATTGTTTCTGGAATGAAATATCTGAAGTTGGAAATAATCTTCAAACTACACTCAGCAATTATGTAAATTGTATGGAGGAGAAACTGCAAACTAAACCACAACTATCTATAGCACTAATGAAAATACAAACTACTTTCAGAAATCTGTACAGTATCTTGTATGGGAAGCAATTTTCAACATTAGTCATGATCTTAAGGAAATGAACATGACACAAATTTGACTGCAAAACTACCTAATGAAATATAAGTTAAGCAATAAATATACACAAGCGACAAAAGAACAAAGAAAAAAAATGAACATATACAAGGAAGAAAATATCCTGGAGTGGCACACAGCCTGATCATAGTTATAACTGTCTCAATCAATACTGATCTACATTAAGGGCAGTCGCCCAGGTGGCAGATTCCCTATCTGTTGTTTTCCCAGCTTTTTCTTAAATGATTTCAAAGAAATTGGAAATTTATTGAACATCTCCCTTGGTAAGTTATTCCAATCCCTAATTCCCCGTCCTATGAATGAATATTTGCCCCAATTTGTCCTCTTAAATTTCAACTTTATCTTCATATTCGTCGCCAGTGCATAGTGGTAAACAATCAAAGATCCCAATGGGCTGTAAAATCATCCGGTGTCCCTCAAGGGTCTGTTCTAGGGCCCTTACTGTTCGTCTTGCCTATTAATGACATATCTTCCACACTTCAGTATTGCAACTACCACTTATATGCTGATGATATGCAGATATACAAACACACCACTACAAACAATTTACATGAAACAGTTCAGCACATTAATTCGGATATTGAAAGGCTTACTGCCTATGCGAAAAATAACCACTTACTCCTAAATCCTCGTAAAACACAGAGTATTATCATAGGAAACTCTAAATTATTACATGTAATAAGCACTATCAACCCTCCTCCAATCATAATCAATGACATTGCCGTACCGTACCTTAAAAATGTAACTAATTTGGGAATCTCCATCAATGAGAATCTGACCTGGAATGAACACGTAACAAATGTATGTAGAAAGGTTCATGCAGCTCTATATCCCCTGAAACGTCACAAGAATTCTTTTCCTCAAAAACTTAAATTAAAATTAATCCAAGCACTACTATTCCCAATTTTAGACTACTGTGATACGGTACTAGTCAATCTAAATGCTGAACAAGCTTTGAGACTTCAGCGAGCACAAAACTCATGCATACGATATGCCTTCCAGCTGCGACATGACGGTCATGTTACACCATATTTCAAAACATTGGGATGGCTACGCATAAATGAACGAAGGACACTTGTTTACCAAGTGCTCTCGACGAACACTCCTACTTACCTCTCTTCTAATTTTCGTTTCCTTTCCTCATTCCATGAAATTAGTACCCGTTCTGGTTCCCTACTTGAAATTCCACTAAGTCGAACAAATTCCTACAATCATTCCTTTTTAGTTAACGCATCGAGACTCTGGAATACATTCCCAATGGACATTCGAAACCTTACTTCCTCTCATAAATTCAAATCTGCCAGCAGAAAGTTTTTCCTGGGAACATAAAACTGAGTTGTGTGAGTCATTGTGTGTATGTTGCGTGAATGGGTTTTCTTCATTTATTATTATTATTTAATTATTATTATTATTATTATTGTCACATTAATTGGTGTACTGACATGTAGGCCTAATTTAATCTTAGAATTATCTGTCTGTAGTATTATTTCTTTTTAGAATTTCTATGTCTTACTTTTATGTTTACATTTTTAAATTTTGTTTATAGTGGTTAAGTGTAAGAGAGGGGCATGAGCTCTAACTTCACCACAAATGTAAGTCAGGAATGAATGAATGAATGAATGAATAAATAAATAAATAAATAAATAAATAAATAAATAAATAAATATTGTGATCTTTCCTACTTTTAAAGACATCGCTGAAACTTATTCATTGGCTAATGTCATTTTACCCCATCTCTCCGCTGACAGCTCGGAACATACCACTTACACGTTATAATTCTCATGTTAGGTCCGTACTGAAATGTACGTAAATACAAAGTACTGTATGTTACAAGTGTATTTTTTAAATTTAAATATCCACCTATTCAATGCAAAGAGATCTTTTTTAGAAATTAAATATATTATAAAATGATAAGGGACATGTTTCACCCATATTAAGGGCATTATCAAACTTGTATGGTGAAAAATCAGGATCCTGATTGTTCTTACAGGTCATAAAAAGAGGATATCAATGTAGGTGTTTGTCTAAACATAAAAATTATTAGAATGTCCTTGGTTAAAATCGTAGTATCAAGCAGTATGTCATAAGTTCACATGATTATACTTTCCGGAGTGATGAGTCACTGCGCCCAAAAACCTGTTGGGGGTAGAGCAATAAACAGCTCAATCTTTATAATGAAACAGAAATGTGTTTCCTTGAATACTCCTGTTAGAGGATAAGGAAAAGTAAAGCTAATAGACTGTTAAAGATGTTAATTTCGTATGTTATGATAAGACAATAGTCTTCTCAAGTGGCTGTTCAGCTGCCTATAGTCTTATTAAACTGGCTGAAGGAGTGAAAGTCGAATGCGTTACGATAAGATAACAGTCTTCTTTAAGTAGTTGTGGGAACAAGGAAAAAGTATTCAGTTGTCTATAGACGTATTTATCTTGCTTGAAGGAGTGAAAGTCGAAGGTATATTGAAGTTGATATACCTTTGACTCCTGCGGGACTAAATTCCGGCACCTTGGCGTCTCCGAAAACCGTTAAAGAAGTTAGTGGGACGTAAAGCAAAAAACATCATTATTATTATTATTATTATTACAATCAACTGTAGAACAACTTAAAGAAAACATTAGGGGAGAAAATGGAAGAATTACAGAAGCGGTGTCGAGAATGAAAGCAATTTCTTTTTTTTAATTTTTAATTTTTTGGTTTACAATTTGCTTTACATCACCCTAGCACAGACAGGTCTTTTGATGATGATGGGATAGGAAAAAGCCTAGGAGTGGGAAGTAAGTGACCTTGGCCTTAATTAATGAACAGCTCCAGCATTTGCCTGGTGTGAAAATGGAAAAAAAAATTCATTTGAGGATGTTGGGAATTTGTGACTACAAATATTCACTACTTTGACCAACTTCTATAACACAGTTGGTACTCACTTTTTAACAAAAAGCAAGCAAGCAAGCAAGCAAGCAAACAAACAAACAAATAAAATGTGTGCTATTATTGATCAAAGATGTACAAGTAGAAATGTGAGGAGAAACTAGTAGATTGATGGAGTCGGTGACTGGTGAGATCTTTGGCCCAGCACAGCCTGAGCTCAGATGTGGGTGAAGGCCACACATAACCCTTTGTGAAATATAAAAGTTTAAAATAATTGGATTCAGACATTTAAAGATCTTCAAAAAATTATCTTGAAAATAATCAACACTCAGATTTTTCAAGATATACAGTAGATATGCTTTTTAAATTGAAAATGAAATGAAAATCCACAGCCTGTTTCCAGTCATTCAACCGGGTCAGGAATAGAATGAACGAAGCCCCATCTAGCGGCGAGGATTTTTACTGTATGAAAAATGTGTGTGTGTTACAAAAACTTGACCACAGATCTTTATGTTTTCAGTCCAAAAAGTTAGCTGAAGTTAGTTTAACAATGTTATGTTAAGAGAGTATTCTTAAGAGGACCTTTAGTTTAAAATACTGTACAGTTAACAAATCAACCTAGCTACATAAAAAAGTTTATACCATGTATTTATATACTTCTTTATATGTTCAAGTACTAATAAAATGTTATGAAACTTACCCCTTTCTCTGTGAGTAACTTTGAACTCTGTTCAAGAAACTGAGCAGCTTCATACCAAATATCAGGATGATGGCCTAGGCACAACAAACATTGTTCAAATGCAAACATAACCCTTCTTGTGATGAGTGTTGTGTCCTCTGTTCGTAAGGGATTAGACTTCTCCCACGTGATGTACTTCTTCCAGAGATCCACCTGTTAAATCAAAGACCCATTGACATGTAAATAAATGCATGGTATACATGTTTGTTTTGATAAAAATTCTGTGCAGACCACAAAAATCCAGATTTTTCAATTATATAATTACAGGGAACAACCACAACCATATCAAACAGACCAATGTTTAATTTCCAATAGTGGTCAAGATTAAGTACTATCCAGTAACCTTCACGTGCATTCATGTGGTGAATTAAGAAAGAAAGTTTGGTTTTCCATTAGGGAAAAATATACTCAAAATACTGTGGTGGCCTTGTTACATCAAATTAAATGTTAGCTGACAAATACTCAGAAGTTCATAGTGAACCAGCTGGGGGTCATGAAAGGAAGAGGAAATATGGTTTGTACCAATGTTGCTAGGACCCTGCAGGAAAAGTACAGGGAGAATCATAAGAACACACAAGAAGAACATTAAGTCTTCATATGTACAGAGTAGGCCCTTTACAGGGTCCCAAGGGACTCTATTTGGGAATGTCTCAAGCTGACAGGTGTCCAGAAGGCCTATGTTGACCTGAGTGAAGACTTGTACCAGGACTCAGTGACCACAGTACAGAGCACCACGGATCTCGGAGATCCCTTTTTTTTTTGTCAGATGTACATTGTACCAAGAATTAGCACTTCAACCCATTGTATTTTTAACCTTCATGGTCACTATCATTCAAGATAGCCAAGGTGACGAACTGGCCATCCTGCTCTTTGTAACATCCTCTTGATCGCCAACTCACAACAGGACATCCAGCAAGAGTTCAGAAGATAGGTGGAGGTATTGAGAAGCAACTGTTGAAGGAAAACCATGGAAAGGTGGAATATATAAAGTGTGTTCTGCTAGAGTCAGGATTCATTGGCATCAAGGGCTTCAAGTTTAAGCAGATGGCCAGCTTCAAGTAACTTTGTGCCACAGTGACACAGGACGATGGCTGTGAAGAAGACATCTGAAACAGAATGACTTCCAACTGGGTACAGTACTGCAACATGCCATGAATGCTTAAGGACAAGAAGATGGTGAAAAAGCTGAAAGGACGAATCTACAAACAAGTAGTCTGCCTGTGTATGATATACAGTGCAAAATGCTAGTCTCTTCAGGGCAAGGAGGAACAGATGCTTCAAGCTGCTCAGATTAGGTTGCTGAATGGTTCACTGGGCATCACACTTGCCGACAGATGTGGTAATAAATATATCTGTGTTAAGAGATAGTTAGTCAGCATTCTTGACGAAGTCCAGAAACGAAGACAATGTCAGTGAAGCCATGTTAAGTTAAGAGAGGATGACCACCTGAAATAAATATGACAGGCATAGGTGGAGGCCAGGAGGAGTAGAGAATGACTCAGGCTGACAGTGGAAAATAAAGTCTGGCAGGACATAGCCTTACTCAGACCATTTGCCACTGATGATAAGGACAGAATGTGATGATTAGAAAGAGCTCGTCATGTTGCTGGAGCAGAAATCAGATAAAGCTAGGAAAAAGAAAGGAAGAACACAAGTACAGAGCATTTACTTCAAGACACTTCAGTGTTCTCACAAGATTGTATGGGGCTAAAGAACTTAGTTTCAAAATCTCTTCTAACCACTCTAAAGCAGTGCAAATTTTATACATAACATCCCAAAGGCATATTTTTCACAGGAAATAGCACTAACCTGTTTGAGTTCTTCTGGGTGTCCAGTTGGTGGAACACTGGGACTATTTCGATTTAGTCCCCTTGTCACTGCCTCAAACTCTTTGGCTACTCGTCTTGCATTCATATAGTCACGACCTCGTTCAATGGCCATCTTCTCAGCAATGATAGGGTTAATGTTCTGTTCAAAGTTCATGTAATCTTTCCAAAGCTGTTCTATATTCACCATGGGATTAACAACTCCACGTTGATACACCTGAATGATAAATACAAGATTCTTCCAATCAAATATCACAATCAAATTTCCATCATTCACTTTAACTACACTTGAAAATAAATCAATATGAACAAAATAAATACAATAATAAATACATCTGGGAAAAATTTAATAAAGGAAGTAAGAGGAAGTTCCATAAAAAACAAATAACTTAATTAATTAAAATATTATGAGTTGTTCATGGCGTGGGTTAGGAGTGGGCATCTTGGACATATACTGTGTCATGGCCCTCTTTGTGTTCAGGCGGCTAGGACTGTACAATCCACTGCTTGTCCCTAACCCATTACAGGAGAGATCCTCTCGGGGATTATGTGTAAGTAAGGTAGCATTCTGCTTCACAAAATTTACTGAGCTCAGAACATTTTAAGCAAGCCTCAGACCTATGGGAGTAACAGAGCCCCACTTCCATTTGGCAGGGAAGGGACTGCTTGGAAACAACTTGACAAACAAAATGGAATTTGATGGGGAGCTATCAATATTAATGAGGCTTATGGAAGGAAGAAAGTAGAACTGGCTGAGTTGGCAAAGAGGATGCTTCTGGACTTGTTACGAGTTAATAATATTCAGATAAGGGGAGATAACCACGAAAAGACAGGAGATTATAAAGTGTTCTTGATGGATGTTAGGAAGGGCAGGGTGTGGGGTAGGACTATTTGTCAGGAATACTATGACATGTAACACAGATTCTTTTAGGCATGTAAATGAGTGAATGATGTGGGTAGATTTGGCAGTTGCAGGAAACAGGACAAGAATTGTTTCAGTCTATTCATCATGTGGGAGTCCAGGTGAGGAGGAAGTTGACAAGTTTTATGAGACACAGAGTGACATCAGAGTCAGGGTCAACAGCAAGGATAAGATAGGATAATAGGCTATTTCAATGTGAGAGTCAGAAATGGAACTGAACGATATGAGAAGGTGATGGGTAAATTTGGAGAAGATATGGAAGCTAATAGGAAGTGTTTACTGGACTTCCACGCTAGTATGGGATTAGCAGTTATGAATAAATTCTTCAAGCATAAGGCTATTCACTGCTACACATCGGAGGGTAGGAGCACCAAATACATAAAAGACTATATCATAACCGACTTTGAATTCAGGAAATCTGTTAGGAATGTGCGAGTAATCTGGGAATTTTTTTGATGATACAGATCACTATATGATCTGTAGTGAACTAAGTGTCTCTAGGCCAAGGATAGAGAAAGTGACATCTGTCTGCAGACCAATAAGGGTTGAAAATCTGCAGGATGATGAAATTAGACAGAAGTACATGGATATGATTAGTGAAAAGTTTCAAACAACAGACAGTAAGAAGGTTCAGCATAGAGAAAGGGAAAGGGTGGCAGACAGGGCTGCTCTAGTAGAAACAGCAAGGCAGGGGTGTAACATTAGGACCTACAGGGCTCGGGCCTTTAAGGAGCCCCGCAGACTCCTCACAAAAAAATAAAAATAATATAAATCTAGCCTAATGCCACTCTACTCGGAAATGATCTGGGAGGTTTAGTAGATTCAGATATTACAGAAACCGATCCCCACAGAGGATTAGTAGATTGGTATTGGTAGGTTCAGTAGAAATAGTTGCAATTTGCATGTAGAGGAATTGCCACTTGGTTGCATCTAGCAGCAGTTTATTGTGTTGAGTATAATACAGCAATTGCATAAAATGAATTTCATTGCAAAGCCCGTATTGTCGTTAGTATACTTTTTTAAAGGTACAGTCAAAGGTTCCACCTTTACAATACAGTACTAATTTTTTTTGTTTAATTAGCAATTAACAAATGTCAGGACATGTTTTGTCCTTCCTGGTGGACATCATCAGCCAAAATACTTGTAAATAAAATAGATAAAGACAAATACACATTAAAATACGATTCAGGTTACCAAATACGTCAAGTTAAAATGCAGTCAGCCATCAACAGTAACACACGTATGGAGCCTAACCTCTCTTGGGCAGACAAGGATGAATATTCAACCACGACACAATTTTTCTCCATGTGTACACTTAACAGTCAAACATTCCACCTGCCTCATAAGCTAACCAAGAATTGTCAACACCACATCATCACACCAACAAGAAGAGCTTGATCATCGTATTCTATTGGAACTACTACGTGTGTTAAACAATTTTATCTTCATATTTTAATATTTGTCTTTCTATTTTACTTATCTTACAAGAATTTTGGCTGATGATGTCCACCAGGAAGGACGAAACATGTCCCGACATTTGTTAACTGCTAATTAAACAAAAACAAAATTAGTATTGTAAAGGTGAAACCTCTGACTGTACCTTTTAAAAAAGTAACACAGCAATGCTTGCTCTTGCTGTCTCTCACAACGCTCCGACATGCTCCTCAGAAAAAACCTGCTCCAAATTATTTTAAAATAATTACAGTAATGAAAATATCACATTTTAGTTAGGAAATGATACTTCCTTGATATGTAGCATACCTGAGATCATATTATGCAAAAATTTTGCAGAATATCTCACTTTTGTCACACATTTATTTGACAACAGTGTATAATGCCAATAAGAAGTTTGTGTAGTAACAATCAGTCAACTCAGTTTCGAATGAGCTTTATTCATGTGAAATTAATAATAGGCTTATCAGATGTGTGGTTTGATATTTTTCAAACTTTCTTTGAACAGTTGTGGATTTAATTTTGTTTGCACATTATTCTGTGTTGTAATCATATTATAACTGGGACTTCGGTATCAGCTACAGAGTATATTTCTGTAGTTATTGAAATATCAAACCAATTAAAGTAAAAACATCTAAGTGGTTCATGGTTGTCAGTTCAGCACCATATCCGTTACACCACGTTAAACCACGGAGACAGTCAAATAGAAATTATTAAATATTATTTTTTGATAATCATACAGAGAGAGAGAGAAAGAGAGAGTATGCACTATAAGAATATTAATGAAAGAATATCATTTGAAGGAGGTCATGTTTGCAGTGCACTATGTCTTTCGGTAGAGACTAGAGCAATTTTGTTACTTTCATTGATCTGCCTCAATCTTATCCTTGGCTTTGACAATATGAAAGTGACTGAGGTATGAGAAATGCTAGTAATGCCATTTCTTATGCAGCCAGTTTTTGCTATGAATGGTATGAAAATGTTGCTCGTGGGGTCAGTTGGTGCATGTATTTCAGTGGACTTGGCAGACTGATATGTAATAGCAATTTCTGGCTCAGTGAGGAAAACTGAACAGGAAACTACCTCATTCGTCATTTCCTTCGCACGCCTCTTCAGTGATGCCCAGGCCATCTATGACAGCTTTTGGTGGAGCTGTTGAGGATTCCACCAGCCTTTGAACTGAAAAAAAAAAAAACACACACACACCCCCCTGCATGCAAGCATCCCTTAGTAATGAAGTTTATCAGATGATACTGACATCATATCTCATCGACCTGAAAATATCACAGTAGCCAGTCTCTATGAGGAAGTTTTAAAAACTCAAGAACTAATACTCGTACATCCCTGCCAAGAAAGAAACGACTCAAATCTCGCCAAATGACTTCTTGGCTCTAACTACAAATAAATAATATAAAGAAATCCTTTCACTTAAGACAAAAGACCCAATTCACCAGCTCTCCAAATGGGTCCATTAACCAATCCCGTTAGAATGGCCAGTACACTCAGCACCTTAGTCTTTCACACTTTAAGAGAATCTATCCTCTAAAGCCATTTTTTTCTTACCTTTCTGACTGCACTGATCTTCTGGTTTTCTGCATATGAACCAACTGCTTCCACACCTTTTAGGAAGTTCACATAGTCATTCCAGATGGAATATGACTGAATATCCATGCCAATTTTCTCCAGGGCAAAGTCATATGCCTGTGCCATCTTCTCCCTGTATGAAAATATAACTTCAAATGGAAATTTGTTGCTACTCTTAAAATGACTCTTTACAACTTAATTGATAGCAATTACTACCCATTAAACTGTGCACCTTCTATAAGGCCATCTGTGTCGTGGAACTTGGACTAATATAATACAAATATATTGCAATACCTCAACTCTTTCAATCAATATATAAAATTCACAGCAGAAGATGAAATCAATAAGTCCACACATTTTTTTAGACATTACCATCACACAAAAAGACAATAGCTTTGAATACCACATTTATAGGAAGCCAAACCTTTTCACCAAACACAATCAAGAACAACTCATTACATCGCAACACTCAAAAATGGGCAACTTACTATAGTTTAATACATCGAGCATTTAAAATATCACTCACACCTAAAAACCTCAAAAAAATATTACAATATATAAAGAACATAGCCAAGTTCAACGAGTTTAACATAGAGATGGTCAATCAAATAATAAGAAAAATTAGAAATAGACAAATTTCAAAATTAATACCAGAAAAACAAAAAAGTCTAAATTTGCCACATTCACTTAGAGCAATCCCAACATATATCAAATTTTGAACCCATTCAAGAAACATGACTTCAAAATTTTGTTCAAACACCAAACAAAGCATGTTCCTAAATCACAATAGTGTCAACTCCAACAAATCCAGGATTTACAAACTCACCTGTACCCAATGTTTCGTCTCATACGTTGGTCAAATAGGACAAAGGACTTAGAACACTAAAATGCAAACAAACATCATCAATTTTCAGCAATGAGCGTACATATGAAAGAAACTGGACATGCCTACATGACCATACAACAAGATTTAACTATCCTAAAGAGAATTTAAGAAGGCAAATTGATGAATGAATACAAAAACATCTATGTTTTCAAAGAGCAGTTTTTCAACAAAAACCACAATTTAGATGACATTACAGAGACTAAAAAATCCTTCATACGATCAAATCCCACAATTATTAAAAAATTATTTAAAATAAAAGGAAACGTTCAGAAACATCAAATTTCCATACGTAAAAGCTCTGCCCACAGAAAATCCCCTCCTCCAAGAACAGCAAATATCTCATCTGCCCACCCCTCTCCGACCTATACCCCACCGCATAACACACACAGATACAACACGAGGTGCACGGAATCACCTATTGCCAGTCGGACAGCAGGTGTTACAGCAGCAAGCCAGCCAGCCGCAAGAGAGGCGAGGGGGTGAGTAAGAACCCACTTAACATCCCCATTTTATACTTCAGTTCACAAAAACTTCACAACTAAGACATATTTTTTCGTTACAGACTCTCAATCCACCAATATCAAACCTAAGAAGCAACAAGACCACAATAAATGTCACAATGATCTTGAGAAGTCTCCTCTTCAAAACCACACATCGACAGGCGGCAAGATTTTACATAATTTTAATCACCACAAAGCAACATTCAGACAACAGATCACACAATATCTTACGAAAACGCCACCAAATTTTATTCCCAAGGTGACACTAAAGTCCACGAAGATTCCAGTGAGAGCACACACATTGGATATTACAGACTAAATAACCCAAACCAACCAATGCCATCACAAGTTTTTAAAGCATAACAATTATGTTTTTATCAATTGTAAGCTCACCCCTTTTTTAGAAAGAGCAACTGTATGCAAGCTAAATGTTTTTTATATATAGCACATGCATTGACAAGTTATAATAATTCACATCAGCTGGACATTTCTACAGAACATGTAATACACATAAAAATAATTTTAGTTGAAATAATTCATGTCAGCTTAACCATTTTAAGTATTTTATTATCAAATATAACCCAGGACCCTGGGTATTTTGATCTAAGATAGTAGGAACAGCAGCTGAAGATGCCTAAAAATTAGATGAAACATGTCCCGCTGAAGACACAACAATAATGTAAAGATATGTATGTAAATCAATAAAAAAGCATAATGTATTGAAAAGGTGGAACTCTCAAATAAAACATTCTTTTAGAAAGGTATACGTTGCTCAATACGGACCCAACAATGAGCTTTATAACTTGTAATTTCCACAGCTTCCCATATAATCCTGGACCTGTAGTGTCTAGTGTGGGTAAGAGCTCAAGCATCTTGGAACACAACATCATGACCCGACGATAGCTATTGCTGATTTGTCTGGCTGGTTGAGACAAATATTTCGTTCATGTTCCTTGATACAAGTACCAATAGACCGGCATGTTTGGCCAATGTATACCCTGCCGCAAGTACAGGGAATTTAGTATACCTCAGTATGTAAAGGTTGGGACAATTTGTCCTTGGTTTTACCCAGACTGTGAGCAATTTTAGTGATGGTGCCAAACACGGTTTTTATATTGAGTTTGTGGAGGACCTTGGCAATTCAATCTGTGGTGTTATGAATATAAGGCAGGTATGCAGTTCCCTTCACTTCTTCCTTTTGTAAACTTTGCTTGGTCGTTTCTCTGGGATGCAGGGCTCTATAAATCTGCAAATCGCTGTAACTATTACCCTTGAATGTGACTTTGAGTGAGTCCATCTCCACCTGGATATCTTTATTTGCTTTTGCAAGATGCTTTACATCGCACCAACACAGATAGGTCTTATGGCGACGAGCAGACAGGAAAGGGCTAGGAGTGGGAAGGAAGCAGCTGTGGCCTTAATTAAGGTACAACCCCAGCATTTGACTGGTGTGAAAATGGGAAACCATTGAAAACCATTTTCAGGGCTGCTGACAGTGGGGTTCAAACCCACTATCTCTCGAATACTGGATACTGGCCACACTTAAGTGACTGCAGCTATCGAGCTTGGTACCTGTATATTTGATGGCTCACAAATTAATCTCGCCCTCTTGGTGAGTGTTGTGAGAATGCCTTGTTTTTGTGCTGGATGGTGGTGAGAATCTGCATGAAGACAGTGATTTGTGTGGGTAGGCTTACGATAGATGGTATGTCCCAAGGAGCGATCCGGTTTCTTTCTTACTAGAACATCCAAGAAAGGGAGACATCCGTCCAACTCCATCTCCATAGTGAATTTAATTGAAGGATGTTGCTGATTTATGTGGTTTAGAAATAGATGAAGTTTCTCAGGACCTTCTGTCCAGACCACAAATGTATCATCAACATACCTCCACCAAATCATAGGTTTGACAGATGCTGAAGCAATAGCCTCCTACTCCAAATGCTCCATAAAGAAATGAGCCACTATGGGTGAAAGTGGACTTCCCATGGCCACTCCGTCTGTCTATTCGTAAAAATTCCCACCCCACAAGAAATACCTGGAAGTCATGCAGTGGTAAAATAGCTTAGTACTGTCCTCAGGGAACAGATGTTCAAACAGAGACATGACCGAGTCAATCGGCACTTTAGTGAACAAGGACTCCACATCAAAACTCACCAAAAGTGCATTAGGTTGAAGGGTTATGGTTGACAACTTGTTGATGAAATACCGAGAGTCCCTAACGTATGATTCAGTACGTCCTATGTGTGGCTGAAACAATTTGCTTAGGTATTTAGCCAGAGCATAGATAGGAGAACCTATCACACTAACAATAGGTCTGAGGGGAACATCATCTTTATTGATGTTAGGAAGTCCATATAATCTAGGTGGCACTACATATTCTGGGGACAGATATTTAGCCTCCTCTTTTGGAACTGAAGATTGCCTTAAGAGCTTCATGGTGGCATTGGACATAGGAGTGGTAGGTCACGTGACCTTAGTCTGGAAACAGGCTCTGACAAAATAGCCAAAATCTTATTCTTATACTCGTCAGTGTCCATAACCACTGTCGCATTACCCTTATCAGCTGAGAGAATGATCAGTTCAGAATCATTTCTAAGTTCTTTCAGAGCTCTCCACTCACCTCTTTGTAAATTGGGCGTGGGATATCGATGTGGACCTTACACCTGAGGGCCGACATGGTTCAAATGCTAATCACATTTTGAGAACATACTAATGCACATGTCCTGTGAATATGAACTTCCTATATCTAGTCTTTCAAGGTGTTCTGGTTTTCATGAACATAAGTGTATGTTCAGTGTAAGTCTTTTGTTTATGTAAAACTGTAAATTGTTTCGATATCTTCACATTTACTGTAAGTCGCGATATGAAAAAGTTAAAGTGACTAAACATTTTAATTTATTTTGAAAGTTCATTTTCTGATCATGGCAACTAATATCTTATTGCACAGCCTTTTATTTGTATCACATCATTACATCTCACGGGCATGGAAGCAAGAAGGGATCTAATTTAGTCTTTAGTGATTTTTTCCCATTCAGATTTCAAAGTGTTAAAAGAACTCTGCTTTATTTGTATGTGATCTTGTCCTTACACACGTGTCCAGCAGCTACCATATGTGTTCTATTAGATTTAAATCCAGACTTTGACTTGGCAATGGAAATTTTTTTTATCTTCTTCTTTTGCACATAATCTGTTACATTGTTACATCAATGTTTGGGATCATTATCATGTTGAAAACACCATTGTCTAGGCATATTTTTATAGCGTATGACAGCACATGCTAGAAAAATATTCTTGTAGTCAGGACTGTTCATTATGCCACTGATGCACATTAATGGACCTATGCCCTTAGCAGAGAAGCATCCCCGGACCATGACCGTTCCAATCTCCATGTTTTAAAAAAGGAACCTGATAGTGTGCATGGTACCTTTTACTTCTAGGGTGACAAATATACTGAATACCATCAGATGACATCATATTAAATTTGCTTTCATTGCTCCATAATACCCTAAACCACTCCTGTTATATCCAGTTACGGTGCTCTTTTGCAAAAGGCACATCTCTTCTTTTTGTTGGCCTTCTAATTAACATATACGTAATACAGTCATTAAGTTCTGAGACTTGACGCCTGGAGGGTAGGCACCCACATGACTCTGTGTGTTGCTCACGATGCTGCATTACACGGCGCACACCTACACAGAACCACATCCACCCTCAAAATAGTCACTGCTGGCCGTTAATCACTTAAAAAGAACCACATCCATCCACAAAACAGTCGCCATTGGCCGTTATGCACGTTTGCCAACGTTGGTGTAGCTGCTGGAAGCACCGCTGAAAGGAAACACCCTGTCTCGTCTCCAGTTATTATCCGGTTGAGAAACATTGGATCATCGTCAGCACTACTGATGAGGTCACCACAAATCGTCATGCGATCATCATGATGGTCTTGCGACAGCATTCGTTGCACACTGGGCAGGGTAACACAAGATATGTTGAGGTCATCTGTCAGAATTTTGTGGCAAGTACCATGGCTGACCCCTATTGCTGCTGCGAGATAGTCTAGCGATTGGAAGTGGTTAGCACACACCAACGTTGCAACTTCTTGGATTTTGCGTTCCATTCGAACTGTTTGTAGCCAACCAGTACGCACATCATCTTCCAAATTGTCCTGTCCTTGCACAAAATGTCGGTGTCACCTAAACACAAAATTGCGACTCAATGCGTCCTCACCATAAACCTGTTGCATCATTTCAAACGTTTCGGCAGCAGTTTTGCCTAATTTCTGGCAGAACTTGATGTTTGCCCATTGCTCAAACTGTGACATGTCAAGGTCCGATGGGCGCATTCAAATCACTATCACAACAACAACCGTACATCTGCTTCCAGTGCATACACTCAACTGTCTCTTGCAAGGACGAGAGACTAACTGACATGGTACCATACCACGGCGCCACCTATGCGCTATAGTGCACCACAGCGCCATCATGCAGTCAGTCTCAGAACTTAATGACTAGAGACGGGAATTTGCCTATTTGCCTATTTTATTCCTGTGTTCAGAAACGTAGGCTTTTGAGATATAAATCCATTTTAGGTTCTTTTTAGCTATATTTCGTTGGTTTTATTGTGCCTATAAATGCCTATTTCAGGGGTTTGTGCCTATTTGGAAAATAATTGCCTATTTGATGCCTTTTGATTGTATTTTAAAAAAGGTGATGCTCTTCCAGTGCATTGTATTGTAGCTACTGTGCTCGACAGAATTATTTTCTCTTTTCTCAATATCTGTTTACCCCACAAACAAAAATGAGAATTCTCAGAAGTCACCAGAAATAGTTCTAGGGAAATTTCCATCAGGAGAAACAGGAACAATGCGACCTGGAAGCCTTCAACCCCTCCAACCTCTAAAGACATATGCGAGAACCAGTCAACGTCGAACTATGTTGCTCAACCCATATGCCCTGTACCTTGCTTTCGATGCGAACTGTTATACGCGTACGCATTATGTTCAGAACGTGTTGTGATTTATTGTGAAGTAGAAGAAGAAGAAG
The DNA here is from genome assembly GCF_040414725.1 of Anabrus simplex. NCBI lineage: Eukaryota > Metazoa > Arthropoda > Insecta > Orthoptera > Tettigoniidae > Anabrus > Anabrus simplex. The sequence goes on from NC_090265.1 coordinate 353,740,209, forward strand.
TGTGTTTGCAGCAATGCCCAAAGAAAAATCGTCGAAGTCCTACTGGCTGAAGCAGTGGATCACAGGGGAGCGGATGGAAACACATTAAGGACAACATCTCTGGCTTTGGTCTATTCTGCAGCAGACTACTGCTCTGGTGTCTGGCCTAACAGTGCTCACACACAGCTAGTAGATTCACAACTTCGTCAAACCATGCGGATCATAACTGGTACACTTCGTGCTACACCGACCCAATGGTTACCGGTTCTCAGCAATATACTACCTCCACATATCAGAAGACAGAAGGCCCTTTTTCAGCTATGGACCAGAATGCTGAAGAATGAACATCTACCTGTTCATGAGGATATCAGACAGAAATGCACACGCCTTAAGTCTCGCCAGCCTGCTTGGAAGACTGCAGTGAAGATAACATCCAGTGACTTCAACCCCACCTCTAAATGGTTAACAGAGTGGTCTTTATCCCCACCTCGGGCAATAGTGGATATTAATAACCCATCCACAAAACTGGCAGGCTTCGATCTGCCACGCTGCACCTGGAGTAGACTACATCGCATGAGATGTGGAGTAGGTAGAACAGCATCTACTTTACACACCTGGGGCTGGTCAGTTTCTCCATACTGTGATTGTGGGGAGGTTCGACAAATAATGAAACATGTATTGCAGGAATGTCCACTGCGTGCTTTCACTGGCACCATGGAAGATCTCAACTCAGCAACACCTGAAGCAGTGAAGTGGGAGACGGGTTTGGACATTCACATTTAGTGAGATGTACATCACTCGCACTCAATGTGTATATACGAATGGTCAGAGTTGATAGGTGGATAGTGATGTAAATATATTGTTTTCTTAACTTTGTAAATTGTTTTCTTTGACTGTATAGATATGATAATTTGTATTTGCTTTGTACTCATCTTTCACTGGTTGTGTAAATAGTTTACAGGTTGTCATTATCCATCATACGCCAAATAAATAATAAATAACAGGGGATCCAAATTTCACTACGGATGGAAGTTGCTCTAAAGAGGTAAGATGGTTCGTTCCTTTTATCTTTTTTGTGATTGAGAACTATGATCGCATTTCATTGTAACATATAGACCTATTAATTTATGTATTGTGGCAAGTTGTTTTGTTGCAATGCTGTATTAGGCGTGAACTTTCAATAGGTTATATTGTTAAATAATCATTAAATTACTGAACGAGGAGTTAGAACACCGGTGGTCTCTTGTCACAGAATGGATAGAAATTAAATTGGTATTCCAAACTGTGATTCGTTTCCTGTGAATATAGAGATTTACAACTGAAATGCAATTTTTGAAACTCCCTTTAAAAAATCGTGAATTCTATTACACTTTCACTAAACCTTCCTCTAGCATCCCCTCTAGAGTCTTGCTAAATTGTTACAAAAATAAGGTTATGGACGCATGCCACGACAATTTTAATTTATGCGGTTTTTAATTTTCAACGAGGGTGACAGCCTTGTGGGCACACATAATGCAGGATCTATTGCTGGCAACAGAAAATAGTCTTCATGACATCTGACCTGGCTGACCAAAGCCGGTAAATAGAAACAAATAAAATGTTCACAAATCTGAGATTTATAGTGCCTCCGTTTTCATTCTTCTATATACTGTAAGTAAGAATACTGCTAGGGCCAGCTTGGTGGGTTCTTGACAAGTATAAAGGACGGATCTCTCCTCTACGCTACTCCGGTATCGTTTCACGTCTTTTTAATTACTGTATATTTTTCAACCGGTGAACTCAACACGATACTGCCAAATTATAACTGAAAATCCTTGAGGATATTTTTCCATGTAAATTACTAATTTCGTTGTTCCTACTTTAAAGTTCTGTACTTCTAGAAACATCATCTCCAATAGTCTTTTTTAATGAAACAAATGCATTATATATACTAAGCATTATTGCCAATTAGCCCAACTGTAGAAATTTAAGGGACAATGTACTTTATGTCAATTTTATTATTTTTCGGATCAAATGTGAGAAAAATACCACATAGATCAACTTAGAAATACTGCAATGAATCTGATACGAGTACATAAATCTGTATCAATGCAGCCTTTCTACCAGTCCACTCTGGGCAGCGACCAACAACCATTTTCTTCAGACCTATGCACTGCAATGTTGGGAGCTAATATGCCCCTGCATAAACCGGAGCATCTTCAAATTTCAACAAGCTGCCGGGAGTAATTACGAAGTTGGAGAAGAGTGGCATGCCCCTGGTGGAGTCATTTAGGATTGTGAAAGAAGTCAGGGGAAGTTTTGACCGAAACTCTGGGAAGGCAGGCGCTGTCAGTGAAACAGCAAAATGAAACCAGATGAAGTGACTTCACTGAAGATTTGTCCAATCACTTCATGTGATGTTGAGAGATCTTTCTCTCAGTACAAGCACATTATGCATGAGAGGAGAACAGGATTGTTACCGGAAAACATTGAAACGTTGCTTGTAAATTCCTTTTAGAGTAATTGAGTGTGTTATTAAAATATAAGTCATTTTTTCATGCCTATTTTGTTGCCTATTTTATGCGTTAGTGCCTATTTAAATGCCTATTTTGGCTAATTTAAGAGCCTATATGTCTGCATATTTTAACTTTTTTTAGTGCCTACAATTCTCGTCTCTATTAATGACTGTACTACATATATTCTGTCACTTGTTTTTCGAGGTCGACCTTGTCGTGGTTTATTGTGCACATGACCACATACTGCGTACAGAATTTCCAGACAGATACCAGTTGTCTCAATATATTACACGCACGAGCAACCTCTGCCTAAGATCTCTCCTCCTGCAAAGCACATATTACTGCCTCTTTAAAATGTATGGAGTACTCTTTACACCTCGGAGGTGGCATTGGAGTAGTTAATGATTTTCAATTACACGGCAACACACAGAAATTCACAGTTGAACATGAAATATCTAAAGAGTTCTTGTCAAAAGACTTTTGAACATTTACTGCTGTGTTAATGCCTATTAGAAAACAGTGTGCCTTGACTCTCTGACTCTGCTATGTTGTAGTAAACAGTGCAACTCCCCTTCACTCTTATGCACTATAGTTGGATCGTCTGTGTTTGTGCTGCCGTTGTTTAGAGGAGGTTGAACACACTATGTCAAAAGGTTTATGAGCATAACTGTAGTTGGAAATTTCTTTTAAAACGAAGGAGTTTCTGTTTGTTTTATAATAAATTTCACCTTGTGTCCATCCGATAGTTACTAATTACCTTAATAACCAACATTTTGGTAGAGCTTAAATGTTGTATATAATGGCAGTATATACTATATTCCCATACTAGCTATAGTTCTTGGAGGTTTACATATCAAATTCCCCGACTAGCAACAGTGCTACCTTTGAACAGTTTATTCCACAGAATCTCCAATAAAATGTATAAGGGCACTTTTCCTAATTCAAGCTCTGAACAACTATCTACCTACACCACAATAATATTATCAGACAACAGTCACAAACAAGAGTAGAACTGATCTAACCCCTAAGTCAATAAGTAACAATGGTAAATCATAACTACCCAACATATTTTTAAATATTATATATTTAGTTTTAAACTGAAATAACTGAGAGGCAAATAATCCACCTTTCTAGTATATAATACACAAGAGATACATCACTCTCAATTATGAAACCTTTAAAGACTGGTAAGATTATTAATGACTTACTTATATGTTGGAAGTGTTGACTTGGTCTCTTTGACATAGGCAAGGTACAGCTTCCACAAATCGATGTTAAGAACCTTCATGAGACATCGCTGAAACAGCTATTAAAAAATGTGGTATTTTACTAACCTTATTATGAGCAATTTAAAACAGTTATAAGGAATTTAATCTCAGCCACATGCCATTAAATGGGCAGTCCTCGAGAAAGACAGGTTAACAAAATGCTGGTGTCACATTATCAATGAAATTATGCATCACTATTTATAACAATGCAGAAAGTATTGAATGTAAATATAAAATAAGGATAGTTGAAAAGTGCAACTAGCAAGAAGGAAAGACAAGAGAACAAGAAGTTTATATGTTGAGGACTTCAGAAAATATAGACATGGTATTTAAACTCCGGTGGACATCTTTATTATCTATTAGAGAATGGTTGCCCAGTTGTACTTCCTCTTAAAACAATAATCGCTGCCGCCACCGCCACCACCACCACCACCACCACCTCCAATTATCCATTTGTTAAAAATGTCTAACTACTGTAGCCTGGTCTGGTACGTTTCCTGATCTTTGTATTTAATATTTTTCTCCTGTTATTAACGTTCATACATAATGTTTTTATCAATGACTGCCAATGGAAAAAAAAAATACTTTTTTGCATCAACTTCTACAAAAAATAACACACCAAGCTACATGTAAGTTGGCAATACTAGAACAAACAGTCATCCAATTCCTTTTCAATCAATCAATCAATCAATCAATCAATCAATCAATCAATCAATCAATCAATCAATCAATCAATCAATCAATCAATCAATCAATCAATCACTACTGATCTGCATTTAGGGCAATCACCCAGGTGGCAGATTCCCTGTCTGTTGGTTTCCTAGGCTTTTGTTAAATGATATCAAAGAAATTGGAAATTTATTGAACATCTCCCTTAGTAAGTTATTCCAATCCCTAACTCCCCTTCCTGTAGACAAATATTTGCCCCAATTTAACCTCTTGAATTCCAACTTTACCTTCATATTGTGATCTTTCCTACTTTTAAAGACACCACTCAAACTTACTCGTTTACTAATGTCATTCCACGCCATCTCACTACTGACAGCTCGGAACATACCTCTTAGTCTAGCAACTCGTCTCCTTTCTCCCAAGTCTTACCAGCCCAAACTTTTATCTAGAAACCTTATGTTACAAGACATTGACCATATACATGCAAGCTATTATCCTTGCCTAGTTACATCATCAACAGAAAAACAGGTACAATGTTATAAAAAGCAGTAACTTTCTAAACCCTTAGCTATCCTCCTTTTATTACTATTAACAGCATGTCAGAGGCAATATAGATTGTGTTGACTACCATGTGGATGTTAGTTGCCCAAGTTGACTGTCGAGTATGTTATTCTGAACGGGAGATGACATAACCACAACAAAACTGTGGCTGGATAGGCCACATGTGCTTACTGAAAGCGACCGTCAAGCATGACACCATCACCTGTAAATTCTGTAGTGGCACTAACTGTGCAACTAGCATCATGGTTATGGAGCAGAAGATACGAGAATTAGGGTTCAATGCTCAAACAATAGCTGCACTCTTCGTTGGTGTACAGTAAGCGTCACGTTCACCGCAGATGGTCCGAGGAAAACCGGAGAGCCGTTATTTATAGTGATGAATTACATTATACAATTCAGCAGTCAGATGGGAGGTTTGGGTGTGGCGAATGCCAGGTGAATGATACATGACAGTTTATACAGTTCCCACAGCAAAATCTGGCGCAGGTAAGGCGACGGTATGGGAGATGCTTTTCATGGAAGGGACTTGGTCCTCTCATAATACTATAGGTCATGTTAAAGGCAGAAGGTTGCAAGGACATTCTGACCAGTTGCATGTTATCTACAGTATACCACCAGTTCAGAGATGATCACTGTGTATTTCAATATGGTAATGCTCCCTGCCATAAAGCAAGGTCTGTTCATGAGTGGTTTATGGACAGTAATATTCAGGAAATGGGCTAACCAGCTCATAGCCCCGAGCTCAATCCTATCGAACATATCTGAGATGAACTAGAATGGCATCTCTGCTCCAGACCCCAATGATGCACATTACTACTGTACTTGCTACAGTACAATACGATGAATGGTCTGCCAGTCACCCCAAGACATTCAGACACAGAGTGGGCTATCTGTACCATGAAGTTTGGGCTGTAATAAAGGCCAGATATGAATCAGTTATCTATTACCTTTGGCTAGTTGCTACTTCTTGATAGAAACAGTATTTTTGCATCTGTCTCTTGGCACAAGCTAGAGTAAAACGTAACTTCCACCAAAGTCTCAATTTTTTTAATAGCTTTGACAGTATGGAAGCTGTTGAGATATGGGTGGTGCTTACTAATGGCATACAGGGCACGACCAGAATGTCTATATATTGTAAAACGAGCTACACATAGAGACAGTTGTGCAGCAGTAGCAGTTTCTGATTCAGTGACTAAAGCAATGGCACACTACCTCACTCCTCACTATGCCGAGCATGCTTCATTCTGGTACCACCAACAGTCTTTGCAGTTTCCTCATAACTGCATAACCTTCAATGGCGCTACATGAGGATCCAACCAGCTTCCAGGCTGATGATTTGACAGACATAATTACTTTAAAAAGGTGTTTTCTGTGGAACCAAAAAGATTCTGTAAGCGTTTCCAAGGGGTTCTGAAAGTCCAATATTTATTTTTCCTATGATTGTACCAATATACCAACTGATACAGTGGCTCATCAAAAATTCAAGAAATGACAAAGTAGAACTGGCACAGGTTCAATCTTCTCTGTTTGCAATATAGATCGATGAATGAACTGCTGTAGCAGATAAAGCAGTTTTACCTGTGTCTAGCCTATACAAGCAAACTCTCTAGAAGTAGCTCAGCTCTAGTTGCAATTACTTTTAACAATTGAAACAGAAATTTAAAAATTGCACACCATGAAACAATTATTTTTCTTCTGCTGACACTTTTCCTACAGTATGGTGGGATTGTGGATGCAATCTGTGTCACACATGAGGCCAGTTTCATGGCCAGATACCCTCTCCGATGTCAATCCTACATACAGGGAGTATTCAATACTGCGAGTTTCTGTGGTGGTCAGTAGTGTGGTCTGTTGTGTGTGAACGAAGAGGAGTGTATTAACACTAACTCAAATATCCACACCCCAAGCCAGAGGAATTAATCAGATATGGCTAAAACCTCTGAACTGACCGGAAATCAAACCCAAAAAGTCTACAATGCTTACCATTCAGCCAAGGTGCCAACCAAGCTATGCTACAAATGTTGTAATGTTTTCATGGATTCTGTGAAAGCTATGTTTGGAAAACCAACTGGACTAGACACATACATGAGATAGTAACAGAAAACAATATGAAGATGTACCTATAATTGAAATCCAAAAGAGCAATCATTGGTCATGGGGGAGAAAGGAAGTCATACTCTCAAAAACAACCTTGGAAAGGCAGGAAAAAGAATTAGATGAACTCTATAAAGACCAGATCCTTGAATTCACAACTTTTTCAAACTTGGTTTGTGAAAACGGAGAAGTCTTCACAAATCCCTCTTTCTCCAACAGGATAGAATTCACATAGTAAAACTAAAAGACATTTACCACTCACAGTAGATGTGAGGTTTTTCTCCATATTTCACCCATTATAATATATTATATGAGGAGTTAAAATGCTGTACTAGCAAATGTATGCAACTTTGTAGTTATTTCTGGGTTGAGATGAGAATCCTGGGTTGAGATGAGAGACCATTTCTGGCTATTGCATTCCCCAAATGATGTTTAAACTGAGGCTGAAATACATCAGATATCTCTAGGCCCACTATTTTTTAACGTGGTAATGAACCACCTAACTGTCAATACCCAAAACAAAGACTTGTGGAATCTTGTGTATGGTGATGATATCGTCTAGTTCAGGGATGGCGAACCTTTTCCAACTACCGTGTCATTTTAAGTCTGGTTTATTATTCTCAACTGTTGACCATGCCACTTGTTATTTTGCTTTGAGGAAAATCTACAACCTACAAACCACCCCCCTCCCCACCTCCGTCATGTTCTCGTAGCTCGTATGCTCAACAATTTAACTAATTTCTACCTCACCACATTTCCGCAAGGAAACCAGAAGAAACGGCTATCCATGTCTGTAAGATCATATTTATGCTTTCATCAAAACATGCTGCATACATATGGGAGTTATCCAAATTAGCTTTCAATTGCTCCTAAACTTCTTCTCTCATTTTATTACGATAACCTTGACAGCAGTTCAGCTGGCTGGCATTCCTTTAATTCTGTTAAATATTAGCTGTTTCAAATAATGTGTCGGACGTCAATAAGAAAGTTTCTTTCAAGAGCTCACCATTAGATATCAGTTTCCCATGTATGCTGTACTATGCAGTGAGACATATGGAAACAGCTGCACTGATATTATTTCTTGGCCGGAAAGAAGATACAAAATAGTTTGTTATGTGTAATGTTCGATATTTTGTGAAATGAACTCTCTTCTTCATTCATTTGATATGGAACAAACATTTGAATGATTAGTCTCCAAAACTGCGCTTTACATTAAATGTGGGGGATACAATTGTTTTCGAACACAGGCAACACATGTTTCTGCCAGTCCGAATTCCCTTGTCCACAGTTCTTGAAATATACGGTCATCGCCTTTGTTAAGTTAATGTGCTTTTCGGCATCAAAAACATGTTTGCGATGTCCGTATACAAAACCACCAGAAAACGACGCTATTTCACTTGACTTTCGCGTGTCCAAATGGAACTAGTATTTAGATTTTCGATATTTATTCCTTACACTTGAAACACTATGAGATACTACAAGACGTATATAAAAACATTATGTTCATGTGGCGTGCCACTGAAAACGTGTTCACGTGTCACCCAGTGACACGCGTGGCATAGGTTCGCCATCCCTGGTCTAGTTATTGGAAAACTGGAAGGAGCTACAGAAAATGTAACGAGTGGAGGACAGCTCTGGAAAGAAACAGACTTCAAATCAGCATACTTGAAATAACACTTCTCAAATACAAACATTACAGACGAGAGAATGGAGCTGGATGGCACTGCTCTCAAGACGGTGGACAGTTATGTGACTATTTGGGCTCACATCTTCATTATAGACTGTTATGCCTATCAGCATTCAGTTTGCAAGTCTATGTGAATTTACTACATCCTCTATTTGTAACTAGCTCTGTAGCCTTGTTTAGTTCCACTCCTTTTATCTATAACTCATTAGAAACCAAGTCTAACCATCGTCATCTTGGTCTCCCTCTACTTCTCTTGCCTTCCATGATGGAGTCCATTATTCTCCTCCATTCGCCTCACATCACTCCACCACCAAAACTGGTTTATGCCTACAACTTCATCAATTGAGTTCATTCCTAACTTAGCCTTTATCCCCCCCCCCGGATTCTGAGTACCCTCCTGCCATTGTTCCCATCTGTTTGTGCTAGTGATCCTTCTTGTTACTATCATATCTGTTACTTTTAACTTATAAATGATATATCCTCAGCCCACTCAACTCTCACTCCCGTACAGCCAAAATGGTCTAAAATCACACCGATGTAAAGAGAGTTTTGTCCGAGAGCTAACTTCTTTCTTATAACTCACAACTGTGAGCTTCATTGCACTTTGATTCAGTTACTACCATCCTGGGAGAATACACATATTGAATACTTGAAATGATCTACCTGTTCCAGTTTGATTTTACTTTATTTTATTTGGGTTGTGTTATATCAAAATCAGCAGCATCGAGGTGAACATGGAACAGCATACCAACACGGGCTGGATGAAGTTGAGGACTTTGCAGAATGCTGACCAATCCAGAAGAGACATGATCAGCGACTACATGCTGTTGAAATGAAGTGGTGGTGGTGGTGGTGGTGGTGGTGGTGGTGGTGGTGGTGGTGGTTATTGATTTAAGAGGAAGTACAACTAGGCAACCATCTTACACATAACACAAATCAGAGAGAAAATATTGAATGGATCCGACACTTAAAAAAATGAAGATATCGGCCAAAGAAAGACAAGGGCCACGAAGGGCGTGAAATTGAAAGACTCCTTAAGCCTCGAGTGCTCTAATACCATCGAAGTCGGAAAAGAACAAGAGTGACCAAGGGAGGTCGGATAGGATAGAATGAAATTGAGGAGCCTGGCACAAGTGGAAGCAATGCCAGGTCTCAGCTTAGGGCCCTGTGGACGCCAACCCACGCTCCCAAGTTCAGAGGCCCTGTGTCCCCTTTTAGTCACTACTTACGACAGGCAGGGGATACCGTGGGTGTTATTCTACCTCCCCCACCCACAGCGGTGGAAATGAAGTGTAGGGATATCTAAGCTTGATCATATTAAAAACGATTACATGAGAGGTAGCTCCGCAGTCACCTTCATTACAAAGAAAATAACGAAACGCAGACGTCGCCAGTACTGACACTCAATGAGACAGCCGGTTGACTGCAGGACTTGGAGAATAACAGAAATGAGAACAGAACCGAGGAGACCAGGATGAACTGTTATACGCAGATATTGTAAAATATTATCAGAAAAATTATCCGCACTGCTTTAGAGTTTGCATCCGCCAAGACAGTAACTTTGCGGATATCCGCGGATAAATCCACATCCATGCAGGGCTCTACCTGTCAGCTGGATCTGTGCTGCTCTGTTAATTGCCATTACTTTGGACTTGCTCGGGTTGATCTCTAGCCCATATTCTAAACTGGCATGTTTTACCCTTGCTAGTAATTCTGCACGTTCATCTTCACTTCTGGCAAAGGAGAGTGGTGTCATCAGCAAAGTGCAGGTTACTCATTTTTCATCCACCAATTGATATGCCTCCGGTCCAATCAACGAGGGCTTTCTTCATCACATATTCAGCATAGATGTTATATAGAATAGGTGATAATATGCAGCCCTGTCGGACACCCTGCGAAATACTGAAAAATTCTGAAATGTCGCCATCTACCTTTACAGTTGCAACATTTCCATACAGACTCTTCAGTAATTATATTAGATGTTGTGGAATGCCAATTTCACCAATAACCTGCCATAGTTTAATCCAGACAACACAATCAAAAGCATTTTTGTAGTCAAGGAAACATACTGTACTAGTACAGGAACACAGAACTCACAAGATTTTTCAATTACATATTAAAAATCTGTTCCCGTGCTCCTTTTCCTGCAACAAATCCTGCTTGCTCAATGGATATGTGAGGCATAGGCGCTGGTTTATGATGTAAAATAACATTTTACTTGCATGAGATATCAGAGCAAATGTAAGATAGTTAGAACACTTCCTGACTGACCCTTTCTTGTGCAAGGGGATTAAGAGAGAGCTTATCCAATCTTTTGGCCATTCTCTCATCGTCTATATCCTATTACACAATGAGTGCATCACGTACAAGCCTTCTTCACCCATTTCTTTAAGAATCTCTCCAGAAATACCATCCAGTCCAGAGGATTTCTTTTTTTCAAATGGTTAATGGTGTTCTTGATTTTGCTTTGTAGAATGGAAGGTTCCAATGCAGAAGGTCCTCCTGGTTGCTGGACTGCTACATCATCATTTCTTTCAGAGTACAGCTTTTCACAGTATTGTTTCCACCTCTCTAGCGCTTCTTTTCTCTCTCCAATTAGGCGTCCATTCTCGTCTTCCATTACCCATGGTGTGGTTTAAATTGACGAGTAATGCTATTGATTTTGTTGAAGAGATTCTTTATTTGATTTTGGATCTGGGTTTGCTCTATTTCCTCGCAAACGCTGTGGATGAACTGTGATTTATCATTCCTACAATTATGCTGTATCTCTCTGCACAGGATCCTGTACCTATTTTCATCCTGAATGGATTGGATACCATGTTCCTTCAGACTACTACTTCTTTCAATCAGTTGCAAAGTCTTGTTTGATACCCAAGGATGTTATACACTCGGTGTCCTCCTAGCTGGCTCTGAGAGAGATGAGGAGACAATCTCTTTCATTCTGTCCCACACCTGAAAAGGTGATTCTTCTTCATTTAGTAGCAAATCTGGGAGCTTTGGCCGTACAAGTTACTCGAAGCATGCAAGAGATTCCTTGTTAGTGAATCTAAACTGTCTTGCTCTTATCTTCTTGGTGACTTTTAGTTTCAGCTGTATCTTCATGGACAACAGACCGTGGTCACTGCCACATTCCACTCCATGAAAGATCTTACGATCTAGAACAGATGTCTTCCAATGTTATCTCACCAAGATGAAATCAATCTGATTCCTGACTCTATCACCAAGCGATAGCCAAGTGTACAGATGCCTTGGGTGATGCTGGAAGAGGGTGTTGCAAACTACCATGGCATTGCCAACACAAAACTCCAGTAGCTGCTTTCCTCATTCATTCCTTTCACGTAGGCCATAAAAACCAATCACAGACCTGATGTTAGTGTCTCCAGTAGTGTCCCCAATCTTAGCATCGAAGTCACCTTGGATTATTAATATTTCCCTATTTGCAAACAGATTGATGGTATGTTCTAATAGTTCATAGAACTCTTCAATTTTAGCATCTGATGCTGCAGCTGTGGGAGCACAGACCTGGATAATATTAATTCTGCACGAGGAAGCATTCAGTTTGATGGTAATGATTCTATCACTGATGGGTTCATAGCCTATGGCAGTGTTGTTCAGTTTTTCAGGAACAACAACTGCAACACCATTTTGACTCATATCATCGCTTCCCAAAAAGTATACAGTATTCCTCCCATCAGTTACAAAATATCCACATCTTTTCCAATGAGTCTCACTAAGGCCAAAGATATCCACTTCACGTGAACTCATCTTTCTATTATTACAAGTTTCCCTGGCTGTAAGGCATCATGGACATTCCATGTTGCAATCCTTCTAATGACTCTCATAGAGAATTTACTTTGACGGGTTAAAGTAGGGGCTTCTCTTAATCCTGTCTCCACCAGAGATCCCACTGGAAGACTTACTCTGGAACATTTGGAATTAAACAAAGCCATCATGGGGTTGTCAAGGGAAAAGTACAGTGGTAGTTTCCCGTTGCCTTCCACTTCCCCCAAATCCATTGGCTCGCTGAGCCAGTTTCCTGCTGGGGTTGGTTACCCAGCCTTCCACTGGGTTGCTCGGCTTAACAGGGGCACTGCGAGTAAGTTGGAAATTGGAGGACTGAGGTGAGAGAGGCTAAGAAAACTCTTTTATCAAGTTCTTATACTGTATTCGCACCAGACCCCCATTATGCCAGAGTCTCAAGATGATCGTAGAGACTCTCCCTAGGTTACTTCCCAGGGCCTGAACCACCAGCTAGTAGGCCCTTTTTCAGAGAAGTAACTCTAGATTCTTAAACGTATCTCAACCTCCTAAAATACCAACTTCCACGGATGTTAGAATATGTTCCACTGCAGACTAGGAGGAACAAGTAGTGTATCAGTGCATAGTGCACGACGTACTACAGCTTGTCTTCACTGACCATTTCCAAATCGTTGGATTGGACGAAGGGGACCTGTACCTTGGCCAACCCGTTCACCAGATTTGGCCCCTTTAGATCTCTCTTCTCTGAGGCAAGTTAAAATATACTCTTTATAAGGACATACTGACTACACCAGTTGATATGAAATGACGTATTACTGGTGCCTACACTGAAATTTCTGATGAAATGCTAGAACGTATGCATGACAGACTGGAATCATGTACTGAAGCTAGTGGTTGACATTTTGAACACAACCTTTGAAGACCAATTCTCTTTCTTCTTCTTCTTCTTCAGAATCTAAAGAATTTGTTCATTCACTTTCTTCTTAAGTTAGTGCTGACACATGGAGCTTATATTTACAGTACAATTTTGGAACTATGATAGCTCGTAAACTACTTGTACTAGAATCCTAAAAAAAAAGGAAAAAACTAACACCATTTACATTCTAATTTACTCTAATTTCATTTTTCTAATGCCAGTAGGCAATGTTCCATTTGAAATAGGTAACTTTCTAAAAATTATGGAGTAAAATTATAAGCCCTTGATTACACTTCATTTCTGTGGAAACAACACATCAATAGCACCTTCCATTTCATAAATAATTGGGTTACAAATTTTAAGTGATGCACCCTGTTACTCGAGTGATACATTTCATATAATAGATGCAGTAGCTTATACAAAGTAATTATATAAGAATGTTAAACAACATTGGAAACTTTAATAATAAGTCATTCGAAGCAAAAACTCCGGTTTTCATATTTCCTGCCGAATAATAGCATTGGATGGCAGCTAGAAACAGTAAGTGGAACGAGTCCTGCTCTACACATACAAAGCTGAAACTGAATTGGATGAGGGTTTATACCTGAATACTACAGATACCGTTTTATATCTGAATAAATGGAAGATTAAGGGGAGTTGCTGGAAAACAGAGTACAAGGTGAATGTAAGCAAATATAAATTCTATTAAAACTGTATATATTCGTAAGCTTACATAGAAGGCAGAATAACAAAAATTATCGTTAGAAATGCAAAAGGAAGGTAGGAGAGATGAAAACTACCATTGTAACTTTATAAGATACATTAGGCTAACACTGAAAAGGTTCAGTATCATTGCGAAGGTACCGGTACTGTTTCTTGCCGCAAAACGCTGTGCAGATAGGCAAATTATACAGCCCTCTGAAATGTAGCTATAAATAATCACACTTCTTGTCAGAATACTTTTGTGGTAAAAGCAAACTCGTGTCCTCGTATTCCTTGAGGCGGTGGTGCAGCTGTTTTCAGAAACACTCCCCCCCACCCAAATGGAGTTGAGCTGATGTACAATTTTAACCACATTCCAGTCATTATTAAATCTCAGTAACGGGAATCGAACCCAGGCTCTGAGGATGGCAACTAATAGCGTTAACCGTTACGTTACGGAGGCAGGCACTTTCAAGGGACAGAAGAAGGATATTATACTTGGTAATATAAATCGTAATAGAAAGAGGAAAGATGATAATATCATGTTATTGGTTTTAGGCCCTACGTCCCACACTTTTTTTGCTATCTGCTTTACGTTGCACCGACGATGGGATAGGAAAGGCCTAGGAATATGAAGGAAGCGGCCATGGCCTTATTTAAGGTACAGCCCCAGCATTTGCCTGGTGTAAAAATGGGAAACCACGGAAAACCATCTTCAGGGCTGCCGACAGTGGGGTTTGAACCCACTATCTTCTGATTACTGGATATTGGCTGCACTTAAGCGACTGCAGCTATCGAGCTCGGTTTATGTCCCACTAATTACGGTTACGGTTTTCAGAGACGCCAAGGCGCTGGAGATTTTTTACGTGCCGGCAACTCTACCGACACGAGGCTCAACAACTGCGTGGTCCCAACAACTTCAAATACCACCGGACTGCACCGGTATCGAACCAACTCAGGTCAGTGACCTGGCAAGAAAGAAAAAAATATATAAGACATGGTCTCTCAAAGAAAACACGGGAAACGCCTAATGAAAGGCTAATGGCAGTTGAGGGGAGAGCCTAAAATTTAATTCTCAAATATTTATGTTATTAGTGGTCCTATCGATAAATACTGCATAACTAAGTTATATAGAATTAAATATCTGATCAGTTATGTCTGTACATTTTTACCGCATCAGTTATAACAGAGATATTCATGAAATTTGATTTTTTTTTTTTTGCCAAGTCCAACTCAACGCTGAACTATGAGAAAATGGGTGAACAGAATTGAATGAAAATCGGTGTGTAAAATCCGGGCATTAGGTCCTACAATCTAGGCTGTAAATAATTTTATTCACGCTGGATGAAATGATAGTTTAGGGGAAGGTGCCTAAAATGTATGTTTTAATACGCATGTTATAGGACCTACCGACAAGTATTACATAATAAAAGTTATAGGGAAAAGTTTCGATCATTTTTTACAATACCGACTAGGATAGTAGAACTGATGAATTTAGACCTTTGTCGCTTAGCCCAAATCAACGCGGAACATTGCTAACTTGGAAATATTGTTTAATCGTGTTAACTAGGGATGCCTGTTGTCACAATTGTCTTAGAGTGTAAGACCACGCGGTCATCGGTCCATATCGATTAGGAAAAAGTGAAGATGATTACAAAAAATGAGAATAATCGTAAAGGAACAATCGCGTGGAGAACAAGACAAGAGGGAATCTTGAAAGGATGGAAGGACTCCCTTTACATCAGATGCCCTAATATCACAGAATCGGAAGAAAACTAAATGTGAGGTGTGCCACATTGAAAACTCATAAAACTGATCAACAATTACATTACATTGACTATAGTTGTGATGTGAATTTTCTCTTCTGCTGACACTCATTTCCGATAGATGGTATTACCGCACATCCCGAATAAATCAGCATTCTATATTGACGGAAAGTAGTTGGAGAGTTAGAAAACTTTGCACAAGCTATTTGATTGTCCCGTCAACGGCGGGTACTACAGCTAGTTCCCTCATAAAACGGATGACTACTAGATGACTGCTCGTCCTCTCGTAGAATGAGGGAGATGGTGCTCGGGAGTTTTAGACTACGGCGCAGATCGGCCAGGTCCACGCACTCCGTAAGGATGTGTACCACCGTCAGAACACCGCCACAAGTACACACCGGGATGGGGAAGGCGGGGGATTCTCCCTTCAGTAAGTAGAAGTGCATTGCTACACCGTGGCCGATCCGAAGACGACAAAATACCAGTGCTTCTCTCCGTGAAACTCGAAGAGAAGTCTTCCATACCTCCGTAGTTCCCTTAATCGTTCTCAGCTTATTTGAAAGAGGGATGGCCTGCCACTCCATCTTCCAATGGGATACACCAAATGTCTCAGCTGATAACGAATATCATTGGCTAAAACCTTGTGACCGCCTCCTTGGCAGCACTATCAGCTAACTCGTTTCCCGCTACACCCATGTGGCTTGAGAGCCACAAAAACGTGAATCTGGAGCTAGCACTCCAACACTCGACAAGCAGGTCCTGGATCCGCTGCACCAGATGGTGCCGCATGAAACATGCATCAGTACATTGTAAAGAGCTCAAGGAGTCAGTACACAGGAAAAAAAATGCCGGCGTTCATTGGACAGCACGTACCGCAGAGTTTCAAGGACAGCATAAAGCCCTGCTGTGTACACACTACACATTTCCGGTAGAGAAAAATAAATCCCATATTATTAACGACGAACGCACAGCCTACTTTAGCTTCTGCCCTCGAACCATACATGTAAACAACTACTGAAACTAGATACCGGCTAACAACGGCAGGAAGAGTCTCCCATAAATGGAGGGGTCCATGTTTACGTTTGGGCCGGTGTGCAGATCCAGGATGATTTCAGGTCGTCGTATTACCTACAAAGGTAGCTTACTTGATCGTCTAACAAGACAAGGAACTGAAGGTACATCAAACTACTACGGTTATCCAAGTGTATACCAAGCGGCAGCGTTGCTCGTGGTTAAGTAGGATACAGCCGACGGTTTCCATTGTGGAATACGCAGGGATAGCATGACGTGTCGCAAATTCGCGGCAAGGGACAGCGATGTTTGCTGACGACTCAGGTGTAAAGGCGGAACACCAGATTCAACGAAAAGGCTAGCAATGGTGCTTGTACGTTGTTCCCGTGACCAACCTAACTCAGCTGTGATGGATGATATTCAGTTTCACAAGGGTACTTCACCTTGATTCACATGCTGCACTGCAGTAATCTAACATCGATAAAATATGTGCCTTATAAAATCGTAGATCACCGCGCGGCCTGCCACCCACGTAGCGACCCTATACATTCCAAAATATTCAGTTTCTTAGCGCATTTCACCTTTAATTGATGTATATATGGGCCCCATGATAATTTAGTATCAAAAGGGAGCCCAAGAAATCGGCATGTGTCAACTACAGGAAGAGCTAACCCCACAGCCCTCAAAACGTTCATGATGGGGGTGACGAGTGCGTTTTCGGGAGAAGTGAACAACAGAGGCCTTTTCAGTTGAAAACAGAAAGCCACGTTCTAAGGTCCACTGTTCCACTCTCCTAATAGCTTGCTGTAATTGTCGCCTTGCGACTGCTATATTTTGTGAGTTATAATGTAGAGCAAAATCGTCCACATACCGGGTGGTCCACCAGTCCCTTGCATTCCAGTTTTATGCATCCCTTCACATTTTCTATAATTCTGAAAGACATCGGTCCCTCTCCCTAAACCAAACCAAACCCAATGGCACTACACCCCTTGAAGGGCCTTGCCCTACCAAGCGACCGCTGCTCAGCCCGAAGGCCTACGGATTACGAGGTGTCGTGTGGTAAGCACGGCGAATCCTATCGGCCGTTATTCTTGGCTTTCTAGACCGGGACCGCCATCTCACCGCCAGATAGCTCCTCAATTCTAATCACGTAGGCTGAGTGGACCTCGAACCAGCCATCAGGGCCAGGTAAAAATCCCTGACCTGGCCGGGAATCGAACCCGGAGCCTCCGGGTAAGAGGCAGGTACGCTGCCCCTACACAACGGGCTGGACCCTCTCCCTAAACCGGGGCAATATAACGTGATGTGTGTTTAAGGGCTAGAAGACAGCAGGAATCGTGAGCGCCACTATTAATTCTTTATGGTTACTTCGAATGAACCGGTAAAACGAGTACAGATACGTAGAACACATACTTTCAAACAGGAGGTGGACGCATAGACCGAGATCAGTAGCTCGCATGACAAGTGGGCGGGGAGATATGTGATAGTGGACAGTGCTCGAGGTAGGAGGTTCGAATCCCACATAAGAATTTTTTAACAGCCAGTTGCCTGGGATGTGGTAAGGTTGCATGCTTGATAGCTTCCAAAGACTGATTTGTTTATTTGACCCTGTAAAAGACCGTATGTATCATTGCATTGGGTATGGTGCCGGGTTGGACGAGGATTAGGAGATGATGGTCGGTGGCCAGTTAGCTACGTTGTACATGTTCCAAGCTTCGTAGACCACAGGTAGGGCAAAGTATGCCCCATTGGAACGATAACATGCGATGGCAGGTAGGTAAGTATGTAGCTGCGCGATAACATGCGATGGCAGGTAGGTAAGTATGTAGCTGCGCGAACTCCCCTCCTTCGAAGCAATTCACAACACAAAGTTTATTCACTGCCTCGAGATGTATTCCAGCGACGAATATGTGGATATGTTACTTCTCTAAGGAGAAGCTAGACGGAATGCATACCGGGCACAACGCCTTTACCAAGAACGCTATCCGGATAGACGGCAACCGATGGGCATGACATTTCGGAATTTTGAAAGACGCGTGCGGGATTCTGCATCCCTGGGAAGACACGGCCTGTTGGAGATCATCCCGTGACGTCTGCTGACAATAAAGAGGTCGTGTTTGACGCTATCCGGCGTAACACTCATACTAGCACACGGGCCATTGCACAGGAGCCGAACATCAGCTGAGCGTCTGTTATGTGGATATTGCATACCCACCGGTTTCACCCGTATCACCTGCACTTACACCAGGAGCTCCAGGGTCATGATTTCGATGCCCGGGTGGCGTTCTGTAAATGGATACTACAGCATGTTGACACTGATCCTGCTTTTCTAGAGACTCTATTATTTACGGACGAAGCATGATTCCACAATAATGGAACCGTTAATCGTCATAATATGCATTACTGGAGTGTGGATAATCCCCACTGAATGCGACAGACAGCTTTTCAGGCACAGTGGGGCGTGAATGTACGGTGTGGAATCATGGGTGATCACTTCATCGGTCCCCACTTCTTTGAGGGCCATCTGACCAGCCAACGCTATCTGCGGTTTCTCCAGGATGAACTACCACTGTTTTTGGAACATGTGCCATTCCTTGACCGCTAAAGGATGTGGTTTTAACATGACGGAGCCCCACCGCACGCGGCGGTGATCGTCCGGAACCAACTCCATGCGACGTATCCTGATAAATGGATAGGTAGTGTGGGACCTGTCCCCTGGCCCACGAGATTCCCCGCTCTTACGCCCCAGGATTTCTTTTGTGGGGCCATGTAAAACAACTGGTCTACGCACAGGAGTCAGCCAGTCCTTGTCACCTTAGACAGCTCATCATCGAGGCATGCCGATCCGTTTCGCCAGAGGTGTTGCAACGGGCCAGACGGTCCTTACAACATCGCGTGCAGCTCTGTATCGGCCACGGAGGTCGTCAGTTCGAGCAGGTGCTGCGTTAACCGACGGGGATAACTGAAATCCTGTCACATGTTTCCTAGCTTCTATCAACACAGCTCTATACCAACGGCCCTTTTCATGGTCAAATAAACAAATCAGTCTGTGAAAAATACCTTATAAAGTATACAACCTTGCCACATCCAAGGCAACTGGCTTAAAAAATACTTATATGGGACTTTAACCTTCTAACCCCCGACGACTGTCAACTATCACACATCCTACCACGCGGTAGCCATGTGACCTAATGCGACACTTGACCAACCCGCCCACTTCCCAGCCAATACTGGCCACAGACCATTATCTCCCCATCCTCGTCCAACCCAGCACCATGCCCAATGCAACGATACATACGGTCTTTTACAGGGTCAAATAAAGAAATCAGTCCTTGCAAGCTATCAAGTATGCAACCTTACCACATCCCAGGCAACTGGCTGTTAAAAATGTCATGTCGTATTCGAACCTCCTGCCTCGAACAGTGTCCACTACCACAAATCTCCCCGGCCGCATGCCATGTGAGCTACTGTAAAACTTGACCTACGCCGCCCACTTCCCAGCCTATACAGTACCGTGCTCCCGGTCTGTGCGTCCACCTCCTATTTTAAAGTACGTGTTCTGCGTATCTGTACTCGTTTTACAGGTTCATTCGATGTACCCATAATGAGTTAATAGTGGCGCTCACGATTCCTGCTGTCTTCTAGCCCGTAAACACACATATCGATATATTCCCCGTTTTATAGAGAGGGACCGATATCTTTCAGAATTGCAGTAAATGTGAAAGGATGCATAAAACTGAATCCCAAGGGGCTGGTGGACCACACGGTATAGCGACTGTACATCGTACTTCTGCTGAACCTGCAGCAGCGACAATACCGCTTATGACTTCCGCGAACACGCGAGACTGAGAATCGCCCTGTGGGATTGCATTTTCCTGAACATGATATTGTGAATACGCCTTCCCTATTCGGACAAAAACAACACTAAAAACCAGAGAGTTACCTCGTAATTTCCATTGATGCAGTACTGAAAGGATGCCATACCGTCATGTGGTATCACAGGTCTTCTCTAAATCAAAGCAAACAGCCACCAAATGCTGTTTTCCGAGAAACGCGTCCTGGTTAGAACTCTCCACGAGCACCAAGTGGTCCATGGTGGAGCAGGCAGCTCGAAAACCACATTGGTACTCGGATAAAAGTTCTCTTTTCTCCAAACACCACATAAGTCGTCGATTCACCATCCTCTCCAACATTTTACAAAGACAGTTAGCGAGACAAATTGGATTGTAACTTCCTGCATACCAAGGGTCTATGTCGGGATTAAAGAGAGGAATTATTATTCCCTCTCGTGACTGTACCGGAAACTCACTTCCTATCCAGATTCAGTTGAAAATTCCAACAGGATATAAGACGCAATCCTCGCTGAGGTGTTTCAACATCTAATTATGCACATTATCTGGTCCGGGAGTCGTGCCCTTGCTTCCCATGAAGCTTTCTCACTCATTCGAATTAGAACTCGCGCTTTAAAGAGGAGTTTTTTAAATGCTACCAAATTGACCACTGAACGCTGCCTACGACAGCGTTTATGAGCGCGATGACGTTCTGTTATAGCTATTGCAAGTTCTTCGTTCAACCAAGGAACGCGTTTACACCAAAGAGTCCCAGAAAATAAAGACGGAATAGACTCCTCAGCACGAGAAAGAATAACTCGTATGATGTATCATCGTCTACGTTCCGACTAATCGCGTCGTTAAAGACAGCTAATGATGTGAACTTTGGACAATCAGCAGGCTTAAGAATCCAGACTATACTCGTTGCGAACTGATTATCTGGCGAAGCTTAATAAAATGCCTGTCATAACCTATTTAATAACAATACTCACAAATAAACAGAAAAAAGAAGAATAATAGAGCTTGTTTCTCAAATACATTTTTAAACGAGTCTTATGAACGGAGTTTTCAATATTAACAAGTAAACAGAAAAACAGAACTTGATTCATAAATAATTATTTTGAAGGAATGTTTTATGTACGAAGCTATCAAAAAATAATCACAAGTAAGAAAAGTAGAACTTGCTCCATAAATACATTTTCTTAATAAATATCCGATTACTGTATATTGTGCATTTCATGGAACGAAATGTAAAAAGCCACCAGATGTACCGCGTGAACAGTCTCCACTGGGAAATGTAGTTCTCTCAAGGAATGCACGCTTTCTAATCTCATTTCTTGATATAAAACCATCTACCACATTCTTCAGATTTAACGCCTTAGCAGCCTGCAAATACTACCAAACTCCACTTTTTAAGGGGACTTAACATCTAGGAGGAGAATCTTTTCGGGGGCAGGGGGCGGCAAAAAGGCAATCTGCCCCCTAAGATCATGTGTGGGCGGAGGGGACAGAAAACGCCTTGCCCTCCCAAGGCCACCAGACGATATTTTTCTATATTTTTCAGGGCGGAATTTCTTCCTACGAGGGAACCGCGCAGGTTTTCCAGCAGGAGTATCTGCTGACGCTGACACAGATCCTCCGGATGGAAGGCATGTCTCCCCATTCGCAGGACGGATGGGGGAACGACTGATAAAGCCGCCCTTCTTCCTCAACTTCGTTTCTTATTTAGACGGGCTGGTAGGAAAATTCCCAGCCCCAATCCACGATGTCACCTCCGCCGACTTGGGCGCGGCTTTCGCCGACCTCTTCAGGGAGGGAGAATTTGTCTTCTTCCCCTGCTGTGCCAGTTCAGGTTTCTTAGTCGGTACAAAATTGTTTGTGGCCGAAGGCTGGGATGACCCCACCTTCGAGCTTTTACTCTGCGGCGTTGCTCGCAGGAACAACTGCCACGTTAGGCACAGCAATCTTCACAGGTATTGGTGAAACAAACGACGAACCTGGTGTGCTCTGTGCTATCACGCTAAAATCAAGCGTCTTCGCGGGTGTTTTCTTGGAATTAAAGTTACGGCGCGCTTCCAGGTAGGAAAGACCATCCAGTGTTTTGATCTCCTGGATCTTCTTCTCACTGAAATTCATCTCGAGGAGAATGAAGATCAGAGGAGTTAATGCTCCTGTGCGGAGGTGTGCACTGTTCCGCACCATGGCCTTTTCTTTCACGTATTCGAACAACGAGGTACCCTGAACCTTTGACATTTGTATCACCGTATGGGAGGTGGGATGTACGGTCTCACATCACAACGATAGGTTGTTACCTTGACAACTTTTTGGTAACGGAGAGAATTTGAAAGAAACATAAAGACACTGGTTGACTTTACGCATAATGCGCCGGACGTGTGTCACGCCACGGTTATTCATGTCTTCAGTCAACTTCAGACAGTATTCAAGATGAAGACACGGTGAAATATGATTCCGCAAACCAGATTCGAGGGTTTGTGCTCTTTCACCTTTGAATACAGACTATACTTGCTGCGAACTGACTGATTAGCTGGTGCAGCTTAATAACATGACTGTCATAACCGGTACAATTCCACTGTAACAGGGACACAATGTAAGAAAACCACACTGATGTTCATGAGCTCACAATTCACAATGTATGCAGCACTTGAGCACTTGAACAACCGATTTCCTTGGAGTGCAGTACGCGTCGTTAGGAACACACATTCATTATACAATTATTTTTTTTTCAGATCCTCAAGTTCGCCGTATAACCTTCAATGTGTCGACTAAAAAGAACGGATTTAACTACTTGAAATCTTGCCTATCGCTTCTGGTAACAACTGGGAAACTGGGGAAGCTGGAACCCACTCTTTCGTGTTACGTTTTCTTCCCGGGAGTCCCCACAACTCCACCTCCGATGGAATCAAACATTAAATACCCTAGACATACCTGAGGTGTTTCGAAATCATGCAGAGAGAACTGTTTCAGTAGTTTAATGCCCACGACATAAGATAAGCTTACACCGTACGTCCACACGTATTTCCTATTACAGCGATATCCACTACACTACTGTACCATGGCCTAACCAGTGTTATTCACCGAGTACGAATCACCGGGTAAAATGGGAATGATAAACATTAGAGGTCTGAAATACGTTATGCCGGTCTCACGAATCATATTTTTACTATAATACGCCTAATCGTGTACGAATCTAGTACAGTGGATGCCGCTTATTATGATCACTCTGGGACGCAGATAATTTGATAACATTAACCGATTGATAACAGTAGCAGAAAAATAAAAATGGATAGGTAGCTTACTGTATTTATTCATAAAATACAAGCACTAAATGAAACACTGACAATAACCTACATGCACTACAATGAAAAAGATACCGGTACACAGCACTGCAATACAGTTAACTGTTTTCAGCTATGTAAAATACAGTAGTCTCTAATTGTTGTTTGCTTCTGGTTGTCTTTCAAAAGTCCATTAATGAATCGTTAATATTCATAATGTTTTTGAAAGTCCACTGACTTACACTGAACACCTCGTCGCATGATATCTAGCGCCTGTCGCATTTCAGCGTTCGTTGGTGTTCGGGAAGTTTTGGCAAAATCGTCATCAGCATCGCTATCCTCTGCTCCTTGTTCTTCACCTCTCATATCTAATTATGCGGAAGTAACTGCCTCATATATGTCGTCTTCTGTCTGTCTCGCATCAGTAATGATGCCCTCATCAACGTTCATCCATTCCTGTAATTCATCTTCCGTTAAGCCTGTTGAACAAAGTTCAACATGCTCCTCTACTTCTGGTAACTCTCTTAAAAATCCCCCATGCCGGATACAGTTTCTTATTGTATGTGCCGAGACATTATCCCATGACATGGCTAGAAGATGCAGGACATCGAGAAGGCTGGTTGTTTTGGCAAGGGCATTGGCACTAGTTTTATGTGAGTCCTCTATGTTTTTTTTAAATTCTTGTGCGCATTTCATGGCGATAATACACTTTCATGGTGCGAATGATTCCTTGATCGCATGGTTGAATTAATGATATCGTATTCACCGGTAAGAAAACCACACTGATGTTCTTGAGCTCACAATTGACAATGTGTGCTGCACAGTTGCCATCCAGCAAAAACTATTTTACGGTCCAGCCTATTATCCCACTTCAGTAGCCATTCTTTGAAAATCAGCGCACTAAACCATGCATTAGTTAGAACGACAGTTTAATGGAAACTTATTTAAAGCAGCGTGGGTTCTTACTTTTTCCAATCACTAACAGTATCCTTATTCATCAGACATACTCGCACAACATAAAACGGTTACTCGTTTCTTGGAGGTTTTATAGCCTTTAGTACTTTCGTTTTTGAACAAGTAAGTGTGTTCAGGCAAGGCGCGATAATACAGTACAGTCTCATCAGTATTATACACACACTCGGGAGGGAATTCAAAAGCAATTTTAGGCCACTCGTCTTCTATCCACCTCTCATCAGCGACAGAATCAGCGTCCTGCTCACCATACGTTCGTTTGTACACTATATTTACTCGTCTCTTTCAATGGCGAAACCATCCTTCCGTTGCCACGAAAATATTATTTCCCTTTTATTTCCCTAGTTCTTCGGACTTTTGCCCCATCACAGGACCGTCAACACGAGCATCCTTCTCACGAACATTTGAGAGCCAAAGTTTCAGAGCTGATTCATCTTAACCGTCTTTTCCACCACGATTTCGCTTACAGCTGAAGTTTTTGTTTTCTTTTGCTGCCTTAAGAATATTATCTCGAATTTCCAGTAGCTTACACAGAAGAGGTTGCGAAATTCCTAACTCCACAGCAGCTTTGCGTTGATTCATAGTAGGCAATTTGTCATAACGTTCTTAATTGAATGTTTCTCGTTGATGGTTAAGTCTTTACATTTGCTTTTCAAACTAGCCACCACTGCACTACAACGCTAAGAACTTCACACTGCGAAAGTTTTAGTAAGACTCGAGTGAGTGGTCCTTGGCTAAACTACCGTAAGGGACGGAACAAAAGAGAAAGTGTATGCGCTGACCGGTTTTCTACCGTACACCTGCTACAAAAGATGAGACGTGGAAGCAGCCTTGAAGACAGGCGCAGTGTAAAAACGGGTTTCTAAAGGTTGGGTGCGTTTTCTTTGTATGAACTCTATTCGCATACTTGAGAACGTGAACGTTGAAAACAAATGTGATACCATAAACCGAATCCATGATCACAATAAACGGAAGATTTTCAATGTTTCAGTATTTGTTCGTACGGGACTTCATAAAAGTGATTAATAATACGGTTGATAACATTATCCGTGATTACAATAAACGTTGTCCAATGTATTAGGAAGAGATACTTGATTCTACGTAAGTGATTTCAACACGAGTCTAGTGATGGTGGCTGCATGTTTTGAGGACATAATCGACCGAAACCTGAACCTCCGATGTATAGATGATCGATATGTTTAGATCTATACCTTTTATATTTAAATCATTAGAAACCGTATCACTACTATTTGTTTAACGTCGCATCGACACAGATAGGTCTTACAGCGACGATGGGATAGGAAAAGGACGAGCTGGCAGTCACATCGAGAGGACGTATGTGCTTCCCGCTGACTCATCTCTCCTCACCAGGCGATTGTACTTTCCTAGTACTAGTCAGGCAAATGTACTTGTTGGTACATCTCCGAAAGAGCTACTGTGTGTACATTTAAGTACGCAGTGAGCTTTGTCAGGAAACACTTTTTAATGCTATTTCTCTTTCAGGATTTTATTACAGGAGGACAAGGATGATAAGCTAACCATCCCAAAGAGACCAGCCGACTACGACTGCAAGGGAGCCATAGAGGTATTATGCACCAGCCTTGTACCGTAGTCTCGCCTTTCCAGTCGTCAGGCGCTGTGCTGGCTCCGCAACCGGCAAGGCCCGCGCTAGTCACGGCAGTGCCCAGACAGACTGATCCCCTGACGACTGGTACTACGGTACAAGGCTGGTGCATAATACCTCTTCTCAACTGCCACAAACACCTGCACCTATCCAGAAACAACATCCTTGCATGTTCTATCAAAATTCGTCAGGTTTTACATGTAGGCTCTTTCTCTTTTCTGCCTATGTGGTTTTCCCCTGACCCTTCAATACCACGCCTTAACACCAGCTAACCAACACAAAACTCTGGCCATGGTAAGGTGTTTGACATGGAAACCGGCAGATACTCCTTGTATCACTTCCCACTCTTCCCTGCTATCTCTTTCTTCTTATATATAGTTGCAAGTCGGAAGCAATGTAGATTGAGTCGATTGGCACGCGGGGGGGAGCGGTTTCGGAGGTCCCCCGAAAAAATGTGATACACCTAGGGGCTAGGAGCAGCAAGGAAGTGACCAAGTCTTTAATTAAGGTACAACCCCGACATTTCCCCGGTGTGAAAATGAGAAACCACGAAAAACCATCTCCAGGGCTGCCGACAGTGGGGTTCGAACCCACTATATCTCGAATTCAAGCCGATAACTACGTGACGGAAAGCTCGCAGCCTCTTGCTTTGTACCGAGTCTAACCATTGCCATCGTAGTCTCCCTCTACTTCTCTCACCTTGCATGACAGAGTTCATTATTCTTCTAGGTAACCTATCCTGCTCTATTCACCGCGCATGACTCAACCACCGAAACCGGTTTATGCGTGCAGCTTCATCAATCAAGATGATTCCTAATTTAGCCTTTATTTCCTCATTCCGATTACGCTTTTGCCATTGCTCCCACCAATTTGTACCAGCAATCATTCTCGCTACTTTCATGTCTGTTAATTCTAACCCTGAATCCACCCAGCTTACACTCCCGTAAAACAAAGTTGGTCTGAAAACAGGCCGGTTTACATATATTTTCGTAAATCTTTCTTACAGAATACTGTTGATCGTAACTGCGAGTTTATCGCATTAGCTTTCTGCACCTTGATTCAGTCTCACTTACTATACTACCATCCTGGGAGAATACACAGCCTAAATAATTGAAATCTACCAGTACCAGCTTTGTATTTCCTACCGGACATTCAGTTCTCTTAGGTTTCTTAACTACTGACATCATGGAATGGCTAATTTTCATATCATACCCATTACACCTATTTTCAAGTTCCAAGATAACAGACTGCAGGCCTTCAGCACAATCTACCATTAGGACCACGTCGTCCACGTAGGCCAGACCTATTACTACATTTCCACCTAACTGAATCCCTCCCTGCCATGTTATACCTTTCAGTAAATGACCATGTAAACTATGAACAACAAAGGTGAAAGATTACAGCCTTGTAAAACCCCTGCAAGGTCTCTAAACCAAGAACTCATTCTAACATCAATTCTCACTGTAGTCCAGTTGTTAACATCTTTGATTGCGATTAACAATCTACACTGAATACCGCAGTCCCCTAGTGCGGCTAATACTATATCCCCCGGTACCCTGCCATATGCATTATCTAAATACATGAAACATAAACATAACTCTATGACTTTGCTAGCAAGACCTAGTGCTTACAGTGCACTATGTTTTCTGGTGTGCGATAGAACAAATGTGTTACTTTCATCGACCAGTCTCAGTGCCATCCTTGGCTTTGGCAATATGAATGTGACTTACATCACGGAATGGCTAATTTTCATATCATACTCAGTGCACCTATTTTCAAGTTCTCCCAGACCTTCAGCACAATCTGCCATTGAAAAGTGAAATGGCGGGCTTTCAGTGCCGGGAGTGTCCGAGGACAAGTTCGGGTCGCCAAATGCAAATATTTCGATTTGACTCCCGTAGGCGACCTACGTGTCGTGATGAGGATGAAATGATGAAGACGACACATACACCCAGTCCCCGTGTCAGCGAAATTAACCCATTATGGTTAAAATACCCGACCCTGCCGGGAATCAAACCCGGGACCGCTGTGACCAAAGGCCAGCACGCTAACCATTTAGCCATAGAGCCGGACACAACCTGCCATTACGATACGTCATCCGCGTAGGCTAAACCCCTTACTATATAGTAATGCTATTCCTTATGCAGCCAGTCCCTGTTATGAATGGTGTGAAAATATTGCTCATAGGGTCGGTTTGTACAGATATTTCTGTGGGCTTGACAGACTGAGATGTAATAGTAACGTCTGGCTCACTGAGGAAAGCAACGGGAAACTGCCTCACTTCTCATTTCCCTACAACGCCACTTCATTGACGCCTGGGCCACCCAACGAAGAGAATTTAATGAAAATCGGTATATAATGTCGGGGAATACGTCGCTACAATCTAGACCACAAATAATTGTAGTTTCAGGGAAGGGCTAAAATGTAATTCTCAAATATTCTCAAATGTAATTCTCAAATATTTATGTTATTAGCGGTCCTATCAATAAATTATACGTAACAAAAGGTATATAGTTTTAAATTTCCGATCATTTATGTCTTATTCATTTTTACCGTACCAGCTATGATAACAGATATATTCATGAACTGGGATTTTTGTTGCTATGTCCATATCAGCGGCGAGCCACGAGAAAATGGGTAAAGAGAATTTAATGAAAATCGGTATGTAAAGTCGGGGGATAAGGAACTACAGGCTACGCTAAAAATAATAGTATTCATCCTGGTTAAAATGGCAATTTAGGAGAAGGTGCCTAAAATTTAATTTTTAATTACCTATGTTACTGGTCCTATCGAAAAGTACTACATAACAAAAGTTATAGAGAATACAATTTCGTATCATTTATGTCGTATTCAGTTTTACCGTAAATTATTGACTATGATAAGACTGTTGGCGATGGTGATTATTGTTTTAAGAGGAATTACATCTAGGCAACCATCCTCTATCTGTATATTTCTTTTTTTGCTAGTGGCTTTACGTCGCACCGACACAGGTAGGTTTTACGGCGACGATGGGACAGGAAAGGCTAAGGATTTGGAAGGAAGCGGCCGTGGCTTTAATTAAGGTACAGCCCCAGCATTTTCCTGGTGTGAAAAAGGGAAACCACGGTAAACCATCTTCAGGGCTGCCGACAGTGGAATTCGAAACCACTATCTCCCGGATGCAACCTAGATAATTTTATAATAAGAGTTTTGCCTGCACATTGATCAGAATTTTAAAAAAGAATTGTATTTCTGTATCGTTCATGTCTACAGTAACAAGGAAATGCATTTCTTCATTTTCCGTAATGTCTGTCCGTCCGTCTGTATGTACAAGCATCACGAGAAAACGACCAAAGCGAATTTAATGAAAATCGGTATGTAAATTCGAGGAATAAGTCGCTACAATCTAGGCCATAAATAATTTTATTCACGCTGAGTGAAATGGTAGTTCAGGGGAAGGCCTTAAACTTAATTCTAAAATAGTTATGTTATCAGTGATCCTATCGACAAATACTACATAACTAGGGTTATATACAATTACTAGAGACGCGAATTATAGGCACTAAAAACAGTTAAAATAGGCAGGCATATAGGCTCTTAAATTAGCCAAAATAGGCATGAAAAAATACTTATAATTCAATAATACGCTCAATTACTATAAAAGGAATTTACAACAAGCAACGTTTCAATGTCTTCCGGTAACAATCTTGTTCTCCTGTCGGGCAGAATGTTTTGTTCTGAGAGAAATCTCTCAACATCACAAGAAGTGATTGGACAAAACTTCAATGAAGCCACTTCACCTGGTTTTAGTTCAACTGCTTCATCTACCTCACCTCGTAGCACCCTGGCTACTTTTAACGTCGTTTTCCATTATGGATTATGCAGCAGGACTCTTATGGAACTTTTTACTGACAGCGGCTACCTTCTCAGAGGTTCGGTCAACATTTCCCTTGACTTCTTCCTCAACCCTAAATGACTACACCGGGGGAAAGGCACTCGTCTCCTACTCGGTGATTGCTCCCGGCAGCTTGTTGAAATCTGAAGATGCTCCAGTTTATGCAGGGGGATATTAGCTGCCACCATTGCAGTGCACAGGTCTAAGTTATAGAAAATTGTTGTTGGTCGCTGTTCACAGTGGACTGGTAGATATAAGCTGAGATGACAACGCTTTCTGTACTCGTGCCAAATGCATCGCAGTATTTCTATATTGATCTATATGGTATTTTTTCAAATTTGATCTGGAACATAATAAAATTGACTTAAATTACAATGTTCTTATATTCCTACAGCTGGACTAATTGGCAATAATGCTTAGTATAAACATAATAATGGCGTATGGCTTCCGGAGAGGCCTGGTGCGGTTCTTTTTTCTCGTAGATGGCCTATTAGGCGACCTGCATAATATCTGTGAAGATGAGGGCCCTACCTAGGATGATTTCTAATGCTGAAAACGCCACACACACCCAGCCCCAGAGCCACTGGAATTAACCAATTAAGGTTTAAATCCCTGACCCGACCGAGAATCGAACCCGGGACCCTGTGAACCTAAGGCCAGTACGCTGACCATTCAGCCAACGATTCGGACAGTATAAACATGCATTTGTTTCATTAAAGAATGAGAAAGACTCTTAGAGGTGATGTTTCTAGAAGTACAAAACTTTAAAGTAGGAACAAGAGAATTCATAATTTACATGGAAAAATGTCCAGTTATAATCTGGCAGTTTCCTGTCGAGTTCACCGGGTGAAAAAAGCAAAAAGCATTAAAATGACGCGAAACGATACCTGAGTAACGTAGAGGAGAGATCCTTCCTATAAGCTTGCCAGAAACTCACCAAGCTGTCTCTAGCAGTATTCTTACTTATATAGAAGAATTAAGACGGAGGCACTATAAATCAAAGATTTGTAAACATTTTATATGTTGCTATTCGCCGGCTTTGGTCAGCCGGGTCAGCTGTCATGAAGACTATTTTCTGTTGCCTGCAATTGATCCTGCATCATGTCTGCCCACAAGGCTGCCACCCTCACTGAAAATTAGAAAACCGCGTGATTTGAAATTGACGTGGCAAGAGCCCATAACCTTACTTCTTGTCACAATTTAGCAAAACTCTAGATGGGATGCTAAAGCTTACGCACCCCAGACTCTCTTTGCTTGCCCTCTTTGTAGCCTTGTTAAACACGCTGTGACATCTTGTATGTCTAGCCTCTGTGATATCGTCCTAGCTGCACCTCATTCGATCTTCAACCTATGTTTCGCGAAGGCATAGCGGAAGCGTAATAGAGTTCACTAGAGCCTACACATAGCGCTGGTGAAAGTTACTCACGATTTTCAAAAATTACAATTCAGTTGTAGTCCGCTTCTGTGGTGTAGTAGTTAGCGTGATTAGCCGCCACCAACGTAGGCCCGGGTTCGATTCCCGGCTCTGCCACGAAATTTGAAAAGTGGCACGAGGACTGGAACGGGGTCCATTAAGCCTTGGGAGGTCAACTGAGTAGAGGTGGGTTCGATTCACACATCACCGAGATAGTGGGTTCGAATCCCACTGTCGGCAGCCATGAAGATGGTTTTCCGTGGTTTCCCATTTTCACACCAGGAAAATGATGGGACTGTACCTTAATTAAGGCCACGGCCGCTTCCTTCCAACTCCTAGACCTTTCCTATCCCATCGTCGCCATAAGACCTATCTGTGTCGGTGCGACGTAAAGCCTCTAGCAAAAAATATAATTCCCACCTCAGCCATCCTCGAAGTGGTTTTCTGCGGTTTCTCACTTCTCCTCAGGGAAATGCCGAGGTGGTACCTAACTTAAAGACGCGGCCAGGCTGTCTGGAGAAGGTACTAGTCCTTATCCCCGGTTGTATTCCCAGACCCAAAGTCTCACGCTCCAGGACACTGCCTTGACACGGTAGAGGTGGGATCCTTCGCTAAGTCCGAGGGAAAAACCTACCCTGGAGGGTAAACAAATTAAGAAAGAAAGAAAGAAAGAAAGAAAGAAAGAAAGAAAGAAAGAAAAATATTTCAGTTATAAATTTCTATTTTCGCGGGAAATGAATCAGAGTTCAAATTACCGATTTTTAATTTTCATCCACTCTGTGACAAGAGACCATTGGCGTTCTAACTCCTCGTTCAGTAACAAAATGATTATCTACATTTTAGTAATATAAATTATTGAAAGTTCACGACTAATACAGCATTGCAACAAAATAACTTTCCACAATACGTAAATTAATAGGTCTATAAATGTTACAATGAAATGCGATCGTAGTTCAGTCACAAAAAAAGATTAATAATAATAATAATAATAATAATAATAATAATAATAATAATAATAATAATAATAATAATCGTATGGCCTCAGCTACCGTGTGCAGACATTTCAATTTGACACCATCTGGCTGTCTGCTCGTCAATTTCGACGTTTCCTTTTACTGTGGGCCCAGTAGATGGCAGACCGAGTAAACCGAAACTCTTTTGGGCGTCTATGGCTGAGATTTAATGAATTTTGTCGGGTAAACACCAAATGTGTTACCAGAGATCTTTTACATGTCGACATCGCACGACATGGAGTGTCGAACGGACTTTCATCCGCCCTTCAAAAATCCGACTACCTCTGCCGGGTTTGAACCCGCTATCTTGGGGTCCGGAGCCCGACACTCTACCACTGATCCACAGAGGCAGCACAAAAAAAGATAAAAGGAACAAACGAACTTACCAAGCTTGGCAGAGGACTACCTTTCCATCCGTAGTGAAATTGGTATCCCCTGTGATCCACCGCTTCAGCCAGTAGGACTTCGACGATTTTTCTTTGCAATTACATTTTTTACGTCACGCCGACACAGATAGGTCTTATGGGGACGATGGGAGGGGAAAGGCCTAGGAGTGGGAAGGAAGCGACCGTGGCCTTAATGTACAAACCCAGCATTTGCCTGGTGTGAAAATGGGAAACCACGGAAAACCGTCTTCAGGGTTGCCGACAGTGGGGCTCGAACCCACTATCTCCAGGATGCAAGCTCACAGCTACACGCCCCTAAGCGCACATCCAACTCGCCTGATGATTTTTCTTCGGGCATTGCCACAGACATCCTTCTTCCTCACAATAAATCACTACACGTTCTGAAGATAAAGCGTACGCGTACAACAGTTCACATCGAGAAGGAGGTATAAGGGTACGACGTTGATTGGTTCTCGCATATGTCTTAGAATGTTGGAGGGGTTGAAGGCTTCGAGGTCAAATTGTTCCTTGTTTCTCCTGCCGGAAATTTCCCAAGAACTATTTCTGGTGACTTCCAAGAATTCCCATTTTTGTTCGTGGGGTAAACAGTTCTTGAGAAATGAGAAGATAATACTGTCGAGCACATCAGTTACAATATAATGCACTGGAAGAAAACCGGCTTCTTTAAAATAGATTAAAAAGGCACCAAATAGGCATCAAATGGGCAATTATACTCCAAATAGACACAAACCCCTGAAATAGGCATTTACAGGCACAATAAAACCAACTAAATCTGGCTTAAAGGAACCTGAAACGGATTTATATCTCAAAAGCCTACGCTTCTGAACACAGGAATAAAATAGGCAAATAGGCAAATTCCCATCTCTAACAATTACATTTCCGATCATTTATGTTATACATTTTTACCATAATGGCTATGATAACAGAGATATTCATGAATTTGGACTTTTGTTGCCAAGTCCATATCAGCGCGAGAAAATGGGTAAACAGACTTTAATGGAAATCGGTATGTCAGTTTGGAGAATAAGGAGCTACAATCTGCGCTATTAATAATTTTATAAGATGCCCAAATACCAGAGAGTCGGAAGTAAACTAAATTTGAAGGCCTACGATATAAAAGCACATACAACTGATCAACAATAACATTACATTGACCTTGTTCGTTGTGATGTGCTTTGTGACTTCAGTTGCCACTCATCTCCGGTAGATGGGATTACTGCTGCGTACCGAGTACAGTGACTCTCCTATGTACAGTGTCGCCAACGAGTGCTTCATTCTAATCGGTTCCGCCATGTTTTAGCCAAATGTTCCATCAGCTGATTTAAACATATGTATTCCGCACATGGTAAAATCACCCTTTATGCAATTTCAGCGAAGTACAGGCTACCTGTTTTAACCTTAAAACACCGGAAATATGTTTTTATTAAACACGGAAGATTAATGAGTATTATTTGTTTCGAAATGCGTGTGTGAATCTACGTATTTCTGAGTTTTGAAGAAAATCACGCCAGGCCGTTATGCTTATGTATGCAGAAACAGATCAGGAAAGCTCTGAAAGTAGCACATTATAAGACGCTAATAGGGCAGCGCTGATTCCACAGCCCGCCAATCAGAGGCCGCGCAGCGGGTCACGTGACCGCGCGCGAAATTTGAATTCCACGTGCTCTTAATTGTAAACAAACAAACGTGCTTTTTGACAACTGTCAGTTGCCATCTTTAAACAAGAGAGCATTGCTACCCTCAGTGCTGCCATCTTAACGGCGCTAAAGCTCATGGCTGCCACCTTATGCACGTGGCGCGCGAAATTTGAATTCCACGTGCTTTTCTGACAGCTGTTAAGGCGACAGCTGCTATCTTTAAACAAGAGAGCATCGCTAACTTCAGTGCTGGCATCTTGACGGGGTTAAAACCTCATAGCTGCCACCTTATGCACGTGGTGGCGGACAATTTGAAATTCCACGTGCTTTTTTGACAGCTGTTAAGGTGACAGCTACCATCTTTAAACAAGAGGTCATCGCTAACTTTAGTGCTGCTATCTTGACGGGGCTAAAACCTTATGGCTGCCACCTTATGCACGTACTGACAGGCAATATGAAATTCTACGTGCTTTTTTGAAAGCTGTCATCTTTAAACAAGAGAGCATCGCTAACTTCAGTGCTGGCATCTTGACGAGGCTAACACTTCATAGCTGCTACCTTATGCACGTAGTAGCCGGGCAATTTGAAATTCCACGTGCTTTTCTTTGACAGCTGTCATCTTTTAACTACGCGGGCATGGACTTTAAACATAGCTAACTTCAGTGCTGCTATGGTAACAACCTAAAACTTTAATCCTGCCACCTTACGCATGTAGTGTAGCGGGCAATTTGAAATTCCACGTGCTTTTTTTTTTACATCTGTCAAGATAACAGTCGCTATCTTTAACCATGTGTTTAACCATGTGCACTTGTTTCGAACATGGCTTACTTGAGTGCCGCTATCTTAACGGAATAAACTTTATTGCTACTACCTTATGACGCGGAATTTAAATTGATTTTAACGGGACTTAGGCACGCCGCGGGACATAGAGGCGGTAGACAGTTGATAAGCTAAGTAATGTAGAACAGAGTTAGGGTAAGAACTTAACCTTATCTTGACAGAACATGGTTAGGGACACTGCTTGGCCTACTAAGCAACACACACGGAGTGTCGAATGGACTTTTTTCCGCCCTTCAAAAATCCGACTTCCTCCGCCGGGATCCGGAGGCCGACACTCTACCACGGATCCACAGAGGCAGCTACCGGGATTTAAACCACGGTATCTAGTGAGGCTGGCGCGCTGCTGCCGGAGCTACGTCGCACAAATATCACATCAAGTAACCGGGATTTGAACCATGTTCAGTCTGCAATGATCAATCAAGCTAGGTAGCTTGTTCATTCTGCAATGATTAGTGCTCAGTTTATTTTAGTGTCATGACGCTTAGTCTGCAATAATCAGTCGTTAGTTTCTTTTTCAAAGTTTTACAATAAACAAAGTACCGAGTGGTTAGTCTGCAATGATCAGTCAGACTCAACTAGGTAGCTTGTTCAGTCTGCAACGATCAGTGCTCAGTTTATTTTGAGCGCCATGACACTTAGTCTGTACTAATCAGTATTTAGTGTGTTTATCAAAGTTTTACAATAAACACAGTACCAAGCGAATTGGCTTCAAAGGTAAGTGTATATTCTGTGATCATATTTTAGACAGTCTAGGTGCATTGTTCAGTCTGCAATAATCAGTACTTAGATTATTTGACAGTTAGTGCGCAATGATCAGTGAGACTTAGCTAGGTAGCTTGTTCAGTCTGCAATGATCGGTGATCAGTTTATTTTCAGTGCTATGGCACGCAGTCTGTAATAACAATACTTACTGTGTTCTTCAAAGTTTTACAATAAAATAGTACCGAGTGAATTGGCTTCAAAGGTAAGTGTATGTTTTGTGATCATATTTTAGACAGTCTAGGTGCATTGCTCAGTCTGCAATGGTCATTCCTTAGTGTATTTGACAGTTAGTCTGCAATTACTATTTGCGGGTGCTACAAAATTCTTTGTCGAACACACATCTCATATACAGTAACAAAGAACAAGAGTTTACCAAGGGAAGGCGGATAGAATACATTGTGGTATTCAAATGAGTTAATACATTCGTTACGACTGTACACATGCAAGGTGTGTGTGGGTGTGCTCACGTATACACTTACTGCTGCTCTTCCTACACCCTGTTGCCTGCATAGCAACATCGCGAGCAAAGACTGTGCTTCATAAGTTGTCTTTGCCAGGTACATGTGTTGTTAAGACGCGCACCGTAACGATTTGTGCGTATAGTAGATCTAAATAGTTATACTACGCTAACGTTTATCGTAAAATATAATATTAGATTTGTGCGTGTAGTAAAGGCTAGGCAATAATCCAGAAGACAGTGAACGCAGTAGCAGTCTAGTGCGTGTTCATCATAAAATGTGCTGACGATATTATTGATCAATCCGTGTATATAAACTAATAAGCAATTCTACCTATTCTCTCACTTTCATCGAAGCTGCTTTCAACTAAGGTAGATATACGTGTATGTGTACTGTTTTAAAAACATCCTATAAAATTAAGCGTATACATTTACAATTTATTTTTCTTTCTTTAAGAAAATCACCATTATCATCGTAATTGATATTTGCAGTTTACTTGATCCGAGTGCCACCTGGTACCTGCTAAATAGTAAGTTTATTTTTGAATATTATTATATTATATTTTTAATTTTATTTTTTGTTTTCTTAACAGAAGAGCAATAACTATCGTCACATATATCTACCGTCTATTTTATCCGAGTGCCATGTGCTAAAAAGTAAATTTAAATATTTATATTATTATTTTAATTTTGTTTTTAGTTTTCTTAGCAAAAGAGTAACAACTGTTTGTGACGAGGATTATCATCGTCATTGATATTTGCCGTTTACTTCATCCGAACCGCAGTAATTGATACCGGCTGTCTACGCACACATTAGAGCAGGAAGGAAATCTACATTCAACGTGCACATCATTTTAAAGGCATGTTCCCATCTTTTTTAGACTAATATGTATAAATATTTTTTTTAATTTCTAAAAAAATATTTCGATTTTTTATAGAAAATGGAGTGAATTAACCAGCTAGGTCACATTTCAGGTCCTACAACCAAGCGGCCCAGCAATCTTCCACTAAATGAGTTATTTAAAGTAATTTCGCTTCGGAAACTAAAAACAAAGTGTGGTGAAAGAATTTTGTGCGCCTGTGGGGACTTCTAATTATTTTTACCCAATAGATTTAGTGTGTTAACAGATTTAGAATTAGAACAACTTAATCAACGATCTATTAGTATTATATACCGCGGAATAGAGAACACATCTTGTATCAATAGCTTCGTCGATATGTAATTTTGCAACGAATAAGGAGACTATACATTCATGTTTTTCATCGCGTATACTAAGCGGTATTATGCGAAATTCATTAAATGTTTTAGATCAAAATTCTTTCTTACTCACTTGCTATAATGTTTTCGAAGAAAAAGTTACTTCTTTGCTTACTTCGCAACTACCTTGTTCATTCTTTTCAAAGGTAATCAGAAAATTCATAGAACATTTTTTTAAACTTGTTTTACGTCGCAACGACACAGATAGGTCTTCTGGCGACGATGGGACAGGAAAAGACTAGGAGTGGGAAGGAAGCGGCTGTGGCCTTAATTGAGGTACAGCTCCAGCATTTGCCTGGTGTGAAAATGGGGAAACCTCGGAAAACCATCTTCAGGGCTGCCGTCAGTGGGCTTCGAAATCTACTGCATACTGGCCGCACTTAAGCGACTGCAACCATCGAGCTCGGTCTAAAATGACTAAACTCTTATATTCGGACAATATTTCGGAATGGGTTCGCGAACACATTTTCGACGAATTGCTCGCTAAATTTCAAAAGTTTGAAGAGGGTGCGAGCAATAAAGCACTTGAAAGTATTTCGCATCTTCAGATTAATGTGTGTGAATTCGATCCCTTAAATTCAGGTAGTACATATATTCAACTTCCCCATTCTATTGTAAATAAGAGAGCAGTTATTGATATTCAAAATAACGATGACCATTGCTTTCTATGGAGTATCGCAATGGTCTTAAAACCAGCAACAACAAATAGACCTTCAAGAGCGTTTCAGTATAAAGGTACGTTTATTCAGTTGCAACAGACATTAAATGTTCCAGGTGTTTCTTTTCCTATGGATTTAACAAACATTTCTACGTTTGAAAAAAGTAATCCCAATTTTTCCTTTTCTGTGTACGGTGTCAACGAAGAGAGGGTTGCAGGACAACTTTACACAGATTCTTCACGAAAACAACACCATATTCATCTTTTGTGTGTTTGCAATGGAAACACGAGCCACTACAGTCTTATAACTAATCTTTCCCGTTTGTTAAGTTCACAGCTTTCATTGCATAGAGGAAATAAGTTTATATGTGACAGATAACTGCAGCACTTTACAACAGAAAACTTGTTAGCTATACACTTAAATGATTGTGCAATACACCCAGCCGTAAAACTTGTTCTGCCAAACTGAGAAAATGCGGAAATGATGTTTGGGAATTATTATCGTCAGGAACCTGTTCCCTTTACTGTTTATGCAGATTTTGAATGTTTTACAGTACCTTCTCATCGTTGCCAACCAGACTTGAGCGAACCCTACACTGACAATATGCTTAAGCACACTCCGTTTTCAGTAGCATACAAATTTATCTGTTCGTACGATGTATCTCTAACCTTTTTTAAGATGTATCGAGCAGAAAACTGTACTGCATGGCTGTTAAAAGAATTACAAGTGTTAGCACAACGCGTTCGCCGTCTTATTTTCCAACCAGTGCCAATTCAAATGACATTAGATGGGATGATTTTGCATGATGAAACCGATCAATGTCACATCTGTAAACAGCTATTTACATTCCCAGAGATTAAGGTTAGAGATCACTGCCACTTTACTAGGAAATATTGCGAACCTGAACATAATTCCTGCAATCTCTTATATCGTATTCCTAAATTTATTCCTTGCTTTTTCCATAACTTGTCAGGCTACGACAATCACTATATTGTTCGTGAGTTTGCACAATTAAATTGCACAAAGTTCACCGTGATTGCGCAAAATCATGAACGCTTTATTTCATTCAGTTTTCGTGTAGGCGATATTAGCATTCGCTTTCTACATTCTTATACATTTATGAACTTTTCACTTGATACACTTGTAAATGGTGTTTCAAGCGACGACTTGAAACACATTCGAGAGTATTTTCCAGATCTTGAGCAATTTAAACTTTGTATGAGGAAAGGTATTCTGCCCTATGAATATATATAGAGCTTTGAAACATTAGAAGAAACAAAATTACCTCCTCAGTCTGTATTTACGAGTGTGTTAAGTCAATGTAGTACACCGTCACTAAGCCCATCGTCATACGATATGCATACGGTATCGATTTCCGATGAAGACTATTTGCATGCCTGTCAGGTGTCGTCAACTTTTCATCTACACACATTAGGTGAATATGCAGACTTGTATTAGAAGGTAGATACACTTTTACTCTGTGATGTGTTTGAAAAGTTTCGTAAAATGTGTAACTATTTATGGATTAGACCCTTGCTATTACTATACAACACCCGGTCATTCGTCAGATGCTATGCTAAAGTGTACCGGTGTTCAATTTAATCTTCTTACGGATGTCGACATGTTTTGTTTTTTGAACGTGGCATTCGCGGCGGACTAGTTTCGCTTGTTAACAGGCATGCGATCGCAAATAATCCCTCCCTCGAGAATTATAATTCAGAGAAAGAAGATTCTTATCTGATGTATTTCGATGTGAATAATTGGTATGGGTGAGCCATGTCACAGCCATTACCATGTAAAGAATTTGTATGGCTAAGAGAAACTGAAATTCAACATTTTGATGTTTCTAAAGGTGCTAAACATCCAAATCGCGGCTAAGTGTTCGAGCAGGGCCTCTCAAATGCTCAATATCTCACGCGTGCAAACTGAGGCGCAGAGAGCCTTTGCACAGTGCATAGATCCCACTCGGCTCGGCTCGGACCAACGCTTCGTCTCTGGGCTACTCGGCTAAGCTCGGCTCAACTCGGATCGGATTTGGAGCGCTACGCAACAAGTGAGGAAGAGGGAGACAGGCAGAGCGAGCGAGACAGGCGTAGGGAAAGAGAGAGACAGCGCTATTGCTCCAAATCGAGGAGCGGGGGCCTGCACTCTGGTCAACCAAGCGAAGTCATCTTTTGCACCGTACACAGTGCATGCACCCTGGAAGGCCCTGTGTTAGAGGCTTCTCTTGCATACCCTTCTCATCCGCATGATTCACATTATGACCTTCCTTTTTGCATTGAAAAAATGATTCCACCTAATCATACATCAAAGCATAGTAAAGTGTTAGCGACTCTTTTTCCGAAAAAGCGCTATGTTATCCACATACAATGTCTTGTTCAATGTCTCGAATACGGCTTACAGTTGGAGTGTATTCATCGTATTGTTGCGTTTAAGCAGGAAGCATGGCTTAAACCGTACATGGATTTAAATACAGAACATCGTCAACGTGCTACAACATCTGAGAATACGGTTTTCAAACTAATAAATAATTCTACCTATGGAAAAAGCACGGACAATGTACGCAAACATCGCGACATACATCTAATTAATCAATGAGTGGACAGTATGGGGCTCGCAAGCACACCTCAAAACCATGTTATTGATCGTGACCTTATTTCTGTTGAAAGGAAAAAACTGGGATCGTCTATGCGAAGCCAATTTATTTAGGAAAGGCCTTACTTGATTTTTCAAAATTAAAAATGTATGATTTTCATTATGGATTTGCAAATCAACAGTTTTCTCACCTTACACTTTTGTATATGGAAACAGATTTTTATTTATCACATTCAGAAGACAGACGTCTACGATGTGATGCGAAACCATTCTCTATACTTTGACACTTCTTCCTTATTACCTAGTAATCCATTTAACATTAAACCACAGAACAAGAAAGTCATAGGGCATATGAAATATGAATGTGGCATGAATATTATGACTGAGTTTATTGGTTTAGCACCAAAAATGTATTCCTATGATACTCAATATTCACAATCTGTAAAAAAAGCAAAAGACGTACGTTCAAGCGTCGTTAGCCGTTTACACGTTCAACAATATCGCGATGTACTATCATCTAGAAATGCCGCTTTCTGTACGCAAAAAAGAATCCAATCACGCAAACATCATGTATATACTATCGAGCAAAATAAATGCTCATTGCTTCCTTTTGACGATTAACGTGTATGGGATACTGATTCCCTTACAAGTGTTCCATGGGGGTACAGCAACATGTAGTTGTGTAAAATTACAAGATGCATAAAATTATTAACTTTAAGAAAGGGGCGTGTAGCAGCATGTAGTTGTGTAACGATAACATTATCATTCAAAATGCACAATAATCACTAATGCTGTAATTCACTTGTATATACGTTATATGTAGGAAGGGGAAATTGCATCATCATTTAAGACGCACAAATGCTATAATTAACTGAAAGGAGGAGGTGTACCAAAATGTGTACGAAGGTAAAATTGAATTATCATTCGAGATCCAGAAAATTACTAATGTTATAGTTAAGTGGTACATACAAGAAGAGGAAATTACATTATCATTTAAAATCACTAATGCTGTAAGAAGGGGGTTCAGCAACATGTCACAAGTTACATTATCATTCAAGATGCAAGAAAAGTTACTGATGCTATATTTAACTTAATATATATATATTATCATTAAAGATGCATAAAATAAGTAATGCTGTAAATGTTATTCATATTAATAAATGATGTAGAATTGGCATATTCTTTTTAGATTATCTATTCCTTTGTCTACATGTTTATTAATAGAAGTATTACCTTCTTATCACATCCTCCTCCTACATGTTTATCAAACGGAAAAAATATTATCTTCTCTTATCACTCTCTCCTTTTTGCTATCATCTGTCAAGATCGTTCACTTAAATTCTACGTCTGCACATCAAACTAGGAGGAAGAAGAGGAGGAGAAGGAGGAAGAAAAGGAGGCTGTTACATTTTTCAAATTCGATACACAACGTAGTTAAGATATCACCAGTCAAGTTAAGGTCTGAGAGTGTTCAGAAGGGCAACTTGCTTTAAATCTATGTTCTCTAAGATGTACGTACGTCAAAAACAGCAGCTTGCCTTAAGATAGTAACTATGTCGAGAAAGGTAGCTTGCTTTTTAAAACTATGTTCTCTAAGATAATTGTATGTTGAGAAAGGCGGCTGGCTATAAGATAGTAAGTATCTTTTTTTTTTTTTTTTTTTTTTTTGCTAGTTGCTTTACGTCGCACCGACTCAGATAGGTCTTATGGCGACGATGGGACAGGATAGGGCTAGGAGTGGGAAGGAATCGGCCGTGGCCTTAATTAAGGTACAGCCCCAGCATTTGCCTGGTGTGAAAATGGGAAACCACGGAATACCATTTTCAGGGTTGCCGATAGTGGGGTTCGAACCTACTATCTCCCGAATACTGGATACTGGCCGCAATTAAGCGACTGCAGCTATCGAGCTCGGTAGTAAGTATCTAAAAACAGCAGCTTGCTATAAGATGGTGGAATGTCAACACGGGTAGCTAGCTTTATAACCCGTACCTCTAAGATGGTAGTAGGTTGAGAAGGGCAGCTTGCTTGTAGTTAGACCCCTCGCTATGTCAAGTCAAGATCATTTTAAATTCCACCCCATAAGGTTGTAGCAATAAGGTTTAGCTCCGTCAAGATAGCAGCACTCAAGTATGTCATGTTCAAAACGAGTGCATGTGGTTAAAGTTGGCGGCTGTTATCTTGACAGATGTAAAAAAGCAAGCAGTTTTCTTAAATTGCTCGCCACACCACATGCATAAGGTTTAGGTTTGTTAACATAGCAACACTGAAGTTAGCCATGTTTAAAATCCATGTCCACATGGTTAAAAGATGAGAGGTGTCAAAAAAAAAAAAGCACGCGGGATTTCAATTTGCCCGCCACCACGTACGTAAGGTGGAGTCATAAGGTTTTAGTCCCGTCAAGATGCCAGCACTGAAGTTAGCGATGCTCTCTAGTTTAAAGATAGCAGCTATCGCCGTAACAACTGTCAAAAAAGCACGTGGAACCCAAATTTCACGCGCTACGTGCATAATGTGGCAGCCATGAAGTTTAGCGCCGTAAAGATGTCAGCACTTAGGTTAGCAATGCTCTCCTGTTTAAAGATGGTAGCTGTCAGCTGTCAAAAAAGCACGTGGCTTTGTTTACAAACAA
Source organism: Anabrus simplex (assembly GCF_040414725.1). Lineage (NCBI taxonomy): Eukaryota > Metazoa > Arthropoda > Insecta > Orthoptera > Tettigoniidae > Anabrus > Anabrus simplex. Next base: position 353,784,383 of record NC_090265.1, read on the forward strand.
GAGCACGTGGAATTCATATTTTGCGCGCGGTCACGTGACCCGCTGCGCGGCCTCTGATTGGCGGGCTGTTGAATCACCACTGCCCTACTAGTGACGCTCCCAGCAATGAGTAGAGTTGTCTCATGCATTATAATGGTAACAATAAGAACAAGATGGGTTAGTAATTCTATGGGGGCCAAGACAGTAAATATCGGATTTCTCCGTTAATATTTGCCATATCAAAAACCTGTACATACCGAAAGTCGTTTAGAATATAATTTCCGCTCTTTTACGTTTTAGCGATTTTACCGTGTAAGGAAAAATAACAGATTTTCACGTTTGTGTTATTTTTCACAAATTTCCAAATATATATAAGTGCCGCCTAGAATCAAGTAGAGTTTTCCCATACATTATAATGATAACAATAATAGTCCGACTCCGTGGTTGAATGGTCAGCGTATTGCCCTGCAGTTCAGAGTCCCGAATTCGATTCATTTTAATAGCTCCGGCTTGGGGACTGGGGTTTCGTGTTTTCCCCACACTCTCCTCTTCATACTCAAACAACATACCACATGCCTTTATATAGGACTGATTCAGGAAATGCATCCGGCCATTAAGCAAGACCAAATCCACATGTGTGATACAGTTCCCACCCACAACCCCAGTTGTGGGAAGAGCGGTAGAAAAAGAAGGTAATGATAACAGTAATAACTATGTATTTGCAAAACCGACTGTAGAAAATAGAATGCTAAAAATACAGCTGATATCTTAACGAATCCACAAAGACGCACACAAAATATTGTCAGTTGGTATAGTTATTTATTCACATTTATTCATTTAAAAATTAAACACACACGTAACTTTAATCACTGCTGTCACTAACCAAATACACACATCAACAAAACCGCTATTTTAAAAACTGCTTATCACTTCAACATGGACACTGCAACCACTACATGTCACAACACGAGGTCAAAAGTATACTCGTGCTACACCATAACTCTACAAAACAATAACTCTTCTCTATCGTCAAGATCGTCTACTTATATAGGTGCCTGGCCAGGCTTCTATAAAGATACGTACAATACCTACTCGAAAATTCTAGAGTGCTTAAAACATAGATATATTGTACAGAATATTCTCCATCGTTCTCGTCTACCCAGTACCATTCTGGAAGTTGGTGTTTCACAGTTTTGTAGTGAATTACAAATTATATATACAGGTAACAATAAATTATATACAGGTTCTTACATTAATTGGATTGATATAAATGTCTATATACAGTGCATCTTTCATGACATAACCTCACCAACAACGCGATCGAATCGTATGTACATATGATGAAATAATAATATTAAATTGATGTAAACGTTTCATAGCTATACGTACATTAAAAGTAATAACCATAATCGTGAAATAATAATAATAATAATAATAATAATAATAATAATAATAATAATAATAATAATAACAATTCGACTTCGATTCTTGCATTATTTACCCATGGGTGAGAGAATATTGTTTTCAAGTAATATCTGTTTATCACACTTACGTAAATATCCCCCCTGTAACTTGAAACAATTTTCATACTTTGTCACATTCGTCGACTTTGCCTTGGACGTAGATTGTATTTTCTTTTTTCCTCGATGTCGCTGGATTTGCTCTCCTCTTCTTGACTAGCTTGTGCCGTGTCAAGGTTGCCGCGTTGCCAGCCTCTTCCTCGATGATAGTCGATGCATTCTCCTCACGATAACCAGATGGTGTTGTGTCATTAGTAGCCCCTCCTCCAGGCTTACTCTGTATGCGCTGCGGTTGGGTGACCCGCCGCAACTCCGATGCATGGACCTTGACAGGAGGGTTTGTCTTTAGTAAGTAGACCCCATGGCACAGCTCTTTATCCACCTCAATGGGACCAACCCACTTAGGTGCGGGACCTGCATGAAACCCCCAACCTGATTACTGACTGGGTGGTAACGTCGCAGTACTTGTTGGCCTGGTAGGAAGATCTGGGTCTCTTCGACATCTTGAGCCTTGGCCAGGGTAAGGGGTCTCTTCTCGGCCAACGCTTGTTTCTCCTTGATGTTCTGCTGCTGCTGCTGCTGCCGCTCTGCTAGGGAAACAGCTGCGTCATCTTGACCCGAAGTGGGTGGTGGAAGAATCTCCCAATCCTCGGAGTCGTACAGCTGTCGACCAAGGAACAGCTCCGCTGGGGAATGGCCAGTGGCACAGCTGATGCGTCGTCGCAGGCAAAAGAGTGGCTGCGGTATCTGACGGTCCCACAGTCGATGTTCTTTGTCTATCAGGTGCACCCGTAGCATTCTTTTCAGCTCCTGGTTTCATTGTTCTGTTGGATTGGCCCTTGGGTTGTAGATAGGGGTGGTCCAATGCTCCACACCCCATTCTGTTATCATTTGCCGTCACTTCCTCGACGTGAACTGACCCCCATTGTCTGACAGAATGCGCCGTGAATAACAGTAGCGGCTGAATACCTCGTCTGCTGATGCGTTCCGTCGTGGCTTCAGGTATCGGAAAGGCCTCAATCCATCTTGGGAACAGGTCGGCGATTAGTAGGAGTCCCCTTTTATCCCGTGTGTCCTAGTGTAAGGACCCATCAAGTCCAGGACTATGACCTCCCACGGGCATTATGGCCGTCTTCCTTGTTGGCTGGAATCTGCCTTCCTGTTGCTCGCCTTGTTGCAGGCACAGATGTAGCACCCCTTCACGTAGTCCAGGATATCTTTCTGCATGTTGACTCAGAAGAATCTTCGTCGGATAGACTGATATATCTCTTCGCCTCCTGGATGTCCGGCTTCAGTGGTGTCGTGGAACTTCTCCAGGATGTCCGTCGTGTGCTGTCTGGGGATCACCACTACTGCAGGCGTGTCGGAGGTGCAACTTGTATATCAAGAGTCATCTGTCAATACGGAAGTTCTTCTAATACATCTTAAATTTCCTCGGGACAAGTCGACTATCTGTGTTCTGTCTCCTAATCCACTGCGTCATGGTCCTACACGGCTTGTCTTGTTCCTGCCACTGTTTGATCACTCCCAGATCAAGTTCCTTCTTGATGGTCATAAAACAGTTTCCTTTGGCTCACTCAGGTATTTCATGGGAACTCCCTCCTACAACAATGGTGCTCCTAACTTCAAGTTCCATCGCCGGGTGCCAATATAAGCTGTCTGCTCCTATGTTCGTCGGTCCTGGGACATGTCACACATCGAAATCATATTCTGCGATTAACAGAGCCAATCGCATCAACTTAGATTTTGAGCGAGAGACCAAGTTTAACCATTTGAGAGCGGCGTTATCGGTGTAGAGCTGGAAAATTCTTCCTTCCAAGTAGCCTCTGATTTTGCCCATTGCCCACACCACGGTTCAGGCTTCCTTCTCGGCAGTGCAGTAGCGTAATTCGGTGGGAGATAGCTTCATGCCGGCATAGTCGATGATGTTCCTTCCGCCGTCACTCCTCTCCTGGAATAACACTGCTCGTAAGCTGGAGTCGCTGGCGCCCGTCTGCAGCCACATCTTCCGTTGAGGCTCGGGATGGGCTAGACCGGGAGCCTTAATGCCTTGGATTGCTGCCTCTTCCTTGCTGGTCCATCGAAACGGGCGGTTGTTATGGAGTAGATCGGTGAGTGGTATCGCCTTCACTTCAAAGTGTGGCACGAAGCTGCTATACCATCCACACAAGCCAAGGAACTGACATATTGTTGGTAGATCAGAAGAATGCACATGCCCGGTGAGGGACGGGGCGAAGGGGTTTTCACCAGCAGAGCCAGTGACGCAATGGTTACCATAGCAACTCCGCTACTACCCATGCGATTTTATATTATCTTCTACTGGCAACTCTTCGCCCTTGTCAGTTGTAATCCAGCACACTGCGAAGTGTGAGTCAATGTTTTCGTGTAGCAGATAAGAGAAGATAAGAGCCGATCTGTCCGGGCAGAACAGGAAGTTCGTGCTCGCAGGCCACATTCCTCATTCTTGCATTCTTCTCATCTCTACACAGTACTTGTCACTTCGTCCGCGGGCGTTCAACTTCTTCGATAGCTCGATTTTTCTCCGGTTTCTTTTCTAAGCCTTCAGAGGTTAGGATATGGCAAAGATACTCTACGCGGGACTGGGCGAAGTGGCATTTCTCCAGTTGGCAAGTCAGTTCATGAATCTTCAGCCGTTCCAACACTTTCCTCAGATGTAAAAGGTGTTCTTGAAAATTCTTGCTGTGAATTAAAATAGCGTCGAGATACACTTGGGAAAAAATCTCCAACATATCCTGATAATACCTTATCCATCAGTAGAATGAAGGTAGCGGGAGCATTTTTCAATCTAAAAGGCATTACTGCAAACTGGTACAATCCTCTTAGTGTCATGAAGGCGGTCAGTGGTCTAGAGCTTTCCTCGACCTCCACTTGCCAGATCAGGCATGAGGTAGTATCACTAGTCTTCTCGTTCAACCTGCGGAAGTCCACACAGTCGATACTCCCCATTCTTCTTCTTCTTCTTCGGTAGGACGATAGGTGAAGCCCAACAGGATGTATAAGTTTCGATGAGGCCTTGCCCTTCCGTCTCTTGAATCTTCCGGATAACGAAGTTGCGCTTATCCGGGTTGATTGGATATGGACGTTGCTTGATGGGTGAGGAAACGCTGCATTCAAATATGTGCGTTACCGTGGTAGTCCGTCCTATTTTATTGGAGATGACTTCCGGAAGTCCTTTAAGGTGTGTCTCAGCTCCTCTTCTTCACTCGGTAGAAGATGCGTTAACTGGATATCTCCCAGTTCTACGTCGACTTCCGTATCCTTGCGAATCCTGAGATTTCCATCGTGCCAGACGACCCTCAGACGTCTGTCCTTTCCCAAAAAAGACTTCACGAGCTGCAGAGTCTAGGATCACCTTGCATTCCACCAGAAAGTCATGACCTAATAAGATGTCAAGTGTCAGGTTCTGAATCACTGCAACGTCAATTATCTTTAGGCATATTCATACATTTAGCGGTTAAGTTAGTGTGTCCTTGGATGGAATAGGTTAACCCGTCCACTGCACCCACTACCCTTGCGAGATGGTGAGAATTCACAGGCGGTAGTAATCTGGTAACAGTCCCGTTGACATATGAATAGCTTGCTTGGCTGTCGAGGATGGCTAAAACGTTCTCGTTGCCAATCCTGAAGATGATAGCTGGGCAGGGTTGGCCTGTTCTACTCACAATCTGACCAATCCTTCTCCTACTTGACCAGGGTTGCTCGTCTGTTAGGTCTTGAGGCGCATTTCCGATCCCGCCCCTCAATCCAGAATGGGCCGGTCCTAGTTTTCCAACGTCAAGGCTGGGCACTTGTTCTTCAGGTGTCCCACTCTTCCAAACTGGAAGCACTTCCTAACTGCGCTGAGCTCTTCCGAGGCTTTGCTCTTTTGTTACTCCTCCAGCTGGGCGACGATTCTGCATAGATCATGAAAGGATCTCGGTTGCGATACTTACACTAGGGGTCGAATCTTATCGTGGAGTAGCTCGGTGATGTCTGGTAAGATCTCGTTTTCGCTTCCTTCCGGGTGCAGTCGCTTGAAGAGTTGGTACTACCCTTCGGAATTAAACCTCGCGAGGAATTCCCTCTTGAATTTAGACCCTTCAAGTTATTCCAAGTAGCGGGTTGCCAGTTAAATATATGGCTCCCAAGAATTCCCTCGATAAGCTTTATGCCGGAAACCTGGATTTCCACCTCCTGCTTGAGGTCTAAGGTATCCCCTTCAAGCTGGCTACTCTACTATCGATCTGGTCAACCAGTACCAGTTTTGACCTGATGTCCGATATCTGCTGCGTTAATCGATTGGTGATGTCGCTAATTTGTGATAAAATTTCAGCATTTACGTTCGAAATTTTCGATTCTAGGCCCTGTTCTACATTGTAAACCTGTGTGTACAATTGTGCTATCTGTCCAATTACAACTGAGTTAGCTTGAGAAATTTCGTCTGAAAGTTTGTCATTTACGTTTGAAATTTTGTTATTTAGTGCCTGCATCATGGTCATTAGGTTACAACTCATTTCGGTTATATTTGCCTCTTCTTCTGTCTCCGAATCGTCGAGTTCGATGAAAAACATTTCGGGATCATCTCCTTTTTCCACGAAATCTTCTCGTAGCCGCGTCTGTAGCGTTTTTTTAAATTTCCGTTCGTCGAGAGATTCCTCTCGGCGAGTTCGTCCTTGAGTTGCTTCAGCGACATATTCTCTAGTATTACTTGCATTTTGATCTACTACACACTTACACTCGTATTTACTTGTAAAATTGTACGTCTGTCCCATGGTCGCCAGTTAACGTTTCCACAAAGACGCACACGAAATGCTGCCAGTTGGCACAGTCATTTATTCACACTTATTTATTTACAAATTAAACATACACGTAACCTCAATCACTGTTGTCACTAACAAAATACACATCAACAATGCCGCCATTTTAACAACTGCCTATCACTTCAATATGGACATTGCAACCACTGCATGTCACAGCAACACGAGGTCAAAAGTATACTCCTGATACACCATAACTCTACTAAACAATAAGCCTTCTCTACCGTCAAGATCGCCTCCTTATAAAGGTGCCTGCCCAGGCTTCTAGAAAGATACGTTATACAAAAAATACCTTCTCGAAAATTCTAGTGTGCTTAAAATATAGATATAGTGTACATAATATTCTCCATCGTTCTCGTCTGCCCAGTACCATTCTGGAAGTTACAGTGTGTTTCACAATTTTGTAGTGGATTACAAATTATATATACAAGTAAGAATCAATTATATACACGTTCTTATATTAATTGAACTGACATGGATATCTATATACAGTGCATGTTTCGTGACATAACCTCACAAACAACGCGATCGTATCGTATGTACATAGGATGTAACAATAATACTAAATAGATGTAAACACTTCATAGCTATACATTACAAATAATAATAATAATAATAATAATAATAATAATAATTCGAGCTCGATACTTGCATTATTTACCCATGGGTGAGAGAACGTTGTTTTCACGTTACATCTGTTTATCACACTTGCGTCAATCTACCAGTACTAACCGAACCGGGACAAATAATTAGTCGCACATCACGGGGATCAAACCGTGGGTGGTCGATAATTGAGTCCCCAATACAAGTACACCGGGGCCAGGAAAACTGCTTGTTTTCACCGAGCAACAAGTAGTATTTTCTCAAACTATAGGTCTGTTGTATAATGATACTAATATTTAATTCCTCATTGTGGGGATCAAACGGTAGCCATCATTAAAGGAGCACTATACACAATCCGGGGTCCATTGCAGTTGCTTGGTTTCGCCACTAAAAAATACAGCGCAGTTAGGAAGTGCTTCCAGTGTGGAAGAGTGGGACACCTGAAGAACAAGTGCCCAGCCTTGACGTTGGAAAACTAGGACCGGCCCATTCTGGATTGAGGGGCGGGATCGGAAATACTGATAGGCCTATATACACATGGCATCTTAAAACATTGACCTAGTCTATTCTTTATTGAAATAATAATATCATTCCCCTTCATCAGAAATTGAGTACTTGGCTAAAACATGGCGGATGGACTGGTCTTGGCCACACTGTACATATAGAGTCATTGTAGTACCGAGTATAACAGCCTGCCTGAATATTGGCGGAAAGTACCGGGAGAGTTAGATCGCTCTCTTCTTTAGCATCCCATTCCCCAGGTTCATAAATTTTCTGATACTACTGGTACGTAACACATTGGTTCATCATAGCATTTCAGCAATTCAATCCGTGGTCAAAGGAGATCGGATAGGATAGATGAAAATGAGGAACCTGGCACAAGTACGTGGAAGCAATGCCAGAACTCAGCTAAGGACCCCGTGTTTGCCAACCAGCCTTCGCAAGTTCAGAGCGCATGGGGCCACATTTAGTCGCCTCTTACAACAGGAACAAGGTACCGTGAGTGTTATTTTACTACAGGGGGATGACTATAATAAGAAAATTCATGAATTTAGATGAATTGGGACTTTTGTTGCTTAGTCCATATCAACGCTGAGCATTGCTTACATGGAAATATTGTTCAATCATGTTAACCGGGGAAGGATATTGACATGATTGCCTTAAGGTGTAAAAACGCACGGTCATCGGTCCATAAGGATAAGAGAAATTGAGAAGATGATTATAAAAATGAGAAAAAACCATGAAGGAACGATCTTTTTTTAGTAATACAATAAGAGCGAGTCATGAAAGAAAAGAGGACTCACCTTACATTAGATGCCTTAACATCACAGATTCGAAAGAAAACTAGATGTGAAGGTCTACAACATAGAAAGCTCATAAAATTGATCAACAGTAGGTTTACATTGACCATTGTTTGTCGTGATGTGTTTTGTGTATTCTACCGCCACTCATCTCCAATACTGCTGGGTACCGAATGTAACAGCCTGCCTGAATATTGGCGGGAAGTAGCTGGGGAGTTAGATCTCTCTGTTCTTTAGCATGCCATTCCTCTGGTTCATAAATGTTGTGATACTACTGGTACGTAACACACTGGTTCATCATAGCATTCCAGCTATTCTGTCCCTCCTCTGAAGCACTGCTTGGAATCAGCAGTGTGCACACTTAACAGAATATTGACAGAGAAGTGTTCATGGCTGTCTGTGGCCTGGTCATTCAAGCCCTGCAACTGTGGACTATTAGATCGCCAGCGCAATACTGTTTGTTAAAAGTGAGAAAAAGTGAGATTTTTCATTTGATCGAGTATTTCGTATGATAGCGTTGCTTTTAATCGCGACATTCCTACTAAAGGTATTGTAACTCGACTAAGAAAAAGTTTCCGAAGGCAAATTAATTAGTGGTATACTAAGGAGACCAGATGTATCTTGGAAGAAGATTGGCCTATTGAACGAAGAGCTTCAGTGGATGGCCGAAAGTTCCGGATCACTCTTTGTAGACGGCAAGAGTTGGTTCGACGACAGAGACTTCAGCAGGGATGGTCTTCATCTGAAACAGTGAGGAGTGGTACGAATCGATGAACTCTTTTCGAAGGTTACCGAGTCCTTTTCCACCCAAACGGATGATGGCGCATAACGGGCAGCCAAATGACGATCCACGATGGGAGCTGATTCGATGCAACTACAACGACAACGGGGCCACCAACAGGATACTGTGAGAGGCAGTAATACCAGATCGGGTAAGTTTCTTAGATTGTTGCAGTAAAACTGCGGAATTATTGGTAACAAGATCGCAAAAATCGAAAACGTAGTTGATGAGAGTGACCCTGATATAATTGTGGGTACGGAAAGTTTATCAGATAATATATATAATTCAGAAATATTCAGGTCAAAATTTCTAACGTTTAGACAGATAGAGGGGCGAAAGGAGGGGAAATCTCATGTGTGTTAGGTCAGAGCTAAGCAGTACGTTAAAATGGGTTATCGATGACTGCGAAATAATTAGGGTGGGGGTAATTAATGCCCCTAATAAACAAAATATAGTCATTATTGGAGCTTACCGCCCGCTGAAATCAGGTTTAAACACGATCACTACCGGGCGAGTTGGCCGTGCGGTTAGAGGCACGTGGCTGTGAACTTGCATCCGGAAGAAAGTGTGTTCGAATCCCACTGTCGGCAGCCCTGAGGATGGTTTTCCGTGGTATCCCATTTTCACACCAGGCAAATGCAGGGGCTGTACCTTAATTAAGGGTACGGTCGCTTCCTTCCAACTCCTAGGCCTTTCCTATCCCATCGTCGCCATAAGACCTATCTGTGTCGGAGCGACGTAAAGCCCCTAGCAAAAAAACACGATCACTCGTCTTTCAAAATTCACATGCGCAAATATAAGCTACGGGAAAAGAACTATAATTGCAGGGGATCTAAATACCGTCAGTAAACTTGGCTGGGTGAACTACGGGTGGGAGGAGGACTATCGCAGGAAGCAGTTAACTTATTGGTGTGAAATAATGGCTTTTCTCAAGTCGTTACAAAGAACACGCGTAAATGTTTTCTAGTTAGATCGGATGACACAGTTATATCTTGTGACGTAATTCAGGGGATTAGTGACCGCAGTGCAGTGGTACTCGATCTCTCTTGGGAAACTTGTAATATGAGGCATGTCGGAATTTCTAAAACTATTTGGTGTTTTGCGAGGGGAGATTCCGTAGGTTTTCAAAACTATTTGAGGTTGTGCGATACTAATTGATTAAAGGAGGGCAATGGGATGGACGATATTTGGGAAAACTTTAAAAACATTTTAAATACTGGACTGAATAAATTCGTTCCCCAAAGGATAATTAGGAAAAATTCAGATCCGCCGTACTGTTGTTGTTAGTCGCTTAGTCGCTTTCGACTCTCCGTGACCCCATAGACCAAAGTGCGCCATTTCTTCCTGTCATATACTATTTCCCGAAGTCTTTCTAAATTGAGAGCCGTGGCTTCCTTGATGCCATCAATCCACCTCATCCATTGTCGCCCTCTTCTCCTGTTACCATCAGTCTTCCCCAGCATTAGTATTTTCAGTGAATAATGTTTTCTCATAATATGACCGAAGTACTTCAGTTTTTGTCTAAGTATTTGACCTTCCAGTGAACAGCCTGGGTTGATTTCCTGTAATATGGACTTATTAGATCTCTTCGCAGTCCACGGAACTCTAAGGAGTTTTCTCCAAAACCATAGTTCAAATGCGTCTATTCTTCGACGCACAGCCTTTCTTACAGTCCAGGTTTCGCTTCCGTACATTGCTACTGGGAAGACCATAGCCTTCACTATACGAAGTTACATCTCTAGTCTTGAAAATGTTAACAAGGTTGGCCATTGCCTTCCTCCCAAGGAGCAAGCGTCTCTTAATTTCATGGCTGCAATCGCCGTCAGCAGTTATTATGGAGCCCAAGTAGATGAAACTAGGAACAACCTCCATTGTTTCACCATTTATATGCCAGGAGGTGATAGGTTTAGTTGCCATGATCTTTGTTTTCTTGACATTCAACCTTAGTCCAGCTTTTGCACTTTCTTCCTTCACATTCATTAGTAGATACTTGTTCTTCACTTTCTGTCAACAGGGTGGTGTCATCAGCTTATCTAAGGTTATTTATATGTCTCCCACCAATTTTAGCTCCAGTTTCCGTTTCATCTCATTTGGCATTCCTCATCACGTACTCTGCATATAATTTGAATAAATAAGGTGACAATATGCAGCCTTGACGTACACCTTTCCCAATCTTGACCCATTCAGTTGTTCCATATAGGGTTCTCACCGTAGCTTCCTGATCGGAGTAGAGATTTCTCATGAGGCAAATAAGATGATCTGGTACTCCCATAATCTTGAGTACTTGCCACAATTTATTGTGGTCAACACAGTCAAAGGCTTGAGCGTAGTCAATAAAGCATAAGTATAGGTCTTTCTGGAATTCTCTTGCTTTCTCCATAATCCAGCGAATATTAGCAATTTGATCTCTGGTTCCTCTGCCTTTGCGGAAACCGGCTTGTTCTTCAGGTAGTTCTCGATCTACATACTGCGAAGCCTATTTTGTAGGATCTTGAGCATAACCTTACTAGCATGCGATATAAGTGCGATTGTTCGGTAGTTTGAACATTCTTTAGCACTGCCCTTCTTTGGAATTCGGATGAACACTGAGTTTTTCCAATCTTTTGGCCACTGCTGGGTTTTCCATATTTGCTGACATATTGAATGTAGCACTTTCACAGCATCCTCTCCTAAGATTTTGAACAGTTCTGCTGGGATTCCATCATAACCACTTGCCTTATTGTTTGCAATACTTTCATCCGCCGTACTACACCGCGACTATTAGGAAGCTTAAACGTAAGGCTAGGAGAGCGTTCAACAGAAGAAATAATAACGATGCGTGCAAAGCGGAGTATAGAAGTTTGGTAAAGCTTTTGCTAGCAGAAAAGAAAGTGGCTGAAGAGAAATATTTTGACAATATCCCAAATGAAGATCGAAATTCCTGGAACCCTTTTTTAAAAATATATACGAAGATTGAAGGGTGAGAACAAGTCAGTTCCTTCTCTTTGGATAGGAGGGGCGACAGCAGGTATAGATAAAAACAGAAGCATTAAATAAGCACTACAGAAATGTTTTTAATCCGGCAGCACAGTTATTAAGGAACAATTTTCCGAAAACTAAGAATGATTTCCAAATTAAAGCTTCATTATTGCGTAAGGTCTTTCTAAACCCAGAAGAAGTAAATCTTGTCTACTTCCGGAGAGGCACTTAAACTCGGGGGTGAAGCGATCCTATCGTATTTAACAAGAATCTTTAATATATCACTGAACAATACGAAGGTTCCAGAAGATTGGTAATCGGTCATTATAGTTCCTATTCACAAAGGGGACGACGAGAGCGACTTGAATAACCACAGACCGGTAAGTTTGACGTCAATCGTATGCAAACAAATGGAGCAATTAATAGTAAATTATTTGAGGTTAAAATGGGAATCTTCTGGAATGATATTTTAGGAGTAGCATGGTTTTAGGGAAGGCTTCTCCTGCGAAAGTCAGCTCTGTTCCGTATGTCAAGATATATCCGATAAGCTCGACAGTGGGTCAAGGATTGACGCAATAGTAATCCATTTTGCTACGGCATTCGATCTTGTGCCACATGGCATCCTCCTTAACAAGTTAGCGCGTACGGGCATTGACATCAGAGTTGTGAAATGGATAAGAGAACTCTTCAATGGAAGAACTCAGAGGGTGCGCGTAGGAGAAACTCAGGGTCGAGTTATTGGGCCAATTCTTTTCATACTTTTCATGAATGATATGCCTGATTCGATAAAATCGGAAGTGCACCTCTTTGTCGATGATTGCGTCATATACCGGGAGATAAAAACAGAGGAAGACGAACAATTGCGTCAGCAGGATTTAGATACGATTGAAAAATGGGAGCGTGAAAATCGAATGAAAATACACAGCGGAAAAAGCAAGAAATTGTTTCAGTAAAAGGAAAATGACAGGAAAGACGGATTTCGAAATTGAAAGGGAAAGTGTTGTTGAAGTTGATAGTTGTAAGTGCTTAGGTGTTACTATTCGAAAATACAAACTGTTCAGAGCAAGTGGAAAATGTAGTTAAATCCTGGAGGTCGTTACATTTTATTATGCGGAATCTCAAGGAAGCTAATTCTGGTGCCAAAAGTAAAGCTTATAAATGCTTAGTAAGACCGATTCTCGAATATGGATCGGCGTGCTGGGATCCGTACAGGGTGGGTTTAATAAATTCCCTAGAAAAAGTTCAAAGAAGAGCGATGCATTTCGTAACCAGGGATAGGAGGAATACCATTAATTGGAAAAGTCTTGAATCTAGAAGAACTAGAGCTCGCCTGTGTGGTCTTTATAAATGCTATACGGGAAGGGCTGCCTGGAGTAGTATTAGGAACAGGTTTGAACCTCCCTCGTACTTATCGGGAAATGATGATAAGCATAAGATTAGGACCTGAAACCAGCATATGAACGTGGGCAAGTTTTCCTTCGTAAACAGGAACGTAAGAGATTGGAATAAATTACCTGCAGCAGTCTTTGATAGATTCCCTTCCAGTATCAAGTCTTTTCAAGAAGACCATTAGTGCTAGTGTAGTGAAAAGTAAAAGTTGTAAATTACGGACACTGACTTTATGATTTTCTGTTTGGTTTAGATTGTGAAACTAGTAGTTTTTCTTGTGGTATTCTCTTTCCAGGGAATTGCTTGTTGTACTCCAGCTGTTGTTTTTGTTGTTGTTGGGTAGTTATGTTTTAAGTTTACTTTATTATCACTTGTAGTATTAAGCCAGTAGTAAGCTCAACCAATCAAATTGTAAGCCGTAATGATAAGCACTGGAAATACTTAAGTTGTGTATGAAATTTTATACGATGATGCTGGATTTAGAATGTTAAACTAGTAGTATTTCTCGTAATCTAATTTTTTCGTGGAACTGCTTGCTGTACTGCAGTTGTTGTTGTTTGGTAGTTATGTTTTAAATTTACATGATTATCACTTGTAGTGTTAAGCTAGTAGAAAGCTCAACCTATAGTACTGTAAACCGTAGTGTTAAGTACTGGAAATATTTAAGTTGTGTGTGAATTTGTATATAATGATGCTGGATTTAGAAAGTTAAACTTGTAATATTTCTTGTAACATTTTCTTTCCATGGAATTGCTTGTTGTATTCTTGTTGCTGTAGTTGTTGTTGTTGGATAATTGTTTCAACATTCCTTTATTATAACTTGTAACGTTACGCTACTAGTAAGCTCAACCTATAGTTTTATAAGCCATAGTGTTAAGTACTGGAAATAATTAAGTTGTGTATGAAACTGTATATGATGATGCTGGATTTAGAATGTTGAACTAGTAGTATTCCTTGCAATTTTTTTCCATGGAATTGCTTTTTCTACTCGTGTGGTTGTAGTTGCTGGGTAGTTATGGTTTTAACTTTATTATCGCTTGTAGTGTTAAGCTACTAGTAAGCTCAACCTATAATATTGTAAGCCGTAATGTTAAGTACTGGAAATACTTAAAATTTGTGTGCGAATTTGTATATAATGACGGTGGATTTAGAAGTTAGACTAGTAGTATTTCTTGTCATATTTTCTTTTCATGGAATTGCTTGTTGTACTGTTGCTGATGTATTGTAGGGTAATTATGGTTTAACTTCACTTTATTATTTATAATGTTAAGCTGGTAGTAAGCTCAACCTATAGTACTCTAGGCCGTTGTGTTAAGCACTGGAAATACTTAAGTTGGGTTGTGTATTTGTATATGATTAAGCTGGATTTAGGATGTTAAAATAGTACTATTTCTTGCAATATTTCCTTTCCGTGGAATTGCTTGCTGTACTCTTCTTTGTTTGTTTCTTTGTTTGTTGTTGTTGCTGTTGGGTAATTATGTTAACTTTACTTAATTATTACACTACTGTAAGTGACCATTGCCACCGGGATATTTCTCATTTGCGATATAAAAATGACCTATGCCGACTTCAGTTGGGAAAACCACAACGACAGTCTTTCTGAGAATTCCGTAGAGAAGCACGGGTACATCAGCTAGTGTAATAATATAGCGTAATTTATACCTTGGTACCTGAACAAAACAACAGAAATAAAAATAAACCATCAGTAAAAATGTCAGAGATCGATATATGGGCGTGCTTCACTTCCTATAGAAAATAGATGTTTTAATAATTTCGTGTGGTTATTGCTAGGCCGGTGCCAGTTCAACATGGGCAAAAAACGAGTCAGACGTGTTGAGTGGGGAGTACCGAGACATAGTGGGCATTGAACAATACCGGGCGGCGATTGGGAGGTAGCAGCGAAGGCTGAAGAAGACGTCGATGCGGGCGGCAAGCAACGGAGTGCAGGGGAAGTTGGGCGAGGTGTTACTGGTAGCGGCGGTAATACCCATGCTACTAGTTATACGGGGTGAAGTTGAACCCAGGCCCAATGGAAAGTGGAAACATGAATTTGGAGGACTGAAGGTTTATGAAGAAAACGATTGGAGAAGTCATTAAAGAAAACGACAGTATCAAGGAGACTAAGGATATGATAAAAGGCCAAGTGAAGAAATTCGAAAATATGAAGGTACGGCTACAAGATCAATTGAGAAACACAGTCGAAAAGGTAGGAAGTAATAAAACTGAGATTGAAACGTTAAGGGAGAAAGTCAAAAACCTGGAAAAGGAGGTGTATATTTTGAAGAAGGAGACGGAAAACATCAGTAAAGATACGATGAAGAAATGTATATTCATATATGGACTGCAGGAAGAGAGGAGTGATAATAAAGTAAACATTATACACAAAGTGGTAGACGTCGTACAAAATAAAATGAAAATCAATTTTACTGAAGCGGGCATTGAAGATGTTAAAAAGTAAACTCGTGTCCTCAACCTGAGGTGGTGCAGCTCTTTTCATTGGAGGTGAGCTGCATGTACCATTTCAACCACATACCAGCCCCCCTGCCTTTCTTAAATGTCTGGCAGTACCGGGAATCGAACTCGGCCCCCGAGGACCGCAGCTAATAACATTAACCGTTACGCTACGGAGGTGGTGGTGATTAAAATTCTGGGTCAAGAGAGACCTTGGGAAGAGAAGGGAGCGACAACTTGAAAATTCTGAAGAAACATTTAGGGAAAGCCAGTCTTCAGGGTCTCAGGGCGTATATTAAGGACCAAAATTTGGTGGTTTCTAATGGTAATTGGTGGCGTGTCTGGTCGGCGGCAAAATTGAAAGGCACGGGGGAGGTGCTCAAACACGAAGAGGATCCAACAAGGCAAGATGGTACGCAGGTGGCCGCTCAAGAGGAGAGTGGTAACGTGGAGAGGTCTAATGAAGAGTCATGTCAAGTGGCTGGTGTAGTGCAGTGCAGTGAGAGTGCAAATACGAGTCCACAGGAGCAGGAAGTGCTGTTGGATAGTGTCCTTCAAGAAAAAACAGATACAGTGTGTGATGGTTTGTGGGTGGAAAAGAAAGGTCGAGACACTATCATGAAAGGGAGAAGCAGGAGCCTTAAGGACCTGTGGGGTAAAAAGTAAAGGATAGAGGAAAAGGAAAGAGAATACAAAATATCAAAGTCTTTTGGAATGGAGGTAGAAGGGGAGATGGAGATAGTGAAGAGAAGCAAAAATAAAGATGGAATTGGAGAAGGCAGAGAGAAAAGGTTGTAACTAGACTGGAAGATAGGCTTTGTTAACATCGAAGGTCAATTAGGCGAAATAGGTAATACAGAAGTGAAAAATTTAACAGAAAGCTATGACATTGTAGCAATCTTGGAAACATGACTAGAGGTAGGTAAGGAGATAACTTTGGGAGAGGGGGGTTACAGTTAGGCATAAGTCAAGAAATAAATTGAATAATAAGGGGCGTTCGTCCGGAGGAATTGTTGTACTAATTAAAGAAGAAATTAGTGAATTAGTAGAGGACATTGAGAGCGAGTTGGAAGAAGTTTTGTGGATAACATTTTACATGGGTAAAGAGGTAGGGAGAAAAAATACAAGTATGCTTGGCTTTTGCCCACTGTCACCCCAAGGGATCCCTATATGGAAACGGTAAGTTTTCTTGATGAATTTCTAGCTGAGATTAGTGTTATTAGAGGGATGTATGAAGAGGATGGAATATTATTACTTGGAGACTGGAATGCCAGAATGGGTGAGCGAAGCCCAATGTATAGTAAGAAAGAAGGGATGACAATAAGGAGAGGATCATTGTATATGGGTGTTAATATAAGGAAAGATTTTCTTTGGGGTTATCACATAAATGGGATTGTAAATAAAGGATACAATCTCTGCACATGGTTTTGAGGGTGTTTAGTTGTTGTAATAAGGATGTCAAGGAGGGGTCAAATAAGTCTCTGGTAAGACCCCAACTAGAGTATTGTTCCAGTGTATGGGACCTTCGATTTGTTCTGGGTGATTTCCTACAAAAGAGTAGCATTACAAAAATGTTTGCAAAGTTTGAGCTGGGAAGAAATGGGAGAAAGAAGACGAGCTGCTCGACTAAGCGGTATATTCCGAGCTGTCAACGGAGAGATGGCATGGAATGGCATTAGTAGACGAATAACTTTAGCGGCGTCTTTAAAAGTAGGAAAGATTACAATATGAAGGTAAAGTTGGAATTCAATAGGACTAATTGGGGCAAATATTCATTTATCGGAAGGGGAGTTAGAGATTGCAATAACTTACCAAGGGAGATGTTCAATACATTTCCAATCTCATTGAAATCATTTAAGAAAAGGCTAGGAAAACAACAGATTGGGAATCTGCCACCTGGGCGACTGCCCTAAATGCAGATCACTATTGACTGATTGATGTTTGTTGAAGAAGTAATGATAAGGAAATTAACAGCTACGGTGGAAAAATCCTGGAATTCTGCGAAGTAGGGAAGTTTTTATCTTAAATGACTGTTGGGAGGGTGATAAAGAAGAAGGAAAAATGACATTTATTACGGAACAGACGGGTAGGGTTATTGACTTGGTAATAAGTTCACAGATATTTTAGAAAAAAGGACAGAGGTTGGCGATTGGGTTGAGTCGCATCATACTCCGGTATGGGTGAGAATAGTGAGAAGGATAGAGGAATTAGAGGAGAGACACATTGAAAGGTCCTTAGAGAAGGGTATTGGTCATACTAAATATATTTGGACAGAGAACACAAAGCGAGAACTAGACAGCCTTATGAAAAACGGGATAAAATTAATTAGATGTGGATGTGAAATGGCTTTAGAGGAAAATAATATTGATGGAGCATTGGAGATAATAGAATATCCAATAAAAAAGTGGCATGGGCAGTCAAATGTAGCAGAAGAAAAGAGTGAAGTGGAGGGTGGTATAACGAAGAATGTGAGGTTTTTAGAAGAGAGTATAGAGCACAAGGAGGAAATAAAGACCGATAATTCGTTTGTAGATTAAGGTAAGAGTACAAACTTAAAATTGCTGAGAAGAAGAAGAAGCAGCTATGGATGAAGGAACAATCAGACAATAAATAGGGAATGCAAGATGAACCAAACGGAGAGGATGTGGGAGGTAATAAATATAATTTAAAAAGGAGGGAAGAGAAACGATAAACCGAATATTGATTATGATCGGTGGGTGACATACTTTAGCAAGTTACTAGGAGGTAGAGATAAACGGTGGTATACAGAAAGGAGACATGCAGTAATAGAGAAGTATACATGAACTCGATAAGGAATTTATAGTAAAAGAAGTTCAGGAGGTGATAGTTAAACAGAGGAGGAGATCCGGCAGGGGGGGGGGGGAGAAATGGTATCAATATATTTTGGAAAGATAAGTAAATACAGCCAGATGGAGGAGGGAACAGTAAAATTATTTAATAGGATTGTTAATGGAGTAAAGTACCAAAAGTGTGGGAATCCGGGATTATTTGCCCAATACATAAAAAGAAACTGAACAAAACCTCCCGAAGAACTACTGAGGGATAACTCTCTTAGACTCACTGAGCAAGATCTACACAGGAGTCCTAGCAAATAGGTTAAGAGATTGGTCTGAAGAGAATGAGATATTATCCATGTTACAAGGGGGTTTCAGGAAAGGGAGACAAACAATAGATAACATCATGATAATCAAGATAACAGATAAATATATGAGTAGGGAAAGAGATAGTGTATTTCTAGCAGCCATTGATTTCGAAAAAGCTTCTGACACGGTGAGTAGAAGAGCGTTGATTGACAAATTAGGGAGGCTGGGAGTTTCTACAAAGATGATTCGAGCAATTAAGGCGATATACCAGAATGTATATTGCAGTGTCAAATTAGAGGAAAATTTAATTAGCATGCCCATAGAGTGCAAGGTTGATTCAAAACAAGGCAGCAAATTAACGGCAATATTATCCTTATTATTTATAAATGACATACTGGATGGGCACGGAGGAGCAAATTGGGCTGTACCGGCAGTGCACAATTTAGAGATCCCAAATATTCGCGGATGATATAATATTAATGACTCTAACAAGGTGGGATTGCAGAGAAGTATGAATAAATGAGCGGAATACGCAAAGAAGAAGTGGTCATTAAAAATTAACTGTAACAAATCGAAGGTGTTAATTATGCGTAAGAGGAAGAGGATAAAAAATAGAATGGAATGGATGATGCAGGGAGAGAGAATAGATGAAGTTGAAAGGTAGAATATTTAGGAGTGCTGTTAAATAGTAAATGAGAGTGGTATGATCATGTTAAGAGGGTGGTATGATCATGTTAAGAGGGCTAAATTGAGAGGGGTTGCGGCTCTCTCGGCGGTGAAAATTCTAGTGGCTAAATACCCAGGGGTAAATTATTAAGTACTGAGGTTAGTGTTAAAGACATTAGTATTAAGTAGAGCTTTGTATGGGGTAGAATTATGGGGACTGGAAAAGAAAAGGGATATTTTGAATCCAATTATATACAAATTTAGTAAGATAGTTATTAATTTGCGGGGAATATTTAGAGGTGGAATGCGCTAATAGAGTACTGAACTACTGGATAGACTCAAACGAGGATAGGGGGTTCTTGTGCTATAGGAAACATACAAACAAGAAATGAGGGTATGTATGCCGATAGTTGGCTTTCAAAAATTAAACCTTATGTTGAGAATTTGGATATGGGTTATATTTGGCCAGAGACATGGAAGGGCAAAGATAGTAGAAGTCAAAGGATAGCAAGAATCAAGGATATTCAATTACAAAGATGGTTAGAAGAATGTAGGGATAGTTCTTCGCTCAGTTTATTTTATAAGGTATTCCAATTCTCCAAAATAAGCATAAGATATGGGGACAGAAGGATGAAAGGTGGTCTATTATGGTGGCTTATGCGAGTGTATATAAACAAAGGATGGTATAGGACCAAAGAGAGCACACAGAGTATTCTATGTGAGAAAAAGACCGATGACATGCATTTAATAGGTTTTTGTAATGAAACAGAGAAACTAAGGACAATGTTCCTAAGCACTAAACAACGGGAGTTGTGTAGACAAAATGATGAACGAAAAATGTTAGTATGGATAGTGAAACAGCAATAAGTTTTTATGTGCAGTTAAAACATTATGTCTAAGAAAAGTGAAAGGTGTTGTATGTTAAGACAGATGGTTAGGGAAGGACAAATAAGTGTCGAAATCATTGGAATGAAACAGAAAGGACGCCAGCATAATAAGAGCAGTAAGTCGATGTGCACTCAGCGGTATGCATTGTTTTGATAGCCTGGAGGGGTAAGTAGCTATACCAGACAAGCTAAGCCAAATGAACGTGAAGAAAGGGGTCTGCACGAGGTTGCTTTTTCTTTCATTCTCCTTGTTACGTATCGGGATTGTAGCAATTCTTTCACATTTGCTAGCCAAGTGCCGACTTTGCTGATTAATGTTTATTTGTCTTGACCTTCAGATTGCATAACCTTCGGTCCACAGGTTACACTTATTATTTCATCTTGTACATGTTTGTTTAGTGAGTTGGTAGAGAACTCTGTATAGACCCTTTTGAAATAAATAAATTGCTAGGCTGGTGCAGGACCTCCGACCCCCCTGTGAGTGGGGGCGGCAGAATAACACCCACGGTATCCCCTGCCTGTCGTAAGGCGACTAAAAGGGGCCCGATGGGTTCTTAAACTTGGGAGCGTGAGTTGGCGACCACAAGGCCCTCAGCTGAATCCTGGCATTGCTTCCACTTACTTGTGTCAGACTCCTCACTTTCACTATCCAGTCCGACCTCCCTTGGCCAACTCTTGTTCTTTTCCGTTCCGACAGCATTAGAGTATTCGAGGCCTAGGGAGTCTTTCATTTTCACGCCCTTCGCGGCCCTTATCTTTCTTTGGTCGGTATCTTCATTTATCGACGTGTCGGACCCCTTCCATTTTTTCTCTGATTGGTGTTATATATAGTAGAGGATGGTCGCCTAGTTGTACTTCCTCTTTTTTTTGCTAGTTGTTTTACGTCGCACCGACACAGATAGGTCTTACGGCGACGATGGAACAGGAAAGGGCTAGGAGTGGGAAGGAAGCGGCCGTGGCCTTAATTAAGGTACAGCCCCAGCATTTGCCTGGTGTGAAAATGGGAAACCACGGAAAACCGTTTTCAGGGCTGCCGACAGTGGGGTTCGAACCTACTATCTCCCGAATACTGGATACTGGCCGCGCTTAAGCGACTGCAGCTATCGAGCTCGGTGTACTTCCTCTTAAAACAATACTCACCACAACAACCACGCAGACCCTTCGGGGACGGTGGGTTGCAACTGGAGTACGTAAGAAGCTGGGCGTTTGTGTGGTAAGGGTAAAGTCGTGAGCAGGTTGCAAGAATGTTGGGGACAATACAGACAGTCTCCGAAACAAGGCAGCAACGAGCCGGCAGGAAATCGAATTCGAGGCCCAAAAGGCAAACCACTGACCAGTCAGCAATGGAGCTGGACTATCTTTAAGGTTCGATTTACTACGACACGGCAAGTAATAGGAGAGTGGGGTGTTTGAGGATATGTCGGTTTGAGGTGGAATTTCCATACTCACAGTGAAGAATACATTTCTCAAACAGTTCCATTCGCTAGTCTGTTTCAACAGCTTTGCATTCACATCATTTTCGTAAACCGAGATGAGATCTGTTAAAACACTTTCGAAATAATCAATTATATTACATTACTAGCATGCACCCGCGGCCTCTCCCGCGTTTATTAATTCAACCGTTAGATGTTTTAAACCATTTATTTAAAGCAAAATAAAAATCATTAAATTTATTAACACCTTCTTAGAGGCAGCCCTGCCCAGAAGGTGGTGCCCCTGCCTATGTGAGTCCCAGAGCACACTGACACGGTGTGTAACATCTGCTCAAGGGTCCCAGCTCAGTGTAACGAGTGAGGACCTCAACGGCAGCAAAAGCGGAGAATATGATTCGGTACGGTGGAGCTGGCAGAGGAGGCAAAACATTCCTTTGGGGGTAGTACAAATGGGACCCACTGCCATGTGGGATGAGGATGGATCCTCAAAGGCTAAGGGAGTAAACCGCGAAAGAAAATCCTCCATTACATTAGGCCTAGCAAGCCAGTAATTACAAATTATTTGTAGTTGCTTTCAAAACGCATAAGAGCCTCGGAATGCATTTATCAACTAAATTAAGACGCCAGCATGAGCAGACTCATGTCAGGGATGATGGTTTATGGCCTAATGATAGACAGGGTCGTGCAAAAAATGCAAAAAAAAATCCCGGAGGAGACTAACACGGATTGGGACCATCAAGTGATTCAGTCTCACAGGAAAAAGTGAAGAAATAGTGGACCTCATGGAAAGGAGGAAATTAATGATACTGGGGCTGAGTGAAACCAAATGGAGAGGGAAAGGAATGAAGAAAATAAGAAAACAGTATATAGTGTACTGGCATGGGAATGACAAAGAGATTAGGTATATTGTTGGTTTCATCATGAGTAAAGATCTAGGAGTCGGTGAAATTCAGTATGGTACTGAGAGAATAATGAAGGTCCCTTTGCATTTAGGGAAAGAAAAACTAACTTTGGTACAGGTGTACGCACCTCAAACTGGATGTTTTCAAGAGGGTATGAACCAGTTTCTTGATGATTTGGAAAACTTTATTAGTAAAGAGAGAGTAATCATTATAGGCGGTCTGAATGCACAGATTGGGACAATTAGAACAGGATGTGAGAACGAAAAGGGACCTCATCGATGTATGTATGTATGTATGTATGTATGTATGTATGTATGTATGTATGTATACTCCTCAGCCCGAAGGCTGGTTGGATCCTCAACAGGTCCGACATCAGCTGTCATAGATGACCTAGGCATCACTGCAGAGGCGTACTAGGGAAATGAGGAGTGAGGTAGTTTCCCGTTGCTTTCCTCACCGAGCCAGAAGTTGCTATTACATATCAGTCTGCCAAGCTCACTGAAATGCATGCACCAACTGTTCCTATGAGAACCATTTCGACCACCTATTGAATAGACCAGTTCAAGAACACACCATTCATAGCAGGGACTGGCTGCATAAGGAATGGCATTACTAGCATCACTCATACCTCAGTCACTTTCATATTGTCAAAGCCAAGGATAAAGCTGAGACAGATCAATGAAAGTAACACAATTGCTCTAGCCCATACTAGAAGACATAGTGCACTGGAAACACTACGTCCTGCCAGCAAAGGCGATATGGTGGAAGAAATATAGAAGGTGAACATGTATTTGACTGCTGTATGAGGAATGGGTTGGTGGTGAAAAATAGTTGTTCAGGAAGAGACAGAGCCATAAGATAACGTGATACAGTTGGGATGGACTACAAAAGTCTGTAATTATGTCATCTCAGATGATGAAAGGAGCAGAATGGTAACAGATGTCACAATAATGCCCAGCGAGAGTCTTGACAGTAACCACGGTCTATTAGTAGCGGACCTGAGAAACTTATATGTGGCAAAAGTACAGAACAGGAAAATGCCAAAAATCAAAGTATGGGAACTCCAGAAAACAGATAAGAGAACTGAGTATCAGAACCGGAAAAAACCCTGCTACCAAGAGATGAAAAGAAAAACGGAGATGCAGAATGGACCAGACTAAGGACACACTGGTTAAGGAAGCAACTTAAGTTTGTGGAAACACAAGTATGAAAACAAACGAGAAGGAAACACCTTGGTGGAATGAAAGAGTGAGAGCAGCAATCATGGAAGGATATATTGCGGAAAGAAAGGGATCGGGAGAAAAATAAACCGGATCTTACTAGAGACGAGGCAAAGATCAGAAACCTCGAACAATTATACCGAAACAAGAAACTGGGCGTTAAAAGAACAGTTACCAAAAAAAAAAAGACCAAGGCATTCACTCAGAAACTGGAGGAAAATAGCAAAGGCAATACGAAATTACAGTATAGTGTTATTAGAGGTAAAAGGAAACCAATGAATAGCATAAAGGCACTTGAAGATGAAAATTGAAATCTGGTTAGGACAGAAAGTGACATGAGAAAAGTCCTGAAGAACCATTTCGACCACCTTTTGAATAGACCAGTTCAAGAACAAAATACAGAACCGGAAATCCAAGCCTACAATGACTAACCTCCCATCACCTGGACAGAAACTGAGACGCCCTTAAAATCTATCTTCAGGTGCAGATGAAGTGAATGCGGATATGATAAAGGCAGCAGGCATCCAGGGCAAACAATGGCTGCACAGAGTAATAAATGCCGTATGGAGAGACAACAGAATACCTGCTGATTGGAGCAAGGGCGTGATAATTCCCCTGTTTGAGAAAGGCCTGTGATAATGTTATAAGAGATAAGATCTAAGAGTGCCTGAGGAAAAGAAATGTGCCCGAAGGACTTGATAAGGAAAATTGAGATGTTGTATAAAGACTGTATTAGTTGTGTAAAAATTGGGGAAGGTCGATCATCATGGTTTGAGACCAAGAGTGGAGTTCAGCAAAGAAGTGCACTGTCCCCACTACCGTTCATCACTGTTATGGATAATATAATGAAGAACGTCAACGAAACGTTAGGTGAACAGAACGCAGTGGCCTTTGCTGATGATATCATAATTTGGGGTGAAATAGAAGAGGAAGTACAGACTAGGCTCATCGTATTGAAATCCCAGTTCCAGGAATATAACCTCAACATCAGCGAGACCATGACAGTAGTGATGGCAGTCAACAGAGAAGAGCGCCAAGCAAGTGTAACACTAGGAGACCACCAGCTAGAGTGTGTGGATAGTTTTCCTTACCTTGGAAGTGGAATCTCCAGTGATAATTTGGTCAGAAAGGAAATTACAAACAGAGTGAAAATGAGATCAGAATTCTACCAACAAGTAAGAACACTTTTATGGGATGACATGATTCCAAAACCGGCCAAACTGATGATGTTTAACAGCTATTTCATACCAATATTGACCTATGGTATTGAAGCGTGCGCCCTCACAAAAAGAGATTCATCAAGACTGCAAGCATCAGAGATGAAATTTCTTAGATCCACCATCCAGATGACCAAGATGGACAGGTTAAGAAATGAGGAGGTGAGGAAAGAAGCCGAAATAAAGCCATCCCTATTAGACCGAATCGGCACATCCAGACTACGGTGGTACGGACATGTGAGCCTACACGAACAGCCAGAATAAATTTGGAAAAACAGGTGGAGAGGAAAAGACCTGCAGGAAGACCTAAAACCCGATGGATGGACATGATAAAGGTTGATCTAGTTACCAGAGGATGGACAGTGGATGATATTCTCCATGATAAGTCGTATATGGACAGGAAGAAGTGGAAGCGGCACATTAACAGTGCCCGGGAACTGGAACTGTACAATGATGATGATGATGATGATGATGATGATGATGTGCACACATCGTTTTTACGTATGGTATGGTGAATGGTACAAATAATATTAAAACTATATAAAATATTATATTACATAGAAATAATCTATTTTTATATTAATAGCGTTATTTGCTTTACGTCCGACTAACTACTTTTGCGATTTTCGGAGACATTGAGGCTCCGGAATTAAGTCTCGCAGGTGTCCTTTTACATGCCAGTAAATCTACCGACATGAGGCTGACGTAACTGAGCACCTTCAAATACCATCGGACTGAGTCAGGATCGAACCTGCCAAGTTGGGGTCAGAAGGCCAGCGCCTCAATCGTCTGAGCCACTCAGCCCGGCACTATTTTGTTTCTTATAGAGCTTTCGGATAAACTATATTAAGTGTCCTTCGATTTGGAGCTACGATGTATAGTGTTTTTTGCCTTTCCAGATCATGACCAACCCACGTACAGATGACAGCCTCATTTCTTGGAGCAAGAATTGCTCTTTGACACACCTATGCATGGTCGGTTAAATGTTGTGATCACGTGTTAAAAATTTCAGATCTCTGCGTGTTATGGATTTGGCTGGGCATCGCATACGGAAAACACTTCCGATATCACGGCTCCTTGTGTCGGGGACCGAAAACAGCTTCCTTGTCAGGGACTTAAAACCGGACCTTGACTGATATACATATGTAGGTCTATTACTATTCCTTGTTTATTATCGTCATTATCTATGGTATCTTATGTACATTCTTGAGATGACGGCAGTGAGGAAGTGCATGTGCGAGAGCTGCGTAAACCACCTAGCAAATCAGCAAGTTTAACTACAATTTGTGTGTACTAGATCAAGTTACATTACTAAATAACACTCAGTGATTAGATTCATTCATACACAATGTCTCTGAAGTCTTTGAACAAGCGGATTTCTTCATTCGAAGAAAAGCTAAACGACATCCAAGCTCGCTTCGAGAAGGCAACGCGCGCGCCGCCAACAACAGTGCTACCAACCCCGCCGACGTCTCCCTACACGCACTCGCCCGTGAGTTTCAGTCTTTCAGAGCTTCTGTCACCGAGGAGCTCACGGAAGTAAAGTCTGAACTTACTGCAATGCATAACCAGATCTCTAAACAGGATGACCTAATCGTCGAAGCAGAGCAACACAGCAGGAGAAACTGCCTATTACTCCACGGATTGGCAGAAGCTCCGAACGAGGACGTCTATGATAAGGTATTCGGTGTTGTGAAATCCCATCTAGGGATAGACTTGACATTGGACAATTTTGATCCCTGTCACAGGATTGGGAAACCAAGGAGAACAACAGCTGAGGTAGTAATGGGAGGGAAAAGGTCCATCATAATAAAGATCACGCGATATCACGAACGTGACCGTATCTGGCGTGCAAAGAAATTGCTGAAGGGATCGGGTATGCTGATAACGGAATCGCTAACAGCAACTAGAAAGGACATACTAAATGCCGCGCGTGACCACTTCGGTCAGAAATCTGTATGGAATAAGGATGGACGAATCATTATTCTAAGCTCTGATGGGAAAAAATAAGTGACTATACGAGCTGACCTTAACAATGTTATTCAAGCAGCTAGGAGGTGAAACAGTGTAGTGAAATAATGACAATGTGGATTAGTTTAAGCAGTTAATTAGAAATTCTAAATATAAATACTTTCAGGAACTAATGAATAATGAACCGCAGAGCAACATGTACCAAGCATATCGCTAGAGGCTTTAAATGAACATTTCGCACGGCCAAGAATAGTCTCTGCCTCCTTCCCCTAAATTTCACTACACTTGTTTCAATAGCAGTCTGTGTATGAGCAATTCTCTTTTAGAAAATGTCAGCTCAAATGAAGTTAAAGGTGTGATATACTCTATTACATCTAATGCCACAGGTAATGATATTCCTATATCGCTGATTAAGGATATCTTAGGAGCTGTTCTGCCAAAATAATCCATATAATTAACTACTGTCTGAAAAACGGAGACCGAGCTCGATAGCTGCAATCACTTAAGTGCGGCCAGTATCCAGTAATCGGGAGATAGTGGGTTCGAGCCCCACTGTCGGCAAACCTGAAGATGGTTTCCCGTAGATTCCCATTTTCACACCAGGCAAATGCCGGGGCTGTACCTTAATTAAGGCCACGGACGCTTCCTTCTACTTCCTAGGCCTTTCCTATCCCATCGTCGCCATAATACATATCTGTGTCTGTGCGACATTAAGCAAAAAGAGACACTACATAGATGATCCACAGTTGAGCCCCTTCGTAATGACGACGACTGTCGAATGTGAAGCAGAATATCACGGTAAGCCACCAAAATTTATTTAGCTTGAAAGGCACATTTAATATTAGCCTGTTTAACCAAAAAAATGTCCTTTTGAGTTAAAATTAAGGTCAGGCCTGCCCCCTCAAAGGATTTTATTTTGGAAATTGTGGGATTGTCTTGAGACAATAGAGTTTATGTCGTTTATACACTGAAAATCTACAGTCTGTTTTCCAGACATTTGACCGGATCCGGGATGGAATGAATGAAGCCCCATCTTGCGGCAAGGATAGGAATTGTGCCGGCTGCCGAGGCCTTTCGCACTCCTCTGGGGAAATAATTAATGACTGACAGGGAGTGTTGCTGGAAGGAAAGATCACAGGGAAAACCGGAGTACCCGGAGATTAATCTGTCCCGCCTCCGCTTTGTCCAGCACAAATCTCACATGGAGTGACCGGGATTTGAACCGCGGAACCCAGCAGCGAGAGGCCGACGCGCTGCCGCCTGAGCCATGGAGGCTTTCGTTTATACACTGCCGGAAAATAAACATGCATCATCCTCAAGGACAAGGTCATTTTATTCACAAGCGATGTGATAGGTAGGTAGGTTATCAGGCAGGAGTATATGATTACAAATTCAGACCAAATGGAACACACGTCACAGTAAAGGGTGCCCAAACAGTCGCATCAATAGACAGTATGCTCCCCTCTGGTGGCAATGCAGGCGTGCATTGGCCCATACAAACGATCATAAAGGTGCCGAATGACATCCTGCGATAGATTATCCCAAACATCTTGCATCTTTTGATGCTATTCGGCAATGGTTCTTGCAGGCTCTGGAGAACGCCTAAGTTCCCGCTTCATCATGCCCCAATACGTGTTCAACTGGCCAGAGATGCTGCGTCGCAGCATCTGTATGTGGACGTGCATTGTCCTGCCAAAAAAGTGTACCACCTTCCTGTCGAAGGAACGGCAGTAGAAAGCGGACAACGACATGTGCCATGTACTAGGCACTGTTTACGTTACTCTGTAGGTACACCAACTGTGACCGCGAGTTGTAACTGATGGCCCCGACACCATGAAGGCACGGGTGGGACCTGGGTGTCTTGGGCGAATGCACTCTGAAATAGGCCACTCACCAGTCTACGCTGTACACTTGTACATCCATCACTTATATTCAGACAGAACCTACTCTTGTCACTGAAGACAGCAGAACGCCATTCTCCTCTCCAGTCTACTCTTTCACGACACCAGAGTAGCCATGTTTGGCAGTGTCGTGTTACTCTGGGCAGAGGCATACGCGATCGTAATCCTGCTGCAAGCAGATGGTGGTTTCCAATGGTCTTTGGTGGCACAGCAGGTGCAACATGTGGCCGGATTTCGTTCCTGGACGATGCTCGGTCCTCCATCGCTGCTCACAAAATGCTTCGATCTTGACGTCCGCGTACCGCGCGTACTACGCGGACGTCCGGAGCCTGGTCTACGGATATGGAAATGTTCCACAGATCACTGCTGAAAGCAGCGACACACCACAGCTGTACCCTAGAATGAATGCTGCAACCACTGTTCACCTCTAACCTCAGCACAGTTACTGCCTGCAGAGTCAAAACAGCGCGAACGGACAGGCCTCCTGAGCGTCATCTGATCGCCGATGTCCGTGACAAATGAATCACCAACACAACAACCCCTCAGTATGCACAGAATATACCCTGGTGCCACTAAACAGTCCTTGAGAATGTTGCCTTTTTTTTCCGGCAGTGTATGAAATCAGACTTTGATTTTAAAGTATTATTGTTATTGTGTGAGATATCTCTTTCGGATTACCATTCAGAGGTTTCTAGGCTGAATTTTATCAATTGGACAGATCATTAATAACTAGAACAATCATATTAGAAATTAGGCCTACCATGTTATAGATGGTGTAGGCTACAGGTGATCATAATCTCTTCCTTAATTTATATTTCAATACAAATGTTTCTTACATAGTAATAAGTTAATGGAATATAAGTTTATGTATCTCTGTTCTACAGTTTACAACTGTAAGCACAATTTCTAAAATCTGACATTTTCAGTGTATTATGCATCTATAACTCATGGGTGGTGGTGGTGGTGATTATTGTTTTAAGAGGAAGTACAACTAGGCAACCGTCCTCTCTGTAACACTAATCAGACAGAAATAAGGAAGGTATCCGAAACTTCGAAAAATTAAGGTATCGGCAGAAGAAAGACAAAGACCACGAAGGGCATGAACATATTCAGTAGGTCTCGAATGCTTAATACCGTCGGGGTCGGAAAAGAACAAGAGTTGACCAGAGAGGTCGGATAGGATAGACGAGAGTGAGAAATCTGGCACATGTTGAGGCTATGCCAGGACTCAGCTAAAGGCCCCGTTGTCGCCAACCCGCACTCCCAAGTTAAGAGCCCCAAGGACCACCTGTAACTCACGAACTACTATACATTTTCCATCCACGCTTGAAACCACTAAATGACAATCGTATCAAAATATTTCTTCCGACCTGAATTAAACTCAATTATACAGCTATAGTGAGCAGTCACCTCTTCTTATACAAATATCCCGCTGTCCACAATACAGCGTAATTGTCCCACTTTCACAGAATTCCGTTTCAATTTCCCGCTGTCCGGATATATATAGGAGCAATGGCAACTCCAGTCAGCAATCGAAGCCGCTCGAATCGTTACTATATTTCAACAAGAACATCAGTACACGACCACAAGGATCCTGAATTCCACATGATATTATACATAATTCTATGATGTTAAAAGTATAGTGGACGATTAGGGGGGGGGGGGGGGATCTGAAAAGACTGACAAACATACAGCATGCCATCTTGACATTTTGAAAAAGAAAAAAGTGCAATTATAAATAAACTCTAATTTAATAGGAAACCAAAAATAAAATAAGAAGAGAAATGAACTAACGAAAGATCGAAGCACAACTGTGAAAAGTACAGGTACAGTACAGAAATAACTGTACAGTATACATTGTTCACTTCAGAGATAGCCTATTCCTCCCCAGATGAGCTACGTCTAATGCTGAATTTTTGGGGACAATACTTTAAGGGTCTTGGGTGACTGGGAAACTCAACTCACATAATTAAGAAAAACTTCACATCTCTTATTGATATCTTAACAAAACCTAGTCTATTCACGTACTCATTTAAATTGCATTCCACCGGGCGAGTTGGCCGTGCGCGTGGAGGCGCGCGGCTGTGAGCTTGCATCCGGGAGATAGTAGGTTCGAATCCCACTATCGGCAGCCCTGAAGATGGTTTTCCCATTTTCACACCAGGCAAATGCTGGGGCTGTACCTTAATTAAGGCCACGGCCGCTTCCTTCCAACTCCTAGGCCTTTCCTATCCCATCGTCGCCATAAGACCTATCTGTGTCGGTGCGACGTAAAGCCCCTAGCAGAAGAGAGAGAAATTGCATTCCCTGTCACCAGCAGCTCCAGAATCTGGAGCCTAACGATTCTTATGAATTAAAGCTTATCATTCTGAACCCACTTTTAATTTTTCCTACTATCATAATCGGTAAGTAATTTTAGCAACAGTTTTCATAATTTACATGATCATTGCAGATCTCGTACATAACCAAATGCAAGGTTTTAACGGCTATTTCCTTTCTTGCATATCAAAAGTATTTGACGAAAACATTTCCTTTCGAAACCTACACTCGAGTATGGAAGAGAGCATCACAGACCAGAGATGCAAAACGTATGGCTCTGAGAACAAGAGCGCGTGTTGAGGAGGCTCTTGCCTGCCGCTCCGAGCTCATGTTGTCCCACCAGTCGCCGTGTTCATAGCGGTCCAATGTATTTTCTTTGTAGTCGTAACATTCGCACATGAAAAATGTTTTCACAAATGAAACATATGAAGTCTTGACTGGGAACAAATCTTTCTGATACATGTTTAAAGGATTTGCTTCGTGTATAGTGCCACACAAGACATTGAAACATAATCAAAGAGAATTAGGAAGAAATATGTTAGAATTTAAATGCAGGTTTCCCTAGTCCGACACTTCCCCAGTCGATGTGTCAGTATTAACAGCATGATCATTAGTTGTCATGTTTCTTGTGTTATTATTTCTTTAAGGCTGACTGTGTAATATTTAGCATGAAGATGTAGGGGTAGCCATCACTACACATCTTACAGGTAGCGATATTTATCAAACTTACCTTGTTTTCAAGTTGAACATTGAAATGTATCTACATTATATAATCTAAATAAATATGAATATACAGATATAATAGCTTTTGCATTGATTGTATACACGAGCACCACACCTGCCCGTTACAAACGTCGCGCACTGTCACGGACCATCGTACTACAGTGACCAATATTAATAAATAATCGTATGGCCTCAGCTACCGTGTGCAGGCATTTGTCCTTTTGAATTCCAGCTTTATCTTCATCTTAAAGACACCACTCAAACTTATTCGTCTACTGATGCCCTCCCATGCCATCTCTCCACTGACAGCTCGGAACATACCACTTAGTCAAGCAGCTCGTCTCCTTTCTCCCAAGTCTTCCCAGCCCAAACTTTGCAACATTTTTGTAACGCTACTCTTTTGTCGGAAATCGCCCAGAACAAATTGAGCTGCTTTTCTTTGAATTTTTTCCACTTCCTGAATCAAGTAATCCTGGTGAGTGTCCCACACACCGGAGCCATACTCTAGTTGGGGTCTTACCAGAGACAAATATGCTCTCACCTTTACATCCTTACTACAACCCCTAAAAACCCTCATAATCATGTGCAGAGATATGTACCCTTTATTTACAATCATATTTATGTGATTACGCCAATGAAGATCTTTCCTTATTTTAATACCTAGGTACTTAAAATGGTCCCCAAAGGGAACTTTCACCCCATCAACGCAGTAACTAGAGAGGACTTTGAAAAAACCTGACTTTTATCCCCGTTTATCATCATATCATTACCTACTGTCCATCTCACAACATTATCGAGGCCATTCTGCAGTTGCTCACAATCTTGTCACTTTTTTATTACTCTACAGAGAATAACATCATCTGCAAAAGGCCTTAACTCTGATTCCACTCTTTTACTCAATTCATTTATATATAAGAAAACATAAGGTCCAATAATACTGCCTTGAGGAATACCCCTCTTAATTATTACAGGGACAGATAAAGCTTCACCTACTCTAATTCTCTGAGTTCTATTTTCTAGAAACAGAGCCACCCATTCAGTCACTCTTTTGTCAAGTCCAACTGCACTCATTTTTGCCAGTAGTCTCCCTATCAAATGCCTTAAGCAGGTCAATCGCGATACAGTCCAATTGACCTCCTGAATCCAGGATATCTACTATAACTTGCTGAAATCCTACAAGTTGGACTTCAGTGGAATAACCTTTCTTAAACCCAAACTGCCTTCTATCAAACCAGTTATTAATTTCGCAAACATGTCTTATATGATCAGAAAGAATGCTTTCCCAAAGCTTACATGCAATGCATGTCAAACTGACTGGCCTGTAATTTTCAGCTTTATGTTTATCACCCTTTAGTTTATACACAGGGGCTACTATAGCAACTCTCCATTCGTTTGGTAAAGTTCCTTCATGCAAACAATAATCAAACAAGTTTCAGACATGGTACTACACTCCAACCCATTGTCTTTAGTATATCCCCCGAAACTTTCTCAATTCCAGCAATTTGTAGTTTTCAACTTTCGTATCTTACTGTAAATGTCATTGTTGTCTTAGGTAAATTTTAATACTTCTTTACTATTAGTCACCTCCTCTATCTGGACATTATCCTTGTAACCAACAATCTTTACATACTGCTGACTGAATACTTCTGCCTTTTGAAGATCCTCGCATACACACTCCCCTTGTTCATTAATTATTCCTGGAATGTCCTTCTTGCAAACTGTTTCTGCCTTAAAATACCTATATACCCTTCCATTTTTAACTAAAATTTGTATGGCCGCCAATTATTCTTGCCATCATGTTAGCCTTTAGCTGACTTCTTTGCTAGATTAAATTTCCTAGTAAGTTCCTTCAATTTCTCCTTAATTCCACAGCCATTTCTAACTCTTCTTTCCAACCTGCACCTCATCCTTAGTCCCTTTATAATACAGTGGATCTTTACCATTCGTTACAACCTTTAAAGGTACAAACCTATTTTTACATCCCTCAACAACTGCTTTAAACCCATCCCAGAGTTTGTTTAAATTTTTATTTACCGTTTTCTACCGATCATAGTTACTTATTAAAATCTCCCTCATGCCTGTTGTACCAGCCATATGGTACTGCCTAATAGTCCTAATTTTAATATCTTCCTTTCCTTCACATTTATTTTTAATTCCCACAAAAACACCTTCGTGATCACTTATACCATCTAATACTTCGGTTTCTCTATATAGCTCATCTGGTTTTACCAGCACTACATCCAGAATATTCTTTCCAGTTGGTTCCATCACTTTCTGAATCAGGTGCCCTTCCCATATTAACTTATTTGTCATTTGTTGGTCATGCTTCCTGTCGTTCGCATTACCTTCCCAATTGACATTTGATACATTGGGATCACCCGCTACAATCATGTTCATTTCCTTATCGTTTACCACATAGCTGATTATCTTATCAAATAATTCTGAATCAGCATCTGCGCTACCCTTTCCTGGTCTGTACACTCCAAAGACATCAAGTTGCCTATTATCTTTAGAGATGAGCCTTACCCCTAGAAATTCGTGTTTGCTATCTTTAACTTGTTCGTAGCTTGCAAATTATTCTTTCACCAGAATGAATACTCCCCCTCCTACCATTCTTATCCTATCTCTACTATACACCCACCAGTTCCGTGAGAAAATTTCTGCATCCATTATATCAATTCTCAGCCATGATTCAACTCCTATTACAGTATCTGGTAAGTATATATCTATTAAATTACTTAATTCTATTCCTTTCTTTACAATACTTCTACAGTTGAGCACTAACATTTGTACGTCATCCCTACTTGATTTACAGTTCCCTGTTCCCCTAACACCGCTCCCTATGCCACCCGGTTTCCCTGAATGTATCTCCCTATAACACTTCCAAACAAATTTCCTAACTTATATGTATCACTGCGGTTTAAGTGAAGGCCATCTGAGCGCAGATCCCTATCTCCTACCCATCTACAAGGATCTAGAAATCTCACTCCCAGTTTCCCACATACCCACTCCATAGTCTTATTTAAATCCCCAATCACCATCCCTCCTACACAGTATTCCACTGATAATCTCCGCTTCCTTAAACTTCACCCGTGCTGCATTTACCAGGTCCCACACATCCCCAACTATGTTGGTACTTATACATGCTTTTCTTACGTTGTTAGTACCAACGTGAAACACTACCACCTTCTCCTTTCCCTCCTCCTTCTCTTCTACTTTCCTCAATATCTGCCTTAACCTAATTCCTGAATAACACTCTACCCTGGTACCCTTTCCTCCACACACTCTCCCGACATGTCAAACGATGGAATCCCCCATGACCAGAGCCTCAACCCTACCCACCTCATTTGATCCCCTCCCTTCCTGGTCAGTTTTGTCTTTCCTGACAGCTGCCGAAGTTACTTCCTCCTCCCTTTTCTCCACCCCATGACCGTGTTACACCTGTCTATTCCTATCCACTACTCCACATTTCCCTTTCCTACCTCTTTCCTTCTCCTACTTCCACACTTCTAGGCAACAGT
This sequence comes from Anabrus simplex, assembly GCF_040414725.1. Lineage (NCBI taxonomy): Eukaryota > Metazoa > Arthropoda > Insecta > Orthoptera > Tettigoniidae > Anabrus > Anabrus simplex. The sequence goes on from NC_090265.1 coordinate 353,820,046, forward strand.
ACCCTGTTCCTCATCTTCCCTCCGTTGTTCTACCTGCAGTGACTCGTACCGATTTCTCACCGACACCTGACCTGAATTCTGATCCTGAAGGAGCCCTTAGCCTGCAATCTCCTTTCCTTTACAACATTGGACCACCTGTCCTCTATAATTCCCTCCTTTCCTTCCCATCCATCTATTACACCTACTGTATCCTGTAGATTGTTTGAGGGAGGCCCACTTTCCTTCCTGTACTCTGAGAAAATCCTAATTATCTTCCTCAAGCTCTTCAACTCCTCCCTCATACTCTTTAATGCCTGGCCACACCCACAGTTCCTACACTCGCACTCCTTAGCCATTCTTTACTAAATAATGATAATGCTCGGTTACCCTTGCAGATAAGGCAGCTCCGTACCTCGCGGTGGCTCCTTGCCCCAGAGCATTATTTTTCTGTTATATTCAGAAAAGCCGCTTCAAATTATGAGCCGTATTCAACAAAAGACTCAGTAATCTAAACAATAGATACATTTCACCCTAAAATTCTTGCATCAATTGTCAGCGAATAATGACATCATAAAAAGGGCTCGGCTGACATCAGGTAACAAATTTGACTATGTATTGGCGAGACATATGAAAACAAAGATGGTGTCTAAGATCCTCACTAGACCATTTATAAGTTATGGCTCTGGGTAGAAATGGTCCTTGTTCTCTGAAGAGGAAGTTGTGCATAAGGACAATTTCTGAACTCTCTTAATTGTATACAGAAGTTTCTTATTCATCAGTGTTTATCCCGACAAATGGTAAGGTCCTGTACGTCCCTTAGATTCCTTTCTAATGGCTTCTAGAGTGTAGTGCAATCGCATCACTTTCTGTTACATGCCCAAACAATACCGGTTGGCTTTCTCACATTTTGTCCCAGATCGACATAACGCCAAATCGCTTTCTTATGCTTACGTTCGAAACACAATCCAGTCTAGTGTTGCTGGCTGACTTCTAAGCAAATTTGTCTCCACAACGCATAATCGATGTGTGACAGGATGGACGAGAGATCTTCGACCTGAAGAGGTCTCACTTTCGGCGATCGGTGACGATACCTGTTGTCGTTCACCGTTTCATCTCCACTGAATTAGGTAAATTTTTCATTCACCTCTTCGTAGTTCCTCAACTAATAGCAGTGCAGTATCGAATGCCGAAATTTCTCACAAATCTAATTGGCTTAGGTCACTTTGATGATTTCGTGAATCCACTTGTCAAGAATGCGTTCGAGGAACATCTACTTGTCTCAATAAAGCCGGGGTTGGTTATCTAGTTGTACTTTCCCGCAAAACAATAACCACCACCTATCTTAATAATGCTGCAACAGGCATATACGAGTATGTGTGTCTTCTGTGTATATTTTCGCAACGGAAAATATTTCTTCTAATATAATAAGCAGGGAGAAGCTTCCTATGAAGGGTGGTAAATGTGCGCTTGGCTTACCCGGAAGATCGTGGATATGATACCACGACAGGAAGTTGATACATATAGAAACGATACTATCAGTTATAGAGAAGCGCAGGAATGAGAAACAGGTTAATTTCTGCGAATAAAAGTGGCATAAATATAACAAACCACTCAATCTCATTTAGTGTCGAGGTTTGAATAACGGAAGCCTTTACGCTTTTCGTAAGGGACTTGCACAGCCTGTGCAGAGAGGTTTGCAAGCACATTAATTTAGATGCAGAATAAATGTAAATAAATCTACACAAATGATTCCTAATCCCCCATCAACTGAATTTCCAAAGTTAAAGTATCGATGTTTATTTTTATATCTTTATCCAGTGGTAATAATACATTTTTCTGTCTACTGAGGAAAAATACCCAACAGTTTTAGTCCACAGTTACAAACAAGAACTCCAAACAGATCAAACGGTCCGTTTAGTCTATATGGTCTTGCGTCACATTATTACAAGGACTAATAATAGACAAGAAGACAAATTGTTTTTTACATATAACTGGTAATAAGAATTAAACAACACAGAATTAACATTTTACGCCGAGAACTACGCATTGAACAAACACCTACCATACATTATGATATTAATATCCTTTATCTTTCGCATGTGAATGAATTAAAACATTCTCCAATGAAATTTAACATATATTATGGTTATTGTACTAATACTCTACAACTTATGATTACCAATAAAACATTCGTATTAGCCTTTAAATGATCAAATGTATAAAGGAAAGGGCGATAGACATAAAGCTGAAAATTACAGGCCAGTAAGTTTGACGTGCATTGTATGTAAGCTTTGGGAAGGCATTCTTTCTGATTAGACATGCTTGCGAAATTAATAAATGGTTCGATAGAAGGCAGTACAGTTTTAGGAAAGGTTATTCCACTGAAGCTCAACTTGTAAGATTTCAGCAAGATATAGCAGATATCTTGGATTCAGGAGGTCAAACGGGCTGAATCGCGATTGACCTGTCTAAAGCATTTGACAGGGTGGATCATGGGAGACTACTGGCAAAAATGAGTGCAATTGGACTAGACAAAAGAGTGACTGAATGGGTTGCTATATTTCTAGAAAATAGATCTCAGAGAATTAGAGTAGGCGAAGCTTTATCTGAGCCTGTAATAACTAAGAGGGGAATTCCTCAAGGCAGTATTACCTGACCTTTGTGTTTTCTTATATATATATATAAAAATGATATGAGTAAAAAAGTGGAATCAGAGGTAAGGCTTCTTGCGGATGATGTTATTCTGTATAGAGAAATAAATAAGTTACAAGATTGTGAGCAACTGCAACGTGACCTCAATAATGTTGTGAGATGGACAGCAGGCAATGGTATGTTGATAAACGGAGTTGAAAGTCAGGTTGTGAGTTTCACAAATGGGAAAATTCCTCTGAGTTTTAATTACTGCGTTGATGGGGTGTAAGTTCCTTTTGGGGATCATTGTAAGTATCCAGGTGTTAATATAAGGAAAAATCTTCATTGGGGTAACCACATTAATGGGACTGTAAATAAAGGGTTCAGATCCCTGCAAATGGTTATAAGGGTGTTTAGGGGTTGTAGTAAGGATGAAAAGGAGAGGGCATGTAAGTCTCTGGAAAGACTCCAACTGGAGTACGGTTCCAGTGTATGAGACCCTCACCAGGATTACCTGATTCAAGAACTGGAAAAAATCCAAAGAAAAGCAGCTCGATTTGTTCTGGGTGATTTCCGACAAAAGAGCAGCGTTACAAAAATGTTGCAAAGTTTGGGCTGGGAAGAATTGGGAGAAAGAAGACGAGCTGCTCGACTAAGTGGTATATTCCGAGATGTCAGCGGAGAGATGGCGTGGAATGACATTAGTAGACGAATAAGTTTGAGTGGCGTTTATAAAAGTAGGAAAGATCACAATATGAAGATAAAGTTGAATTCAAGAGGACAAACTGGGGCAAATATTCATTTATAGGAAGGGAAGTTAGGGATCGAAATATCTTACCAAGGGAGATGTTCAGTAAATTTCTAATTTCTTTGAAATCATTTAGGAAAAGGCTAGGGAAACAACAGATAGGGAATCTGCCACCTGGGCGACTGTCCTAAATGCAGATCAGTATTGATTGATTGAAATGTATTATTATTACCATCCCTATGAACCAGTGATAGAACGTCTGTCAATTACCCGAAGGACATAGGTTCGATCCCCGGCATTTTAAAAAGATTTTAATAGGCTAGTAAGAACGACGTTCACTCTGCCTCCTGATAATTATCAAGTGACTAGCTGTCTTATAAGAGAAGCAACGTACCTGATTAAGACAGACTAGCAATACGGCCCCATATGCCATATGGTTAAACATTAATAATTATGCTACTGGTTTCACGTCATACCAATTTTACAGTTTTCAGAGATGCCGGGATGCCAGAATTTTGCTCTGCGTGAGACCTTCACATGCCGGTAAAACTACCAGTACGAAGCTGGCATATTTCAGCATCATCAAATACCACCAAACTGAATCGAGGTCGAACCCACCTACGTGTGCTCAGGCCAGCTCAATACCGTCTGAGCCACTCAGTGGACGGGCCAATCATTATTAGTCTCTAGCTCCTTGGCTGAATGGTCAGCACAGTGGCTTTTGGTTCAGAGGGCCCAGACTTCGATTAATGGCCGGGTCGGCGTTTAATTTTAAGTGAATTCCCTTGACTTGGAGACTGGGTATTTGTACTGTTCACAGCATCCCTCCAACTCACACACCACACACAACACTATCCTAAACCACAATAAAACTCAGTTTCCTACGCACGGCGGATGCCGCCTATTGTCATCAACACCACAGCCTTCCCCAATACGAGCACACAATTCCGTGAAATATTCTATTTTGAGACATCAGAAGACTCGAAAGATAATACGGTCGTCCTTTAATTTATTCCAATAAATCAATTCCTCTTTACTTATTTTTAATAGTAGTAGGATGCTGCATACTTTAACGAACTACTGTACTTAGATTTACCGTTCACTTCAAAAGGCCTTTTGAGTTGACGGCATATAGGCGCGCTGAGGATGGGACCCTACCTAGGATGAATTCTAATTATGCAGACGGCACCAACACCCAGCCAGTGGAATTAACTAATGAAAGTTAAAATCCTCAACCCTGCCGGGAATCGAATCCGGGACCCTGTTACCAAAGGTCAACATGCTAACTATTTAGCCGTGGAACCGTACGTTCACTTCAAAGACTTAGAATGTTGGTATACTTTCATAATATAATTACCAACGTTGCCATAATATCCATATCACTCTTCCTTTTCTTCCTTCAGAAACAATATCTAAATTTGTTTATTTATCACTCCACATTTTTTAGAACGACGCGTAATTACATTCATAAATTTTCATTGGAAACGTTGATTCCAACTATACTGCGTTCTTAATTTACGTCATTCTAATCAGTTTTGCTACGTTTGGACTTGCCGGAACGGACACATTTATTTAACCGCTATACTTACTAGGAAGTGTGGTTGCCGAGCCGAGGTGCTCAAGGCGCACTTCATCCATCTGGAAGACTGTATGACCGTTCGATTCCACGCTAGGAAGTCGACAAATTTAAAAACAAGAATTTCACTCTGAAGAAATCAGTTTGAGGTTAATTCTTGAACGAGAGAAGTGGCGAACAGGTATAGAATCAAGAACGCTATTTGATTTGGAACCTCTCTGGGTAGTATCGGGGATAACTAATCCATTATCGAGTAACAAATTTTCAAATTCTGATAGCATGAGCCTGCTAATTACAGAAATACGCTACAACATACTTTATCACGTGGAAACATTGATTTAAAAAAAAAACATTCGTTCATTGGCTGTTTCGGGGGAATATGAGAGCAATAGGAAAGAGCATGTTATATGCAGATTACTTACCTGTTATTGGTATATCAAAAGGGAGTACATATTCCTCTGAACTTTCTCAGTTATAAATCTCACATGAAAATAGAATAATCTTAATAAGAGAAAATATACAATTGTAAAAAAAAGAGCGCATTTCAACATGCGAGCATTAGAGGAAGTCGCTACAAATACGTCGAAGGTAGAGCACATTCCTCAAGTTCGTGGGTTTTCGTAACAGTCAAATGAGACGTGAGCACTCCAACCGACATTAAATATCATGTTTTATGCAATTTCAAGGGCCACAATGTTGTCAATACAGTTTTATAAAAATATGTCCTCGTATGACACTCTTTATCTGATAAATGGAATGCAATTCATGTTGCATATGAATACACAGAAAGCATAATTCGGTACTCGTACACAGCAATGAGTACGCGACTATATCCTATGTCGAAAGGGAAGCTTCGCGTTCATTTTTAGGAAGTAAAATATTTTGGTCTGGCGTGATATTAACGCACTGATATTTTCCACGGAACGCAACACACTGAATGGGTTCTGTTAACGTGCTAGCCCTCTGTGTTTAGCCATCTTCCAGATTTCTTGAAAGGGATGACTAAGGCAGGTTGGCGACCTCCCAACCGCCCCAAGGACACGATGCGCTTTCTCCTCTATCGTTCTCTTCATTTGGTTTCCCCGTGGGTCTTCTGGAACGGGAAACGAGAATCTGCTCTCTCTAACCGCATCGCAAAGATTCTAGTACTCCATCATCAGGATATAAAAAAAGGAGGCTAGCCACGAACAGGCAGTTCAGTAGTTGAACCAGGACGGCAGTACTGCTGGCTGTCGTCAGTGTCCCCCCGGAATCAGAGTATCGGCATGCAGTGAGGCACTGAGAGGTGTACTGTCTGTGTACTGGCATGAAGTACTGTGTGTGTGTACTACCGTGGACTGTAGACCGACTTTAAGTCTGTGTGTGGAATAGTTGGTGCGAGTTGAGTAGGACCAGATGTAATAGCGTTGTGAGGAATATTGTAGTGCTGGCTAGAACTGTTGAGTTGTTGCTGTTGTGTGACCGCAATTTTTAATTATCATTGTTAAGTAGTTCACTGTGTGGAGCGGCCACGTGAATTGACTGTGTAATTAGCGAACTTTCTCTGGAGTCAACTCGAGGAACAGTCGTGTGTTGTGGTGGTCAGCAGTCCTGCGTTCCAATCTGTTTGCGTGCAGCTGCTGTGCGGAGGGACTGCATTTGCGACACGAAGTGAAAGAAAGGACAGTGTCAATCAAAATTTACAGAAGGTCGCCTTCCAGGTAAAGTCTGTCCAGCTGAAATCTTGCTGTAAGAGACTTGTAAACGGACAGCAATTAGTGGCGTGTGGTCTTTCCAGGGTGAATATAATTGTGTATATATGTGTGCACTAATTGGGACATCCTAGAATTAAATTAGATCGACAACACAAAACAGGGTTTTATTCGTAACAGTGGATAACGCGACAACACAACAACCTCTTGGCTGGACAATTCTTGAACAGCCTCTCAAGGCCAAAATGCTTCTCATTTGTCACGGACTGTTGTACGGTCTAGTACAGTCGACGTTGCATGCAATTGGACATGTAAAAGCCATCATGATGTTCGCTTTAAAATAATATTCAGATATTCACTTAACTACGAAAATAAACTTTTTGTGTGTGTTTTTGCAGGTTTGCTCATACGGCAAACACCCAGAGATATGCCTATTAACACGGGCCGCGAAAGCAACGATTCAAATAATCGAGATGTTGCTAATATGAATCATGAAGCAGTAGTGTACTTACAAGATGTAGCCAGCTCCGCGGTGTAAGGGATTGCGAGCATGCTCCTTACCCGAAGGCCCCGGGTTCAATTCCCGACCAGTCCAGAACTTTTCATTCCTGACATGAGAGTTGGAACGGGGTCACTGAGTCACGCGAGACCAACTGAAGAGCTGTTGATATGAGAGGCAGCGGGCCTGGCCAAAAAAGGCAAGCAGAAGGGCTAAGAATGTCGTCACGGTTACCTCGTAGCACTCCAGTAAAATGCAGGCTATTTGGCTGAATAGTAACCGTCTTGGTAGACCAAGGCCCTAATGGAGTGTCGCGCCACGGCTTTGATCTTTTATATCCAAGATGCCATCCAGACATCCCACTTCTCAGCCTTGACTGACGTATAGAGAGGGTGACCACCGTATACGAACTCCACTCCTTTCCTCTCTATCCGTTAGCGAGCAAACCTTCTCTATTTTACAATACAAAATATACATTTGTATTATTATGACTACTTTTGGCATCACAAAACTGAGGAGGATAATGTTTTTTTTTTCTTTCGACTCGTACCAGGGCTTTCCTATGGAAGCCTGTATGTGATTTAGGAATGTACCATTCAGTGGAGGGATAGATTAACTTGCAAAGTAGCCTACTTGAGAAGAGTTGGCAAGTGATGTGCTGCTGAAGGAAATGGTCTGATTTTATTAGCAGAGCTCGCAGCAAGCTGCTCAATCATGCCACAAATTCATCAGTCGATTCCCATAATAAAAATATACATTTGAAATTAAGTATAATTTAAAACAGCTCGAACAAAATTGGTTTCACCTGCGTGTTGGAAATTCCTTGTAAGCAATTTTCTGAGTAACAGAAAACGAGATAGCTATTTCAAGAAAGCGATGGGGTGGGACATTCCTTTCACCATCTGGGTTGGCAATAGCCAGTAGCCTGCATATCCTTTACTCAAAATGCCTAAAGAGAAGAGCAGCAGAAAGTATTTATTAAATCAACGAGTGTCGGGTAATATTGATTATTCAAATGATGGTGTTGTCGTCCATTGCTAAGTATGCTAGAAGGAAGTGAAATGTGAAGAGAGAGAGAGAAAAAAAAAGGACTTGAACAACATCAAAAAATGACTGCACATATTACGGCAAAGGAGGAAAACAAGAACAATACGCTACAATTACGTAGGCATGTAAGTTGTTGTCCATTACTAAGTATGCTCGAAAGAAGTGAAATGTGAAGAGAAAAAAAAAAGGACTTGAACAACATCAAAAAATGACTGCACATATTACGGCAGGGGAGAAAAACAAGAACAATACGCTACAATTACGTAGGCATGTAAAACCGAAGCCGCCATTTAAAACATTTCAGCCGACCTTTGTAAGGCTTCAGTATGCAGCAATATTCCGTGGAATAAATTAAATAATCCAGTTCTACGATCATTCCTGAAGAAATATTGTGTATACCAAAATAGCCCAGGAGTAAAGAAGAAACAACTTGAGTGGAATCAGGGTGTATTTCCGAGAATCTTTGGAAACTTCGATTGCCGGTGCATAAATTTTGTCCCATCACTTTAGTTGACGTAGAATGGTAATTCTCGGCCGATAAACTTATTATAATAGTCAACAGACGTCATTTTGTCTCCATGGCTGAATGGTTAGCATGCTGGCCTTTGATCACAGGGGTCCCGGATTCGATTCACGGTAGGGTCGGGAATTTTAACCAAAATTGGTTTATTCCCCTGGCATGGGGACTGGGTGTATGTGTCGTCTTCATCATTTCATCCTCATCCTGACGTGCAGGTCGCCTACGGGCGTCAAATCAAAAGACCTGCACCTGGCGAGGCGAAGTCCTTGAACACTTCCCGGCACGAAAACCCATACGCCATTTCCTTTGTCTCCATAAAACATTGAAATTCCTGCAGTTATCTATGGTGATGCTTCTTTCTGCAATAAATGATATGTGTGTATGTTGGGTATTCAGCCCGAAGGCTGATCCAATCCTCAACAGGTCCGCCATTAGCTGCCATAGATTGCCTAGGTGTCACTGAAGAAGAGTACTAGGGAAATGAGGAGTGAGGTAGTTTCCCGTTGCTTTCCTCACTAGGCCAGAAGATGCTATTGCATATCAGTCCGCCTAGCCCACTGAAATGCGTGCACCAACCAACCCTGTGAGCAACATTTTCACACCATTCATAGCAGGGACTGGTTGCATAAGGAATGGCATTACTAGCATCACTCATACCGCAGCCACTTTCATATTGTCAAAGCCAAGAATAATATTGAGACAGGTCAATGAAAGTAACAAATTTAATCTAGCCCATACCAGAAGACATAGTGCACTGTAAACACTACATCTTGCCAGCAAAATAAAAAATGATATACTGTAAGTAAAGTGAGTGAATAAAATTGGATCGATGGAGTTGGCCGTGCTGTTAGGAGCGCGCAGATGTGAGCTCGCACCCGGGATATAGTGGGTTCGAAACCCGTCGGCAGCCCTGAAGGTGGTTTTCCGTTTTCACACCAGGCAAATGCTGGGGCTGTACCTTAATTAAGGCCACGGCCGCTTCCTTACCATTCATGTCCCATCGTCGCCATAAGAACTATCTGTGTCGGGGCGACGTAAAGCAACTAGCAAATGAATAAAATTGGCTTATTTTAAGTGCATATTTTCTACACTAGTGTCTAAAAGTTAAGCATGAGTTACGAGTAAACAGGGTACCAAGAAATAGACCGGAAATCACACATGAACCTGCCAACCTTACGTTTCGCTCTATGTAAGAAAGGAGTGTTCCCTACTGTGACTTGCGGCGTAAACGCAAGGTAAAAACAGCCTGTGCCTGCGCCCCATATTCCCTCAGTCGAGAATAATAAGTTTTGAGGTGTTAGAACGTGGGTTAACTGAACATATGCCTATTAAAATAAAATTGAGAACTGGGGTTGTTGATGACGACAAGCTGGAGGAAAGGAGGGAGGGATATACAGTAGGGATCGAGGGTGGAAGTATGTCTGGGATGATACTGCGAAAGAGAAAAAATAGGAGACGGGATTTGAAAGGGGGGGGGGGATATTAAGGGTAGAAATTGAAAGGGCGGTAGAAGGAAATGACATGCAGAAGGTGTTAGAATTAATAGAGCTCCCTGTTTGGAGGGTGGGGAAGAAAGTGAGAAGGGTAGAGGGAATAAAACACAAAATGAAGGGGTGGTTTGATGAAGACTGTGTGAGGAAATGAGAGGTTGTAATGAGAGCTCTAGCGGAGTTTAGGAAGGAGGGGGAGCAAGAAAAAAGGAAGGAATATTGTAATTTAAGAAGGGAATATAAGGAGGTATTGAACGAGAAGAAAAGAGGATGGAAGGAGGCGGAAGCTAAAAAATAGATAGATATTGTAGAGAGAAAAAATTTGAGAGCATATGGGAGTCTATAAAAAAAGATTAGACGAACGAAACCGGTGGGAAAGGGGGTTAAAATAGATGAAAACGAGTGGGTTAGGCATTTTAAAAGGCTTTTAGGAGAGGGAAATTCGGGTAGAGAAATAGACAAGGTATATGTAGGAAGAGAATTGGAAATAGGAATCCAGATATTCGATGAGGAGATAACAAGGCAGGAGGTAATGAGAGTAATAAACAATGCAAGACCCAAGGCAGCAGGAGGTGTGAACACTATTTCCAATAGTGTGTGGAAGGAGGTTGGGGCAAATGAACCGATGTTGAAGGGAATTGTAAACTTGTTTTAGTAGGTTGCTGGAAACGGGGAAATTTCCGAGGGAATGGAGGAAGGGGGCATTTTGCCCAATTTATAACAATAGGGGCTAGTAGCGATCCGAACAACTATAGAGGAATTACACTCTTAGACGCGTTGTCGAAGGTGTGTACAGGGGTTTTGGCGAATTGAATAAAAAATTGGGCGGAACAGTATGGGAGGATATCTGAGTTTCAAAATGGATTCAGGAAAGGAAGGAACACAATCGATAATGTTTGGATTCTGGACACCTTGATTATTAAGTATGTGAGGATAGCAGGGCGTAAATTATATGTAGCAGTGATTGGTTTAGAAAAAGCTTTCGATACGGTCACTAGGGAGGCGCTATTTATGAGATTAAGGGAGGTTGGAATGTCGAAGAAAATGAGAGGGGCAGTAGAAACAATATATGATGAAGTGTTTGTGATGATTAAATTGCAGGGTAGAAGGATCAGTAAATGTTTTGATCGAAGAGCGGGGGAAGACGAGGGTGTAAGCTATCCCCGATATTATTTACTTTATTTATAAGTAATATTTTAGAGGGCCATTGGGGGGGGGGGGATGGCAATGTCCTTGGATAGGGAAAATGGAGGTTCCGGGGTTGCTATTCGCTGATGACTTATTGATTTTGGCATTGACGGCAAGAGGTTGCAAAAAGGGTTAGACAAAGTAGTTGAGTATACTAGGAAGTGGGCTCTCAGAGTAAACGTAAGAAAGACTCAGATAATTGTTTGTAGGAAAAGAGGTGGGAGGAAGAATAAGGAAGTCTGGAAGCTAGAACAGGAAGAACTTAGACCAGGGAGAAAAATTGAGTATCTAGGTGTAATAATTAGTAAGAATGGCTCTTGGAAAGAATATAGGAGGACTAAATTAAAGGGAACAGGGCGCTTGCGGCAGTGGGGGTATTAGAAAAGAAATACCCAGATGTTAAGTACAAAATACAGAAAATGGTATTTAAATCACTGGTAATGGGCAAAATGCTATTCGGGGTGGAAGTATGGGGGATGGAGGGCAGGGGTGAATTAAACCATGCGTCGTCGTGCCATTAGTTGTCACGTTCACCACGAGGCCACACAACGTAAGAATAGCGCGAGTGAGAAGAGCGTGACGTATCAAGGGAAGAGGTGGATCTGATCCATCCCAAGAAAGTGGGCTTAAACATGTCTGCAGGTGAAGAAAATGGGGAAGGAAGTGCGCTGACAATGGATCAGAGTAGGCGTGACGTGCACATCGGGCGAAAGAGTGTGGCAGGCCGCCTGCTGGTCTGGCTTGCCACGCAAGAGAAGGAAGGAAACACATTGTCAGCAAGGGCCGGTGAGATGTAGTATCCATTCTCACGTGGCGAGGCTGGTAGCGGCGTCAAAGGGTTGGTTGGTTGGTTGGCTTGTGCTCCTTACCGGGACTGACACCGCGACAAGCCAACTATATATTTTTTGATTTGATATTTAGTTTTACTTTTTAATTAGTTTTTTAGGTGGTGGGTTCGAGTTAGGTGATTAGGGTAGTTTGTAGAGTGGTGGCATCCTGCATGCGTGCCGACTATCCGCGCACGTGTGGGATGATACGGAGTATATGTAGGTAATCTAATTAAGTAGTTTTAAGAGATATGTAGTGGCGATTTTATATTTCTGTCTTTATTACCTGTAAGGCGATGGTGTATACTAGGGTGGGCAATAAGGACAAGTATGTATGTATATTCCCTCAGTCGTATTTGCCGTTTTAGTGTGCGTTGTGTAGCCTCGTGGTGAACGTGACAACTAATGGCACGAAGCCGCCATTTGAATCCCGTTTTGCAGGGTAGAATACTCGGCCGCCTGGAAGCAGGCCAGACACAGACCGAAGTCGCTATATTATTGAATGTGCCACAAAGTTCATTTCCAGGCTTTGGAGACGATTAAGCCTGTACCAGGTCGACTAAGGGTAACCACCGCACAGCGGGACCGATATCGGCCTTAACCGCCCGACGAAGTCTGAGTGTACCTGCAAGACAATTGTCGGCGGAGTCTGCAGCGGTCTCAGGGGTTGTCTTTTTCCGGGCAAACTGTGTACCGGAGACTCAGAACAGCATGGCTGTTTGCCCCACGTCAATCGGTGTGCGTCCCGCTCACTCCAGCACAGAGATGGGCACGTTTACTGTGGAGCCGTCAACATCGAAACTGGACCATGAATGGAGTCATGTGCTCTTCACAGATGAATCCCGCTTCAGTTTGCAGAACGATTCCCGTCGCACATTAATCTGGAGAGAACCGGGTAGCCGATACCACCACAGGAGTATCGTGGAACGGGATCAGTATGGTGGTGGTGGCGTCATCATGTTGAATGGCCGTACGGACCTGCACATCTTCATGGGTGGTCCAAGGAACACTGTTAACGCTCGGAGATACAGGGATGAGGTATTGGGACCACATGTTCGACTCTTCAGAGGTGGGAGTTGATCCAGACGTCCTCTTAATGGACGATAATGCCCGACCGCACCGCGCTGTTCTGTTGGATGAATTTCTGGCTGGGGAAGACATTCATCACATGGACTGGCCAGCGAGGTCTGCGGATCTGAATCCTATAGAACATGACTGGGATGCACTGCAGGGGCGAATTGCATCCCATCAGCCTCCACCAAGGACCCCCCATGACCTTTGCATTACCCTTTCGGAGGAATGGAATCGACTGCCACAAGAGCTCAAGGACCATCTGATACGAGAGCATGCCACGTCGCCGGGAGCATGTGTGGTCGTTAGGGGTAACCATGCACCCTATTAACAGCATATTTCGTTGTGGAAGACATTGCCAAGTTTTATTTCTTGTTGTCAAAAGTGTACCATAGCTATCAGAACCTTTCTGACACTGTTTTTTGGACAAGTTGTGTGACGTATGGTGTGTGGTTCAGCCTCCGCTTGTTCAGCAATCCGTCTGACATTCCTATCAGGCGGTATGGCCTCGTTTAAGTGATTATGCCTAACTTTTGGACCCTAGTATACATTTTTAGTGCAGAATTGCACAGTGTATAACGTTCCTGTCCCTAGATTGTCAATCAAAGACCAGTCAAAAATAGTGGACATAAAGAAATGAAATTTAGGGGATACATTTATATTACAGTGTACGTGCTCACTAAGAGAGGAATTCTGGATATTCCGTCGCGAAGGAGGTATACGGGGTTGGGGGTGAATTGTTCAAATGAGTATATCTATTTCACAAAAACTTAAGCGTTTAGACATAGAAACTGGTATTTGGAATCTTTAAAGATAAAGAAACATGTAATTTTAGTTTTCGGAAAAATCTATTTGGGGGCGGGGGATGTAAACAGGTGAAATGGGGAGTGAATTTTGATTACATCTGCAGCATCTCAAAAATTTAACATGTAACAAACGTGAAAATTGGTATTTGGATTCTCCTCTAAAAATAAAGAAACACTACTCCTTTTCGGAAAATCTGGTTAGGGGGTGGGGGGAGTAAAAAAGCACTGAAACAGGGGTTGAATTCTTTCCATGAGGATCCTTATATCTCAAAAGATGAAGATGTTCCAGACGTGAAAATTGATATTTAGAATCTCATTTAAAAATAAGATACACCTCAAAGACTGAAGATGTTACATACGTGAAAATTGGTACCTGGGATCTTAAAAAAAAATCTTCGTTTACGGTCAATCCATCTAACCGGTGTGAAAGGGAGTGAAAAGTGTGTAGGGGGGAATTGAATTCTTTTAATGATACTTATATATAAAAACTGGAACTGTCAGAGAAATGAAAATTGATATTTGGATTTTCATTTTAAAATATCCCCGTTTTCCGAAAATCCATTGAATGGGAGCGAAAAGGATTGATAGAAAGATTGAAATTGTTATCACTAAAACCGAAGATGTTACTCTGCGGGGTTTAGTTCTTAAAGGATCTCCCGTCCTAAACTCATTCTTAAGGGAGGACTTATCAATGTTCTGTATGCTATAGTACGTTTCCTTTAAAGCAACACCTTAATAGCCATGTGAAGATGTGGAGTGTCGATGGATCAACTAAGCGTAATTCAGTAGACAGGTTGAAACGAGCTTTCCTATTAGAAGAAAATATCAAAACACCACTGACCATCAATGTACCAAACCAACAAAGGAACTGCACAATGGTAGGGCTGAGCAAACCATCACCAGATCAGGACGCACAGTTCATTTTCTTGCACGTTTCCTTGAAATCAACGCCGAGCCAAAACTACTGGACATACACTAATACAATTTTGGGGACACATTTATATTACAGTGTTAGCACCCACTAAGGAAGGGTTTCAAAAAATCCACCTCTGAGGGGATGAAACGGGGGTAAAACGCTGAAAAAAAAAAAATCATTACTTCGAAACAGTACACCGAAAAACATTTGACATTTCACAGTGATTGCTTTTTTATGCACTAGATGTTAAATAACACAATTTTTTGAACAGAATTCAGCCCTTAAGGGTTGAGTGGGGGTTAGTATGCAAAAACAAAAAGATTAATTTCTCTGAAACCGTTTGACATACAAGGTCGAAATTTCACATGATGGTTCCACACGTCTTAGATTTTGAATAAAACGTGGTCTTAAAATAATAATGTACGCCTAAGGAGTCTTGACCGGGGGGGGGGAGGGGGATCTGACGACATAAATCTTTTTCACATTATGGTTGCTCCTACCCGGAATCGATTTTAAATAAGAGGTGGTCTTAAAACAATACACCACAAAGGTGGCGGGGGAGAGCTGACATAAATATACATTTCTCTCAAACCGTTTGACATACGAGCTCGAAATTTCCCTTGATGGTTGTAATATGTGTCCTAGATTTTGAATAATAAGTGGTCTTAAAGCAATACAGCCCTAAGGTGTTTTGAACGGAAAGATAAGGCATGAAAACATATCCATATCTCTGAAACTGTTTGAATGACGAGACTGAAATTTCACATGATGGTTGCTTCTACATGAAACAAATTTTAAATAAAAAGTCGTCTTAAAACAATATACCCCTGGAGGTGAGGGTGAGGCCTGATTTAAAAAAATACACATTTCTCTTAAATCACTTGACATACGAGGTTGAAATTTCACATGGTGGTTACTCCTGAATGTCTTAGAGAAGTGGTCTTAAAACAATGCTCTCAACCTCCCGGGGACCAAAACATTTCTCTTTTGGTCAAATGTCATAAAAGTGCATACTTCTTTAACGGTATCTTGGTTGGAGACAGTGAAGTGAGAAGCATATCACACCAAGGTAAATGAACTTCAAAAAAAAAAAAAAAAAAAAAAAAAAAAATGTAACACCAACAAAAGGTCAATTTTTTAAAAAAGTATTTCTTTTACGGGATATTCCATTTTTAAACAGTGCCCTTTTAAGAGGATACCAGACCTCAGGAGGTGTGGACTGGGAGAGGGGGTGATGTCCAATGACAAACATATTTATTATGATTATTTCTCCTATGCGTCTTAGATTTTAAATAATAAGTGGTCTTGAAACAATATAATAAGAGTTTTTGAGCTGGGTTCGGGGCTTGATAACAAAAATATTTATTTCTCTGAAATCGTCTGACATGCGAGATTAAAATTTAACATGATGGTTGCTCCTATATGTTTTAAAGTTCAAATAATAACAGGTTTTAAAACAATACACTCCTGAGGGGTTTAGGCTAGGGGATGAAGACTTATGACTAAATTATTCATCCCTCCAAACCATTTGACGAACAAATCTGTGATTTTATGATAACTATGGATGCCGTAGATGTCAAATATGATACCATTCAAAATATAAGAAGAGGGAGGACCCAGCCCCAACAGTTTTGAGAACAGAGGACTCGCCACCCGATGCTGTAATTGACCGGTCATAAACAGCGGCATTCCCGTTCCCGAATGTTGAAAGATTACATGCCTGAAAATTCCCAATCATTCAAAAATAAGTGGCTTGTTCACTGACATTTGTTGCACAGATGTTCTTTAGTTAGATTGTAGAATTTAGAGACGACCTGGCTCAGCGCTTTTCGACACAATCACGAAAATTACTGTCCGAAGAATATTTCCACTATAAAAATATTCATTCGTGAAAAATGCTTAGACAGGTAAAATGACAACTTTCAGGAGAATATATCGCGGCCCGGTACCAGGTCACAGCCCGTAGATTGAGAAACACTGTTCTATGGGATGAATTGGGACGAAAGGTCCGTCAGCATTATTTCGACACTGTACAGGACCTAGAAGAGGCTCTTCAAGAAAAATGGAAGCAGATTACACACGACAGAAGTGCAACATGAATCAGGAACATGCCTGAGAGGTTGGAAATAGTGATTAAAGTAGAAGGTGGTATACACTTGTAAAGGTGGATAAAAGTGTCAGTGGAGTGTAGGAAATGAAAATGAGTGAACAAAAAAGGAAGAGTTACAGTAGAAAAAAAAGTGTCATTGAAGTATTGCCGTGGGGAGACATTTCGTGATCAGTTGATCGCCCATAAACAGCTGGAGGTATGCACATTGATTGCATGTTACTTCAGGCTTTTTTGAACAGTTCTATCTTTTATTCATTCTCCAGAATTAGTAAATCATGATATTAGATCACAAAATAATATAAAGTCTCTTAAAACTAACGAGAATTTAAATCTCTAGTTCTCTTTTTAAAAATTGTTTTTTGCCAGCTAATATGAATGTCACAGTAAAATAGAATTCAGCAAATAATTAGAGCTAATGTTCACTATATGTGCTGCTATTAGCATGACTGGTAAAGTATCTATCTTCTGATCTATGAGTAAAAGCGAACTACTGTTCTGTATAGGCATGGAGAATATCTGATGAATCTAGCAGCCAAATGAGTTGGAAGTCCTTTTCAGTCCTGTAGCCTTCCCTTCCATGTCCACACTATACAGATATTGTGGTGATGCCTTTCTCAAACTCAATTCCTTCCCAATCTGACTGAAATAGATTACGTAATAATGTATGCATGTTATTGGTTTTGCGTCTCAAACACATTAAAGAGATTCAAAAAACAGTATCGGTAAGTGCTGTACAACATGGGATGTAAAAACACAATGTCCTGTCCCTTAACTCATTGCGGACCGTGGACGGCGTAAGACGTTCAAGCTTGCTCCTATGCTGCGGGCCGTGGACGGCGTAAGACGTTTAATGTTTCGCGCGAAGCAATGCTGTTTATATTCGTCATCTATGCATTCTTACACCTTAGTCAGCGTTACTGGCTGTAGCAGGAAGTTGGTTGACCTTGTTGAGATAACCCCCGCGTTGAGTGGGCTCATAATTATCTCAGCAGTTTTAGCTGGAAAATCTCATAACTTCCTCGCGCGTCAATTCGGTACTTGAGATTCCAATGCAGTGCGTGTCGTCCTTACCGAGTGTAGTATAATGGCTTTTAATACAAAGTTTCTTACGGAAGATTAAATAGATATTGTTCACAATGATTATTCTGGTGATGAACTTATTCCTGAAATAGACTTAGATAGTGAAAGTGAGAGTGGTGAGGAAAGCGATTCCCGAATCCGATAGGCCTATAGAGAAAAGTCAAGTGCCTGATACATATCATTCTAGTTATTGTCCACCCGTTCCACCATTTACAGAGACTTCAGGTATAAACGTTCAAATAGAAAATAAGCAGGATATTTTGAGTTACGTGAGTATTTTCATGAATGACGAATTTTATCAGTATGTGTGAGCAGACCAATCTATACGCGAGTCAAGTGATAAGTGCGGCGCCCTGGCCTTTCACAAAGAATTCGATCATGCAATCGTGGAAACCGATTAGTCCAAAATCCTGATATAAAAATGTACTGGACCGAAGACCCTGTTATTCATACTACGATATTTTCTAAAACAATGTTCCGAATACGCTTCCTTCATATTCATTTCTTCACTTCGGTGACAGTAATCGTTATGCCGAAAATATAGATAGGCTGTATAAAATTAGACGTATTTTGAAACCTGTCACACCATATATCACACCCTAAATATTTACTACAGGTAAGCACAAAGTATCATTTTTCTAACACTTATAGTTTAGGAGTAATTGTAAAATGTATTAAGTGATGCACGTCTAGAGGGCCGGGCATGAAAATGGCTGGTCCAGGCACTCAAGTGTCCCGCTCAGAAGCAGGTACTGAACGTGTTAAATGAAACAAACATGCCCTTGCAAGTATGGTAACCATGCAGCATTCATCATAGGGAATTAGGGTTACTTTATGAAGTGCCGGGTTGAGTTGCTCAAACAGTTGAGGTGTTCGCCTTTTGAACCCAACTTGGCAGGTTCGATACTGGCTTAATCCAGTGGTATTTGAAGGTGCTCAAATACGTCAGCCTCGTGTGGGTAGAGTTACTGGCACATAAAATAACTCCTGCAGGATTAAATTCCGGCACCCCGGCGTCTCCGAAAAAACCGTAGAAGAAGTTAGCGGGACGTAAAGCCAACAACATTATTATTACTTAATGAAGTACCGTACCTACTGCGTTTCCTTCGAAATAATGAGCAAGAAATAAAACCTGTGACAATCAAGTTCGGTGAATGAAGTCAGAACGGTCGATCCGGCAACACTGGCGACACACAACGCCGCACCTGCGTCGCAGCAGGTTTTGACCACCTGCTCCCAACATTGTTCAGTTGAGCATCGTGTGTGTGCCGTACAAGACCTGTTTGACAGTGCGTGTTTAGTGCATTGGTTCTGAACTGCGAACTGGAACATGAACGACCAAAATATTTGTACAGTTTTGTTTTAAGCTTGGCAAGACACCGAAAGAAACGGATGCGATGCTGGTACGTATTTATAAAGATCAAGCACTGTCCTTGAAGTGTGTGTACGAGTGGTTCGCCCGATTTCGAGGAGACCGGGAAAGTGTTTCTGACAACCCCCGTAGTGGGAGACAGGCGACCGCCGTCAGTGACGAAAACACTGAGAAGGTGAGGACGTTAATCACGAACGATCGGCGATTAACTGTGCGCATGATAGCGGATGAACTGAAGATTAACCGTGAATCCGTGCGACAAATAGTTACCCACAAGGAATTTCTACCTGAGGGAACGACGTTGAATGCTGCACGGTACACTGAAATTTTGACCCGTTTCATGAAACGTCTACGCAGGATACGATCCCAGTACGCACAAGGTTCAATTCTTTTTGTCCATGACAACGCCCATACACAGCCAATATCGCCAAACAGTTCATGGCAAAAACGGGGGTTGTGCAACTTGAACATCCCCCATACTCGCCAGATCTCAATCCTCCAGACTTCTTCCTATTCCCACGACTCAAACTCGCTTTGTAAGGAAAGAGATTTAACGATATTCCTGACAACCAACGAAACTTCACGAGGATTTTGAACACCACCCGAAAGGAAGCCTTCTTGCAAAGTTTCTAGGGCACGTAACGCCGATCTCAGCAGTGCATAGTTCTGGGAGGGGACTATTTCGAAGGACAGTAAGGTCACTGTCGTACACTGTTCATCCATGTTGATAGTACAGGACTATTCACCGAACTTTGTCTCAGGTTGTAGTTTACAAAGTCAACTGATCAGGGTGCGAAATTGAAAAAAAATTGTGGGGGGGGGGGGGGAAGGATCGTGGGGCTTAACTACTAGTGTTTATTTCAAACAGTATATAGGGGTATATAATTCCCTTCTAAATAAATTACCCCTCCCCCTTAAAACGTAAATTTAAAAGGTTTTTGTTTGAATTCTATTGTTATAAAAAGAACGATGTTCAATGGAAAATCATTCCCGGGTTTTAGATGGACTTGCCAGAATGAAACATGAAAAATGGGCTGCATGTGCGGAGTTGCCACCGCTGCGTTGTTTTATTGCTCAAGGTCTGGCAATCTTCTTATTATTTCTATCTTAGGTGTATTATTGTTGATGTTTTTATGAAAATATGCACAGTAAAATACATTGATTTCAGTAATATCTGTGTTACATTTTTCTCATTTTATAGTGAAAGCATGACGAGGTGAAAGAATCCCCCCTGGGCAATTTTAGTGGGGGGGACGACCTTTGAGATAAAATCATCGGTGGGGGGGATCCCCCACTCCCCTGCAATTTCGCATCCTGCAACTGATTCAAAACTAAAGATAAAGTGTTTGTAGTTTTAGTACAGTGACAGCCATCTTACAAACACCTGGGCAATGTCAAGGGCAGATATATGCATAGTTTATGAATGTAGGAGGCTTGCAGAATCATAAGCAGCGTCTACATAATCTTTTCACAATAGACAACATAATAGTTGAAGCTTAGGCAAGGCTTCAACATTTATTTTTACATATATATCTGCAAAAAATTGCACTTAGAAGTGTTATAGGCCTAGATCATGCAGGCAACAAATTTAATTTTAGGCACACATAAACAAAAGGTCTCTCTTCAGAGGATTGAAAAAAAAAAATAACTAATATAAATTCTACTACTAAAAGATACCATAGGAGTAGATGAGCATTTACCTACAGAATCCTGCACGAGTTAAGATTGCAATTCTCTTTGATTAAAAAAACATCTCTCCATTTTCAATTAATGTAAATATGGAGAAAGAAGATCCCCATCTCTTACATTCCTTTCACCAACTTTTAAATACCATTTTCCACAATCAAAACAAAGGAATGCAGGAAGTATGGCACATACAAAACTACTGTTCATTGCCTTCCCTTCCTCTTATACCAAACGACTCTTTTGCTTGTTTTCCACTCCAATGAAAGACAGAGACACCATATGTTGACCAGTTGTAGAGTAGATAAAATTGAGTTTTTGAAAGGACATGAACTTATTTTGGCTATGAAAATGTCACATCTAGAAGAGTTTTAGATGTTATTGTGTGGGAAAGGGTAATGCTTTTCTGAAGACATAAATAAGAGGCAAATGTGTTTTCCTTACAGTGAAATATAAAAAACAATTATGGATAAATATAACATTAAAAGAAAATAGAAAAATTTTCATACACAAATTCAATAGTTAGGCAGATTAACAATCAGTTTAAGTATGGCCTACACGAAAGGTAAATTTCAAAAGAAAATGGCTTTTTCCAAACGTAGGCTCTTCATTTAGTAGAATGTAATATAACTGCAAGGAAGTTAAAACGCCCTATCTAGTGACAAGAAATAAGGCAATATGCCACAATTTTCAAACCATCATCAAACATGTAACTTTAATATCAGTCCCGATATCATAATACTGGTGAAATAAAAGAAAGGAAAGAATGAACTGTCACCTGAACTCAATCTGAACAGATACAGGCAAGAGAAAAGTTGTATAGCCACTTCAAAAAATGAGCCTGTGATATTGTATGTTTCTTGCATTTAACATTTTATCAGAATTTTAATAATCAAAATATAATTTACCTCCCATATAGATAGAAACCTTGTGGATATTCAAAACAAACATTATATCTATAGGTCCAAAGGTTTCTGAGAAAACTGTACATGCAAGGAACTTACAGAATACTATGCACCTTTTTATTTTTTTGAGCAGCTATACATTCCTATAATGTAAATATCCATTACCTAACAGTGGACCACTTTTACATCTTGAATATCAGCATAACGATTGTTCTAAGATTACATAAGAAAGTTGAACAATGCTTAAAGTAGGCAGATAAAATATTTTAAAGTACGGTAGATGAATAAGGGGAAAAAATGAATAAAATTGATGAGTTACGGCAAAATTATATAAAATTTTGCAACATGTTTTATTTCATACAGCAAGTGGATCAGGAATTTAAAAATTCAGTTTTTTCATTCAGTTCCTTCACATCAGTTAAAACAGCTATAGAAAGACCATCAGGTAAATAAATACAATTTGTAATATCTCTATGGATTTCAACAATTTATTTTGTGCACCCCTTTCCCCCCCCCCACTATTTCCACTATGCCGCCATGTCAATAGATGAGTAATAGCTAAATCATAATACTTTATTACTCTCAAGTGATCTTTCAACTGATCATGCCATTTATTTTAAGGAAAAAGCACTGCAAGTAGAGAAACTATAAAATATGCTAGATCATACAACTGAACACATTTTCCCCACTGTCACCAAATGTCTGCACTCATCTAATGTACAACTACATATCTGATTCCTTGATACATAATAGAAACTTATTCTTTGTTCATGGGGTCACTGCACAAGAACTGTTTTAACTTGCCCATCATTGGAAAATACCTTTTGTCCAATGTTTTTTCAGCTTGTAAAGAAGAAGAATACTACTTGGTAGAATGTCTGAACAATATAACAAATTCTGCCATATCTCCCATTCGAGTGAGCCTCCGTGGCTCAGGCGGCAGCGCGTCGGCCTCTCACCGCTGGATACCGTGGTTCAAATCCCGATGACTCCATGCAAGATTTGTGCTGGACAAAGCGGAGGCGGGACAGGGTTTTCTCCGGGTACTCCGGTTTTCCCTGTCATCTTTCATTCCAGCAACACTCTCCAATATCATTTCATAGCATTTATCACTCATTAATAAATCACCTTGGGAGTGGCGACCCCATTGTAATAACAGCCTATATATGTTTCATTCATTACATTCCTGACCCGGTCAATAACTGGAAAACAGGTTGTAGGTTTTCATTTTCATCTCCCATTCGACATTATCAAGAGGAGTGAGGATTCAAGTTCTACTGTATTTTGTTTTTAAAGTTTTACAGAAAGATCTTTATATCCAGCAACATAATTCAGCACCTCTATATCTGATGTAAAAGGACACTATAATTTTATACCAGGTAATATATATTTCTTTTTCACAATTTGCTTTACGTCGCACCAACAAAGATAGGTCTTATGGCGGTGATGGCATAGGAAAGGCCTAGGAGTGGAAAAGAAGCAGCTGTGGCCTTAATTAAGGATTTGTCTGGTAAAAAAAAAAAAACCACACACACTGAAAACCGCCTTCAGGGCTGCCGACAGTGGGGTTCAAACCCACTATCTCCCTAATGCAATTTGACAGCTGTGATCAAAACCATGCAGCCACTCGTTCAGTTTGTTGAAAAACAAATCACTATTTTCCACTAAACAATGTAAGGAAGCATCAAGAAGGAAAAAATTGTCTTTTTTCCTTTTGTCAATAAATTACATTTTCTTTAACACAATTTGCGATAGCCAAAATCTACTAATCGATTGTGATTCTTATGGGGGAGGAGGAATCATAAACCCACATCACTGAGTCTTCTGTCCATAAATAACAGTCAAGTCTATACAATTACATGTCAACTATTCAGAGCAACATTTTTGGGTTGTCAAATTGAGTCATATTTCTCATAATGCAATTTCCTCAGTAAATGCAGTTGACATCCACGACATACAATTAATTCCATTCCGAATGGCATTTATTTTAACGTCTATACATTGTGAAAGAATGTTCAGGATCAAACTAGACTGTGTTTGAGTTTTATGAATTTCGAATACACTTTTCAACACAAAAACTGAAGGGGATCTTGCATCGAAAAATCAACAAACATTTGATACCTCATCCTTTTATAATGAAAATTTAAAACTTGCTCTTTAACATACATTTGTCCAATACACGTTCTGCCAATGAACTTGCGTTGTTACGTTTGGAAAGTAACCATCAGCATTTAAGGCCGAATGTTAATTTAAACTACTCTAGTTCTAAAATCTGCAATCTTTTTAACTGGCAAAGTATTAACTGCCAAGGAAGCTCTACAATAACTCGCACCCAGTTGTGCTTATACTGTATATGGGACCTGAAAATATTCAGCCAATCACTTTTTGCATCAAAAAGTATTCATATTTCTGCAAATGTTTTCTTATGTTGTGGTTTCCTGTGAGATATAATTGGTATTCCATACCTCGTCCATGGATTGGCAAAGGTAGAAATTAGCTCTAATCTTGAGACCGAAGAAGTAAAGATATCGTTTACATTCATGAGTGTTATCAGCATCGTGTGCTAAAGCAGAGTTCATTTCCTATTCTGTTTAACTGTTTTTTGATAAATGAAACATTAATGAAGGCCTAAGAGAATGAAGTTTTTAGACAAACTCCTGGTTTATAGAATAAGTATAATTCAGAGTGTGGCGAGTTAAAAAGGTTAAACCTGTCTTTACATTTACAGTCCTAATTAAATTATGTTGATTAATATGTATGTTCAGTCCTCAGCCCAAAGGCTGGTTGGATCCTCAACAGCTCTGCCATTAACTGTCATAGATGGCCGAGGCATCACTGAAGAGGCGTACTAGACTGTGTTTGAGTTTTATGAATTTCGAATACACTTTTCAACACAAAAACTGAAGGGGATCTTGCATCAAAAAATCAACAAACATTTGATACCTCATCCTTTTATAATAAAAATTTAAAACTTGCTCTTTAACATACATTTGTCCAATACACGTTCTGCCAATGAACTTGCGTTGTTACGTTTGGAAAGTAACCATCAGCATTTAAGGCCGAATGTTAATTTAAACTACTCTAGTTCTAAAATCTGCAATCTTTTTAACTGGCAAAGTATTAACTGCCAAGGAAGCTCTACAATAACTCGCACCCAGTTGTGCTTACGAAGCCAGAAGTTGCTATTACATATCAGTCTGCCAAACCCACTGAATAGCATGCACCAACCGACCCTATGAGCAACATTTTCACACCGTTCATAACAGGGACTGCGTGCAGTTGATTAATAAACATAGGTTAACATAACCCTTCACAGGGCAAAATTATTTTTTCTTAACAAAAATATTTTTGTTTTAATATCTACAAATGGAGTCTAGTTTACTATAATCTAGTTTGCAATTAAAAAATGCATTAACAGGAAATACAATGTCAGGTTTCAAAAAGAAATGTAGAAAATGGGTAGTCAGATCGTGACCACCATCTGTTTGAAATAATATTGAGTTGGTCACAATCAGTCTGAATCAGCTGACTATTCATCCCTAACTGAGTCAAAGAATGCAATCAATGCATTAAATTAATTTTGAGTCATTGATTCTAATTTCTCACCAAACCTTTTGTGTGCCAT
This sequence comes from Anabrus simplex, assembly GCF_040414725.1. NCBI lineage: Eukaryota > Metazoa > Arthropoda > Insecta > Orthoptera > Tettigoniidae > Anabrus > Anabrus simplex. The sequence continues at coordinate 353,845,810 of NC_090265.1, forward strand.
GCTGGAAAAACAAAGAAAAGAAATTCGAGTTTATGCTACCTCCAGGAACAATATATTATATCAAGATAATTTGCATATAATTCAAAATCTAAATGTGAGAATGAAGTTACAAGAGACTTAAAAAACCCTTATAACTCTTGAAATTTCACGTGGTGTCACAAGCAAATACAGTAGTTTGTAATACGAGGAATGGTAATAGACTGCAGTACCAAAGTTTCAAATGAATCCCATATATCTTGATATACACTGACTGACAGAGCAAATGCAACACCAAGAAGGAGTGGTCAGAACTTTATGCCAATTGCAGGGTAGACTGACGTCACTGAGGTATGCTCATGATGTGAAATGCGCCGCTGTGCTGCGCACGTAGCGAACGATAAATGGGACACGGCGTTGGCGAATGGCCCACTTCGTACCGTGATTTCTCAGCCGACAGTCATTGTAGAACGTGTTGTCGTGTGCCACAGGACACGTGTATAGCCAAGAATACCAGGCCGCCGTCAACGGAGGCATTTCCAGCAGACAGACGACTTTACGAGGGGTATGGTGATCAGGCTGAGAAGGGCAGGTTGGTCGCTTCGTCAAATCGCAGCCGATACCCATAGGGATGTGTCCACGGTGCAGCGCCTGTGGCGAAGATGGTTGGCGCAGGGACATGTGGCACGTGCGAGGGGTCCAGGCGCAGCCCGAGTGACGTCAGCACGCGAGGATCGGCGCATCCGCCGCCAAGCGGTGGTAGCCCCGCACGCCACGTCAACCGCCATTCTTCAGCATGTGCAAGACACCCTGGCTGTTCCAATATCGCCGAGAACAATTTCCCGTCGATTGGTTGAAGGAGGCCTGCACTCCCGGCGTCCGCTCAGAAGACTACCATTGACTCCACAGCATAGACGTGCACGCCTGGCATGGTGCCGGGCTAGAGCGACTTGGATGAGGGAATGGCGGAACGTCGTGTTCTCCGATGAGTCACGCTTCTGTTCTGTCAGTGATAGTCACCGCAGACGAGTGTGGCGTCGGCGTGGAGAAAGGTCAAATCCGGCAGTAACTGTGGAGCGCCCTACCGCTAGACAACGCGGCATCATGGTTTGGGGCGCTATTGCGTATGATTCCACGTCACCTCTAGTGCGTATTCAAGGCACGTTGAATGCCCACCGCTACGTGCAGCATGTGCTGCGGCCGGTGGCACTCCCGTACCTTCAGGGGCTGCCCAATGCTCTGTTTCAGCAGGATAATGCCCGCCCACACACTGCTCGCATCTCCCAACAGGCTCTACGAGGTGTACAGATGCTTCCGTGGCCAGCGTACTCTCCGGATCTCTCACCAATCGAACACGTGTGGGATCTCATTGGACGCCGTTTGCAAACTCTGCCCCAGCCTCGTACGGACGGCCAACTGTGGCAAATGGTTGACAGAGAATGGAGAACCATCCCTCAGGACACCATCCGCACTCTTATTGACTCTGTACCTCGACGTGTTTCTGCGTGCATCGCCGCTCGCGGTAGTCCTACATCCTACTGAGTCGATGCCGTGCGCATTGTGTAACCTGCATATCGATTTGAAATAAACATCAATTATTCTTCCGTGCCGTCACTGTTTTTTCCCCAACTTTCATCCCTTTCGAACCACTCCTTCTTGGTGTTGCATTTGCTCTGTCAGTCAGTGTATTTACTAATAACACCATTCAGTTAGAAAGAAAGCTACTGTAACGTATGCAAAAACAGTGCACATAAGCCTAACTCTCACCTTGAATTGATTGGCATAGAAACACTATTAATCACCACCCAAATCCTCAACAAGAATAAAAGAGCACTAATATCAACTCTGTAGCAGACGGTGATGCTCATGAGAGCCACCTTCATACCAAAACAGTGCTGCCAACTACATTATGCAGAGGTGGCTGTATACACCACCACACTCCGTCCCAGTACATTCTAATACGTCTACTGAAGCATGTATTTTGGCACTTACGGTAGATGGTTGCTCTATGAACCGCTATCCTATAAAGGGTTAATTGTAAGCCACACCCGGGTGACTGGAGGTGGGACATTGAAGATGAAGATGATGATGTAAGCCAGTCAAAATTATTAACAGATATCAGATTAAAATTTAATTTAATACAGGTTTCAAACGTTCTAATAAAAAATTCTCAAATTCGAGACAGTTTTTATAATCTAATATTACTTGTTTTAAAAGACATTTCCCAGATGCACAGAATGTGGTAATTTAAAAATTAAAACTCTGGAATGATACATGTTTGCAAAAATGATGAAGGTAAAACCATTGAAACTTCAACAGAAAAATGTTGAAGCAATATATATTAAAACACAATCACAGTTGTAATAAATAGTTCTCATCAAATTCCATTATAGCACCATAGGGTCCAATGTGTAACCACATAAAATACATTCTTTGAACTACACACAAAATATATAGGTACTGGAAGCTAATTGCAGGAGACTGCATACTATCTTCCATTGTCAGATATAACATAAAGACAAAATTGTATTAGTGATATGTAAGATAGCATTGAAAGAAAACACTTTCACAAAAGCAACTCAGCAATTCAGAATGTTTCAATGATATCAAGCCATTTTGTTTGGCAAAACCACCAAAACATTAAAGCCATTTCTTTCTCCAGCAATACAAATCATTCTTTCCTAATGTATTTTTCTTGTACTTGAAGCTGATTTGGCATGTTTTAATATGTTTGGTGCAGGAAATTGAGAATACATACCATAATGTATGTATAGCTGCACCTGGAAAGTTTCAACTAGGTACAAATAATAAATTATTTTTTATTTTTCACAGTTTTAGAAGCCTTTATTCAAATCAGTTCTTACATGAATACATCCAACAAGTTTATGACAGCTTAATAAACTTAGGAAATATGTGGATAATTTATTTCGATCAGGATAAGTTAACAGGTAGTAGACTGGATAAGAAAGTATTATATTTGTATTTTACAAATGTAACTGATGAACAACAATTAAAACATTTTTTCTTTAAAACAAAACAAAATAAGGATGTTTAATTACAAATCATAATCTTCTGAATAGTATCAACACACTCATCTGTAGATGACTTAAGTTGACTTGCTACATCATACTCTCCAAGTTATTAGAGATTCTTTCATGTTTTCTCTTCTTTCCCTTTCTACCTGTATAAACTTACTAACAAGGCATCCCAGTAAAATCCATAACCACACAGATTCCACAAATACATTAACAATGACTGTAGGAGACACATGATGTAAAATACGTTTACTGATTACTGGATGTAATTCTACATGAACATCTCACTTCAGAAAACAGTCAATATTACATACAGAGTAAAGCAGATAAGAACTTTTGACAGTATAAACACATAATTATATTCTAGTACTATGGAAGGAGTGAAAACAAGGAAAAAGATAGTACAGTGCATTTCTTTGTGAACTTTTAACACTCACAAGATAGGTGAATAAATTCTGGTTTATAATCAAAGATTTTACTAAAATTGGTTTCACAAAAAATTAATCAAAATGACCAATATTCTAAAAAATAGCCAAAGAAATCCAAACAAAGTGAAGATTTCACCAAGTTCTGATTCTATAGCCAAGATTCAAAGACACAATGACTCCATAACTATGCCACAGATATAATAAAGAAGAATGGTCACACACAACAATCAAAACTGGTCTTGTTAACAATAACTGCATTCACTTCTGAGAAGGTAAGGCTCACAACAATATCAGTATTCAAGATACTTAAAATGTTAGTTCTCTTTAATTAAGATCTTGCATATGTTGAACAAAAACCTGGACATTCATAAAAAACCTACAAAGGAGCAGGATGTTTGTTTCATTCTGTCACCAGAACATTTTTTGTCCAAGAATGTAAACCTTTCAAACAAATAAAGCACAATCTGATACACAAATTCCAATAACACTTAAGCAGGCAACAGCTGTCAATTCAGTGATATTTGATCAGTTACTAAAAGCAAAATTTTCTTCTTCCATATCCATTTCCTAAAATTTCTGTTCCTCCTTCCAAATTTTCATAGATATGGCAAATGAGAATGATTTAACATAACATTCAAACTTGGCTTTTTTGAAATAACTGCATTCACTTTACTCCACACTTCTAAGGTAGAACACAGAATATTACAAAAAAACAACAATATTCATCCAATCCTTCTGGTATATTTACAATTATATTTATAAAAGAACATATTGCAAGATGCAAAATGGAAGTTTATCACTGAATACCATTCTGCAACATCCTTTCTAATCTCAGCAAATGTCACACCAGTCAGCCTTAAAAAGAAAGCTCAATTGATAAGTTTTTTGGCAGGGATACAAGATACCTCACATGCTAATAATCAGAAATTTTCTTAAACTGGAACAGAAGCTATTCAGGAAACCTAAAATTCATATCAGTGACAAGACAACCCACACCCTAATGTCATTCTGCAAGATACCACTAAAAAAAAGGAACGATGAGCGCATGTCACTGTATAAGTTTGTCACAGGTACACTTTTCTCAGAAACAACTGAACATACAGATATGTTTGTTATGGGCACCAATGTGGTTTGTATCCACAGCGGAGATGAATTATACCTTGATCATTAAATTATGTCTGGTAAAATATTAAATATGAGGAACAACCATTTTATTCATCACGTGTGGCAAATTTCCGTAAAGAACTAACCAATGACTCTATCCCTGAGAAATTTAACCAGTTGTTGAATGTGGACTCTTCTTTATCCTTGGGGCAATTTAACAAACCACCTCAAAGTGATCATTTTGGAGGGGGTTAAAAAACCAACAACAAAAACCACCACTGCCACCACCCCCCCTCCTGCAGCATCAGATTACAATTTCTGGTCCATCCATCATTTCACGCAATACCCTTCCTCCTGATCGAGAAGAGATCACCCAGACCACCGAATCCCCCAACAAGACATCACGCAAGGATTCCATAGTTGCCAAACTTTTAAAAATGGCTGATACAAATTATGTTGTCAAAATGGAAGAATGCCTACATGATACATGGGAAACTTAACTAGTGGCCATCGGCTCATACATCCTCTCCATTAAGAAACAGGCAATAAAAGAGACGTGAATGATTACAGAGGCAAGTCTCTTCATTCCGTTGCCTGAAAAATCCTATCACAAGCACTTCAAAATAGCACTCACTGTACCTGTCGATCTGCACATTGGTGAATATCAATCTGGCTTCCGTAAGACTTGCTCTACAGCAGATCTTTTTAACTAAAGAATGTCATGATCTTTTCTAGCCAAAACAGTTGTATCAATTTTTGTTGATGGCCTATGACTCAATCAACCATTCCAATCTATTCTAGATAGCCTCACGAAGACTAATTTCACCATCAAACAAACTCTTACCTATAAAATTTCAGAGGAGAAATTCATCGGGGAAACCTCCAGATCCTTTGAAACTAAGATCGAAAAGTTAAGGCGATGGCTTAGCTTTCACCCATTTTTTTCCAACTGCACCTTTAAAAAAAGGTCAACGGTGAGTGGAGATACATACTAACCAATAAAGGTGTTGGACTTTTTTTTTTGCTACTGGCTTTACATCGCACTGACACAGATAGGTCTTATGGCGACGATGGGACAGGAAAGGGCTAGGACTGGGAAGGAAGCGGCCGTGGCCTTAATTAAGGTACAGCTTCAGCATTTGCCTGGTGTGAAAATGGGGAACCACGGAAAACCATATTCAGGGCTGCCGACAGTGGGGGTTCGAACCCACTATCTCCCTAATACTGGATACTGGCCGCACTTAAGCGACTGCAGCTATCAAGCTCGGTGGGTGTTGGACTGGACACAGGATTCAAAGCAATAAACATTGATTGCCTGGCTTTTGCAGAAGATGTAGTACTAATGGCAGATGACTTCAACGTCAGTCAACTCCAGATTGAAACCTTACATGAAGTAGCTGAAACTTCAGATTACCTTTGTAAAAACTGAAGTAATAATGTCTGACATCCATAATCCCACCATATTTCTCAATACCAAATATGGAAAAATCAAACATTGCCTTCATTTAAGTATCTTTAATGCAATAGAGAAAGAAGCCCTAAATTACTGGGCTGAATGCATGAATACAACGTTTCACCTCTGTAAAACTCGCTCATCAATCCAAGTCACTCTCATGGCAGACAAAATACCATCACTACACTATAGTAGTGTGTCCTTGAGTGCTTGGCTCTCAACCACCAGCAAGATAGAGAGGATCGAAATAAGAGAGATGAATTTCCTCTGAAAGATCCTCAGCTCCAAACCAATATTTTGAGGGCAAATATTGCCTCAAGACAACTTCAAAAGCTCTCGCTTTCTATGAGGAAGCACCGTCTCATGTTTTACAGTCATCACTCTCCGATTTCTAACACCAGGAACATAATGCAAAATTTTTGATCTCTTAACTTCAAACTGTACCCCTTCATAGGCAACAGGAACTTGTGTAAAGTGGTCTGAAAAGAGCATAACTACATTCTCTACCAAGATGGAAAGATTACTAGAAATCCAGAAAGGTTAACATATGTTAACAATGGAAAAAATATAACTAATGTTATTTAACTTGCCTTCAAATGATATAGATGCGTGTATATGAAGAGGAGAGTGCTGGGACAAACACAAACACCTAGATATTGGGGTGATGGAATTTTGTCTTACAGGAGTTCTGTTGGAAGGCAACAACCCAGGGCTGATCTGCTAGCCTTGGCTGGGATCAAGCTCACTAATCTTGGGAATGTGAGGCCAACAACTAATTGAAAAACACACCAAGATTGGTAGGTAAGATTAGTTTTCATGAAAAGTTTCTTAAAAGCATTCTTACTGGTAGGTACCTCAACTGTTTCTTCCTCCTGTTCTTCTACTCTTCCCACACCCCAGTGGAGTAATAAAAAATGAAATGGTGTATGGCTTTTATTGCCAGGAGTGTCCGAGGACATGTTTGGCTCGCCAGATGCAGGTCTTTTGATTTGACGCCCATAGGCGACCTGCACGTCGGGATGAGGATGAAATAACGATGAAGATGACACATACACCCAGCCCCCGTGTCAGCAAAATCAACCAATTATGGTTAAAAATCCCGACCCCGCTGGGAATCGAATCCGGGACTCTTGTGACCAAACGCCAGCACACGAACCATCTAGCCATGGAGCCGGCTACCCTAGCAGAGTTGAAGGTGCAAACTGAGCCACTCGTGTGGACTTGGCCCTGTTTAACGGCCAGAAGTCTTTCCAGATGCCAATCCTATAAGGACAGATGTATTCACTATTGCACATTTCTGTGGCAGTTAGTAGTGCACCTGTTGTGTGCATATGAAGAGGAAACTTTTAAGATAAACACCCAGTCCCCAAGTAGAGCCCCCGTGGCTCAGACGGCAGCGCACCGGCATCCACCGCTGGGTTCCGTGGTTCAAATCCCAGTCACTACACGTGACATTTGTGCTGGACAAAGCGGAGGTGGGACAGGATTTTCTCCGGCTACTCCGGTTTTCCCTGTCATATTTCATTCCATCAACACACTCCAATATCATTTCATTTCATCTGTCATTCATTAATCACTGTCCCAGAGAAGTGTGACAGGCTTCGGCAGCCGGCACAATTTCTATCCTCGCCGCTTGATGGGGGCTTTATTCATTCCATTCCTGACCCGGTCGAATGACTAGAAAAAGGCCGTGGATTTTCATTTTCACCCAGTCCCCAAGTCAAAAGAATTAGCCATACACTATTAAAATCCCCAACCCACCCGAGGATCAAATCAGGGAAGCTCCAGTGGGTGGGGGTGGTAGAATGCTAAACACTAATTCAAAAATTTTAAAAATTATAATGATAAGACAATACAATTTTGGCTCTATCAGTCAATATACTATGGCAATTATGCAAATGATTATGATATTAACAATGTATCAGTGAAAATACTACGACAAATATGTAAATAATCATTTATTAAAAAGTTTTAACTAAAAAACTGAGTTACAGGATATACAATGCAATTTTGCACAAGCTCTGTTGATTCTACTAACAGATCAGAATGTTAAAGTTGAATTGCAATGAGATTAATTCCTCACAGAACTGAAAAATCAAAGCTCTATTATTCTAAAAAGAGCCGTGGCCACCTGGCACATGGAATTAGTGAGTCTCTAGCAAGATGTAATTAGCTACAGCATAATAATAATACAAATAATAATAATAATAATAATAATAATAATAATAATAATAATAATAATAATAATAATAATACCAGGCTGGGTAGCTTAGGCAGTGGAGCGCTGGCCTTCTGAGCTCTAGTTGGCAGGTTGAATTCTAGCTCAGTCTAGTGGTATTTGAAGGTGTTCAAGTATGTCAGTCTCGCACCGATAGATTCACTAGCACATTAAAGAACTCCTATGGGACAAACTTCTGACATCTCAGATATAATCTAAGTATTACATAATATAAATTGAAAATAATTATTTAGAATTAAGGTCACCAATTTATCTTCTGCTGCTCTGCAACTTGTTCATTCTTCTTCTAGTAGGCAAGTACTGCTGTTCGGAGGCAAGTAAAGCATATTTTAGGAACCGGATAGACTCCCATGTTCTGACAGATGAGTGAGGTAGTAAGTGTGAATGTTGTTTGATTGATAAATTATCCTTATCAGCACTGGAGTTCTTTTTCAGAACTACCAATAATTCAAATAAAGATTAGTATGTTCAGAGTATTGAAATATTACATAAAACATAAAAGAGAATACTTGCTCACAATGGATCTTCAATGGAGATAGATATGGCAGGCATTCAAGAAAGCTCAAATCATGCAAAAATAACTGACTGGTATACTGTTAAAGCTCAGGCTTCTACCAACCAACCAGCAGGTGTTAATAAAGAAAAGTGCATCATTTATTACTCTACAATCTTGTATTTTATACAAAAGTAGACACTGATACCTAAAGCAAGCTGATGATGATGTGAACCACAGGTAGCTGAGGCGACTTGATTTTTCATGCCACATACATTAACATTGATACCTTGCTATTGGCTTTACGTCGCACCAACACAGATAGGTCTTATGGCGACGATGGGAGAGGAAAGGCCTAGGAGTGGGAAGAAGCGGCCGAACATTGATATCTACTGAGGTAGTAGGTTTCATAACAGGAACAACATTTGCCTGGTGATGTAATCTGTTTTGATTTGGCAATTTTATGAACACTATGGCTTTGGTGGCTGTGAAAAATGCTACTGTTATTTTAAGGAAACATCAAGTATGACTGATATGCAGAGCAACAGAATTCTCTCTTCTACGATTGTTATTAGCAATGCATCAGTGAAAATACTATGGCATATTTAAATGATTATGTTATTAAACAGGTTTAATTAAAATGAAGTACAAGATATACAATGCAATTTTGCATAAACACTGTTGATTTTACTAACATGTCAGAACATTGAAGTTAGGGTATTTCAATTAGACCAATTCCTCACAGAACTAAAAAATCCTGCATTATAAACTGCTTAACATTAAGATGATGATGATGATGATGATGATGCTTGTGGTTTAAAGGGACCAAACATCTAGGTTTCCAGGAATAATTTGTTCACTGGGCAGCCTCTAGGAGGAGGAAGCTAAATTAAATTTGTTGTTCCAAATAATGGTACTTGATCTCTCAGTCTTCTCCTCCACTTATCAGCCTGTTATACCAATTAATATGGCTAGCATGCTGCTGGTCACATCATTCCTCGATCACTTTCTTTCGTACATACTCCTCTAGCTATCATATCCATCCCTGATGGATTATTTTGGTTAGTTGAGAATCAATCGAATAAGTATATAAGTTCCGTTAAAGTCAATCATGAGTATTTCTCCAAGGAAATTATAACTGTTAGGAACTACTTTCTGGAGAATATTGATACTGGTTTCAAATAATTTGGAGTAGTACAATAGCTTCAAGCTAATTCAATAATCTAGACAAATCTTGGAGCAGTCTTAGTCAGTCAAATAAATCTAAAAGACAGTGATTCCTCTGCTCTAATGCCATCTGTCCACACCTCACTCACAGCATATTTCTGCCCAGTACAATGTTCAGGACACACCATCTTCCTACACCACTGCTCTGCTCGCATCATTTTTATAGCTAAAAACATGTGACTAAGACAAAGCACACAAGACTAGTTGTCTTGGTTGCTCTTTGTCATTCAAAAGACAGCCTTAACCCTTCTGAGTGGGAGCACTTAAAAATCTAGCATACCTGTGCACCAAACTGTTTTATGATACCATATCTCTGTTAATTTCTAACCAATATGGATTATAATGGAAACAGTTTTTCCGTCCAACATACATAGTGTGTTTAGTCTCGTCGTTGAAGTGAGGTAATATGCATGTGGATTCAAGTTTGTCTGAAGATATGAATCAAAGAGGGACATGACAATAGTACAATTTTTCAAGAAGTAAGACCTAAAATTTAGTTTCCGCACTACTCCCATCAGCATGAAGAGGACTAAGGTAACATACATCTCATTTTCATTGAATGGAATCAATTCCTTTACCCTAGATTGAAATAGAAATAACATTTCTCAGGACATCATGTAACGCTAATGTTTGAGTTAATGATTTGTTTAGGTTACTAAGCTTGAAGAGTTCAAGTGAAGAAAAAAAAAAAGTTTGGAAGACTTTACTGGTTGCACGACATTTTGAGCTAAGCCTTGCGGTGAAAAGACCTTACAATATGTTTATTTCTTACGTATTTATCTATGTCATCCCTGTAAAAAAAATACACTAACACATCTAGCACGAATAGTGTCTGAAACAACAGTCTCTTCTGTATCATTTCAGCCTCATCACGGTCTAATTCGGCAATATCAACATCGCTGTCATCAGAATCACCACCAAAATTGTAACTAGTATCCTCATAATCACTAAAACACTCGTTTAACATGCCTTGTATAGCATTGCTAGAAAAATTATCCACGTTTATAGACGCCATTGTGAGAAAAGTACACGAGCAAATAGTCTATGAATTTTACACATCGATAACTTGGCGAAAAATCGTTAAAATGGATCAATACATACATGAAACGGAAAGAATGAAGATTGATCTAGATGGCTGTGAAGAGACCTCGGACATAGTTCGAAAGACACTCACAAGATGGAATGATAATGCAGATGTGGCGCAATGCGTGTCTATAACGTCACTCCACAGCAGCAGACTGTTACTGCATGACCGTGTGCTACAGGTTGCTCCATGCTGTTGTGTTAATACATACATTTTCTTTTACTCTTGTGACCATTTTCAACAGGGCTAGTATTGGCTGAGGTCTTTGAGATTTTATTCTTCAATGTTCCACGTAACTTCCACTCAGAACTAGTCAAATAATGTGTAGCCTCTTACTCTCCACTGGAATACATTCCCTAAAAATTCTATTCAGATGTATTCACATGCCATAACTAAGCTGAGGGTATTTCCTAAAATGCCTATTTGTTTCATTAACTCAAACATTCAGAGTACAGTTACAAACCCATTTTAAGTCAAATTATGATGAATAAAAGTTCTGGTATATTTTGCATATTTTGATCGTTAGCATCTACGGTATTTTGTGATAAATGCCTGATCAAGTACCTGTAACACCATTTTTTAGTTTTCTTCTTTGATATATTTTGTTAGTCTGCAGAGATCACATCCTGTAAATTTAAGAGAACATTCTCTCAATTTAGAATTTTTTTTTTTACAAATTGCTTTACGTCGCACCCGAACAGATAGGTCTCATGACGATGATGGCATGGTACCTTAAGGTACAGCACCAGCATTTGCCTGGTGTGAAAATGAGAAACCACAGAAAACAGTCTTCAGGGCTGCCGACAGTGGGGTTCGAACACACTGTCTCCTAAATGCAAGCTCATAGCTGCACGACGCTAACAGCAAGGCTAACTTGCTTGGTAACTTACAAATATCTTGACAGAAATAAGGCATAAATTAACACCAGAAAACTTTGAAAAATATACAACAGTGAACTGTAATTTTACTGGAGAGTAAGTTATTTCAGTAGTTTAAATACAGTTTTCTTCTCTCTTCACAGAATTGAGATCAATAACAAACTGGCACTTCCAAATACAAAAACACCTGTTTAAGATTACTCAGGAGATAATTCATCCCAATAATTGAAACTAAGTCCAGCTCCTTGGCTGAACAATCAATGACAATATCTTCAGTTCAGACGAACTCTGTTTTATTCCTAGCAGGATTCGGGATTTTAATTGTGTCTTGTCAATTTCTCTGATTCGAGGACCGAGTGCTTGTGCTTATCCCAACACACTTCCCTTCGTATACTCATCACACTACCACAAAAACACAGAATACTGAATACATCCTTCAATAGAGGGTTGGCATAGGGAAGTTCATCCTACCATAAAACACGGTCCAATCAACATGTGCATCACAGTTTGCACCCATGACCCCACCAGGTTGTGGGGAAAACGAAGTTAATACATGTTTACATACGAAAATTGTTCCTATTAACTTCACAGCATAGACAGATGCTAATATTATACCAAAACGCAACATACTCTATAAACAGCTGTATGAACAAACCAAGAATTGAAGTAGGATTGAATTTCTCAACTACCCCATTATTTAAAAGTGCTAAAAATGAGTCTGCGAGGAAAACTAACGGAATTAAACCGTAACTTGCTACATACAATAAGTTTTGAAGATGATGTAGCCATCTCAGTAAAAGTAGGGAAAGAGATGATAAATACATAAGTTGGTATTAGAAATATTAGTATTCAGATTAATATCAAGAAAAGAAAGCTATTATCAGTGAGCAAGAAAAAAAAAATACAAGCAGTAAGATATTAGATGTTTAGTACCAGAATGGCCAGAGTTGTCATTTTGACCATTAGCCAAGGTAATTCCACGCTCGTATTTTTTTAACGCACAAAGTTGTGCTTTTGATTTGATCTTTTAGGGTTATGCACATTCACGCCAAAAATTACATCAGTAGATAAGGGAACACCGATACTGTCCGTTATACCTAGGAAGGCCAAAATGGTCATTTTGACCGCTTCACTTCCTTAATAGGGAGAACTCTATTCTGCTCACTGCTTGCTTCCTATGATATATTTACAAATGTCACTATAGGAGAGCATGTTATAACTAGATAGTATGCCTCTAGCAGGGGTCGCGAATGGACGAGTTATCCCTTGTGTAGCATAGTGCATAATAATGGTTCGGCGAGAAAATCTTACTCCTGTTCAATTATTAGCAGAACCTGAAAAGCTTGAAGAAGACTGATCAGGTAACAACGATACATTATCAGATATAGACGTAATGAGTGATGACGAGGATTTTATACCTCAACAGTGTGGTAATATGTCTGATAGTGATTTGGCTAACAAAAATATGTACAAAGTGAACTTTGTAGTTACAATAGGCGCAGTTAATCCTTCAACTAGCCATGTTCCATTTCGCAGCAGAGGACGATCCCTAGCAGCGGGCAACCTGTTCGAAGAGGAAGAGGACAAGGCGGGAGAGGTCACGAACTGCTAAAACCTCTTTCATTTGCACCAGGGGATCAGTTATATGGTAAGAATGGAACAATTTTGAAGCGTTATCGACAGTAGTGGGAAAACCAGGAGTGAATCTTACAGCTGATTAACTCCTCTTCCCCAGCAAAGCTCAGTGCAGGTTCACGCAGTACATGGCCAACAAGCCAGATAAATTTTGCATAAAATTCTGGCTACTGGTAGATGTTGATTCCAAGTATGTGTGCAATGGGTTTCCTTATCTTGGGAAAGACCAAATACGACCTGCCAATGAGTCACTGCCTGAAAATGTTGTAATGAAACTTATTGACCCATACCTCATGAAAGGAAGTAATGTGACAACTTGTTTACACAGGTAAAGTCGGCCGAGAGACTAAAAGAGAAGAAACATAGTATTGTTGGAACTATCAAATGAGTGAAGAAGGAAATTCTGGAGTCAATAAAAGCATCACGCATGGATATGTACAAGACTGTCATACTTCAGAAGAAGATCAAACTACTTTCACAGAATCAAAGAAAAGTGAACAAGAATATGCTTCTGCTAAGAACTCTACGCCTGAATGTTCAAGTCAGTGAAGAAAACGAAGAAGCTCCCTAGTACTACTGAATTTTACAACAGTACTAAATACGGTGGATGTAGTTGATCAAGTGGCGCATAAATACATCACTAGGGCTGAATGTATTTTACAACGTACTTGATCTAGCAGCAATAAACTCGTGGATAGTCTACAAGGAAGTTACAGGACAGAGAATCTCTCGACATGATTATACACAATATTGCCATAAGTTCTGTCAGTACTTTTAATGCATATAACTACTAATAAAACTACGCAAACCTATAGAGTATTCTGAGAAAACACAAAAAATGCTACAGAATGAACATACTCTTATTCTAAATGATCACCACGTGTGGCAACATAGCAGCGAAGACATTGAGGCCACTCATCAATAGCTGCAAGAATCGTGTACAGTAGAATTTTTTTGACAGATGTGATTGATTTTTTAAAAAATCTCAATACTGTGGTGCCGTTTTTGACATGCTATCACCTCGAGGTTCTGCCAAAGAGTATAATCCAATGGAGTGAGGTCCGGACTTCCACTACGCCAGTCAGCAGCAACAGCGATGAACCATGGGACAATGGTTTCCAATCATTGCTGTGTCGGTTTTTTTTTTTTTTGCAAGAGCGCTATCCTGCTGAAAAATCCATGATTTCCCTTCAAACAGCTTCAAATTGATACGTGGTATCATGTTTTCCAACACTGTCTGGTACACAGCTACAGAAGCCTTCATTCCACCTTCACAAAAATGCACCTCCGACTCGTCCCACCAAGGAACCGCCCAACATACCATGACAGAAACAGGCACATGTGGAACTTTCTCTCTTGCTTCCTTGGAGGACCATGCATACACACAATCGTTTTGCTTGTTAAACGACTATTGTACAGTGAATATTTTGTCATCTGTGAATAGGATGCCGTGATACTGGCTCTCCCCACATGTCATTATCAAAGCCTGGGATTGAACCCGGCATATCTCCTTTAATTTTTCAGTTAGTAAATGCCATGTGTATGCATCAACACGTAAATCATCCTTCAAAACACGTGACATAGTTGGTGGTGATTCATTTCACGAGACAAAATTGTTTATTTACGCAAAGGTTTGCGGCAAATCCTTGCACGAACAGCATTCACACCTTCATTTCTGTGTACACACCTAGGACGTCCCAATCTGACGCTATCAACAGTTGCACCAGTTTGTTTAAACCGTGCTATTCTACAAAAAACACATCATTCATTGATACAGAGAGGTTTCAGCGTGGAAAAAATGCTCTTTAGCTCACTTTCTGCAACGAAATAATGCCAATACAGCGATACGATTGTCATACACTCTCCACTCCATCTTTCACTGCTGCCTGCTGTTGGCATGATGCAAGCCAATTACTGGCGGAAACATGAAGGTGATAATGTGGATGATGACATACATTGTCACACTTCTTCATTCACAATTAACATATACAGCGCGTTTGGATTTTACTGACAGAACTTACGGCAGTAATGTGTATTCTTCAAGTAATACAAGAACTAAGATCTGATTTTGTGAAGACAAGATCCCAGATGATGGAACACCCTACAGCCAGGCTGAGAGTGGCTCAGACGGTTGAGGTTACAGGCCTTCTGACCCCAACTTGGCAGGTTCAATCCTGGCTCAGTCCACTGCTATTTGAAGGTGCTCAAATACTCAGCCTCGTGTCAGTAGATTTACCTCTGACATGTTCTTTGTGTTACAATCTGGGTGGGCAGTACATGAAGAGGGAAATCATACATGTAAATGTGGTCAGTTGGTTTGTCAGATAGGTCGCCAGCTAATCGGACTGCTGCAAGTATTCTCGGTTGTAGTAGCTTCTCTAAACCCTTCCCGGCAGTGTCCAGCATACATAGAGGTCTGTAACCCCCAGTTTTCCCTTTACTGATCAGAACCAATCTAGCTATCTTCCAACGAAAGCTAAAAATTCCTGCTTTCAAACAATGATTATACATTCTCAACAGCAGTTGAGGACATAATTCAACTGCCACCTTTAGTACTTCTGCTGGAATACCATCTGGTCCAGGGGCTTTCTTATTTCTAAGGGAATTAATTGCTGTTATCAATTCTTCAGTTGTAAAAGGTGGTACATTATCTAGTTCTTTCTCGGCCTCATCATCAATCCTCTCTGCATGATCAAAGAATAGTGTGTGTACTATTTCTTCCATGGTGCGTGGATCCATGATAGGGCTTGGCAGCATCCCGAATTTCTTCATAACAATTTTATACCCCAATCCCCATGGATTTTCATCCACTTCCTTAGACATTTCCCACCACTTGTCGGCTTTACTCTTTTTAATTGTATTTCGCAGTCTTTTCTTCATAGTCTTATACTCTACTGAGACAGCTTCATCGTTATGTCATGCTCTTTGTGTCCTTCGTCTGAGTCGCAGGCATTGTTTCCTCAGCTCAGCAATTTCTTCATTCCACCAATATGCTGGACGCTTGCCTCTCCGTTGTTTGATTCTGGTCATTGATGTGTCACATGCTTGCTGAAGGAGTCTCATGGTGTGTTCCACGCATTTATTAGCAATTATGCTTCTTTTGCCTCCGTGACATGTATCCGTCATACAATCCATTCCATTCTGTATTACTTAATGAAATTTTTCTCTATCCATAGTGCCTATGTTCCATCTTTCTGGCTTGCGCGTGGTAATCCTTAGATGTGGAGTCTCTTGAAGTACACGAAAAGAGATATACTGATGATCGCTTCCAGTGTATTCTTCAATTACTCGCCATTCAGTTATCCTAGACGCAATGTCTTCAGAAGCAAAGGTTACATCTGGTATAGTTCCCTGACACCCTGGTTGCCGAAAGGTTGTCACATTACCAACGTTGATAACCATTAATCCCAAACTGGTGACCATCTCCATTGTACGCCGCCCTCTAGAATCTGTTTGAAGCATGTTCCATTCAACTGCTTGAGCATTAAAATCTCTAGCGACAACTAGGTTAGGGTTCATCCCTTACAGAGTATCTTCAAGCCCATCTAGTTTTGTCTGGAAGTCAGAAATAGCCTCATTTGGGGTAAAATAACAGCTGACAAAAATTACCTTCTCAACTTGGACCCAGACAAACCCATCTCCACATCCTTGATTTATAACTGAATATTTTCCAAGGTCTGGTACCCATATCGCAGCTATCCCTAGATTGTCTGAAAACCAGCCTGGTTGATCACTGTCTTGATATTGTTCGCTAAGAATCAAGATGTCTGCTCCTATCTCATAGATCATCTGCGTCAATAGATCATTGGCAGTTAAGACTCCTGTGTATATTGGCTTGAAGGATCTGTACCATTCACCACTGCTTTTTGGCCTTTTCTAGTGCTTCACGAAACACAATACACTTGCCTGAGCCAAGAGCATGATGTTGTTTTGACTCTTCAACGCCCATATCTGTGCAAATTATGCATCGTGGATTCGTTTTGCATCCTACTGCCTTGTGACCGGCTTGCCTGCACTAAAAGCAGAGTTTACTTCTGTCCAATCCTTGACAGTTTCGGGCTTGATGCCCAAATGACAGACATCTAAAGCACCGAGGAACTACGGCCCACCGTCTTACTCTGCAGTATAGCCAGCCTACTTTAATTTTGCCTATGTCTAACAGCTTTTGTGCCTCGCTGTCTTCTATCTCCACAATGGCGAGTTTTTGTCCCATGCTGTTCGGGTTTGTGATTGAGACCTTCAATTCTTGATGAAGATTTTCTAATTCTCATCTTACAGCCTCCTCTACGTCGGAAATAGTGGTGGCACTGTCCATATCCCGAATTTCCAATGTAGTTCTAGGCGTCAAAACCTTTACTTCGCCATCATGTCCAAGAGCACCTTTAAGTGATTTATTAAAATTTTCTCTATTCTCCTTTTCCGTGGTCTTATTAAATTCAAGAAGAATTGCTCCAGATATAGTTTTCCTGATCGATCTAATACCAGCGCTACTATCTTCCGGGTTCACCTTGCTGCGGATATCCTTCACAACATCTGCAAAAGTCTTGCCATTCATCGGTTAATAAGTACGGCTTCTGGGCAGCTTCTTATACTTGAACGTTTCTGTTGCTCATTCTTTTTAACAGTTTCAGATACCGGTAGTGGTTCAGGTCGAGTACCTTCATCTTCATCTGCCTCCTTCTGCCTCTGTTCCCTCTTCTTGGATAACGCTATTTCCCAGTTATCCTGTTCTATGTTTCTGTTTGTGTTGCTTTGTTCTACTTTCTCTTGATCGGGCAAATCCTTTTGCATCAATGCTCTAGTTGCTTTCCAAGCTTTTATGTGCGTAAAGCTTCCTCCAATTTCTTTAAACCTTGCTGAATTTCCATCTTCATATTTTTCTGCTGAATTGCAAGAATACTTTTCAACAGGCCCCTGGCAATTTCCAGTTGTTCTTCCTCTTTTAAGATATCCTCCATAATTTGTTGAGTGATATCAAGCCTCAAATTCGTTTTCGCATTCTGCTCAATACTACTGTTGCATGTATCATGCGTGCGATCCACGTCTGTGATATTGTGGCCATGTTCCATAGATGCTGGATTCAAATCCACAGAGTCACACTGGATTCCAGCTCCTAACATTGTGCCGTATAGGGAGTCCAGCTGGCCGTGACTAAGGTCGCAGAGAAATATCTATTCTCTGTTATTTTCTATGGCGAAACTAGGTAACCTAAAAACGCAATTTCACTAACACACAATGTCAATGTCTTGAACTTTTCACCCACTACCGTTTTTTATCCTATCAAATACTGAAAGCACGTATATTAAATATTACTTATACTCACTTTCCATGTCAATATACGGGTGATTACTAACGAAAGCTTCGATCGTTGCATGCACAACAGACTTACTGATCTTGTCACTACCAAGATGTACAATAATAATAATAATAATAATAATAATAATAATAATAATAATAATAATAATAATAATAATAATAATAATGAGATTTTACATCCCACTAACTACTTTTGTGGTTTTTGGAGATGCCGAAGTGCCAGAATTTTGTCCCATAGTTCTTTAACGTGCCAGTAAATCTACAGATATGAGGCTGATGTACTTGAGCACCTTCATATATCACCAGACTGAGCCAGGATTGAACCTGCCAACTCAGCCTGGCCTTGATCTGACAAATCGAGGCACGAGATCCACCACAGAACAACCATGCTCTGGAATTATTCAGGCATGGCCTGAAAATTTTTAAGAAGCTTGGGATGTCTAATACGATGGACAACTCTGAGAATGACGTCACGTAGGATGAAGCGATGGGTTCAAACTATGACGATTCCACTGAAAAGATTATCTGTCCACTGAAATGTTCTGCCATGAAAGCCGTACAGAGTAAAATATAGACACGGTGATTTTATTCATGCAATTAATGAGCTAATTTTGATACGAACCATTTTATGTACGGTATTCGACTCTGGTGGCCGAAGGTTCCGGTAGTCACATCCTAGTTCATGAAAAATGGGCAACAGCTCAGTGGCCCAGTAAATGGTCCTGAGAGTTGGGATAACAGTTACTAAGGAAAAGGAGGGCATCTCAGACATCTTTTGATCTGTGGACCTCTTTGTGCTCAGGCAGATAGCACTATACTATCCACTGGTGGTCACTAAACTGCTAGAGGACAGACTTTCATTAGGACTGTGCAAGCAGGGTAGCATCCTCAGAAGCTCAGAATGTTCAAGCAAGCCTGACCTATGGGAGTGATGGGAGTCCTACTTTCCCACTTCCATTTGACAGACCAAGGACTCCTTGGAATCAACCTGGCAAATGAAATGAAATTTGGTGGGGAACTATCAATATTAATGAGGCTTATGAAAGAAAGAAAGAAAGAAAGAAAGAAAGAAAGAAAGAAAGAAAGAAAGAAAGAAAGAAAGTAGAACTGGCTGAGTCAGGACTTAATGATGTTTGGGTAAGGAAAAGGAACAAGGAAGAGAGAGATCATAATGTGTTCCTAACAGGTGTTAACAGGGGAAGGGCAGATTACGGGGTGGAAATGTTCATCAGGAAAACCATAGTTTATAACATAGTTTTTTTAGGTAAATGAACAACTGATGAGAATATATTTAGCAGTTTCAGAAATTAGGACAAGAATTGTTTGTATTCACCATGTGAGGGAGTAGATAACAACAAAGTAGAGAAATATTATGAAGCACTAAGTGACATCACAGTCTGGGTCAACAGCAAGGATTGGACAGTGTTAATGGGTGATTTCAATACAAGAATCGAAAATAGGACTGAAGGATATGACAAGGTGATGGGTGAATGCGAAGAAGGTATTGAAGCTAATAGGAATATGAAGCATTTACAGGAGTTCTTTGCCAACAAGGGATTAGCAGCTGCAAATTTATTCTTCAAACATAAGGCTATTCATCAGTAAAACATGGGAGTGTAGGGGCAGAAGACTGGAAGAGGAAATTAGAAGTACATGGATAAGAAATGTTTCAGACAGTCTATAGGTTCAGAAAAGGAATCAGTGGCATACAGGAATGCTATAGAAGAAACAGCAAAAGACTATCCTCAGACTAGGACAATTTTTCTTCTTGCTAGCGGCTTTACGTCGCACCGAAACAGATAGGTCGTTTGGAGACGATGGGATAGGAAAGGCCTAGGAGTTGGACGGAAGCGGCCATGGCCTTAATTAAGATACAGCTCAGCATTTGCCTGATGTGAAAATGGGAAACCACGGAAAACCATCTTCAGGGCTGTCGACAATGGGATTCGAATCCACTATCTCCCAGATGCAAGTCACAGCCACGTCTCTAACCGCACGGCCAACTCATCCGGTAGACTAGGACAACTGTGTGTAACGATGTGTGAAATGCAAACATCCTGGTGGAATGAGGAAGTGAGAGCAGCTCGTAAATATAAAAAGAAGGCATATAAAAAATGGCTTCAGGCAAGAACTGATATGTACATAGATGAAAGAAGCAGACCGAAATAAATTACCAAGAAGCCATGAGGAAATTTCGATAACCTTTTTGGCCAAGCAGCAGGAAAACCTTTATGGACTGTAATAAAGAATCTTAGAGAGGGTAAAAGGAAATTACTAGTGTTTTGGGTAAATCAGGTGAACTCACTGCAGATTCGCCAGACAGATGGAAGGAATATTTTGAAAATCTTCACAATGTGAAAGGAAATCCTTCTGTTGAAGTTTCAAGCAATGGAGCTCATAGGGAGGACAAAGACATCAGTGAAATTACGCTTGAGGAAATGACAGGATAGTAAACAGAACACAGCTGTCATTTATCAGCAGGAAAAGATGAAATTAGAAAAGAAATGTTTAAATATGAGTATAATGGGAACGCAGCAATGAAATGGCTTCAGAGAGTATTAGGACAACCAAAGAATGTAAAGTAACTTCTGTTAGAACAAAAGCAACAATATCACCTACCTATAAGAAAGGAAACAAAGGACTGCAATAACTATCGAGGAACTTCACTGATCAGTACACTGATGGAGAGTAAGTTGGATGAAAGCCAATGTGGTGTGAGATTACAGACGGGATGTCAGGACCAGATTTTCAGCATGCATCAGGTAACTGAAAAATGCTAAATGAGGCAGTTATGTTTATGTTTCTCAGATCCTGGGAAAGTACATGAGAGAGTACCAAGGAAAAAGATGTTAGCCATACTGAGCCACCCTCTAGATGCCTCAAGATGTAATAGGATAGCACTGTGGACATATTTATTTAATCATACGCAAAGAGCTGGGTACGAAGTAAGGGAGTCTGTTAACCGCCGATATAAGCGAGGCGCACCTTGTATTTTTCCAGCAAACACTGAGCTGTTCTAATTCAAAGTGAGTTGTCACCTTGGTAACTACGCACGGCAACCCCCTCCCAACTTTCAAATTCCTCACTCGAGCTTGGGGGAGGTTATATTTGAATGTCGGGAACTCCGCTACAGGATTTCGGGTTGGCCAACTTCAACTTCACTGGACTGGGATCTCAGCATTTACATAGCTATTTTCGCCACTAAGCTAGAATTCCACACGTCTGAACTGCAGAACACTTGCATATATATTTACCATTCACTTATGTGTGAAAACAACGACTACTTGTGCACTCTGAGTAATTTTATTTGAATGGAAAGTCGTTGGGCCAAGCCAGAGTCCGTTAAACGACAGCCACCAATATTAGCCAGGGATTCACCTGCTGCCACAAATGGACTGCGAGTTTATTTAAAGACCCATGGTGGGGGAAGTGGCCCTATTCTTCTTTAGTACTTGGTGAGAACTGCAAGTTGTGCACGAGTGGTGAAGGTTCTTTTTACTGACTAAAAACGGTTACATGCTATGTGCGCATTGATATTTAATATATTATTATCTTGAGCTGAACTATTATAGGATAATTCTTATATCCTAAGAATTTGATTCAAGTACAATTGAAAGACCAAGTGCGGTTTGGTACCACGGATATAATAACTTTGTTAATCTGAGAGTAGTGTTTGCTCGAGACCCGCGGATGACATAAATGTACATTCCGAACAGTGACCAGTATCTCATTTCGGTACGCGATCGCGAGTTACACATATGCATCGTGTGCGCTCCGCTTGTTTTATTTCCGCTGAGAAAGACTTATGTCGATTGGGCCTACACCCTTGATCTAATGACGCTCAAGTCAGACTAAATACTTGGGCATAGGCTGCGCAAATTACAGTCTTAACATTAGAATCAAAACTGTGCTCAACACGCAAAGCGGTTAAAAAGTGATTGTAATCCACAAATTCTACAGAGTTTTCCATGGACGTAAAGAAGACATCATAGCTGTACGTGGAGTCGACACTAGGACCAATCAACCTCGGTTCACCGTTGTCACGATAAGCTAAGCAGCTGAGACACTGCGGATATGTGGTCCATAGTGAATAGCACCTAATTGCAAAAGATAAGTATGAAAACCCATTTCTAAGCATGTTCCGGAAAGGCTAATACATTAGGTTAGGGAATTTTTCAATATGTTTCGCAAAATTAAATATCAGCCACTTTGGCTGGAGATTTGTCTTAAATCAGTTAAAGTTAAATGTTTGGCTGAGGCTGGTTTGCATGTATTTTTTTTTTCTACTTGCTTTACGTTGCACCAACACAGATAGGTCTTATGGCGACAATGGGATAGGAAAGGTCTAGGAATGGGAAGGAAGCGGCCATGGCCTTAATTAAGGTACAGCCCCAGCATTTGCCTGGTGTGAAAATGGGAAACCACTGAAAAGGTTTGCATGTATTTAGCCCAGGCTATTTGTACATATATATTATAGTTAAGATAGGATCGAGGGAAGATGCTAGGAGATACGTAGTTATTGAATTTTCTAGTGTAGTGTTTTCTGTGAAAGTTCTTGTCATTATTTTTTAGAGATTTTCGGGTAAAAGTCCTTATTTTCAAGCAGGCTAGACGCCTTCTGCGTTGGTTATATTTACGTCAGTTTACAGTATAAAATTCAGTCAGGTTTCTTTCTATGCATGCGGAATGTATTATTTCAGCTACTACTAGAGCTGCAGTGACTGTGTCCATCGTTGGGACATAAGAGTTTCATTTAATTTAGCAAGAAGGCAAGTCCAGGAAACTAGCATGGGAGTGAACCAAAGATACGTAATGTGAAAGGCTTGAAATGCCAGAGCGATGATTTTAGGACCAAGTATATGTGATTAGGCAAAATATGCCTTGTTATTGCTGGGAGCTATGTCTGAATATGAAATAATTAGTCGGCCGTGAAGTTGCAAAGAATGCATTGGCCGAGCAGAGAAAGGAATTAATATTTGTTACCTCCTGGGGAGGTGTAGTACAGGCACTGGCCTGCCTCACTGAGCTCCATAGAAAGTGAAAGTGCCCAGCTGACAGCCTAGAGCTTCTTTTTCCCCTCGTGGCCAGAGTATGTTTAAGGACAGTCCCGTTAATTCTCCCAGATCAAGACCTCTCTTGCCTGAGGATATTTGTTTGCTTCTATTACATCTGACCGACTGAAGACACGGAAGTACACGAGACCATTTGTGTCTGGTTGCAGACGCATAACCAACGTAGCCTGCTGATGTCGGGTTCGATCTCCGATTTCCCTGATTTATTCATGTGTTGTATTTGTTGGGTTCTTTGTGATGTTGTCATGTATTGATTAATTTGGGTTTATCAGCTCAATAGCTGAGTTTTATTGATAATCAGTTCTGCCTGGAATATTTTTGTATGAACAGGGGCTCATAGTAGATTCAGTGCTAATTTTTTAAGATAGAGTAGGGAACTGCCTTATGCCAAAGTGATTATTTATGTATATCCGCAATAGCCGGAGTGTAAATATAGTGTTATAACTATTGTACCAATGTATTAGTGTTTTCCCAGTACATAACAGGAACGATTCACTTCGTCGATGCCCACAGGCAAATATGGATATCCGTACTTATCTAGCGCAATTACCTATTAATACATAACAATCAACATTTTTCCCTAGTAAATTGACATTGTAATTTAAATTGATTCGGGGTCATTGCCCGCATTGGTTTACCTTTTGTTATTTTTCAATGTAAAATGTTCAATTATGCGTATATCGCAATTTTACGGCTATTTGAGGTCGATTTGTTCTATATTATTTTGATATTTCAAGTTAGCATGGACCAATTTTTATGTTTTCTTTGGATATAATAAATCCCATCTTACCCCCTTATTTTCTGTTCTCATTTCAAGATATATTACCATTTATCCTCCCAATATACTCTTTAGTGTAAGTTTAGTTAGAATTTTGCTTTGCCCATTTATCGGGTGTTACTGTGCGCTCTCCAACCCCTGAGTTACGGATCAAAAGACAGGATATGATGCAATACAGAGGGGTTATGGGATTAGACATAGGTTATTATGGGCTATCTAGGGCATTTTAACTGAATATCAGACCACAGTATTATGATAGAACAAGTTCTTATTCAAAGTACATTGCTGTGCAAAACTTAAGGACAAGATAGATAACACAACATAACATATCAACTACTCAGTGGAAATGAATGAAAGTGCGGTAACATGTTGTCAGAGGTCTCCTACACATGCATAGAAACCTGGCGTGAGGTCAGCGCTACCAAATGGGTCTGGCCTCACAAAACGAGGCAGTTGAAGGAACAGGACAAGACAGTGCGAGTCCGTCAGCGAGCTGTTATGGTGTGCTGTGGTGGTGTTATTCATAACAACATGGCCCAAAGATAACATTTGGATTCCACATGGGGAAAAACCATCAGAAAACTGGAAGGACGGAAGTGTGACGAATGTAGCCCAGGAGTTTGGTATTGCTCACAGCATTGTTCCACATGCATGAAGAGCATTTCAAACCACAGGCACTGCTGCCCGAAGAAGAGGAGTGGGTCGACCACGGTCAACTATAGCAGCAGATGACCGCTACATTGTGCAACAGGCAAGAAGACACTCATGTCAAACAGCAGGTTCAACTGCAACCACATTTAACAGGATTGCAAGGCACCCAATGTCATGCTTCACAGCGACACAGCGACTGTATGGGAGTGGTTTGTCTGCCCGACGACCATTATATTGTGCTTCGTTGACACCCGCACATCAGCGGCATGGTGCCAAGAGCATCAGGTCTGGACCGACGAGTAGAGTCACATGCTCTTCTCAGATGACAGCAGATTCAGCCTGAGTAGTGATTCCAGACATACCCTCATCTGGCGAGAGGTGAGAACACGTAATGCACCCAAGAAAAATGTTTGAAGATGATCATTTCGGTAGTCCAAATGTTATGGTGTGGGGAGGCATAATGTTGCATGGAACGGGGTGCACTCACTAGTCAACATTATTGTGACAGTGTACCCCTTCCCCACGTGCATCTTTTCAAGGGTGCGTTTGGTCCTGACTTCATTTTTATGGATGACAATGCACAACCACATCAAACAGAGCAGGTGGAGGAGCTCTTGCAATGAGAGTATATTTGGCGAATGGATTCACCTGCCCATTCTCCCGACTTAAATCCCATCGAGCATGTGTGGGACATGTTGGGCAGACATATAGCAGCACGTCCAATGCACCGACGACCATCCAGCAGTTGTCAACCGCGCTGGTGGAGGAATGGAACGCCCTACCACAAGAACTTCTTACCAATCTTGTGGCAAGCATGGGAACATGTTGCAAGACCATACAGAGCTGTTCATGGTGTCCATCACAAGTCACAGTGACTTAAAGTGTAATTTATTGTCTCTGTATAAAAATGTAATTTCTGTTTGTCTCATCACATATTCCTTTCAGTTGCCTACCGTACCATACTGTAGCAGTTCTTCCTATGTATGGTTCAAGTTTCATCGAGCTATGTTACTTGGCAGTGACACAACATGCAAAAGTCACTTTCGTCCTTAAGTTTTGCACAGCTGTGTAGTTATGGGGTTTACCCAAGGCTCTAGCGCTTTTTTATTTTTTACGATTTGTTTTGCGCCACACCAGCAAAGACAAGTCTTGTGATTATGATAGGATACAACAGGGCTAGGACTGGGAAGGATGCAACTGTGCCCTTAATGAATGTGCTTCGTATGAAAAAGAGAATCACAGATCATTTTGAGGGCTGTTAACAGTGGGGCTTGAACCCACCATCTCCCAAATGCAGGGTAACAGCAACATGGCCCAAACCATGTAGCCGACTCACTCAGTAATCCTTCACCCTTGTTTCTGATAGACGATATTGATCACTAACTGAAAGGAAATAAATGACACAGAGGAACTCCGTTGAGTGGAAATGATGTAAGTAGTTTGGATTATGCCAATGATTTGACCTTAATGGCAGACTATCCTGAAAGCCTGCAGTCAAATATCTTGAGACTTGAAAAATCATTGAAGTAAGTATGATATGAACATTAGCAGTTTCAATATTAAAGTGATGTCAGTAAGGAAGAAACCTAAGATTGAATGCTAGATCAGGATTATAAAATTGGAACAGGCAAGTATTTAACATGTGTATTCTCACAGGATGGCAGTATAATAAATAATGTTACTGATTATATGCCCCACTAACTACTTTTACAGTTTTTGGAGATGCCGAAGTGCCGGAATATTGTCCAGTAGGAGTTCTTTAACGTACCAGTAAATCTACTGACAAGAGGCTATCGTATTTGAGGACCTTCAAATACCACCGGACTGAGCCAGTATCAAACATGACAAGTTGAGCTCAGAAGGCCAGCACTCTACCGTCCAAGCAACTCAGCCCGGCGATGGTAGTATACCAAGTGAAACTCAATCAAGGTGCAGCAAAGCTAATGCAGTGAGTTTGCAGATACTATCAATGGTATTCTGTAAAAAAGAAACAAGTTCTCAGAAGAAACTATCTTTACATCAATCTGTTTTCAGACTGATTTTGCAGTAAAGGAGTGAAAGCTGGACATGCTTAAGATACCTTATTCATAAGTTAAAAGTAACAGACAATGAAAGTCACAAGAATGATTACTGATACAAACAAGTGGGAGCAATGGCAGAAGGATACTTGGAATGAGGAGATGAATGGAATGGAATGGAATGGTATGAAGAGATAAAGGTTAAATTAGAAATGAACTCAATGGCTAAAGCCTTACGTATGAACCAGCTTCAGTGGGGGAGGGATCATGTGAGGTGAATGGAGAAGAATAACAGACTCAGCCATGGAGGGTAAAACGAGTACAGGGAAACCAGGGTGACAATCATAATAATAACAGGTGTGGAACTAAATGAGGCCAAAGAGCTAGTTGAAAATAAGCAGATTGTGAAGATGCAAAGGTAATCAACAGAGGTTTGCATATTCAATGCTGCAAGGCATAAATAATTCATAATGAAGATGTATTTAATTCTGCAATGTTCATGTTGCTAGGGTGACAGCAAGGTCAAGCTAATACATATTGCTGCCTCTTTTGAATGTGAATATGACTCAGTGTTTCAAGAATAGTCACAAAACTGCTCAAATTTTGCTATTTCAGTTATTAATTTTTAAATATTAGTATTTAAAATTATCTCAAACTTACTTCTGATTTTTTTGTAACCACTGCTTACTATCTGCATGACTTTTCCCTCTATATCCTAAGAAAAAGGGAAAATTATGCAAGTTGACATAAAATAGTTTCTATCTTCAAGTTTCAATTTATCTCTTAAAATATTTAAACCTTATGCAAAATAAGGAATTGTTCATTTTTACTTAGTAGCTGAAATTGTCGAAACGTGCCAGACTCCGAAATGCTTCAAATAAATGAAAAGCAATTACTAGTTCAGTTGAAAGAAGCAGTCTTGGTCTAAAATCACCCCATCAGCAGGGCTTTTTTCAGGGGGGAACGTGGATGCTTACCCCTTAAACATTTGAAGACTGTTTAAGAAAAAATAATGGTAAATTTCTATCTAGTACAGCAAATATAAATTCCGACTTGAAAGTTCATTGAGCAAAATGAGTAAATAAGAAAAATGAAAAATGATTAGAAATACTGAGTGCAGTTACTATTTTCGCATGGTGCCCACAAATAAAATAGCGCAATCAATTTTTCTATAAACATGTCAGCCCAAAAAGTGATAACCACACTGTGCATAATTGCCGAAAATTATAAGATCGTGATGTTTTAACTAAGAGTACACCTTAAAAATTCTTTAGGAAAAAAAAAGCACTGCCCGTCAGTATGACTGCCTAAAAATGAAAGAAACGTCAAGAAAGCCAGTTTATGTCTGAACACGATATTACGAGAAACAGAAATACAGAGCTCGATAAAACGTGTGATATCCCTCCACTTCCTGTCAGCTGTATACGAAGTAGAGGCATCTCATTATACAATCAAGTGCTAAAATCATACCAGTAAAACACAATTTGCTTATGAAATTCTATTGTATATGGATAATATTGTTATTACTCACTCATCTTTCTAAACAAACAGCAACTTAGGCCAGCAGAATATCCTCAGTGGCGGTTTGATATATTCCATCAGGTTCACAAAATTTGTTTATTATCCGATTCACTGCACATGATGGTACAACACCACAAGAAATTTGTGGGTGGAAATTAAAATTTGAACAAGTCACTAACTATCATGACCATAATAAATTGGTTCAAGATTTTGCATCATTCCTGTTCACATCTATTAATCTCTGGTCCCAAACACACAACAAGAAAATTTTATGGGGCTAGAAAGAAACGCCATTCAGCCCTTAGTGAAAAACAACATAGTCACTCGTCGAATTTGCAGCGTGCATATAAATGGGTCCGTGAAGAAAGGCGATACAAATGTAACTATGAACTAACTCTATACCAGTTCTACAATCAGAGACGGAAGGCAGTGAATATCGAAAAACCTCCTGGTTTCACTACCGCAAAAAATGACCGAGTGCAACTTTAGAAAGAATATACAGCCAGCAAACTCTTGGGTGTGACATTATACAGGACTGCCTTGTAACGAGTGGCTATAAAGATGACTGCTAATGTTTTTGTGGTGCGCTCGGTGCCAGGCAGATCCTCGGACAACATCTCTGTCAACATTGCCACGGAGAAAAAGAAACTCTTGGTCATGTCCTGGGATTCTGCAGACGTGGGTAGCTCCCAAAGAATGTGCGGCACCACCAGATCAGATCCTTCATCGCCAAAGAACTGAGAAAGAATGGATTCAATGTACACAAGCTGGTGCACGGACTGGCCATAAATGGCAGTTTGCAGAGAACTGACATCATAGCCTTTAAAGGCAACAGTTCTCAGGGATTCATTTTAGATCTGACTGTCAGGTTTGAGCACCATAGTGCTCAGGCAGAGGAGGTCAATATAGAAAAGATGAAAAAATACGAACCCACTATCCGTTACTACAAATCTAAATACCACCTTCAGGAAATCGAAGTAATAGAAACAATGGTTGGAGCTTGTAGTACTGTACCTCGTCACTTTGCCACCACATGAAAACGCTTCTGACTTCCAATGAAGCTCATCCCTGAAATCATGACTTGTCCTCCGAGGCTCCACCAACATCCTGAGACACCACCTCTACAGCACTGAAATGCCACGCTAATTATAATGTTATACCATATCTTCATTATTTTAGAGATTTCCTTATGTAATAGAACTTTATGGATAAAATGTTATATATATTGTCTTGTTTTAATGGCACCCTGCAAATACAGGAGGTTGGTCCAAAAATATGGAAATACGAGGACGACTTGAAAAGTTCTCGGAATCACCACTAGATGTCAGTGCTAGAGCAACGAGGTTCCCGCACAATAATCACACATCCTTTGTGAGTGAACACGTGGCGCGTCAGTGCTCTAGCTGCAGGAGTGTGGTAGTGACGACTCTTTGTTGTTCCCGCATAGTGATTTGTGACAATGGAAAAAACTGAGATTCGAGCAGTGATTAAATACTTTGTAAAGAAACGTATGAAAGCAAAGGAAATTCATGCCGACTTTCAGAACACACTGGGGGACTCTGCTCCTTTATTTTCAACTGTTGCCAAGTGGACCAGCGACTTTGAATTTGGTCGGGAGAGCTTGGATGATGATCCGCGTAGTGGACGGCCAAAAAGTGTTTTGACCACAGAATTTATCGCAAAAGTGCATAAAATGGTCATGGAGGATCGTCGACTGAAAGTGCGGGAGATTGCTGAAGCTGTAGGGATGTCTTCTGAATGGGTATATTATATTTTAACCGAAGAATTGGGTATGAAAAAATTATCCGCAAGATGGGTGCCGCGGCTCTTGACATTGGACAACAAACACACCAGATTGGAAATGTCCGAACAAAGTCTGGTCCGTTTTCAGTGCAACCAACAAGATTTTTGGCACTGGTTTGGGACTACAGATGAAACTTGGGTCCTCTACTATACCCCAGAGACAAAACAGCAGTCAAAGCAGTGGAAACATGCTGATTCACCACCACCAAAGAAAGCAAAGGCAGTGAGTTCGGCCGGAAAGGTCATGGCCTCAGTTTTCTGGGATGCAAAAGGCATTCTGCTGATAGATTATCTTCCTACTGGTCAAACAATTACGGGGCAATACTATGCAAACCTCCTAGACCAACTACAGGAAAAGATACGCGAAACAAGGCCTGGTTTGGCAAGGAAAAATGTCATCCTTCATCAGGACAACGCTCCGCCGCACACAAGTGTTATTCCCATGGCAAAACTTCATGAACTGGGGTACGAATTGTTGCCACATCCACCTTATTCACCTGATTTGGCACCATCAGACTTTCACCTATTCCCCAAGCTGAAAATTTTCCTCGGTGGACGGAGATTTTCTACAAGGGAAGAAATGACAGCCGAATTGGAGAGGTATATCGCAGGCCTGGAGGAATCTCATTTTCGAGATGGGATCAAGGCATTGGAACATCGCTGGACCAAATGCATTAGTCTACAGGGAGACTATGTTGAAAAATAAAAGCAGTTCCGAAGTAAGATACTTAATTCTAGTACATTCCGAGAACTTTTCAAACCACCTATGTACATATATGACCAACTGTACTCCATGATTAATCCAACTTACAAACTGTTCATAAACTAAGAAATTTCACAACTTTCCCAGTTGTCATGCTTCTTTTCAGAATTGTTTGTTTTTATAGCATAGGTGTGTTACATTAACCCGATGAGTGCTACACCCGCCTATAGACGGGCTGAAGCGGCCAGTCCACCAGTGCTACGCCCGTCTATAGACAGTGCGCAATAATTTAATTTTTTTTTTTTTGAGTTTCCTGGTTCACTTTCGGGTGCAAATTTGATCTGACATGTTCTGCCATCTGTTGGGCATTATGTAGAACCAACTGATCAGAGATTATAGCTTCAAAAAGTAACTTACAGAGCTTTTTGTAGACGTCTGTGGAGTTCATCTGTGATGTAAACAAACATGGCGGAACAACAATTTAATTGCTCTTGCAGCGATGTTATTTCGGATCACAGAATCCTTCAGTTATTAACCACAGTGGAAAGTGATGATGGAGATAATCATTTTAAGGAATTGTTACGCGATTTTGAAAGTGAGAGTGATAAGAGTGCCGAAAATATTGTATGTGAGAGAGAAACACAGCCTCCTTCTAAACTAAAGAAGAAAAGCACGGTAAGTACAAAAGCTACTTTATCGCTAATTTTGTGGCGGATAGATTACTTTTCTTCACCAGAATTTCAAGTAACTGTGACAGGCTCTGAGGGCCACGTACTGTTTGATGACAACCCGAAAATCATTGATTTTTTAGAAACTTTTCTGCCAGTGGAGTTGGTGCGGATAGTTGAACAAATCGGCATCACAAACAACCAGCAGAAAACATTTAACTATCACCACATTTCAGGTTTGGAAAGTATTTTACAATATCAACTTATATGCTTCTAAGAAGATACATGTATTAGTTGCCTACAGATTTTAGGAAATAATATTATTTTCGGCTCTTTACTTTGTACACAGATAATGCACGCATAGGCACATAAGTGTAATTTTGTTTTCTCTCAAAATAATATTGAAAATAAGTGTAGAATTTTCCATTTGCATTTAGATTTATAAACAACCAACATTTATGAACATTTTAAGCTAATCACCCCACTGATAAGTTAAAAATTGAGGTTTCCACAATTTTTTTTACATACGGATGGAAAAACTCAGCACTGAGGTACCAAACAGTCAACTGGTAACTCAGCACTTAAAAGGTTAAGTACTTCTGTATTAAGAATTAGGTTATCGAATGAACGAACAAACAACAGTTGCACACCCCTTCATTTATATTTTGGAACTCATGACAACACAAACCTTCGGTGCCAGTTGACATAGGAATACACAACCCTTTCACATTCACACCATGAAATATCTCTTCTGTCTAATACAATTTCATTACAAAATGGCATTCCTCACCACTATTTGATTTTGTAAGAGATCTTGATGGGTTCGAAACAACAAGGTTCCAATTCACTCATATTTATACTAATATTTTGTGATGTTTAAGATGCCAAGACATTACTTTACAGCTGGTTCCATGCAGCTTAGTTGGTGAGTCAGGATCACAAACAATAAACATCATGTTGATGAACTTGCAGCAGAACACTTACACAGCAGAGATATGGTAATTAATAAACACATCACACCTCCAAACTTTATCATCTATTATGGCTGCCATTTCTTTAGGTATTTCCTCTTCCAGGTTCAAGTTGGAAAGAATAACCAAGTCTGACAGCCCTTCTTCATGTCCTCTATAACATGGAAAATTTTCCCACTCATTTCAAATTGAATTGATTTATTATTTTCCATATATTCAGAAGTAGTTTCTTCAATACCCGTAACAATTTCAAGATTATCTTTACTTGTTCCAGCTACTGCCTCATCAACAATATTTTTTCTTAGGTATGTACTGATATGTTTAGGTTAGGTAAGTTGAAAGATTTGCCTTTCAGATAAAGAGCCTGAACTACTGTTCTTTTCAATGCATCATTTACTTCACAGTACTTCATTACAATTTGCTTTACTGAAGTCTCAAAGTTGTCCACTTGTTTTAGAAAGTTTAAAGTTCTTTCTAGCTATTTTAATTTCCCCGGATTTAAATCGTTTAGGTGACTTCATATTAAAGATGCTACAAGAAAAGGGGCAACAAGACTTAAAAGCATTTGCATTTGCACATGATGCAGTAATTTGGGGTAATTCAGAGAAAGATGTGGAAGAGAGACTGAGGTGGAGTCAGGAGTTTGAGAGAGATGGATTAAACATCAACAAGGCTAAAATGGTGGTATTGAAGGTACAGAACAGTGACAATCAGCCATAAATGGCACTAAGCTGGACAGTGCCACAGAATTTAAGTACTTGGGTAGTATAATGTCCAAGGATAACTTAGCTAAATATGAAGTAAACAGTCGAATCAGCAAAGCAATACACTTTTACCTCCAAGTAAGACAGCTACTATGGGATAAACAAGTACCACTCAAAACCAAGATGATACTGTATAAATCATACTACACCCCTCTCCTCACATACAGCCTGGAAACCCCTACATAAACAAGAAAGGACAACTTGAAACTCCAAGCAGCAGAAATGAAGTTCCTACAATACCCGTAACAATTTCAAGATTATCTTTACTTGTTCCAGCTACTGCCTCATCAACAATATTTTTTCTTAGGTATGTACTGATATGTTTAGGTTAGGTAAGTTGAAAGATTTGCCTTTCAGATAAAGAGCCTGAACTACTGTTCTTTTCAATGCATCATTTACTTCCAGAAGACCAGGAAGGATAAAATCAGGAATGAAAAAGTCAGAGAAGACATAGGACTAGAAGACTCCTTACTCCAGAAGATCCTATAGGTCTGCAAGAAAGGAGTATAAGAGATATAAGGGGAAAGAGACCAGTGGACAGACCTAGAGAAAAATGGACAGACTTAGTGAAGAAGGATGTAGAGGAGAGAGGGGACAGGATTGGGAGTGGATTGTGAACGAAGAAGGGTTCATGGACCGAACAAAATGGAAGGGGCTCGTATACCACACCTGGGAAACTGCAGTTGGTCGATGATGATGATGACATGTTCAGGAAACCAATGAAAATAGATATTTGTTTCTTCTAAAATTAGAACTGCAACCAAACACACAACACCAAGGCACCTTGCAGCTATAACAGATTCACTGAAGAGCAGCAGTAATCTTGTTGCGCAGACACTACTGCTTATGTTGAACTTGCAAATGGTAGAAGTGAGATCACTACAATTGAGAGACAGCTGTTTATCTCCTAGAGGCATGATATGATTCATATGTAGAAAACATTGTTCTGTTCCTTCATACAAGCCTTCTGTTTTCAGTTTTCTATCATTTTACACTAGACTGCTCGCGTAAATTTAAATTACATATTGCTGAAGAAATTAACACCACCAAATCAGTGATTGTGTAGTATAAGAGACTCCATACAATACCAATGACTGGGATAGCATAATAAAAAATTGATAAGACATGTGGCAAACCAGACAGTGGCAAATGCAATACAGATCATCTAGCAGTACTTGTAATATTAAGTCCAACAACAACAACAACAACAACAACAACAACAACAACAACAACAACAACAACAACAACAACAAAAGTCACCCAAAGCTCTGGATGGCTCATGGAGATACCTAACACCCTCAAAGAACAGGCAAGCCAACCTAAATGAGTGATATTCTCAATTTCCACGCAGCCTGATGTGGATGGATATTGTCTATAATCATCATCATCATCCTACCAAGTATTGGGCCATGTGTCCCGTTACGGTCTTGCATTTTCCCTCCATCTCATCAGACGTCCTACAGATCTTTTTCCTCTGGGTTAGTATCGAAGAATATCTTTTGGTAATCTACCAGGTTCCATCCTTTGTATGTGACGTTTCCAGCTTTCCTGATTACTGTAGATGTGGTCAGTTATCGGTTGTACTTTCAGTTCTTTTAGCACCTCTTCATTCCTTTTCTGGTCCCATTTTGTATACCCTGCTGTACAACGCACGAATGTCATTTCTCATGCTGTAATTTGAGACAAGTCTTGAGATATTAACAACCATGCCCCACATCCATAGTAAAGTGTTGGTTTAACTAGGGTATTATACAGTCACAATGGAGTATGTTTCTGACCAAGTGATGGTATCATGATGTTCTTTATTTATTTATTTATTTATTTATTTATTTATTTATTTATTTATTTATTGATGTCTTTATTTGTGGCGAAGTTAGGGCTCTTGGCCCTCTCTTACACTTAACCACATTATGCGGCTTAATACTGAATCCAAACTTAATATTCAAACTTAACACAGTGTATATAATAGTAATATAACTTAATAAACTCTAAAACTAAAAGATTACATCCTAAGTCTAAATTTAGAAAAATAAATTCAATATTAACTACTCTAGGTGGAAATCATAAAATATAACAGTAATTTATGTAAACTTTTGGGAACTATTTACTCCAGACATTCACTCTCACATTCACACATTACTACATGATATAGCCTACGTATTCAAGAGGAAATCTTTAGGCTGTCTTTTGAAGGTAATTAATGAGGAACAATTTCTAATTTCAGGGGGTAAAGCATTCCATATTCTAGCGACCGACACAAGGAAAGAATTACTGAAGGCAGATGTATGATGTGGAGGTATTGCAATTGTTGACCCAGATCGCGTGTCACGGTCATGAAAGGAGGATAGAAAACGGAAATTACTGGAGAGATATTCAGGTATATTTTCGGTCAAGAGTCGATAGATAAGGGTTGATACATGGTGATTCCTCTGCTGCTCTACTTTTAACCAAGAAAGTTGTGCATAAAAAGGGGATACATGCGAGGCAAAATTCAATGAAAAAATAAATCCAATGCAGGAGTTTAAAGCTCTCTGCAATTTCCTATTTAGTTCACTGGTAGCATCCAGCAACACAACATCACAATAGTTAAAAATTGGAAGTATCAATGTTTGAACCAGTTTTATTTTTAAGTTGAGAGGTAATACGGTCTGGTGAATCTTAAGGGGATGAAGTGATGAGTGAACTTTCCTGCATACGTTAGTGACATGCTCATCCCAGTTTAAAGTTTCATTTATAGTGACTCCAAGGCTTTTTACTGATTTACAGAATGGGATAGCAACGCCATTTAGTTGAATGACTGGAATTTGTAGACTGTGTAGATGGGCAAGCAGTTTCCTCTGGCCTAGTATAATAGCTTGTGTTTTCGTTGGGTTGATGGAGAGAGAATTCTCAGCTGCATAACAGCTGATCTGTTCTAAGTTTCGGTTCATATTTTCAATAGCTGCATTTATGTCATTCACTTTTGTGTGACAGTAAATTTGAAGGTCGTCGGCATAGAGATGGTAGTTGCAGTTTTTCAACTTAGAAGAGATGTCATTCAAATATAAAATAAACAACAGGGGGCCGAGTATAGAACCTTGTGGCACACCATTAACTTTGTACTTCCACTCCGTTCTCTTATCATTCATGACAACACACTGTCGTCGGTTATGGAGGTAGGAAGCGAACAATTTGAGAGCAGCGTGGCTAAAATGGAAGGAATGCAATTTCGCTATTAATATGTCCGTACTGATAGTGTCAAAAGCACTGCTGAAGTCTAGGAGAATGAGCACGGTCACTTTGCATTCATCCATTGCTTTTCTTAAGTCATCCGTAACTTTTAGAAGAGCAGTAGATGTACTATGTCCTTTTTTAAATCCAGATTGCAGGTGATCAAGTAACGAATGATGCATCAAATATTGGAGCAGTTGTTCATGCATGAGTTTTTCTAAGACTTTCGAAAGTGAAGAAAGTATACAGACAGGTCAATAGTCAGATGGAGAATTTGCTAGAGATTTTTTTGGTACTGGGAAAATTAAGGCATCCTTCCAAACAGTTGGGAAGTAGCCTTCCAAAAGACATGAGTTACATATGTGGGTTAAAATTGGCAGTACTACATCTATCAAGGTAACGACGAAGGATATCGGGATGTCGTCCACTCCGATTGCTTGCGATTTGATTGATGTTAGTTTTCTTCTTACATCGTTTTCATTTACTTTACGAAATTTGAACAAAGGCCGTTGTGGTAATGGAGTAGATTGAAGAGAATTTATAGTTGTTTGTATAATATGAGGGTGGGTATTAACTATTTCTCTAGTAAAGTGGGCATTTAATTCATCTGGATTTATGTCATGCGTATTGGAGTTTGTAGTTTGCCTCCCAATACCTACGGATCCGAGTTGTTTCCAGGTACTTTTTGTGTTTAAGTTACTGGCTAATTGTTGGAAGTACGCATATTTTTTGTTTCTGATTATTTGTTTAACTTTATTTCTAAGCACACGGTACTTTTCAAAATCTTCAGTTGATAATGTCTGCTTGTAACATCTGTGTAGTGCATCTCGTTCAGCCATTGCGGACTTAATGTCATTTGTTAACCATGGAGCAGCTTTGCGAGTCACCCTAGCAGTACGTTTAGGTACGTGTTTGTTATACAATCCCAACAATAATGTGTTAAACCTCTTTACTTTTTCATCATTGTCAGTCAAGTGCAGTATTTCGTCCCACGGGCAGAGATTAGCATCTTGTATCAATTGTTGAGGATTTAAATTTTTCATGTCTCTATAGGTTATCCATTTCGGCTTTGTTTTGGGAACTTTCAAAGAATAAGCTAAATATATGAGATCGTGGTATGAAATACCAGGTACAGAAGTTTGTCCGTGTTTTAGTATTTTCTGAGGATTATTTGTGATAAGTAAATCTATTAGAGTGTGTGAGGATCCGTTAGCCGTGTGCACGTGGTGAGTGGGGTTAAGTGGCAACACTGACATGTTACGAGAGGTAAGTATGTTCTGTAAACGATTTGCTTATTCCTGTGGTTTTCATGAATTTATTAATTTTTGCTGGTATATCTAATTCCGATTGGTACGATAAGATGTACCCTAGATAATTGAGCACATTTACTCTTTCCAATGTTGTATTATCTAAACATATTTGACTAGGAAATGGTTCTCTTCCCTTGAAGGCCATTATTTTTGTCTTTTCTGTTGAAATAATCATATTAAATACTGAGGAAACATTTTTTAGATTGAAAACTGATCTTTGTAGGTCATCTTCTGTCGTAGCCAGCAATGCAACATCATCAGCATATAATATGGCGTCTAGGTGTTCGAGGCGTCTATTTACTGATATTGATCCATGGCGTCCTTGTTTCCAAGTTTCCATTATTGCATTCATATATATTATAAAAAGTAGAGGGGAGAGTCCGCAGCCTTCTCTTACATCACCGTTTATTGATTTCCACTCGGTCTGGTTGTTCAATTCTACAGAAATGAGATTGGATTTGTAGATGTTGTAGATAGTTACTAATCTGTTGAGAGAAATTGTCTTGTTTTAGAATTTCAAGCAATTTATTTCTGTTTACTTGGTCAAAGGCCTTTTTAAAGTTCACAAATGCAATGTGTGTGTCCAAATTGAATTATCTACGTTTTTCTATTAATATCTTCATACTGAAACATTAACTGTGCAACCATTACACACCTAAAACGTCTGGCATACTGAGGGAAGATGACATCTCTATATACCTAAGCTGGCAGAAGACATGGTCAAACATGAGGAGGGATGCATGCCAAGTCAATAGAATGTCAAGCCAGACATGCCACTTTCATAATGATGCTGTTCAATAATTTTCCCTGGTTTGTAGCCTGCTGAACACACACTGGGAATTACTTTGAGGACTGGAAGTGGATGTATTTGCAACCACTACACAGCCTCATATTCCAAGTTCATTTTCTGCAGCATACTAATCAGACCATTTTGTAGACAATTGTCTGTGGCATACAGTTCCACTTTTATGCATCCACGAGAATTCAGTAAACCTTGAAAAGAACAGTCAACCCAGGAAATTGCATTACCAATATGGGTACTCTCTGATCCTAGCAAGGTATTCTGCAGGACTCCAACTGTATCATCAAGTGATGTACGATATGAACATCCACTGGTGAAGTCTTAGAACTACTGAAGTCCGGAAATGACGCTGTGGAACATGTAGGGTATGGGATAGAGCCAACCTTTGTTTAGCCTAACCTAAGTAACCCAATGATTCCTCTTGTAACACTGTCAACACGAGTTCCCTAATCTATAGTTGTCAAATGCACTTTACGTTCCCCTTCAAGAACACGCTCACTAAACTCTGTTTCAGCCAGAATGGGTGCCACCCACTATCTGCCCCCAATCATGTTTGTGATACTCTTAAGCGCTTGGTTTTAACAAGTTGAGAACATAAATGCAAATGATGAAGGCTACCACTGTATACCATTTTACAATATTACGGTTAATGTTTGCATACAATAACCACCATCACCACATATACTATAATGATTAATTTTCTTGAATAGTGTAATTCAATAACTTCCTGTAAAAGTATAAGCATAAATTTTAAAGTAGTCCTGAAAATGTTTGACAGAACAGTGGCTGGACTTAATTCCAAACTGACAAAATGCATACAGTAAAAATCACAAGTCCTAGGATAAGAGGAAATGCATAAAACATGATCAATTAAACAGGATTAAAACTAACAAACAAAATCTCACCTGAAATGTTCTGTCATGTGATTACTGTGAACTGCAATTTATCTTTTACGGACAGCAAAATGCTTTTGAAATGAAGGCAAGTTCAATTTCATCTCACTTTATCAGATCTGATCATATTCATGTCATAGCAGCAAGCAGATTTTTATATTAACACATACTTTGTGTATGTGGAATTATGAGAGTCTATAAAAGAAAAGTATCATCCCCGCTCTAGCAAACTAACATATCTGCAAACTGCCAAAAAATTAGGACAGTGAAAGAAGCTGTCATTACTTATCTCAAATCAATTTTTATATTTAATTATTGGTTTTATGTGTTAGCCATACAGAACAAGCTGCAGATATGAGATTTTGTCAGAGGGTAGACATCATGTTAATATTAAAATCTAGACCAAAACTTCAGATTCCCTAGTTTGTCACTTTCGACAGTTTGCTGTAGTTGGGACGATATGTTCCCAGACTTGAAGAAAAGGCACTTTTCCCGCATTTTGTCTACAAGGAGAGTTCCACCGAAAGTTGGCACTGTCAACTTTATTATTGCCATCAGATTTCAAGATCTAGGTACACAGCAAGTAGTGAATCAAAGTAATCCACTTCAGCAACTTTGAAATAAGTTGAGAGAATGAACATAGAGAAATAATGGAATCATGGACAGAAATATAAAGTTTCTTGTTAGTAATCATAGTCTTCAGTTTCTAGACCAAACAGAATTTCATTCAAATAATAATATTGACCACAATGGAAATGTTTCAATAAGATTCAACAACAGGGTACAATTTTTCCAAACACTTCATCATTTGTTTGAACAGATCTTTGTTAGCAATGCTACTGACACGATTTTCTTGCATTCCATTACTTGTATATTGGAATTGACTGTCAGAATTCAAGCCAGTAACCATTCAACAAAGCTATACAAGTTCCTACGTTATGAGGCATTTGGGGGAAACGCAACCTTTCTTCTCATACTGACTATATACAACTATGAAAAGACTGCAGTACCTCCTGCCAA
Organism: Anabrus simplex; assembly: GCF_040414725.1. Taxonomy (NCBI): domain Eukaryota; kingdom Metazoa; phylum Arthropoda; class Insecta; order Orthoptera; family Tettigoniidae; genus Anabrus; species Anabrus simplex. The sequence goes on from NC_090265.1 coordinate 353,886,862, forward strand.
GCAACAGACGGGTGAGATTCTTGCAACAGTCCACTACGCTCGCGTACGTTTTCTAAACCACTCTCGACACGCATGAGTAAAATAGTATATTAATGAAGTAACAAAACCAGTTCTCTTTTTCTTAATTACAGCTTCACAAAATTTTTGCCTGTGAATACACAATGATGACACAAAATTAAAAGAAACACTGCGATAAATCACAGAGTATGTAACACTACAGTAGACAACTAATTCACAGGGAATTTTAGTCAGAAAGAAAGCATAGTTATTCCTTGATCTACACCTCACAGCCCATTCTCTCTCCTAAATGTTCACACATGTAAAATAAAATATGTAGCTCCTAGCAAGTTATCTACAGCATCTTTTATGAATTATGTCATTGAATTGAATTGCATTTCTGTTATTTATGCTTGAATTTACACTGCATAACACACAATTATGAACAATAATTGCTAACAATTGTCGTGGATCACAGAAGAACTTTCTGCAAATTTACCCCCACCTACTCACAAGCAGTTGATACCCAGAGCTGATTGCATTTCCACACACATTTCCTGTAGAAGTAGTGTTCTCCCTAGGACCATTTTAGTGGTTTAGTGCTGTTTTCACATGCCGCCCAGCTAGCATAACCTAGATACATGTAGGTATGTAATATTAATACACATTTGAATCATTGCGTGCTCCAAATTGAAATGTAAATACTGTAAAACTGTTTATTTAAATGATAAATCTGCACTATTCTTAGCATAATTGCATCAGTTACATCGAAGTTTAAATGTTTAACTCAACTATAACATAGTGTCATGCGCGAGTGGTGTCTAGATTAGCGTGGAATCACACAATAGCACTCGATTCCTCATGACGTCACAAACCCTTAAAGTAAGCCCTGGTGTTTGATTATGAACGAGCAGTAGAACACTAGGACATCTTATTCGTGACAATTACACTAAAATTGTTTACTTGTTTGATATTACTGTTAATGCCCTCTGTGGATCAGTGTTAGAGATAGTGGGTTCGAACCTGGGGGAGGTAGTCGGATTTTTGAAGGGCGACTCTCCAGGTCGTACGATGTCAGCATTGGTGTTGGGGTTTACCCGACAAAATTCACTAAAACTCAGCCATAGGCACCCAAGAGAGATTCAGTTTACTCGACCATCTAGTAGGCCTAGAGTAAAATGGAACATTGAAACTGACGAGCAAGCAGCCAAATGGCGTCAAATTAAAATGTTTGCACATGGTAGCGGAGGCCATATTATTATTGTTAATGTCCTGAGGGGAATAAATTGAAATTTTATCTTATTCATTTCTTACGTAGTATTCCCCGCCCGGCTACTCATTCCTGCCACCCGGCTGATGAAAATTTCTGGGGAGAACACTGAGAAGCATTAAAGAAACACATAGAGAAACAATGCTAATTGTTTAGTTAGCCGAATCAACTTTTATACACATATGGAGCTTGTATGACAACCGTGCTGAATATTTTACAATTGCACTGTCAAGTGAATCTTCTGCTTCTCAAAAACTAAAAAGACTGATACTCTCAAACCTATAGGCATCAACATTGCTCAGCTAATATTCTCACTGATCAAGAACTAAAACTGATTAAATCAGCTATTTGATGGCGAAGAACTCAATTCTGCAGTAGCAGTTCAAGAATACAACTCCCATAAAACCACATTCTCAATATTCTCAAAACACATAATAATTTTGTTTTAACATTGTAGTTAAGTCAATACATTTACATTTTTACAAACTAATGTGAAATTAAAATATTCACCAACAAACCATGTACTTCTGTTCCAACTTCACACTTGAAGGGAAAAAAGAGGCACCACAGCATGCTCATCTCAGTTCTTTCAATAAACCTCTCAGAGAAAGCTCCTTCTAATCATAGAAATTTTTGAAAAATGTTGATCTCTTAATTAAAATCAGAAGACCTATAACCTGCAATGTAAAAAAAAAAAAAAAAAAAAGAACAATAAAAGATCGTAACTAATGATTAAACAATGAAAGAGCATTTATTCTCCAAAATTTCTGCATGCAATGTAAAATGTCACTTACCTTAAAAAATTATACTTACTGTCAGAGACTGAATTACCTGAAAGTTTTCTTCTGATAAAATATTATCTTGACATAACGATGCAATAACTATTTTTTTAAATATCCATAATTGTAATACATCATCATTTAATGAAGTACTTTCACAATACAAAGGATGTTTGAAGAAATAATGCCATCACGCAAAAACCAAGATCACTGCCATTTTTTCAACAAAATCTCCAAAAGCACAGCAGTTCAAACAATAGCACCACTTAAGTTCTCAACAAGAAAAAATGTTTTAATATCCGGTAATGAGTCAAGTTTAAAAAATCTTATAGCTACCACAAAGTAATAATAATAATTTAACGTCACCACAAGATAATATAGATGATATCAATTATTTTTAGAACTTTAAGGTAAATAATCATATAGTAGAAAAAAGGGGTTTAGATACTTTTAAAAAAATCTATTTACAGAAATTTTTAGAAAAAATCCTGGCTGTGGACAGTTTTCATGGTGTAGTTTTGTTTAAAGACTTGGAATATTATTCCAGTAAACTTATTGCAATAGTGAGTTCTATCAGCCACACTGTGGGTTTGTACTGTCTACACTGGTAAAATGTCTTCATGGAAGAAATATATGGGCAACTAGAAAGTATTGTGCTTAGAGAATGAAATTTATGCAAGAAAATTTTAACAAGCTGTCCTCAGTTATTAAAAATACATGGCCTTTACACACATTTTCAGTGAGTAAAGCAATCACTTCCAGTTCTTAAAGGAGGTATTTTCCATTGCGGGAACATCCAATATTCATTCTTGAATACAATAGTAGCTCTCGTGACTATTATTTTCCCACTCATCTAACAAAAAATTATACTGCTGAATGAAGACTTAAGGAAACAGGAAAAATTTATTTCTAATATAAAAATTACTTTGCCTATGTTCTGGTTGACAAAATGGAACTAATGAGATTACTAATATATGTAAAATTTAAAACAAATATTTTGTCAAACATAAAAAATATCATTTCATACAGAACAAACATTTCATGATGAAAAATCCTAACAAACTGGTTACTGTTAATTTATGTAAGGGGCTTAGGACAAATCAGTCATCACCATCACGTACCAAAATGTATAAATGATCATCTGAGTTGCTGTAGAGTCTGCAGTTATGAATGGAACTATAATTTAAACCCACAGAATGTCCCTGGGCAAAAAAGTATATTCAGAATAGCTAAATAGTCATGGGATTCAAATCTAGAATCATCCATCCTCTCAGATCACCAATCCTAAAACAGTATCTCCATCCCCCTATGGATGGCAACAGTAGAATACATCCACTGTATCCCCTGCCTGTTGTAAGAGGTGACTAAAAGGGGGAATGTGGGTTGGCGACTATGGTTTCCCCTAGATACCTAAGTCCTGGCATTGCTTCTACTTGTGCCAGACTCCCTGTTTTCATCTTTCCTATCTGTCTTCCATGGTCCATTCTTGTTCTCTTCTCATATGGTATTAGGTTTGTTGAGAATTGTGGTAAATAAATTATATACTGGGGAGTCTTTCATTTTCACACCCTTCGTGGCCCTTCTGTGTTTTTTTTTTTTGCCGATACCTTCAATTTTTCCATTTTCCCTTCTGATAAGTAACAGACGACGGCTGCCCTGTACTTCCTGTTAAAACAATGATCACCAACACCTATTTTCTCCAAGTGAGTTGAAAAATGCCACTCAAGAAAAGATGGGAGAGAAAGTTGGTGTAAGGTTGACATTACAGTGTGTGCATCAATTTTGATGAAACCTGCTGAAAGCTTAACATTTATTCTTAGGCATATTTCCATACTCCAGAAAAATCAGCTAGATAATGCTCAAATGTTTTCAAAGCCTGTGATTGATATCTGAACTGTATAGTGGAAGTCTACCCATTTGTTAAAAGTACTATAATAAATTTAAGGAATTATGAATGTGAGGACTTCTATCTGTTAGGTCATCAGGCTGGAAGCTGGTAGAATCCTCTAATAACACCATCCGAGGTTAAGCAATTACAGAGAAACCACAAAAACCGATGGCAGCGTCAAAATCAGGTGTACTAGGCAAGATGTGAAGTAGAGGTAGTTCGCCATTTCTTTCCTCACCGGGCCAGACAGTGTTATTGCAGCACAATTGGCGCTATGAGAAACACATTTCATAACACTCAAGAGGCACAAATCGTGCTCTGAATAACATTACACAGCACTGCTCATACCTCAGAAAAATATATATTCCTGTCTGGTCCAATTTGAACTTCATAAATCACAAATGTAGAAATAATTTTATGTTTCACAGCAGCATGACGACGATATGTATATACTTTTATAGTGCAATAATTACAACACCAGGAGCTAAATGAATCTCAAAAGAACTACTACTTTCTGGCCAGTCCATTTAGGGCCTTTGGAATTTGTAGTCATCAGATCCATGTACTTACAGTCTGAAAGATCTGACTGAAAACCTTTGTCACTGTGTTTCCTACACTAGTTAGTGTAGAAAAGGAAGGGTACACTTTATCCTGCATATTTGTACATGTCCTTCAAAATGATTATGATATTTTAACACCATCAATATGTTGTTCAGTTACTATCAGGACTGTGTACAGGAATTCTATTAACATACCAGCATAAACCATTCTTGAAGTTGTTCTACACTGTTCCCCATAGCAATTCCAGGCAAATGAAGATATTATGCCTTTCAACTGGCCAGAGTAAGAGCCCATATTTTATAACATTCCTCCAAATACAAACATCTACACAAAAATTTGAAGCATGTTAACTAGAAAGAAGAAAAACTCCAAAAAATGACAAATCTTGGTCAGCAAATCTTATATTTTATTCAGGATTACCCTTCTTTGCATATGTTCTGAATGTCAAACAATAAATTGGCCTTTTGTCATAATTATTTCAGATCTATTATAAGAAGAATTAAGGAGTTAAAATAAAGCATTCTGGACAATTACAAAAACTCAGAGTCCTGAATTAGTTTATCGTCTTAGGGGATGAAACTGTAATGGTAAACAACTTACTTTAGGAGTAACAGTGTACAGCTAACAGATAACAGGAAAAATATCTCAAAATCAATCAAGGAAGGAGTGCCAAGATCAGGAAAAAAAAAAAAAGAAAAAGAAGAAAAGGAGAAAGCAATACAAGCTCCCCTTCCCAACTCAGAAGATCCCAAATAAGATGTGAACTTATGATTTATTTTTCTGATTTCTTCTTCAACAAATTATTAAACTAAAATACTTTCCAAAACACAGTCTTTAATAAACTCTGTACCTTTGAAAAGTCAAGTCTATTATTAACAGAATAAGAAGTTAACTAAAGGCTATAGCAAAATTTCAAAATGCCTTTAGTTATTTTAATTTTATTTACAATATAATCATATTCTGTTTACTCCAATCGGAGTTGCATAACAGACAAATCCTACACAATTTGGAATGGCAACATTTTTTTGATGAAGAGTAGCAAAGTGAAACGGGTTATTATACATATGATTTGAGCCTTTGCTCACATCAATGACGAGAGTATGCCTTGTAATACAGCTGAATCGGGTATTGTAAAAAGAGACCTGCCACATATGAGTAATTCTGAATTTAATTTTCGTATTCATTTATGATAGCTGTACGTTTAAATGCTAAAAAGGACCTCTGTCAGCATTTCCATTGTAGTCAATGCCTGTTGTGTACATCTATGGAGTTAATGCCTTGGTACCTTTTTAATCTTTATGTTGCTCACTCTGTAAACTACTTGTTGACTTCACTGGAACATTTCATAGATGGGCAGCACAAGAAATAAACTCTGTTTATTGCAGACTGAAGATACACACATGGTGGTAAGAAACAACGTGAACCATAGTGTACTAATAGACAATAAATATTCATTAGCTAAAGAAAGACTCTTAACAGTGTTTAAAGAGAGTGAAGAACGCCAGATAAAACGATTAGTGAACTAAAACCATCTGCGGTAGTTTCCACCTTTCAGCTGCACAAATTACTTGCGCGAATTGAAGAATTAAAACCTCAGCGGAGGGGAAATCAGAAACCAGAGTCGACAACGCTCTTGTGGTAGATTGAGCCGATTGAGGTGTAATGAAGAGAATGTGTTCAACTTTGTGCATGGCAGAATCAGGGAAATCATATACCGGGTTCAGGTTGTTTCCAACCACCCTGTAATAGAAAGATATTCCTTCCTATAAGGGAACACACATACAACCTATGTGATCAGAACTTTGTCATAATCAAACATCCAATTAGGAGCAGAACAATCATGTGCGTTTGTTGCAAATTTCCCTGAGGAAGAAATCGCCCTATCCCCTGAAAACAGTGATCAACCTGGCAGTGTAGATTCTATTCACTAGTCAAGAATGTCATCAATATCCACCACGGTCAGGGTGATTTCTTGGAGGAATTTGCAACATGGGCACATACTTGTTTTCAGTATAGATCATATCACGTCTCCTAACTGGACATTTGATTATGAAAAAGGTCCGATCACATGAGTTGTACGAGTGTTGCATTATAGGTAAGAATTGTTTTCTACTATCTATCACTAGAAATGCAAAACAGATTATTGGGACAAAAACAGTGTTAAAGTTAAATCAGTAAATTATTGTTAAGACAGTTGGTAGTATGATGTTCAGTTGTTGTAGTAAGCTTAACAGTTATGGTAATAATTTCGTTGAGAGTAAACTACAGCTAAGGATATAAATGTGGTATAAGTAAACAATATACCATCAAGTGGCAACCATGATCATTTTACGGAAATATAAAGAGCATGGACGCTGATAAAGACAATCTGGCAGCTCCTGGTAAAGCTGAAATTGACAAGATTAGTGTTAAATTACCACATTTTTGGGTAGAAAAACCCAATACAGTATTTGATTTTATCAAGCCGAGGTACAGTTTCATATCACCAATATAAAAACTGTAACTACAAAATGTAATTAACCCCGGAACGCCACACTTACAAAACGCATACGTAAATACGACACTGGGGTCTGCTTGACCCAATCAAACTGTAGTCATTCATATCATATCCTTTGAATTTTAGCACTTGTTCTTATTCAAGCTGTCTACTATATAGTTAGAGGACACCGGTAAATGACTATTATAGTCTCTAGCGCTTAAATATTTTAAATAATTAAATAAGAATTACAATGAAAGCTGTTACAGCCTGAAAATTGCAGAGATACATAAATACATATTTCTTGCTGGCACAATGGATAATTTTCATCAATTTTTGGAGCACTTTTGCAGTAAAGATATTAAAGAGTTATAAAACAGTCACTCCAAATTAATAGCACTGATAGTTCACCTTAGTGAGAGGTTACAAAATGCTTCACAGGAGATGTTCGCAATCAACTCATACCATGGCACGGTGAATTTGGCAGAACGGTTTTGCATACTGCGAGCAGACTGCGTTGGTTTTTCTGTCATTTTGCCTTCGACAGATGGCACATCGAAGCTACCTACGAACATCACGTTGGATAGGCACTTGTAATCACTTCAATGTTCAAAATTTGAGCAATTGTTTTCTTTTTTTAGCTCTGTACTTTAGGTATACAGAGTCGATTGTGAAGGTGAGGCTCAATAAGTGACATGCCTAAGTCTTTCAAAAACTGTCCAAGATTCCTCTTTCCTTATTGCAATCCCTAAATGGCAAGAATAAAAAGAATAAAAGAATTGACTCCACTGGCGTCGATAAGTTTTCGAATATGACACGAAGCGGCCACCGCTTTGTTCCTCTACAGGTAGAGTATGTCTTACACAGTTGATCAAAGGTGTCAGTGTCACCTTTAGTTTCAATGTATGTGTGAATAATGACTGGTTTATTTGATGTTTCATTCACAGAGTTATCATGATGCATAGTTGATAATAAAATTACCAACTTGTTTTGTTTAGGTGAATACGATACAAGTGTTTTCTCACGATCAAATGCAAATCTAGATGTTCCTGTAGGTTTTTTGGTGAGAAAACTTTCTGGCATTTCTTTCTTATTTTTCCTTAGCATTCCCACCATTGTGAGACTATACTGATTCAGGAGCAAGTCAGCAAGTGGACTGATGTGAACCAGTTGTCGACAGTTATATTCCTGTTAGAAAAATGAATAGGTTCAGTCAGTTTGCAAACATAGTAAGTAGGCAGTGATTCATTTTTATCACACTGAAATTTTCCTATACATGGCATTGCATTCATCACGCAGGATGTACTAGCATCATTCAGCATGAATACCTTTATTCCGTACTTAACAGGTTTTGAACATGTGTAAATTCGGAAGCTACATTGACACGAAATCCCATGAGCTGTTCATCTACGGTACAATATTCATACGGGGTGTAATAAGTTTTACAATTTTCAACAAAGCAGTCCCATACTTCTCTTACTGCGGCCAATTTGTCTGTCCTTTTCCTTTCATCCTGGTCCTCTTTGATATCAATGCGCAAACAATAAAGGAATAGAAATCTTTGTTCTGACATTGTCGCACGAAATATGCTGTTCCCATACCTGACAGACCATAGATCTTTGGTGTTAGAACAAGACACTCGTAGAGTCCCTGATATGTACAATAGCCCCAGGAGTGCCTTTATTTCACTTATACTAGTCTCTTTCATATAGCTTTGTTCATTACCTGTTAATAACACAACGACGTATGTCTTTGTTAGTGTGAGTCACAAGCAGATGAAGGATATTATCATCTATCAACAATGACCAAGCTTCAAGAGGACTTTTTACATTTCTTGCAGCACCTTTTCTCCGGAGTCTCTAAGTCGAACGGTGCCCATCTCTCCCCATCAGGGTAGATACATTGCGACTTGAACCCAGTACCTCATCTTCAACTTTGGTGTTACTTTCATACTCAGCACTGAATTCACTTTCATGTTCACTGTCCTCGAAAACATTGTCAGGGCAAACTCTGAATCGCCACCGATATCCTGCTCACTGTCACTGTCCTCTAATAATTCCCTAATGTTACGATCTGATAGTTCTTCATTGGAATTAGCCATTTCAAACACTGTCTGTAGCACTAAGGAAGCATGTGTCAGTTTGTTATCACATAGCAAGAATTGCAACAGCAAGGCACACACCAGGAAAAGTCAACCGTAAATACCACACTGGGGTTTCCGTGACTCTGCGCTATATTTACTTATCTCCCACGAAAGTCTGCTTTCACTGACAGATCTGAATGACGCTATCAGAGTGTGACAAGGTAATTACTCAATTTACAAAGATGAGTCAGTAGCCAGTTTCATATAAAATAATTATTCAATAATACAATGGGTTGGGGCAAAAGGCATGGCAACTATTTTTTTCTTGAAGATACCAGTCCGGTTGGAAAATGTGACATATGTAGACAAAAGGAGAAGGTATTAACTACATGTGTGGACAATAAATAGCACTGAAATATCTTAACACACTAATTTATTATGGTAGTATAATGGCCTTCCCGGTGCAAAAGAATGACAACACAATACACATAAAGTTGACATGACAAACCTGGGCCTAAAGACCCTCAAAGTAGTCCCCTGCTACTGACACCACACGCTGCCAATGATGTGGGAGGCGCTGAATACCATCTACCTCAGCATTTGCCGCACCATGTGTGAATCGGGTCACCTGTTGGCGCACAGCATTAGCAATGTCCTCTCGTGTTGCAAACCGCCTACCACGTAGTGGTTATTTAATCTTTCGAATGAGATCAAAGTCACAGGGTGAAATGTCGGCAGAGTACGGCGGGTGCTCCAATTCTTCCCATCCCCAACGTCGCAGTAGCTGCTCTACACACTCTGCTTTATGTGGTTTTGCATTGTTGTGCAGGATTATTGCACTGTTCACAAGATCCGGACGTTTCTCCCGAACACCACGCCGTACCTGTCACACCAGGAAGTCCCTGTAGTACTGTGCGGTCACTGTTCTGCCATGTAGAACAAAGTGGCAAACAATGACACCCTGACGTTATACACAACGATCACCATCAATTTGACTGGGGAAGGATTCTGACGGACCTTCTGCCTTCTTGGTGATCTAGCATGTCACCACTCTGCGGACTGATGTTTCAGTTCTGGTTCGTATGCCCTGGCCCAAAATTCATCAATGGCGATTATTCATGACAAGAACTGATCGCCGTCCTGTTGGCAGCGTGCAAGGTGGTCGGAGCATATTGCATAGCGCACCCACAATGAACTTCGTCAGTGCATGCGGTACCCACTGCGATGCAATTTTGTGCAATTGCAGCTCATTACGCAATATCCTGCGGACGGTGCATTCTCGATGCCACTTGCACTCTCTAACTCCAGTAGCGTCCATCGTCTGTCTTCATCCAGGAGCTGCTCGATGACGGCACGTGTCACGTTGGTCCGCACACTGACAGGTCGCCCCGAACGTTGCTCATCACTGGCTGACACACGTCCCTGCTGAAACTTTCCTACCCACCGTGCTACTGTACGTTATGATAGGGCATTATTCCCAAGGGCTACTATTAATTCACTGCGACATTCCATCGCATTTCTCCCCTGGAGAATGGCTATTTTGATGTAAGCGCGCTGCTCAACACGGGTTACTTCTATCTCGCACGACACTCACCAACAGACTGATTTCACAGCCCTCGCTGAGCTACTACCAGCTATTACAGAGCCATCTGTTGTTCTGCATACACACTATGCCTGCAGAACTTCCACACGACACATATACGTTTGTGATCTGTTCACATACCTACAAGAAAGAAAAAAGTTGCCATGATTTTTGCCCCAATCCTCGTATGTTTCCCACAGGGTCGCTGAGACCAAACTGTGGTGTTCCAGGGTTAATTATTAGTGAAACTACAGCCATGATTCGTTGAAAACATTTGGGATTTGATTAGCAGTTCGAAGTCCAATAAATATTCATTAGCTACAGGAGGACTCTTTAACAGTGTTCAAAGAGAGTGAAGAGTGCCAGATAAAAGATTAGTCAGTAAAATGGAGTCAGGCGAAATAAAACGACGTTGGCTCTTTTTAAAAATGAAAGGTTATGCAGGAAACAATGTGTCTGAAAAGATCTTAAAACTTTGTGGTTAGATATAATTCCAGGCCATATCAAAGCATTTTGACTTTCTGATAAAGGTATAGATAAAATTGTTCTCATGGCAGACCAAATGATGGAGATACGATCAGTAAATGAGGTTCAGTCAACTCCAACACAGAGGATTTCATTGCTGAGTTCCTACCTTTCAGTTGCATGAATTACTTGTGTGTATTGAAGAAGAAACCTCAGCAGGGGGGAAAACAGTAAGAGTTGACAACGTTCTTGTGGTAGAAGGCGTAACCAATTGAGGTGTAATGAAAGAGGGAAGTCTTGCTATTACCGTTTTCGCTTAGGTGCAGACTGTAGTCCAGAAAAATGAGTTCAACCTTGTGCATGGCAGAATCAGGGAAATGAAAAGAGGCAGACATGATAGCAACTGAATGTTCTGCCACAGATATTAGCAGAGGCCACTAGTAATTCCTGTTTGACACAGATTACAATTCAGTGCAGTCGTTGTTGGTAGATGGAGAAGACATCTCTGTCCTACCAGCAATAAAAAATGAAAAGAAAAAAAACCCTACATAAAAGTGGCTGAATATAAACTGTTTGCATTGAACAGCTCTCAAATCCTGACCTATGCTTCAAAATTACTAAATGCTGGCCCAGGGTTAAAATGTACATTTGAATGGCCATTTATTATTGCAGGAGCTTTAAAGGCACATTAGGCATCAACATTCACAGTCATTTCCATTTTCTGGTCGACCTAAAGAACAAGAGACTCACTGATAACAATCGGTTGAAAGTGAATATACATGGGTTGATTTTTTAATAGTGGCAACTATGCTGTAACAATGCCATGAAACGTAGCTGGGCAATATAATGTATACCTGAGGTAGCTCAGATACCGACCCTCCTCAGCGTAAATGAACTCGCCCTCCAGATGCCATGCACGTGTGCAGCAACAACAAGAACGCAGTTTTGAGCGCGCACTCGTCGCACTCGTAGGGTACAGCTGTAATGATTTCGAAGAAAGATCAGAGGAGCTGGCTGAAAGTTGAATGCGCTAGAGGTCGCAATGCAAGTCAGGTCGCAATGCAAGTCAGTCTTACGAAGGATTGCAAGAGGCTTGCGGTGAAAGTGCATACCTTACCGTACTGTAGCACGGTGAGTCAAGGCCTTCAAAGATGGACGACAAAATGTGACAGACATGCCACAGCCTGGTCATCCTGCAGTAAGTGACCAAGATGTGCAGAATGATAACATGTTAGTGCTGGCGGATCGAAACACCACAATTCGTGAATTAGCCAATGATACACGGCTGGCGCCTTCAACTGTGCTGCATAACCTTAAGAAGTGGCAGGGAATGTGCAAAATCACCTCCAAAAGGGGTTCCACATGATTTTACCGAACATCCAAAGTGGTTGCAATGTGGTGCAGCTCGTACGCACTTGGAGCGCTATGAACGGTGAGGCCTTCACTACTGACGAGTCCTGGGCCACAGGTTATGAAACGCAACCCAAACGCTAATCAAATGGATGGCGTCATCACGGGTTACCGCGAAAAGTAACAGGTCGGCTGACCGGAACCAATGTGATGGCCATGCTGATCATTGCCTACGACTGGAATGGTGTTATAAAGAATACAGTTTTCTGAGGACTTACCTTAATGCAGAGTATTACTGTGCATTTTTGCAAACGAACCTGGTAGCAGCTCTAAGAAGAAAACTAGGACACTTCCTGAATAACCCACACATCATTCTGCATGAAAATGCAAGGCCGCATGCAGCAGGAGCTGTGACTGAGTCATTCAATAGCGGGCATCAGGTGTAGGGGTAGCATGCCTGCCTCTTACCTGGAGGCCCCGGGTTTGATTCCTGGCCAGATCAGGGATTTTTACCTGGACCTGAGGGCTGGTTCGAGGTCCACTCAGCCTACACGATTAGAATTGAGGAGCTATCTGATGGTGAGATAGCGGCCCTGGTCTCGAAAGCCAAGAATAATGCTCGAGAGAATTCGTCGTGCTGATCACGACACCTCGTAATTTGCAGGCCTTTGAGCTGGGCAGCAGTCACTTGTAGGCCAAGGCCCTTCAAGTACTGTAGTGCACTGGGGTTTGGTTTTATTCTCCAGATCTCAGCCTCTGCGACTACGATCTCATCCCTAAAATGAAAGCACCACTTCAAGGGGTCCGCTTCTGCACAGTGGACGACATTCTACAGGCCACAGAATGCTCCGTCCACAACCTCCAGAGACCAGGTGCTCTCAACGGCATCCAACGGCTCCCAAATCCCTTGGAACGAGTGCTACACAATGGTGGTGATTACTTCAAAGGCCTGTAAAATGCCTAATGTTGTAAGTATGCTATGTATCTAAATAAAAAATAGTTGGCACTATTAAAAAATCAACCCATGTAGCAAGTATTGAAGCAACTGAGACAGTTAACCTCTGTGGGTGAGGGAGGTAGAACACCACCAAAGGAATCACCAGCCTGCCATACGAGGTGACTAAAAAGGGGCCCCAGGGGCTCTTAACCTGGGAGTGTGGGTTGGCGACCACACGGCCCTTAGTTGGGCCCCGGCATCAGGCTCCTCACTTTCATCTATCCTATCTGACTTCACCTGGTCAACTCATGTTCTTTTCTGACCCCAGCAGTATTAAGTGTGGAGGCCAAGTGAGTCTTTCATTTTCATGCTCTTCGTGGCCCTTGTCTTTCTTTGGCAGATACCTTCATTGTTAGAAGTGTTGGACCCCTTACACTTTTCCCTCTGAGTGTTAATAGAGGATGGATGCCTAGTTGTACTTTCTCTTAAGACAATAATAACCACCACCACCACCACCACCACCACCACCACCACCACCACCGAGACAGTCCTCTTAATACTTCCTGTATATTTTCTGGAATTCTAAAGACATTTCCAGAGTTAACAAAACCTTGTGTCACACCAAAAGAAGTTGAGCATGACGTCAAGCATTACATAACATCTTGCCCTCCTGTCTTCTACAAGCCTCGTAGATTAAACCCACACAAATTGTACACTGGAAAGTAAGAATTCCAGTACATGCTAAACTACAATATCATTCAACCATCTAGAACACAGTGGGCCAGTTCGCACAAACTGTTACAAAGCCAGATGGTCATATATGTGTGTGTGGATGGATATAATCGCTGTCTGAATAACCACACCCTCCCAAACCGCTATCCGATCCCATGAATATATGATAACCTCATCCTTCATGACAAGAAAATATTATATAAGGTAGACCTTATCAAGTTCCACCTGCAAAAGACGATAAGCATAAATCAGCCACTATCAAGCAGTTCATATCGTTTGATTCATTGACATGGCATTTGGACTACTTAATGCAGCCAGTACTTTTCAAAGGTTTTATTAACAACGTACAGCAAGCATTAGATTTCTGTTTCACCTACTTAGATGACATACTGACTGCATCTGGCTCCAAAGATGAACACTTGCAATATCTAACTACCCATTTCGAACGTCTCGATAAGTATGGTCTCGGAAAGCCTATGTTTGGCACTCAGAACATAACTTTCTTGAGATCACCATACCAGAAGACACCAAACCGGACAAACCGGACTTGCAAAGATTAGCAACCTATTGTCAAGCACCTCGTCCATAAACTGTACGACAAATGCGAGCATAAGTAAACTCTTTCAAGATTAAAATTATTGTGTCCACCTTTTCAATACAAATATATATTTTTAGTGATTAAATTCTACATCACAGTGGATTCAATTCTACACCACTAAAAATATATATTTGTATTGCAAAGGTGGACACAATAATTTTAATCTTGAAAGAGTTTACTTCTTGTATCTTCAATACGGAACAAAATGAGATTAGTTACTTGTAAAATGCGAGCATTCCTTGGCACACTCAATATCTATCATCATCTAGGACATGTTGCACAAAACCAAGTTTTTTTAAATGTTTATCTGAACGGGAGTAAAAAGAATGACAAAAGGAAAACAGACTGGACCCCAGACGCAACAGCAAAGTTTGAAATATGTAAAGAAAATATAGCCCAAGCTGTGTCAACCTTCCCAAGCGTGGAGCATGAATTTGCATTGTTCGTGGATGCACCAGACATTCCTGCAGGAGCAGCCCTACTACAGAAACAGGATGGAACTTGGAAACCTACTGGTTTCTTTTCAAAGAAGTTTTCCCTTGCCCAGAGGAATTATTTGACTTATGACCAGGAACTTCTAGGTACCTATCTTGCGATAAAGTATTTCAAATATCTACTAGAAGGAAGAATGCTCAATGTTTACACAGACTATACCCCATTAACTTTTGCATTCAAACAGCAAAATGAGAAAGCTTTACCATTGCAATTCTGCTACCTCCAGTACATTTCTTAATTTGCAACTGATATGCACCATGTGTCTGGAAAGAAAATTTAGTGGATGATCATCTATCTCAGCTGGAAAATGTTGGACTATGACGAGATGGCTGTTTCACAAGAAAAAATGGATAAGATTTCTGGGGATATACTAAAGACAATGGGTTGGGATATAGTACCATATCTGAAGTACTTATCTGATTATTGTTTGGTCAGAGGAGCTATACCAGATGAATGAAGAGTTGCTATAGTAGCCCTGTGTATAAAGGAAAGGGTGATAGACATAAAGCTGAAAATTACAGACCAGTAAGTTTGACGTGCATTGTATGTAAGCTTTGGGAAGGCATTCTTTCTGATTATATTAGACAAGTTTGTGAAATTAATAACTGGTTCGATAGAAGACAGTTCGGTTTTAGGAAAGGTTATTCCACTGAAGCTCAACTTGTAGGATTCCAGCAAGATATAGCAGATATCTTGGATTCTGGAGGTCAAATGGACTGTATCACGATTGACCTGTCTAAAGCATTTGATAGGGTGGATCATGGGAGGCTACTGGCAAAAATGAGTGAAATTGGACTAGACAAAAGAGTGACTGAATGGGTTGCTATATTTCTAGAAAATAGATCTCAGAGAATTAGAATAGGTGAAGCTTTATCTGACCCTGTAATAATTTAAGAGGGGAATTCCTCAAGGCAGAAAGATCGGACCTTTAAGTTTTCTTATATATATAAATGATATGAGTAAAGAAGTGGAATCGGAGGTAAGGCTTTTTGCGGATGATGTTATTCTCCAACGAGTAATAAATAAGTTAGAAGATTGTGAGCAACTGTAGTGTGACCTCGAAAATGTTGTGAGATGGATAGCAGGCTATGTTGATAAACGGGGTTAATAGTTTCACAAATAGGGAAAGTCCTCTCAGTTTTAATTACTGCATTGATGGGGTGAAAGTTCCTTTTGGGGATCATTGTAAGTATCTAGGTGTTAATATAAGGAAAGAACTTCATTGGGGTAATCACATAAATGGGATTGTAAATAAAGGGTACAGATCTCTGCACATGGTTATGAGGGTGTTTAGGGGTTGTAGTAAGGATGTAAAGGAGAGGGCATATAAGTCTCTGGTAAGACCCCAACTAGAGTATGGTTCCAGTGTATGGGACCCTCACCAGGAATACCTGATTCAAGAACTGGAAAAAATCCAAAGAAAAGCAGCTCGATTTGTTTTGGGTGATTTCCGACAAAAGAGTAGCGTTACAAAAATGTTGCAATGTTTGGGTTGGGAAGAATTGAGAGAAAGAAGAAGAGCTGCTCGACTAAGTGGAATGTTTGACATACCACTTTGACATACGTTTTATCATTAGCAACGCCTCTACAAGAAGTTCCATTTTCTTTTCTACTTTCAGACATACCAACCGTATACATTTTAACATGTTTATTACGTTCACACTTCCGTTTTAAATAACTGACAGTGATTTTACCATCTTGGATTCAAACTATGGGAATTGAAGAAACATCCCCCTTTGATGATTGTGTTTACACTCAAGGCTATCACAGTCTTAATGATATTATTAAAAAAAAAAGAGCATCCATTTTAGTTTTAAACTCTCAAAATTCATGTTTAACCACGTTTTAATCTTCAAAAACAGTTAATTTACTCTCTTTTAACATACTTTGGTGCATTATCGTTGTTTTAGGTGTTATTGTATAATGTTTTACGAAATCATTTTTCAACATTTTAACCTATAATTTATAAGATTAGAATGACCATATGTATTATTTTTAAGATTGATATAGGCTGATGATGCCCGTAAGGAGGGTGAAACATGTACCATTGACTTTTATGTATTATGTATAAAATTTTGACCATATGAAATAGTGGATCATATTGTATTGTATTGAACAGGTGGACTTATAATATTGTAATAATATTTGAGACATAAGTGGTATGTTCCGAGCTGTCAGCGGAGAGATGGCGCGGAATGACATTAGTAGACAAATAAGTTTGAATGGCTTTCATAAAAGTAGGAAAGATCACAATATGAAGATAAAGTTGGAATTCAAGAGGACAAACTGGGGCAAATATTCATTTATAGGAAGGGGAGTTAGGGGTTGGAATAACTTACCAAGGGAGACGTTCAATAAATTTCCAATTTCTTTGAGATCATTTAGGAAAAGGCTAGGAAACCAACAGATAGGGAATCTGCCACCTGGGTGACTGCCCTAAATGCAGATCAGTATTGATTGATTGATTGATTGATTAATTGATTGATGAGACAAAGTGTTCCAAGTGTCCCACAAAACTACAAAATCAGGATGTGTGGTGAGATTTCTAGAAAAAATTGGCAGACATGATTGAGCGAAACCCACTCTGAGGGACAGATATATAGGGACATAAGAAAATAAAAACAGTAAATGAAAGCTAAATCAGTAAATTATTATGATTATGGCAGTTGGTAGTGTGATGTTCAGTTGTTGTAATAAATTATCAGTTATGGTGATAATTTCTTTGAGAGTAAACTACAGCTAAGTATATATATCTACAAAAGTTGTTTTAAAGTATATAAGTATATAAGTGTGTGCGTGCACGCGCGTGCCCTCATCTTTCAAATTTGAAGTACTTTGAGTACACATAAAAAATTTAAAAAAGCAGTGATCAAAGCAAATGATGGGACCAATACCTCAAGTGATATTCAGACTAAGTATCAATAAAGGAGAGAGATAATAAAAAAGAGATAGCTGCCCTAGAACAAGGATTACCGTATGGTAACAGCATCAAATAGGTAGTAATTTCCGCACTATTTATCTTACGATAAAATGAGCTTATATATATTTCTGAATTTTGAAATTCCCCTGTTGTACAACTATCCCTGATCAGGAAAACTTTATTTTTCTATACATATACTGTATAAATGGCGATTTACCATTGATAATAAATTAAATAAAACAACTCAACACATACCGGTATCTAAACAAGCTAAATGAAAGGTTTAAGAAGGGTTTGTGTGTGTGTTGGTCGTGAATTTAGAGAATTCTTTGATGAAATTCTATTGTGACCAACATCACAATATGCAACAGACTGTAACAACTGAAATTGTTTCGAGATAATATAAATCCTGTCAACTTTGTATGCTTAAACAGTAATATTTCCAATTTCTATATTGTTTTCACTATGTTAAATGTGTGTGTTCATGCCAAAAGCAGTAAATGATTTTATGAGCAAAATCATGTATTTCACTTAATATTCCCTCAATAATTTGGAAGATATCATACACAATAGCAGATTCTAAAAAGGTACCCAAATAAACCATTTCTAAAACCTAATACTACTCCATTAAAACAAGAGTCAAAATTACAAAATACTTTCATGAAACAAATTGTTTCTACATGTATTTCTATCAAACAAAATTGCATTATCTCAAGTAAATACATACTGAAACAAAACAATGCTTTTTAATTAATCTCGAACTAGAAGAAAGTGACTCAAGGCCTTTTATACAACTTCCGATTCAAACCAATTAAATTCAATTCACTTACATAACCAGTAATGATCTGAATTGGCTCCTCTATACTCACTAAGACTATGCAAACCACAAAATTCAAGATCAAAGAGTGGAAACTCTCAAACTCTAGTAAGGTGGGTAGGTAAAACATTCCATGCTAATTTAACATAGGTGGAATAAGTAAAATATAATAGACAAACGTTTAGCACTGCAAACAAAGCACACATTAAATATTCCATTTACATGTATGTAATGCATGATAGGCCTCTATATGAATAATTTCAAGGTTCAAAAAAACTTGTCAGCATAATTATTTTCTTAGAGTAAATGAACAGAGAGAGATATATATATATATTTATACATTTTCCCCATAGCAAAAGAATGAAATATCTCACTTGTTAGGCAGCTATATCTACAAAGATGTGAAGTTGTAACATTTTGTTGGCATTCATAAGCAATTCCTGGTTTATAATCCCAAACAACAAAATTTATTTTAAAACTATTAATCTCTCTGTCCACTACTGAAAATATCCTGGCCTCTCTTTCCTCAAGTTAAACTCAAAGAAATGGAAGTTTGTGAATCACAAATCTAAGGGGATGGAAATATATCAGATAAAAGGGATACAGAAGGTACCAGAATCTATACCTTGGTTACACAGCATCAATATTTTCTATTACAAAGACTGCAAATGTAAAAGTAATTTACATACCTTAACTTTACTTCTGACAGGTAAGTAATACCTTCATGGTTTAACAAGTTCTAAGAATTGGGACTATGCATACCACAAAAGTTTCAACTCTCAGAAGGGAATTTCTATGTCATTCATATAGTACAGAATTCGCAAATGTTGTCTTGTATGAAATTAGCTTGATAAAATCATCTAAAATACTCAACGGTATCACACGGATATCGATTCATGTAATTATGAGAATACAGAAACCTGTAAACTGGCAGTCCAATCAAATTTCCCTATACTAAATATCAAAGTGCTTTATTTCTCAACACTTAATATACAAAAAGACAAAAAAGACTGGAGGACTGCCCAACAACATACCACCACTTCAGGGATCTGGCAATAAATGACCCCACTATTCAGAAAGTAAATAAGACACATTGAGGCAGGGTATTATGAATCATACTGAGCTTTATTCTCATTTTTGTGATGAATCTACTACTAATTCAAAATTATCACCAAATTACATTAAATATATATCTCTAGGGGAATAAAAACTGATATCTCAGCGAGAAACAGAACAGAATGTTTTAATAATTGTACTCTCTTTCAGCAAACAACTCTGTTCAGAGGAATATACTGAAATCGAACTTTCTAAATAAACAAAGCTATCCATAAACTTAATCACACACATTTTTATAAATTCTTACAAAAATGGAATTAACAATATAATTCTGAGCAGCTAATTATGGAAGTTTAAAAGAGGAGAAATAATCCAACTATAGGTATCTAGCAAAATTATAATCATTATTTTGAAATTTAACAAAGAACAAAATATATTCTTGAACAAAACATTTTTTAAATGGAAGCTTGCAAGAGCCAGAATATTGCACCAGTTATTTATGACAATAAGCTGAAACAGATTACTTAAATTCTTGATATTTTACTGAGAGTTGCAATTTGCATCCTCAAAAGAAACCCAAACTTTGTTATCTAATAACAAATGATAAGAAACTGTGCAACTTAAAATCTTATAAGAGAGGAAATACAGGTGTCGTTCAGGAATTACTAAGGCACTGACGTTAAACTGTGTATTAGAAAGAACTGTAATTCATAATTTCAAAAGAATTTTATAGGATGATTAGAATAGGTAAATACATGATGAATAAATATAAGGAAAATATTCCGCTAAATCTGGATAGCTTTATGGAAAGTACGACCTACAGTAATTAACCCCTCTCTAAAAATTATGCAAACAAATCATATTCAACTGTTAAAGTTCTTGAGAATTAAGAAAACTGGTTGTGAGTAAAATTAACATAAATACAGGAACAGTTTTTATGTTCCACTAATTCATGAATAATGCTCTTGTACTTTCATAATACCCCACCTCCAAAAATACAAGGTCTCACACACACATACAAACCAAAGAAGAGCTCATCATGAATCTCTTTGCTTCAAATGTTTGTATATCAAATCATTGCTGATAACATTATGAAATGCTCTCCTCTTCACAGGTGACAATATCTAACACAAAATATTTCGCACAATAAAATAATCTCCTGTGAGCACTGATAAACCCCATATGAAATAACGTATCAGCAGCAACGCCCAACTTAAAAATGCAGGGAACTCGATACACAAGGAGTTAACATGATGCAACATCAATCAATAAATATGTCAAACCAATTGCCAATGATCTGCAATTAGGGCAGTCACCCAGCTGGTAGATTCCCTATAATTTATTTACCTAATCTTTTCTTAAATGATTTCAAAGAAGTTGAAAATCTATCCAATATATCCCCTGGTAAATTATTCCAATTAGTAATTCTTCTTCCTACAAACAAGTACTTGCCCCAATTTGTCCCCTTTGATTTCCAACTTTATCTCATATTATGATCCTTCCAAATTAAAGACACTCTGCACCTTATCAAACCCTCAATGCAAAAACAAACTCCTTGATAAATATGATACAGTGGGTTCCCCATATTTGCAAACATTTCAAATAATTTAATTAATTGTAGTAATGTGTAAACCATTAACCTTCCCTTTCCTGTAAATAAATGTAGGCCAAACAGAACACCATTTACAAATCAGATATAGTAAACCTACATAGCAGTTGATCAGTCTACTTAATGTGATGCACAAAGAAACAATAAGAAATCATTTCTGCACTCTACAAAGTTTGGCTTTCAATTAGAAGTGTCATATGGAAATGAAAATTTCTACAAGAT
The DNA here is from genome assembly GCF_040414725.1 of Anabrus simplex. Taxonomy (NCBI): domain Eukaryota; kingdom Metazoa; phylum Arthropoda; class Insecta; order Orthoptera; family Tettigoniidae; genus Anabrus; species Anabrus simplex. The sequence goes on from NC_090265.1 coordinate 353,908,699, forward strand.
TCATACGATCCTCAAAAAATTGATTAGTACTAAGTTAAACCACACCAAAAAATGAAGAATTTCTAATAAAATAAGATTTCAGAAACTAAACACATCTCCTCAAAACTGTACGACCTTACACTAAGTAGTCAAAATGTTTAATGATTTTATAGTCATCTTTCCCCATAAAACAATAATCACAACCATCGCAAGTATCACTTCCTACAAACAAGTCCTTGGCCAAATTTGCTCTCTTGAATTTCAACTTTATCTCATATTATGATCCTTACAAATTAAAGATTCACTCTGTACCTCCTTCTTAGAAGAAAATGAACAATGACTAAGGTCTGGAGTTTGTCAATATACTGTTAATTCAGCTCTAAACCTCATTTATTAACCAGATAACTATTCCTGTTCTAGAAGCCCTTGCGTATACACCCTCCTTAGAAGTGGAAGTTTAGTTTCTCAATTTCTTCCATGTTCTTCAACGTAAAGCTAGCATGCCTGTACCACTCCGGCTATACAGCGTAAGAATCTTACAAGGAAAATATCTACAATACAGTAACTCGATGTGAAGCTGAAAGTCATTAAAGCATGACATCTGGCACTAACATTTGCCCTTTCATAGATTGAGGTAAGTATTATTTTAATGCAGGAAATTATCAAGGAATTAAAAAAGTATGATCTTTTTCTTCAGAAATTAGTAGGACATGTTTCAAAATAAATATATATATAAAAATAAGCTATTTCACAAATAATGAAAAGGAATTATCATCATCATTTCCCAAATCCAGTTTCCCGAGTGTGGTGTACAAGCGCTCGCCATCTCCTTCTGTCTTCATACATCTTCTGTTCCAGTACATCCTCCCATTTGTGTCCTCCTCCACATCTGATCTTATAGTCTCCATCCAGCTTGGTCTTCCCTGTGGTCTTCTTCCTATGAGATTAAGGTCAAAATATCTGTTCATTCTCATTATGTGCCTATACCACTGAAGTCTGCATTTCCTTATGACAATGATAACAGGAGCCTCGATACCAGCTACTTTTCTATTCATTTCTGATCTTGTCCTTTCTGGTAGTTTGGTTCATGGTTCTAATGAATCTCATTTCAGTTGCTTGGATTCTGCTAAAGTCTTTGTTTAGTAGGGTACATGTCTTTAAACCGTACGTTAGGATTGGTACGAAGTAAGTGTGGTACATGATTGTTTTTGCTTTTCGTGGTATTTTGCAGTCCAAGAGAAGATTTCCGACTTGATTGTAGAAGTTTGATGCTTTCTGTGTCCCGCTGAGTATTTCCAGCCTAACAGTGTTGTCTTGAGATTGTGCTTCCTAGGTACTTGAAGTGGGAAGCTGATTCACTCCTTCCAGAAACATGTTTGAGCTTATTCCTTCCCTGTTGATGGTCATTTCCACTGTCTTCGTTTTGCTCATCTTCAGTCGAAATTTTTTTTATGTAATGTTCCATTTGTTAAGTTTCTTCTGAACTTCAGCTTCTGTCTCTCCCCATAAAAGCACATCATTAGCAAATACGTCCAGCTCCGTGGCTAGACGGTTAGCGTGTTGGCCTTTGGTCACAGGGGTCCCAGGTTCGATTCCCGGCAGGATCGGAAATTTTAACCATAATTGATTAATTTCGCTGGCATGGGGACTGAGTATATGTGTCGTCTTCATCATCATTTCATCCTCATCATGACGCGCGGCTCACCTATGGGTGTCAAATGAAAAGACCTGCATCTGGCAAGCCGAACTTGTCCTCGGACACTCCCAGCATTAAAAGCCATAACGCCATTTCATTAGCAAATACCAGGACGTTTGGTTCACTGTCCATTTTCTTGATAGATTTTATGACCTTGTCCATTACTATTACGAACAGGGTGTTGATAGGGCACTTCCTTGTTGACCTCTCTTTTTTTCAAACCATTTTGTTCATCCATTGCCTATCTGGACACAGATGTAGCACTTCTGGTATAGCATCTTGACTTTGTCACCTTTGTTTTCCAACGACATTCCCATATCTTGTTTCGAGGAACACTATCATATGCTTTTTCAATGTCCACAAATGCAATCACAAGATTTTTTCTGTATTCCCAGTACTTTTCTGTCAGCACTTTTACTGGAAAGATAAGATCCACAGTACTTCGACTTTCGGAAGGAAACAAAATCCCAGAAGATTGGAGTAAATGAGTCATGAACCTACTGTTCAAAAAGGGCAATCGATGAAAATGTGGAAATTACAAAGCCATCACGCTGTTGTCACACACACACACACTGAAGCTGATGGAAAATATCATAAAAATGAGACTTAGGAAGATGGTGGAACCTTTGCTTGAGGAAGAACAACACGGGTTCAGGAAAGGTCAAAATCGAAAGGAATGGTACATGGCAATATGACTGATTTGAAGCTCAGTACAACCAATGACTTTCTTTTCAAAACATTGTGCCCAACTGAGTGCAAACTTATTTAGCAGAATTTGCTTTCTTCTCTTCCCAGAATCTCTTCATTCCCTCGCTATGATTTTCCTTCCTTTCTTCTGTCCATGCAATGTTTGTCCATACCCTGGATTTTTCAGCAAAATTATGTTTGTTCTGCAACGTTCTAATGCTAGGCCTGACTCAGGTAATTTTGTCTTTTCAATTTCGATCATCCAATTATTTTTGACTTTTAACGAGGAGGCATAATTAAATACCCTTCTACTAAGGCTTTCACTGTCCATTCTTTGAATATGGTCATAAAATTTCAACTAATGACTTTTTTTTGAAAGTAAGTTTAAAACAGGCAAATCTGGAAACTCTACAAATAATTTGGAAAATTTCTAAGAACACTTCTTCTACTAAACAGGGAATTAAGATAATTACAGCATGACAAACGAGATTCTTCGAAGAAATTTAAGAATGATATATGCAAGTAAAATTATGAGAGACAGAAAGGAAAGAAATCTGTGGGACACAAAGAGAAGGAGCAATTCTATCACCAACATTACACAGTATAATCTTCAGTTAACACCCAACTCAGTTGACCATCATGGCAGACATACTGTAAGCTTGAGTTTTTGATGTGTAAAATTTCTATGTTGTTCCTTGGTTATGTTACAATTAATGAATCCTAAATAAATTATTATTATTATTATTATTATTATTATTATTATTATTGTATGGCAACAAGTTAGATGCATATATACAAGTATATAGTATTCACAAATATACATAGACAATAAACATGTTTTATAGTAGAATATCCAGTTGGGTGATCCACACTGTTGGTTTCAAAAAGTCACTCGGGCTACCTGTGTAGGAACGTGGTGTACAATCACTTACAATATGGGGGATCATCTGCCGAGATGCACCACAGTCGCACTCTGGTCATGAAATATATTTCCACTTATAAAGAGCATCCCTGCATCGTCTATGATTTGTTCTCACCTGATTCAGAGTGGTACAAATCTTACGCGGTAGATGATGTCCACTAGGAAGATATTCACCAGAAAAGATGTTGTGTAAGGAACTGTCTGTGGAAACTTTCCAGCGACTTCTCCATTCTTCTAAAGGGTGAAAATTCCCATCAGCCAATGTGACAGCATCACGCAAAAATGGATGACGTGACTTGAGCCTAGTTATCTTGAGAACAGGAATATCATCCAGAACAGGCAGTTTAGGGTTCATTTCCATCTTCTTGAACTCTCGAATGAGAGCATTAATTTGATCTTCTTCAATCAGGAGGCATTATACCTGACAGAATTGGGAGCCAATAAAGGGGTGTGGACTGGATAGTACCAGATATTAACTGCATGGTAGCATTCAGTTGAGTACCAATGAATCTTGTATATGGGCTATTCAGCCAAAAAGGTGCACAGTACTCAGCACATGAGAAAACCAGTGCCAAAGCAGATCTTAAAGTCTTTGCTGATGAACCCCAACTTGAGCCACACAATTTCTGAAGGATATTATTTAGTGTTTTGAGCTTTTTGGACAGATTCATACGATGTTGTTTGTAAGGGTAGTATGCGATCAAGTATAATGCCCAAATATTTTGGATACCAGCTGTGCCGAAGTTCACAATAACAAAAACGTATGTGAAGTTTAATGCCATCTTGGTGATTATTCAGGTGAAACACGACACTTCTGTTTTGTTAGGGTTAGGATTCGGTCGCCATTTCTTGAAGTACGTTTCAAGTGAAACCAGGTCTCTCTGTAGCACTTCTTCTGTCATACCAATGTCTCGACGTTGAGTGGCTAGCGTTATATCATCAGCATAACAGAATTTTCGTGATGATGTTTCTGGGAGATCGGAGATATACAAATTGAACAGAAGGGGAGACAGTACCGATCCTTGAGGTAATCCATTTTGGAGCTTCCTTTCTCTGATCATACTGTTTCCCATACACACTCAAAATCTTCTGTCACTGAGCATATTATTTATAACCCTCCAAACTGTGTCAAATGCTGCTGTAAGATCAATGAATGCAGATGAGGTCTTGAGTTGTTTCTGGAAACCTGCTTCAATGTGGGATGTCAATGAAAGCACTTGATCCCAGCAGCTTCGATTTGGCCTGAATCCGGCTTGATCAACTGGAATATGCTGAAAAATAGTTGCGCTGATTCTGTAGTAGATTAGCCTCTCAAAAAGCTTACGACAGCAACTAAGAAGGGCAACTGGTCTATAACTGCTCGGGTCATTTGCAGGCTTACCTGCTTTCAAGAGGGAAATCACTTTTGTTTGTTTCAATTCTGCCAGGAGTTGTCCATTCTGTAGAAGGTCGGTATAAAACCTTGCAAGTCAACTTCTTGCATTCTTCCCTAAATGAATGAGAAATTCTGGATGAATGCCATCAAAAACTGGAGCTTTATTTGGTTTAACGTCTTTGAGAGCAGCATTGATGTCTTGCACTGTAAACTGTTGTGAATACCTCGATGTGGGTGGTGTTCTTGATTTCAGAGTTTGGAGCTGGCGCCATATGTATTTGGTATGTTTTTTATCTAATGGAGTTTGGGAAGTTGTGACGATGTGAAATGCTACTTCATCCGGAGTAACTCCAGGCTGTTGCTTCACCAAAGGTGTGCTTCCTCCAAGTTTTCTGAGGAGCCCCCAAGCTCTTCTACTGGAATGAGTTAGGTCGATATTCTCCACTGTTTCAACCCACCGTTCTCTCCGAGTAGTATCCATACTGGAAAGAAGTTCATCAGCTATGTCTTCATCACCACTCTGCAGATATTCGTTATAGAGTGCATCAGTCTCAACATTCCAACCAGGGATGTATTCTTTTCTATGGCCTCTAGGCATACTCTTCTTAGCTGCCATCATAACTGCACCTACGAAACACTTGTAATTGTTGTGCTTGGGAGCAATCCACCGAGTGCATTTATCCAGTTCAGTTGACCAATTTGCTTTTCTGAAGTTCCAGTGAGCATGTGGTATTGACCGTACAACAGGAATTTTGATGCCAATATCCACTATAATGGGGCGATGTTGACTGTGGGGAAAATGTCTTAACACTTTACGACTGGTATGTAAGGGCTGTCCTCCATCATTGCAGCTAACAAAACACGTCAGGATTGGAATCACTATTCCATGCAGCTGATTGGAAAGTACCAAGTTCTTTTGGGTCAAAAATCAGATGGAGATTGTTCATTTCTGCCCATTCTGAGTTTCGTTCCACATTCATTGTTATTCGAGTACTTCCATAGTTCGTGATGGCTGTTGAAGTCGCCTATATAAACTGCAGGGTGTTGAGCAGTAGGTAGAACGGTACTTGGCCACCGTGCATTTGGGGGTTTATAAATGTTAAAAATAGTAACATCTGCCACTCGCACAGCAACACAATGGATGTCTTTGTCTTCGTTTTGAAAGAGCAGTGAGGCATCTTGGATATTATTACGAACATAAGTAGCTATACCATGTGCACTGTGATATGTTGCACCAAGTGTTGTGTAATCATTAATGCGGCCCCTTTTCCGAAACTCTTCTTCACTGGCTGTATGGGTTTCCTGCATAGCCACAACATCTGTATTATTATTCAGGAGAACTTTGGATAGGTAGTCACATTTTGCTCTGCTGATGCTTTCTATGTTAAGCTGGAAGACACGGATGAAAGGTCCATGAAATACTTTTGTCATTGCTGGGAGATCTTTAAAAAGATAGGTCCAGCAGCCACAGTTATTGCTTTCTTAGCACACCCAAGGGTCATGTGTAGGGCAATTTGTGGTTAATACCTACGGACGTGAAGCAATGTCGACCCCCGCCCTTAACGATAGTCATGTCTTTGAGAATTAACTAAAACAATTTATTATGTCTTAAGGAAAACAGCAGTTGTGTACAAGTATTTCATCATGGTCACAAAAATTAAGGCATCTTGATGAGATAGAAGACTAATTATAAACTTGATGTTTAAAATTAATTCAATTTGTAAAGGAACCAGGAGAATTCAGTCAAAAAGGAAAATAGTTCAGCGACTAATTATATCAAAATTTCAAAGATGTTGCTAAAGTTCTGAAAGCTCAAAACGACGTGAAGAACAGTGTGAGCTAACCTGAGGAGAGAGAATTTAGCATACATTAATAGGCCTGGTATTGAAATTTGATACTTATGAGAATCAAGAAGCTGTGGATGTAGTCCAAGGTCAGGGGAGATGAAGCCACAGGAAAAGTATTTAAATAAAACTTGGCATTTAATACTTACTAGCATTTACTCCTTGAATTATTTGAATTAATAATAGCAATTTAAATATCCAAAATTGAAAACTACAATCATACATGCAGGTGTCAGTTAGTCCAGTGCTTAAAAAACCCAAGCAATATGAAAGCAAATAACTTCAAACCAACTGGGAAGTAGGCTAGTGGTAACTGTTTAATATTCCTGTCTTTTTTCTTCATGAATAGATGAACAGTAAAAATTTGTGTGCTGCTTAAACTATAATTTTAACACTGTTTTTAAAATAAAGATGCATGTATACACAATTACCAGTTTTACCAAGATGGAAGAAGAATGACAAATTTATTTTCACCTCTATTTTTGTTTCTGACAAGTATCTTCCTAACTAGAAAGTCGTCAATATCTTATCAAATCACACAAATATAGACAAACACTGGACATACTTAAACCCAACATAAACATTCCCAGAACTGAACCTAAGTCACATCTTTTTTTAACCTAATTAAGTCCACATATTTCATAAAAGTACTGAAGTCCAACACAGTATTAGCCTATAGATAAATTCCATCAACAAATTACATATATTCAGATACAAAACAATCAACTCAAGCATTTTATTCCTAAGTGCTTTTGATGTACCTTTCCTGTCTTCTCCATTAAATTCAAAATTTCTCCGTTGTTCCATTGCATATGGATTATATTATCTGCAAATGGTTTCTTAAATATGATATCCATGTGGTACATCTGATGATTAAAATGCAACAACTGCTCATAATTAGCTAATATTACAAAAATACATACATTCTACAGTGGGAAGAAGTAACCAACAACTCTTTACAGTCTGCTGTATAACAAAGTCACCTATGAATGCCACCACATCCGGCCCTACCTTTGAAACTAAAAGCTTCTGATCACCATTCAAGATAGTGTTTCATCTTAAAATATGAAGCCAAGAGATCCTATGAGACACACCCACACATTCACTCTTTTCAAGGAAGGTAGCAACAGGCTTTGCACTCAGGAAGAAACCTACTCTGACATACCAGGCAATAACTCTTTCCTGGAATAGATTCAATACAGTGATTGTTTTCATAGCAAAGAATGTTAAAAGTTGTTTTAATTATACTGGCACCAAGCAATAATGTTTCAAATATATCACGATAATGTAATTTAAAAGAAAATTTCAACTATGGACCAAGGAAGAATGATAATTATTGCTATAGTAAGGAGTTTCATACATCATAAATTTAGCTAATTGTTCAGGAGTCCCAGCGTTAAACACTGTAATTATCTTCTAATATGAAAGATCAGAAAAATGAAAAACATAAACTACAAAGCACAATAGCCTATGAGGAAAAGCCTTCAGCCTAGATTTGATGTTAGGAGGAACAACAAAATTGAAAGTAAAACAAAAGTCAAAAATTGCAGTATACAAATTTTGGAAAATACTTTCAGTATGAAGCTAACTACATTAGCCTACTGTGAACCTAGCCTTATCTATATATATACTGTTACGTGTTAGCCCAGTGGTAGCCCCTTACGGTACTTCTTGGAAGGGACTAACGAGTCAGCCAACCAGGGAGCTCCCAGCCGACCCTCCCATAGCTGGCATTTCCGTGAAGTGATCTCGTCGGCTGGCTTACCTGCGAGTTTCTTTGAGATGCAATGAGAATATTCCATCTCAGGCCACATCGCAAATATTCTCGTGCACAGTGCCCGAGCTATAAAAAGGGAGGCTAGTCGCAGACTGTCAGTTAGTGCTGGACTCAGAGTCAACGTGAAGCTCAGTGTGTTGGGGTTCAGTGGCTGGGCTGAGGCCAACAAGTGTTGGCTGTCGCTAGTGTCCCACCAAGGAGATGTGGTTGTGGTGTCGGAGTGTCCGGTGAGTGGCTGAACTGAAGAAGGCACAAAAGAAGACTGTGTACTTTCTGAGAGTAGAGAGAGAGAGAGAGAGAGAGAGCGCGCATACTTCTATAGATGGAGGACCACCATGAAATCAGCGTCTGGAGTAGCTTTTGTGACTGTAATCAGAACAGTTTAATAAACGTTTTGTCAGAAGAACTGTTTTGCTGTTTAAATGTTGCTGTTTAGTTGTTCACTGTATGCGACTGTGTAAATCACTGGAGTTGAACCAAAGGACAGTCATTGTGTGTTGTCTGTAGCCCTGTGTTCAAATCTAGCTGACTGCACACACCTGCGGTGCAACTAGACTTGGAGAAGTGAAGGTAAAAGAGAGCCTCTGAACAGGATTAAAGCCGTCCCCAGGTAATACCAACAAACTGGACCGCCTACTGTGTGAATAAAACAGAGACTTGTAAATGGACAGTAATTAGTAAGTGTGGCCATTCATAGTTGAATTGTGTGTATATACAGTATTGTCACTTTCCTATTCATACACAACCCATTTCATTATAAAGAGTTCTGTGTGCCTGTGTATTTATGGAAATTATTGATTTATAGTTGTGTGTTGTGAATGTAATAACAAGACTTAAACACTCAATACACAAATTTTTTATTAGTGCAAATAATTTATTTACACAAATAAAAACTGCCTACACTCCAAAACTTCGTCACTTTGTTATTCATACACTAGTACAGATGGCGCCATCCAACAACAATGAACGGGGCGTACGTACTGTAAGTAGGTGTGGTGCAAGGAGAGGTGTTGCTGGTTGTGTTCGTCTTAGACCTGTGAGAGTGCTGGTAGAAATGGGCAAGGGTAAAGAGCTTGGATATCAGCTGAAACAGACAATTGTCGATCTAGCACTTATAAGGTACACCATACGAAAAATAGGATTCGTGGTGAAGAAAATTCATGCCACAGTTCAATATGTTGTGAATAAGTTTAAGTGCGAAGGGTCGGTGAAGAATGTGCCAAGAAAACCCACACAAAAGAAACTAAACCTACAAGCAGAAAAACTTATTGTGAGGCAAGTGAAATCCAACCCTTTCATAAGTACTCCACAGCTGCAGGCAGTGCTGGAAGCTGCTACTGGGAAGAAAATATGTATTCAGATGGTCCTGCGAGTTTTACACTGACATGGTTACCATGGCTGTGTACCAAGGAAGAGGCCTTATGTTAGTAAGAAGAACCATGCTGCAAGACTGTTCTTTGCAAAAGAACATGTGAACAAGGGCCAGGAGTTTTGGAACCATGTCATCTGTTTCGATAAAACTAAAATCGACCTGTTTGGTTCCAATGGTACCCGTAGGGTATGGAGAAAGACCAATACAGACAACGATGTGGCCAATACAATTCCCACAGTGAAACACAGAGGTGGATCGGTTATGATGTGGGGGTGTATGTCAGCACAAGGTGTAGAGAATATTCAATTTATTGAAGGCATGATGGACAAAGTAGTGTACAATAATATTTTGAAGAACAATGTTAAACAAAATGCTGAAAAATTGGGAATGCTACCGACCTACATGTTTCAACAGGAAAACGACCCCAAACATACCACTGCTCTGAACAAGGAGTGATTAATTTGGAACATTCCAAAACAATTAAAAACACCTCCCCAGTCTGCTGACTTAAAACCTATTAAACATTTATGAGTGTTTTTGAAGTCTACCGTTCACAGTAGAAAGGTTTCATCCAAAGATGAGTTAAAACGAGTAGTGACCCAAGAATGGTACAGTATCAGCCATGAAACGTGTGCGAGGTTAGTAAATTCCATGCAGCGTAGGTGTCAAGCTGTCATTAAAGCCAAGGGTTACCTCACAAAGTACTAGGATTGGTGCTACGGTTCATTTCATTCATATATTCAGCTGAAGAATTAGGCATCTGTATGAATAAAAATGTGACATAAGAAAAGGTCATGTTTTGTTATATTCTCCAGTATTTTTTACTATATGTTGTTATAAGTATTATTTGTGTATGGTATTGTAAAGAAATCTACCAGAAATAAATTTCTTAAAAGATAATTACTGTAACATCCATTTGAATGTCCAAAATATACTGCTCTTTTCACAATATGAAACTGTATGAATAAGAAAGTGACATACTGTACGTGTGTACATTCACTGGGTCATCCTGAAGTAAATTGGAGTAATAAAACAGACTCTGTTTTATAATAAAACTACGATCCTATCTATATATGCTATAATAAAACTGTAAAGGTTGGTTTTCATTTCTGTATGTACATATGTTTGTATGTGTACAGTAAACAGTTCTTTTAAAGGGGCCATGCAGCGAAAGAAAAGTGTAAGTCAGACGAAAAAGTTTAACTGTGTCCCCTAAAAGTGAATACCGGTACATTGCTTACACAATTAATCCTATTAAAAATGGAGCCTAAAAGCATTCTTAGAATTCAATTTCCTACACACACACAAAAAAGTTATATGTATTTTCTTCAAAAATGGATTTCTGTGTTTGGTACAGGCATTAGCCGATGAAAACATAAATAATAGGTAAAATGTTAGTCTTTGAAACAACGGGAGCATACATAGAGGATTCAGAATTATATCTCCTATATCAATGCTCATATTCATTGATGAAATTCAGTATACGTATATCATCAGTGTAACTAAAGACAGGTTTCAATGAAACTGCACCCTCCCAGTACTTCTATCTTGAGATTCTTCTTTCAACTGAGCATACATTCATCGCCTCTTTAAATGTATTAACGTTCAAATTCTTCTTCATCCTCGACTCCTCTTTCCATTCATCTTCCCCTCTACAACAGCTTTCCTTCATATGGGTTTCAATATGCCTCCTTTGTCAATCTTCTAGAGAACTTCATCAGTCCTTATCTGTCCATTTTATTCTCTCTTTCCTTTAAGATAGCCACATCTCAAACTTATCAGGTATTTCTCTTCTTTCCTTCTTTTTCAACATCCACGTCTCTGCACCATATGAACTAAACTTCATACAAAACACTATGGCTGAGTGCATCAATCTAGATTAATGAGTTGTTAATCACAGATTACGTAATGTCTGTTTAAATTGTAACCTTTGTATAAAATGACTGCGGTGTACCAACTGTAATCACAGATTACTTAATAGTGTTTAGTTAGCAACAGATTTAATCAGTTTGCTCATTTGCTACAGTTCTACAAAATAGCGCTATCGTGCACAGAACCGAGCCATTGGGTGATAAATGTCCCTTACTAGGAAATTGCTGTCGCATATAGCCCTGAACATTAATTGAAAAGTAACCTTCAGTGTTCCTAAATATCTCTGCATTATTGTCACCAGAAGATTAAATACGGACGAGTGCAATCAACTGCTCCAATCACTCCAGGAAATCCGGCTATGTTACTACAAAAGATCATTCCATGATATCTCACTTTTTCACCATCTGTTCTCGGAAAGTATATATCTGTTGCTGAGAGTGACTATAATAATATTTGTCGTGAATAATCCTGGCTGCAGTTGTTCAGTGTATTCGAGCATTTTGTCCTTTTACAATATTAAAAGCACCTGTAGTATAATACCTCAAAGAAAAACACTAGCCTATTTACTGGAGAAACAGGATTTTTTTTTTTTTTTTTGTGCTGGAAAATATAGCTGATTCCAAATTTGTTGTAGCAAAAATAACAGTTCGTTTCGAGAGATGGAACCTTTCCATTAATTTTTTTCTCACTCAGTTCTTCAACTATTGCCATATTGTCTCCTCAATTATCAATATAATTTAGATAGTGAAGATACAGTAACTCGTCTTCAAAATAGTCATTTACAGACCTTGCCGCCATTTTGAAGTTACGATGCTAATCACTGTTAAACATTTATTAACACAAAAATTTGACCGATTAATTTAAATCAATGATCAAGGCCATAATCTGGAATGATACACTATAACTGACCATAAACTGTGATAAATGGCAATTTTAAACTACAATTACAATAATCAAAGTCCATTAGCAACATTTTTAGCCTCTCTTAAAAGTGCTTTCACTTTTCCCTAAGTCATTTTTCCATGCATTATCCTGCTCATTATCTCCTCAGTGCAACTTCCATTCCATATTATAACGCTCCTCAAATATTTTAAAGACCACACTTGCACCAACTTTTTTCGTTTTCTCTCTCTCTCTCTCTCTCTCTCTGCGGTTGAGGCGCTGGCCTTCTAACTCCAATGTGGCAAGTTCAATCCTGGCTAAGTCCGGTGGTATTTGAAGATGCTCAAATACGCCAGCTTCATGTCAGCCTGCTGCAGGACTCAATTCAGGCACCTCAGCGTTTCCGGAAACCGTAAAAGTAGTTAGTGGGACATAGAGTCAATATTATTATTATTATTATTATTATTATTATTATTATTATTATTATTATTATCTCCCTATGTGGTTATTTTTAGGTTGTTTTGAGATTTTCTTCACTTTTGACTTGGTGATGTTAATCTTCATTCTGTATCATTCCCCAGATTCTTTAAAGTGTCCATTTCTATTTACTAATCTTCCTTCACTTTCTGCTAATACTGCCTGATCGTCTGCACACTTGATGGCCTTCATTCATTCCCCTCCAAGTACTATCCCACTGATGCTTTCTAAGACCTATTCTATCAGCTTCTCTGCATATCTACTAAATAGGATAGAAGACAAACAATCTTATCTTACACCTCTTTATACTTTTGTCTCCTTGGTCTCTTCTCCATTTCTTACATTACACTCTGTTCCATATAGAGGTTTGTGATGAACCTTCAATCTCTTCAATCTACTCTAATGCCCTTAAGAATCTACAGAAGGATGTTCAGCTTCACTCAGTCAAAGGATTTCTCCCAATCAATGAAGCATACATCTCCTTGTACACTTCCATGATTCTCTCAGCTAATATTCCCATGCACCCTATGAGTCTCGTTCATCTACCTTTCTTCAAGCCACATTTGGTCTCTCCCATGTCTTCCTCTACCTTTCTCTCTATCCTCAATATAATTCTCACAGCTGCTTTTGCCAAATGGGCTATCAAACTAATAGTACAACAGTCCTTACAAGTTTCACATGATGGACTGGGAATCAATCTTCAAAAGATCATTTGATCACAATCATAAATTTTGTTAAATAAATCTGTAAGTCGTCCTACTGTGTTCTCACCCATTCCCTTCAGTACTTCTGATGGTATCTCATCACATCCCAATGCTTTGTTAACTCTTAAACCTGTTTTTGCTCTCTTAATTTCTTTCTTAGTTATCTTACAACCTCTGTTATCCTCATCACACACCTCCTCTTCCAGTCCTATGTTAAAACATGTCTTGTTTGAGTCGTATAGTTCCTCTATGCATGTCTGCCACACATCCTGCATCTCTTCTACATCAGATGTGATCTTCCCTTTTTTATCCATCATAGCCTTTTTGCTTATTTACCTTGAGTCTTGTTTAGTCAGGCTCCTTGCTAATCTGCACATTTAATCAATTTTGCCAAACTTCTCAAATATTTCTCTTTCCAGACACTGCTTTTACATCCAATCTGCTATAGTTTTATCTGTTACTCTCCTCACATCATTATTTGGGCTTCTATATTATTTCCCTTCCACCTTGTCAAGCATTTCTTGCATTATCCACTCCCTTTAGTTCCTCTGATTTTTTTTTTTTCCTAATTCAGTGTTTCAACAATGACATTTTAAATGTTATTCCCTTCTTCATTTACATTTTTGCTCCGTTCCAAACTCAAACATTATCAGTCCAGTGTTATGAATATAGTTCCTTCCCTTTTCAGTCTCTTCACTTCCCATTTGTTTGTGGTCATCACTTTTTTCCTGTGTGTTTGAACTTTGTCCTTACATCTGCAATCAGCAAGCTATGATCCTGCTTTTGAATTTTTGATTTATTAGTATGAAGTCTATTGATATATCTTGCTATCACCTTGGCATTTCCATGCATAAATCTTTCTCTAGTGATTTTTAAACCAGGTAATGCCATCCACAACTCGTTCACCTCACAAAATTCATGTCGCCATTTCTGTTACTAAGACTGTATTGTCCCATCGTATTACCTTTTCTACCTTTGTCAACAACAATGTTCCAGCCACCCATTATTACTGATCTTATTTGTCCTTTTCATTTTTTTTTACAGATTAGTGAAATACGTTCATACACTATCTACTTGGTCCTCTTCTGCTATATATGTTGTAAAGTATACTTGCATGAGTAACGTGTTCAATAAAAAACTTTTTATCTTTACAGCTATCACTCTTTCACTCATCGCCCCCTGTGAGTGGGGGCGGTAAAATAACACCCACGGTATCCCCTGCCTGTTGTAAGAGGCGACTAAAATGGGCCCTAGGGGCTCTGAACTTTGGAGCGTGGGTTGGCGACCACGGGGCCCTTCGCCAAGTCCTGGCATTGCTTCCACTTACTTGTGCCAGGCTCCTCACTTTCATCTATCCTTATCGACCTCCCTTGGTCAACTCTTGTTCTTTTCCAACCCCGATGGTATTAAGTATGGAGGCCTAGGGAGTCTTTCATTTTCAAGCCCCACATGGCCCTTGTCTTCCTTTCGCCGGCATCTTCATTTTTCGAAGTGTCGGATCCCTTCCATTTTTTCCCTCTGATTAGTGTTATATAGAGGATGGTTGCCTAGTTGTACTTCCTTTTAAAACAATCACCACCACCACCACCACCTTTCACTCATCTTTATAATCCTTGTTATACTCTTCTCAATGCCTTTTCTCATTACTATACCTACTCCTTTGTTCTTGCTTTATCCTTTTTGTATATTATCTTATAATCTTCCAATGTTAATTCTCCTCTTTCCCATCGAACTTGCTGACCCGAAGGATATAAATTTTATTCCTTCTCATTTCCATTTTAACATTTTCCAGCCTTCCTTTCCTATATATTCTCCTCATTTTCCAGATTCCCATCCTCTATGGGATGCTGTTAGTCTTAGTTTTGTTATGAGTATACCATACAATTCCTGATAAAAATATCCACCTAGAGATCCAATAGGGTATGTCTTACCTCCAGAAATTTTCAACTCAGGACTTAACATGTTTGGGGTTTAGTTCCGTACATCCTGGGATATCAGAAGGATCTTTAATGGAGTGTATCGTTGCTGGTTCCCCACATAAAAAGAAATAAAACTGTATGAAAATTTATACCATACATGTGTGATCCTTCTCTTTTATGCTTGTCTCATGTTCCTAATCCTTTACCACCAGTATATCTTTATCACTGAGAAAGTTAGTTGGCTGTGCGGTTCGCATAGCTGTGAGCTTGCATTCGGGAGATGGAGAGTTCGAAACTCACCATCAGCAACCCTGAAGATGCTTTCCTTTATTTCCCATATCCTCACCAGGCAAATGGTGAGGCTCTACCTTAATTAAGCCCACGGCAGCTACCATCCCAATCCTATCACTTTTGCACGCTTGCATTGCCAAAAGTCTTCGCTATGTTGGTGAGACGTTAAACTAGTAGGAAAAAATCATCATCTTATGTATGTTCCCTTTCCCAGTATTTAATTTATCCAGCTTTCTTCTTATCCTGCACTACCTGCATCAAGACTGAATATCTGCAAAGACGGTCCCTCAAGGAGTGTTAATACCTGCAACCTGATGAGGCTGTGATGCAGAAAAAAGCTCATCAGAGGCTTAGATGTATGTAGAACTGGGATTGATGAGGAGAGAGCCTATCCATCTGAAGATGGCGACTGTCCTTATCCTTCTGTGTTTCATGGTTTTCCTAGTCTCGTTTTGCTGTTGCTCCCTCTTCCCACATTGACCTGCCATTATGTTAGTCTTATTATCGGTTCCATTCCTTTATATAGGTTCAATGTGCAGATGACAGGTTACATTAAATCCAGTTTCAATCACACTAAGGTATGATTCCCATACAAATGAGAAATTAAACATCTTTTTTGAAGTAAAATATACAGTTAGAACATCTTTTAGTTACTTCATAGGTTCAACAATGTGCAATGATTACACATACACGTTATTACTGTTACGTTAAGTACAGTTTCAGATGCGGTCAGCATTTGGCACATAGACATGGGACAAGGGGCGCATGGGTCTTCTTAGGACACTGTCTCCATACGATGGTTGGCGATCCAACTATGATAACTCACGAAACAACAGCATGGAAGATTTCATTAGAAGTTCGTCCATCCCAGCAGCGCTAGTCATTAAGCCAAGAATTTCTCCATATCCCCACAGATCACTGTCCTTCAATTTTCCCCTTGATGAAGAGTTGAAGAAGTTCATATCAGTCACGTCTCATGGTATGCCCGATGTACCCAAACTTTCTCTGCTTGATGGTTGCTAGACGCTCTTCTTTCTTATTTAACAAGCTGAGGAATTTCTCACTGGTATGCCTTTCTACCCAAGATATTCAAAGCATTCTTCTGTACAAGTACTATTCGAAAGCTTCAATCTGCCTCTCCAGCAAAGGACTGAGCATCCAGCCTTCAAAACCATACAGTAGGGCAAGGAAAACATAGCACTGCAACATCCGAACTCGGAGCTGAAGGTTGAGATCTCTACTGGTGAATAGAACACTCATAATTTTGAACACATTTTTAGCACGTGGGTGGTCAGCTATAAAGACTGGAGTGATCGGCCATGACCTTCCTGTAACAATGCAACAACTTCCCGATTTTTTTCCATTTGTTTTTATTCATACAATACTAATGGTATAGATTTTATTTTAATTAATTAATGAATTGGTTTTTATATAAGTGCCAACATAGAAAACAGTTACCTCGCCACCACTGTTTCACCATTTCGATGGACGGGAATCCTTTAACCCTGGACCGTGCGTGTAGGCGGTGTTTGGACCGCACTTTTGAATTATTGATTTGTATTATCGTTTAATGCGCACTCAGCCCGATTAGGTCCACTGCTTATCCCTGCTTACTCTTCTAAGCATCGGACAGCGCTATTGATATGTTGTGTAATGCTGCAGTTCAGCGTGGGAACAGTCGTGAAGACAGCCTCCACTGTTCAGCTTGCCGGCAGCGGTCTTAACACCGCATCCAGAATGTTTTAGTGACTAATGAAGGTGGATACTTCATTATGTATATAATTGCAGGTATGAAGTATTATTCTTATATAAACATAGTAATCTTTTTATTTTTTTCGCTACAGGGTTTGAAGAAGATATATCCACCTGATGACATCCAACAGTGTCTTATGGAACTCTCGGAGCAAGACGGAGTAGACAGTGACTGTGATTTCGAAAGTGACATCGATTTTGAAGGAGAAGGGTTGGTAGATGACGATCATTCTAGTGACTCGGAACAATCTATTACGAGTGATATTCCAATGGAAGACCCAGGGTACAACGGCGTCAGATTTTATATTGGAAAAGATGGTGAAACCATCTGGAAAAGTACTCCTGTGGTTCTGAATGATTCTAGAACCTGTTCGAAAAATATCGTGAAGACGTTTCCCGGGCCAAAAGCGCGTGCACGAAACACTCCAACACTGATGGATGCTTTCCTGTAAATAATTTCCCTTGAAATGATCGATGATATCGTAAGATACACTAACATTTACGTTGCCAAGTGTCTGTCAAAGAATCCGGAATCGCGAAGTAGGTACTACAAGGATACTACACGTACCGAGATTATGGCACTTTTGGGGGCATTATTTGTTATTGCAACTAAAAACAGGCAACCGTGCAGATACTTTAGAACTTCGGTCACGAGACGGTACTGGAATAATAATCCTGAGAGCAAATTTTAGCTCCAGGCGCTTTCTGTTTTTGATGAGACGTTTGCGTTTTGATGACACAAGTTCTCGAAACGCACAAATTGCGACAGACAGATTAGCAGCCATCAGAGAATTGCATTTGAAGTTTGTTGCTAATTGTCAGGCTTCCTACTCTCCAGGGAAGTTTGTAACAATTGATGAGATGTTGGTAGCTTTCCGTGGCCACTGTGGATTTATCCAGTATATGCCTCTAAAACCAGCTAAGTATGGGTTCAAATTCTACGCTCTGTGTGACAGTAGAACATTTTACACGTTCAATTTGGAACTCTACTGTGGCAAACAAGCCGAAGGTCCTTACAGTTGTTCCAACAAACCGACGGACATCGTCAAAAGACTAACTGACTCAATAAAGAATTCACATAGGAATGTTACCACTGATAATTACTATAGTAGCATTCCACTGGCCGAATACCTATTGGAGCAAGGACTGACATTCATCGGGACAGTAAAAAAGAATAAAAGGGAAAAATCTCCCGAATTTCTAATTGACAAATCTTGCCAGGTGGGCTCTAGCATGTTTGGATTCCAACCTGATATGACACTGGTGTCCTATGTGACGAAAAAGAAAACAGTTGTCCTCCTTCTATCAACTATGCATGACACAGGTGAAATCGATCCCACAACTAATAAACCATTCGTCATCCTTGACTATAATGCGACCAAGGGTGGAATAGATACTGTTGATGCGATGTGTTCTAAGTATACAACAGCAAGGAAAACCAGGCGATGGCCTCTTGTAGTGTTTATCTGTGAACTCGATATTGCAGGTATAAAATCCTACAAGATATTTCTGGCCAACAGCCCAACAAAGGATTGTGTGAGAAGGAAATATCTCACTGATTTGGGACTTTGATGGAGGCAAATCTTCGAGAAAGAGCTCAACTTCTGTCTCTTCCAAGTGATTACAGGTATTCATATCGAAGTTTTGTGAAGCCAAGGAAATTATGAAGTGTGCATCACAAAAGAAAATCTGCTTCATTTGTGGAATGCACAAAAATACGAAGACTGGTGTTACTTGTGACCTATGACGTCGAAATGTGTGCCGCAATCATAATCAGCATAAGGTTACCTGTGAAAAGTGCAGTCAAGAAGCTGAAGATGAAAACTAAATTTGCTTCATTTCATTGGGAACAGTAACCCGCCATTTGACTTCATAACTCTACGTAGAGCAGTCCCGTGTTTGAATTTCTTGACTTGTATTTGTGTGTTCTCCAAAACATGTTCATTTTCATGAAGTGTATATATTTTTGCCTTTTTAGAATACACATTACATCTTCCAATTATTTCAATACATTTTCTTAACCTAAAAATGATAAAATGCACATAATCTTCGAGAAAGCTGGCAAACGACGTTGTGCGGTCCAAACACCGCCGCGCGCATAGGAGCGTGATACGGAGTGGCACGCGCGGTCCAGGGTTACGTCAATATGGTCTTCTGACTAAGTTAACACAGCCTTCCAACACTACAGACCACACACGGTATTGCATAAGAGTATGCAACTGAAACAAGCTACCGTGCTTCAGAAATGTGTAATTTCATCCAAGAAAATGAACGGAGAAGAAAACATACACTCTCATATTGTACACAGTATTGCAGCAAAGTCCGGTGAAACATTTTTCACTCTCACCTTAGGAGGCACCGGAGAAAGACCCTTATTAAATCGTACTTTGGAGAAGGTGACAGCCACACAGCTCTCAAGGTGGTATCCACAGCGATAGCAGCAAACTTACTGCCTGGAAGCAGGATGGCTCATTCCAGGTTCAAAATACAGAGTGCCCTGTGGGCAGTATCTCAAAAAACAGCGATGTAGGAAACGTTCTGTGAAATTGCATTAGCATGAGGGGTGAGTGCACTATGTCAAACAAACAAAAAAAGTAGTAGAAGCAGTTAACTGCACGCTACAAGACATAAGAAATAACACCAGATTAATGGGTGGAGTCACATTCCTGTGTTTTGGCAACTTCCACCAGACTCTCCCCATCATCACCAGAGGCACACAGGCTTATGAGGTAAATCCACCCTGAAGCGATTCATCCTCTTGTCTCACATGAAAACCAACTACGAGAGCTCAACTGGGGGTGTGCGCGCGTGCACATGTGATTCACTCACACAAATTCTCCAACCTACTGTTGAAGATCGAGTACACTGACCAAGGTCAGCAGTGAAGTCGAGCTGCCACTTCATTGGGTATGATCCTCCCCTTGGTTGATGAGTTAACTGCCCAAGTGTACCTCGAGAAAGACCGCCTGTCAAACAAAGAGAACTGCTATCATCACACCTAAAAATGACCAGGTAGCCACTATGAACACCACCATTTTGGGCATTTTTGAGGCCCCTGGAATAGTGTTCACAGCCATTAAAAGTCGTCCATCAGGTCAAAATAACCAATTAAATGATAGAATTTCGAACTCTCTGAACATTCCCGTACTGGTACAATCCACGACTTTGAAAAGTCAGCACCCCTATAATGTTGTACAACCAAAATGCTCCCAAACTGTGCAACGGACATGGCTGTTGGTGAAGTCTCTGCAAAGCAATAAAATACAGCCAACCATACCAATGGGCAGTGGCCGAGAAGAAAACTTGTTCATCTTGCGTATCGCTGCCATCTCCAATAACTATCCATTCCAGTTCAAGAGTCTGTAGTTGCCATGAATGTATGTTTCGCTACGACTATCATCAAATAATAGGGTCAAATACTCCGCACTGCAGACGTTGTCAATGATGATGATTGTTGTATAAAAGGGCCTAACACCTAGGTCATTGGTCTCTAATTGTACAAAATGAGACGAAATGTAATGACAATTTAATAAAAGTTCAAAATCATCCACTGACCAGAATAAAAAACATCAGGATGAAGAATGAATTTAAAACAATCAGTGGATCCGACCTGCAATGCTCTACCTTCCCAGAAACTATCATAAACAATAGTATTACTGACCAAGGGACTGCTTCTAAAGCACAATCCGGAATCGAGGATGCTTGTTGTCTAAAGGGGTCCAAAATCCAGGTCAACGGCCCCTCATAATGGTACTTATCGCTAGTAAAGTAGAACCACGGTATTTGTCATGTTGTGGTACTAACTGAAAGTAGCGTAGACTCATAGTGTTCCACACATTATGGTACTACTCACAAGTACTGTACGTCGCACAGGTAATGCAGACCTATGGTGTTTCTCACATAATGGCGCCACTCATAAGCAACGCAAACCCAGAGTGTTCCTCACCTAGGTGTACTTTTTTTTTTTTTTTTTTTTTGCTATTTGCTTTACGTCGCATCGACACAGATAGGTCTTATGGCGACGATGGGATAGGAAAGGCCTAGGAATTGGAAGGAAGCGGCCGTGGCCTTAATTAAGGTACAGCCCCGGCATTTGCCTGGTGTGAAAATGGGAAACCACGGAAAACCATCTTCAGGGCTGCCGACAGTGGGGTTCGAACCCACTATCTCCCGATTACTGGATACTGGCCGCACTTAAGCGACTGCAGCTATTGAGCTCGGTCCTAGGTGTACTAATCATGGGCCCCGGTATTCCTGTGGTGTTCCCCACACAGTGGGTACTAATCACAGGCAACACAGACCCATGGTGTCACTCGTATAGTGGCACTAACCAATGGCAACGCCCAGACCCGTGGTGTTTCTCACAATGGTACTAATCACGGGTACTGTACAATCCATACTGATCACCCTCTGTTGCTACTAATCACAAACATAGTGGTACTACTCGCAAGTAAAGGCCACACATGGTGTTCCCCACATGATGGTACTAATCACAAATAGTTTCATAGTTCTAATACAATCATCCCTTGGTCGCCACTTACAACAGGCAGGGGATACCGTGGGTGTATTCTTCTTCTGCGTCTCCCACCCACAAGGGGTCGTCGTCAATGAATTAGTGAGCTGCTTATCCCAAAGACAGCTTTCTGTGGCTTGCTCCAGTGTAAGTAGTAGCAGCTGCGATCAGCACGTCTGCATTTCCGAGAATAAGACACACACCACTGAGTATAAAGAAGCTACAGTATATGGTAAAAAGAGGGGGCCTGAAAGAGAAGATGGTCAGTTGGGACGACATCAAGTAGATAGCAGGCAAACAGGGGTGCCATACTGCTGAAGACGAGGAGGATTAGAGAAAGACTGGAGTGGCATACAACCCATAGTATCAAAAGGTTTAAAGGAAGGAGGTGTAGCGTAGCGTACACAGTTGTGTACAGTTGCAATTAAGATTTTCTGAACATTTCACTGAGTATTCCAGGATTTTAATCCACTAATATAAAAACTATAATTTGTTAAAACAGGTTCACGCAGGCAGAGTTGTGGGCACTGCTAGTGTGCGTATTCATATGTCAGTTCTTTCACATCTTAATATCAGTTGTTGTTGTTATTATTATTATTAAATTTTTTGTTTTACACCCAACTAACTACTTTCAAGGTTTTTGGAGATGCAGAGGTGCCAGAATATTGTCCCATATGAATTGTTTTATGTGCCATTAAATTTACCAACACGAGGCTAGCCTATCTGAACACCTTCAAACTCCCCCGGACTGAGCTGGCATTGAACCCACAAACTTGAGCTTAGGAGGTCAACACTCCACCATTTGAGTTAGCCTGGCAACATCAGTTACGATTATCATATATATTTAGCATACACAGTGAAACTTCATTAGTTCGTTCCTCATCAACAGGTTTTCTCGCTTAGCATATCGTAATTCTGCAGTCCTGATTCTCACTGTATCAAATCTACATAAAAATACATCACTTATTGCATCATGAATTTTCACTATTAAACCTACCACTTAGTACGATCAAATTTCTCCCAGCCCTAAAAGTGTTCTTTGTTATCCCTTGTGAAAGGAAGGTGATTTTCAACAAAGAAAAGTGCTCTTGCCGCAGGAGGCAGATCTGAGAAAGTTGCATGATAATGGAAAAAGGCCTTGAATTCCTGTACTTCACAGGGCAAATTTCACCTTCGGAAAGCAAACCGTTAGCCTCAGGAATGTTCAATATTGCTTGGTAGTTAGCAGTGAGATTGCTGAATAACCCAGTGAGCCTGTTTGTCATTGTATTTCACATTCAATTCAGAAATTTATTTTATGTTGAGTGGTACAGTGAAGGAAAGGGAATATCTGTCATATGACAGCCTACCTATGGATTAGAAACGTAATCTTGTAAAGCTGACTAGCGTGGTGCATTACTGTCTTGTGATATCCTAGTTATGGTCATAGAAATAGTTGCAAAATTGCAATGAAGGCAAAATTAAAATACTTCAGGAAGTGAACTAGCATCCACATCTTTAAGCACGTAAAGGTGGCGCGAATTTTGAAACTTGCACCTTTGGACTTCCAATTCGAGTCAGTTTTGACATGTCCAAAATGGCGACCAAAGTCATTCTCTTGCATACGGCCGAGTGTAACCCCCGAATAACTCAACAGTGTTTAAAAACCCACTGGTCCAAAATATAAAGCTTCAATTAACAAGTGTTTTTGAAAGAGTGTAATCTGCAATAATATGTTGATACTTTTACAAGCCCCAATGCAAATGTATTCATATTTATCTGGTGTTTTTTGCACCTTTTAATACACTGCTATTTTATAAGCCCCAGTGGAAAAGTTTTTCATATTTGTTCTCTTTATGTTTTTCCACACCTTTTAATACTCTATCCTCTGTACATATATGATGTAAAATGCACTCATATCAAAAATAAAGAGAAAGAACATATAAAGCATTTTCATATCAATGTAGGATAGTTTTATTTGTGTATTGAATAGTATGTTTTGTTACTTAACATATTCTTGTTCCTATGTAGTCCCCGGCAGAAGCGTCTTAACGAGGTTTTACTGTATCTAGTTTCAAATGTAACTTTTGAGTATAAATATTGATTGTAATAGAATTCACTTGGTAAATTTTAAAATGTTAATGTATTATTACTCTTCGGTCTTATACACGTCTATGAGACAGAAAAATGCCAAGAATAACAGCTAGTATTACCACAAGAAAAGGCAAAAACGTAAGCTTGTACTTATATGTGATAGTTAATATTGTGATCATACCCATAGGTCCTCCAGTTTTAAATGCAATCGCAACCACAGGGAAATAATTTTTCATTTCAAAAATTCCAGATGCATTGGTTGGGAATCGAACCATGGCCACCTCAGTGAGAAAGCCAGTGACAATGTCACTCAGCTATTATGCCCCACGTCTCCTCTATGCAGATAATTTGGCTACTGTAGTCGAGCCAATATGTGACATTAAAAGGAAATTCTCTTTTGAAAGTAATATTTCTCACTGTCATCAACCTAATATCTATGCAAAATATGTAGAGAAATGGCCATATAAATTCCTGGGGAACTCGGGCAATAAAAATAAAGTAAATGGTGTTCCTTCTCATCTGATGCAGGTCATTCCATATGACAGCCATGGGCGACCTGCATGACTGGATGAGGGGATTATGGATAACAAGGCAGGAAGAGTGTGAAACTCATTGTCGGCACATAGCCTACTCCTGTCAAATAACACCAAGGGGTCTGCTGAAGGCTTAACGTTCCCATCCGATGGACAATCACCATCAACAGAGTCATATGCCCTCACTGTACATGAACCCTGCAGAGAGGTTTGAAATTGAATCCAGACTTTTGGAATGCAATCTAGTGATTAGAAATTGTATACCACCATCTATCTCTCCTACCCTGCCAGCCAACATTCCAATGGTTTTTTTTTCCCCCCCACCATCGGAACACGAACTGGTAGACCATATCAACACTTGACACTTTAACCACCATGGCCATCAGGCAGGCACTACTCTAATTTAGAGAAACATTATGCCATAAAAAAAATGTTCTCGAACTGAACTAGAAAAGATGCTTTACAACTGATATTTTTGCATAAATATACAATATTTAATTTGTTAGAGAAGACTGATAAAAGCCTGCAATGTCAGAGAAAACTTCCTCCCAAGGGCTATTCAACACATGGATTGGAGAATGAAAATTGCTTTCTGAAAATGGTCAGATATTTATTCATTATTATTATGATGTAAATATTTAAAAATATAATGACACATACCTTTTCAACTTTCTCATAATTTCTTGCTTTCATCTGAAAAGACAAGAAAACTAAAATACCACTCTGAAAGGGGAGAAACAAGAAATATAATACGTAAATGAGAACAGCAATAAAGAATTATTCAAAATAAAAACCAAAATAGAAGTTGCCACTGATGTAACCACTAAGTGCATTTAAAAAAACTGCATTCACATAAATTGATGTGCTTTTGAGAGACTCTTTTTTCGCTAGTGGTTTAAAGATGTACTAACACATCAAAGGTTTTAGGCAATGGAAGGATCAGAAAGGGCTAGGATTAGGAAGGTAGTGGCTGTGGCCTTAGTGGTACAGCCCAGCTTGAAGAACTACCCAAATCATATGCATGCACTTTGTTCCCATCTAGTTTTAACTCTAAAATAGTTTCTGAAGCACAGAGTATTTCAATGTCAGCCAGTAAGAGTGCTATTAAGGTCAGAATACGATATTTAATTAGGGATTACTTTCAAATGGCAAAAATTCTACACCATTAGAAATAAAAGGAAAAGGTGGGTCATGGATGGAATTGTCTTGGTTCTAAGAACAGTGTTATATAGCATAACTAACATGCACTGCTAGAATGTTTGAATGATTATTCTAAATCAAAATAGTTCATATACACAACAGATCATAGATAACTTTCCTTTAAATTATTACCAGTAATCTCCTACACTATGAACGTGATAACTTAAGGTAAACAGTACACGAGTTTCCTTTCAACTGCAATACATTTATTTCCACACACAAGGAATACAAAGCTACTTGAATGTCAAGTGTCCATGGAATACCCATTATTCCGTCACATCCTCCCCATCCCAGCCAACACTAATGGAATGACCAGCTGAAATGAACATTGGGGTGCGCAGTATCACAGTTCGTATTGGACTTTCTCTGCCCCTTTCACTCTAATATCCAGGCATTCTTCCATAGTTGTCAGGGCTGGATGTCACACTGTACAGAGAACCATATCAAATTTCTTCAGTGGACGCCGAACTTTGTGGAAACTCCACATCATTATTATTATTATTTAGCATTTGGCATTACACAAGGAAGAAAAACAACTATACATACAAACTACTACAAATACAAATCATAGAAGATAATAATAAATAATTAATAATAGAAATAAATTAAACATACAAATAATGAAATACATATTAATGGAATAACACAAAACAACAATGTTAAAGCCTGACGTCCAGTCTACCTATCCACTCGAGGCTCAATGGTGTAGCACTGAAAAGTCTCTTGGATCACCCGTGCAGGCTCTCATATTGTACTACTCGATGGTGTGCCAGGTGGCCCGGTACAGTGCTCCACAATCACAGGTTGCACTTGACTGCTTGCTCCACTTGTGTAGGTTGTACACACATGCTCCATACCCTGTTCGGATGCAGCTGAGATTTTTACACATATGTCTCAGAATTTCAAAGCCACCTGGGTTTCAATATGGGGTCGGTAAGGTCACGCACTTTACATGGAGCACTTTCTGTCCGAAAATCATACCACTTAGCATAAATGTTGAAGTTACTATCACCAAGCAGTTGGGTTAGTCAAATGTGAAATGTATAATGTATCATGAACAGAAGCTTAGGATGGTTCATAATTTTCAAATATTCCTTCAGTAGCGCATCTTGTCTTCTTAATGCAAAGGGTGCTATTTGGCAGTGTGTTCAGAGCCAATATAGTGGAGTAGTTCTTACGCATCCAGAGAGGGTACTCATTGCTATATTGAGCCGAGTGTCGATCTTCTTTATGTGAGAGCTACTCATCCATGCCAGAGCACAATCTTCAGCCACAGAGAACACTAAACCGATCACAGAAGTTCAAAGTGTATCTGCTGTTGCTCCCCAGTTGGCACTGCAGAGTTCATGAATGAGGTTATTTCAAGTGCTAATTTTTAAGTTGTGTCTTGAAAGATAATGTCCTATCCAGAGTCACTCCAAGATATTTTGGGTGACTCTGGTAGAGAAGCATTACATTGTTCATATGGACTTTCAGTTCATCGGTTGGTAGTGAAGTGAGACTCCTTCCGACAAAGAACTGGGCTGACATCAAGAGGCCTGTGCTATCCTTGGGTTGAGTGAAAGGCCTAGAGTTAAGAATAACCTCAACACCATTGAGGTCCATCTTTATTCAAGCTGGCATGACCAAGCGTCTTACATGGACAGTGCTTGGTGGAGCTGACCATTCTCTCCCATGAAGCCGCATATAGTGCAATGAACTACTATGCAATACCATGCTGGAAGAGATGATGGCTGGTCTTGTTTGATGAGATTGCTGTCCACAAATACTCAGCTCTCTTGACTTCATGAAATGTCTGGGCATTGTTGCCTTATAGTGTGGGGAATGATGTGTCTACCAACAAACCTCTATGATGTTCTGTTAATACAATCCGAAGCCCAAGAAGATTACGTTGGATGTGCATCTCAGCAACTAGGAGATGTGTGAAATGGAATTTGCCATTAGGAATTAGTGGGTATTTTAGCTACCTATACAATTCTGAATATTGCAAACATCCACGAAGACTCCACCGTACAGAAATAAGTTGTAACACCTTATTTTTGAGCCCATCGATAAAGGTTGATTTTCTTGAAAGGCTTTCAGTTCAATAGGAAAACACTACCTATGGTCCTGATCCAGTAGCCAAAGGCTGCTGTTATCTCAGTATATTTCAGCTCGCATTGCTGTCCTTCCTGGCACAGAATAATTTGTCTGAAGCAAAGAACCTATGCAGTTAAGCACAGAAGTGTCCTGCAGGAACTAACCTTGTTTAATCAATCAGAGGGGCTATATTAACTATGGTTAATTGTTGGGAGTGGAAGATCTGTTGGAATATTCGGTGGCCAGTGCTGCAGATATTCTGATAACCAATGAGGTCTGTGTCACCAAACATGGAGCATATTAAAATTTTCCACTGAGACCCCTCCAGTGAAAGAATCTGCAGGATTATGCTCTTCTGAGCAATGTCTCCACTGTGACAGAATTATACAGGCATGTATTTTTATCACCCCGTTAAGCAAGTATTTTTATCACCCTCATACACAAATATTTTCCACTGACTGAGTTTGTTATATAGTCTTGAGAGAGTTCCCCATTTCACTGGTGCAATTCGGCTCTTACTGCACGTCAAGTTGATCATCTTTTCATTGCCAATGTTGCAATAGAAACAGAGTGCTGCTCCATATGCAGTTTGGAGTACCCAATAGCTCCTTCCTAGGAGGTTGTAAATATTGGTGATTGCCCTTAACATCTGCCTGTTAGTAGCAGGTCCAGACAACTCATGTGTGACACACTGTGGATCCAGGGAAGAGGCATCAGCTTCAGTGTTACAACCAACTCCTAGAACCACAGCATCTCTCCTAACCTCTCGTCCTTCAGACTTCCACATTTTGCTTCAAATGTGGCGAACTTGTTGAACACTTTCCTAGCAGAAGTTAATCTGCTTTATAGCTGCCTCTGTGGATCAGTGGTAGAGTGTCGGCCTCCGGATCCCAAGATAGCGGGTTCAAACCCGACAGAGGTAGTCTGATTTTTGAAGGGCAGAAAAAAGTCCATTCGACACTCCATGTTGTACAATGTCGGCATGTAAAAGATCTCTGGTGACACATCTGGTGTTTACCCGATAAAATTAATTAAATCTCAGCCATAGACACCCAAGAGAGTTTCGGTTTACTCGGTCTGCCATCTAGTGGGCCTAGAGTAAAATGGAACGTCGAAATTGAAGAGCAGACAGCCAGATGGCGTCAACTTGAAATGTCTGCACACGGTAGCTGAGGCCATACAATTATTATTATTATTATCATCATCATCATCATCATCATCTGCTTTATCAGTGTTGTAATTTGTTAGTAGAAGCCAATTCTAAATTATGTTCTCGATTTCAATACTTAATTATGGTAGTTTAATGAAACACAGGCAAACAGAAAGTGTACATATTCCAGTTCCTGCCACACACTACCTAGCACGTCAAGATCATGTCTGAATGCTGCTGAGATGCGTGCGCACAGGTCAGCCACTGTTTTCACAAGTGGTGGTGTACAACACAGTCCGGTCCTATATGAAACCCCACACAGGGAAACCCCATGGGCGACTTGTGACGGTCAATGCTTGAATGCGTTATCATCTTCAGTGGAACAGCCAATTCACTGTTGTTTAGAGTGGCATTCTAGTCCAAAACAGCACTATGCTAATGTGATGGTGCACCGCATTGCTGAAAAACTAAGTCTGAAATGTCTTCCCCAGAGGTGCCAACCTTTGAAGTGGATTATCAGTAATCGCCCTCCGCCCCCAATAAAAATTTCGAGTCAAATCCAAAGCATGCACCTCACTTCTTGATAATGACACCCCTTTTGCCCTTCCCTCTACCAATCTATTCGAAACACAATAACATTTGCGCACAACCTGTTAGTTCTATGATAAAACATTCCTTGTAGCTTGTTTCTCACGCAGCAGCTGCTTTTCAGTGTGGGTTTTCTTGAAGCATCCTTCCCACTGTGATGACATTTTCGTCTTCTGAACCATAAGCGACTCCCGCTTAATGTAGGCCTCACTTCTTTCTCAATCTTTCTGTCAACTGTCAGGTACACTTGACGCAGCAAATACAACATTACTGAAGGATTTATAGTGCAGAAGAGCAGCGCCGGAGCTCCTTCATTCACAATGAATTTTACAACGCGTATGGGTAGCAAACGGAAATCACGATCGAGGATGATTTAGGAGAAATGTTCAATACCAGTCACGGTAGCGTCTGCATAAAAGCAGAAGGTTCATGCATCTTGCAACGTGCAATGGCACAGAACATTCACTTTAGCGGACTCACGTCCATGTTCCACATCTACATGGGAATGTTCCGTTCCCTCAATCCTTAAATTAAGTCTATTCACGTGCCCCACCAAACAAAACACTAATTTCCATGCAAAATCACCTGCTCCCACGCATCGTAGAAGGTCCGCAATTAACGATGCTCATAAGGACAAGTCAGGTGGTTTCAGAGCTTGCAGCCACTGTAACCAATATGGTTTTGTGACAAGTCTTTTACAAAGCACACACTACACTATTGCCTGCAGAATTTGCAATGTTCAGCTAGTACGGCGCGTGGACTTACGGACACTACTTGCAAATAAGTCCCGCGCATATCCACTGTCACATCATCGACGGATGGCCCATTGACTCTCGCTAACAAATGCAGCCAGCTGCTTCAATTTGGACACACCACTTTCACATAGACTCACAGGAAGGTAGGTTCAGTCCAAACCTCACTTGGAAATGCCGCTGAACAATCGCAACAGACTTGTTCAAATGATAATAGAGAACACAGAAAGCTCACTACCTGCCGCTTTCCACCATGAGTTTGGACTGTCACCTAACAGAAGCCAGAGAAACTGACAAGGAGCAGTGATGCAGGGCTTTAACTTTTTCAGATGCACGGTCTATTGGTGTTGGTCTTGTCACAACTGATGTACTACATCTCTCATAATAAGAACTTAAAATCGGGAATATCATGTAAAATTGCCCTGCAGAATGTTCTGTCATCAGCATCTGCTCCTATAGCAAGATCATCCGCATACGTATTACCATGCATGAAAACTGCAAAATCTCCCTTGACACTCTGGGTGACACTGTACCAGAGGAATCTTGAGACATCTCTTTGACATGGAGTACCAGCTGCAAAATCATTTGACTTATGTTGGTTACGAGTGCTACTGAACAGAGTCAGAACCTCATTAACACTGCTAAAAGTGAAGGGACGTTCAGCTCATGAGAGGAGGAAGCATGAACATTGCGCCACTTGGTGTTCCCTCTCCTTTCCTTTTCACTAGACGACCGGGTAGGTAGAAGGTCTCCCGTACTCTTTCTGGAGGAGCAATTCCCACCAGTCTTTTCTTGATGTCATCTAGCAACTGTGCACAATAGATGTGATACATGTGTTCATTCCTATCAAGACTTTTAATTGTCGATGAAGCCCTTTCTCTGCAGTAGGAATATAGTCTAAAACACACTGACTTTTCTAGGAAGCCTTACAATCCATCATCAATCTTCAATGTAATGGGAAGCGTGAAAGAGGTGGTGGTGATTTTTGTTTTAAGAGGAAGTACAACTAGGTAATCATCCTCCCTGAACAAATTAGTGAAAAAGAAATTTAAAATTTAAAAAAAATATATTTAATGAAGGAATTTGGAAATGAAGTACAAAATAAAACAAAAAATTACTAACGAATCAAAAGGGAACGTGTGCTCCCTGAGTAACAGTACACTTGTAATTTACATTCCCTTGAATAATCCACTGTCGTACATAAAGCGGATGACGAGATCAGCAGTAGTTGTGTCATCGGCTAGTATGTGTTCAAGTGTTTCCGGCAGGCCGAGGCTCCATCTTAGGCCAGAGACATCGGCGCACTCCGTGAGGATCTGGGTCATGGTGAAGTCTACACCACAAGGACACACTGGGCGGTCATCCCTCTTTAGGAGATAAGAGTGCGTAGATCGTCCTTGACCTATCCTCAGGCTACACAATACTATGACCTCTCTCTCCATGAAGGCCAGAAAGAGGACCGCCACACTGTAGTCGTCATCTTAATCGCTCTCAGCTTGTTGGGAGTTTGGATAGCTAGTCACTTCGATTCCCAGGACGCCAAGATGGTTCGGCGTAGTTGAGAACAAACATCTATAGCAGGTACAATGACAGGTCTTGGAGGTAAAAGTACCGCTTCCTTTGCAGCTTCATCCGCAAGATTGTTTCCCGCAATTCCAACGTGGCTTGGATGCCACACAAAAGTGATTCTGGTGTCAGCATCACTTAACATGGCTAGAAGGTCATGAATCTGCTGCACCACTGGGTGTTGCGAGAAACAGGTTTCAATAGACTGCAGAGAGCTTAACGAGTTGGTACACATAAGAAAGTGTAAAGCTCCACAGTATACAAGCTACATATACTAGGAAGCTAGATCTTTGCGCTCATATCATCGGTGACGAAAGAGCAACCAACATTTTCTCCAATTTTAGAACCATCTCGTGGCCGGATATTGGTGAACGAAGTCCTGGAAATACCTCCAATAAACAGAGGAATCCGCGTTCACGTTGGGTCCACGGAGTAGATCTAGACGTATTTCCGGTTGCAGAACTAACCACAGAGGTACCTCGCCAAAAGTTTGTTCAAGACAACTACCGATATCTATATTTAAATCATGACACAAGCTATCAATTCGAAACCCGACCGGCCGTGTGGCATTCGGGTGGTCTTGGTACCTCCGGTGGTATTGGGTACTAAAGATGCATTGATAGCTTGGATGTAGCAGCATTTCACGAATTTTGGCAGCATCCATGAGGAGTAACTGCTGCCTCCTTATCCATAAAGATGGAACTCCCGCTTCAGCGAGTAGGCTGGGAATGGGGCTAGTACGGAAAGCTCCCGTTGCCAGCTTAACTCCAATATAGTGAATACTGTCTAAAAGGCTCAGCGTAGATTTTGATGCTGAGCCATAAGCCGCACTTCCATAATCAATTCGGGAGAGGACTGTTGCTGTGTAAAAACGTAGCAGCACCGCACGGTTAGCCCCCCACGATGTGCCGCTGAGAAACTTAAGCATGTTAAGTCTTTATATGCAAGCAACCTTCAACTGATGGATGTGGGGCCGCCACGTTAATCTCTTATCAAAAAGGAGTCCCAGGAATCTGCATGTGTGTACCACTGGTAAGACAATGTTTCGCAAGCAGACCTCTGGTTCATGATGCACAAGCTGACTCGGTTAATAGCTTGCTGTAGCTGTCTCTCAGCAAATGCCACCATTCCACAGCTGTAATGTAGAGCTAAATCATCTACATACACAGAGATGCCAACTTTCACGAAAGGCAATTAGTAATGCAGCCATTGGAGCGGGGGGGATCGGCGGCAGCCATAGAATTTATTTTTTCGAGATCTTACTAACTTACATTTATTTTTTCGAGATCTTACTAACTTACATATCATTGAAATATCAATGAACAACAGACAATTCAAGAAGATGTAACATATTCAAAGATTAAGGGTTATAAATTTCATGTTGTTGGTCCGTATTGAACTGAGAATAACATATGAGTAAAAACACAGTAAAGGTTTCCACCTATTCAATACAAAATATATTCACAATATTTTAAAATTACATGGAACTAGTTTCGACCCATCTAGGGGTCATCATCAGCCACATCAAAGCAAAGATCACTCTTGACGAAATCCTAAGAACATGTTAATTTTAACAGTAAGATTATTATGGAATAACAAGTGAATGTGGTAATTGAAAAGAGATGTTAGTATGGGACAGGTGAGTAATAGCTAATAAATATACAAGGAATATACATAAGAGGTTTGGAACAAAGTATAAAAGGGGGCTTAGTGTTGTAAAAATTATATAATCATGGAAAACAGTAAGTCCTTATAATGAAGAATGCAATGTTAAATGACACATATAAAATTATATGTGGCTTAGGAAGAGTGGAGGTGGTTTAGGAGGGGAAGAGGGCTTAAGGTGGGGTTGAAGGGTGCAGGAGAAAGGGTAATTGTCTCGGAAAAGTACCTTTGATTAAATTTAGGATTGAGTTTTGGTTGGCTGCATTATTGTTTCTGAGGAAAGTGATAAATAGATCGAAGAGTATGTTGGGTTTCTCTGAGATTTCATTGAGATTGTGACTGGCATTAAAGTATTGGTCTAGGTGTATGTAGTAATTTTCCATTATGTCGAGTAAAGGGCCCTTGTTTGCTAATACAAGGATGTCCATGTCTTGTTCGATATTGGTGAAATTATGGTTATAATCTTGCATGTGTTGGCCGATGGCTGAAAACTTGTAGTATTTTATTGCGTTAGTGTGTTGTAGTATTTTATTGCGTTAGTGTGCTCGTGGTATCTGATATTCAAGTTTCTACCAGTTTGCCCGATGTAGGTTTTTCCACAGGTGTTACATTTGATCTTATAAACTCCTGATTTTAATAAACTGCTGGTCCTGTTGATGTGTGAAGTATTGTGTAAAACGTTCATGTTCTTATAGTTGGTTTTGAAGGCTATTTTAACGCCTTGTTTCTTAAAGATATTGGTTAATTTGTAGATATCATTGTTGAACGTGAAGGTGGAAAATGTTAGAGGTTTAGTTGTTTCTTTATTTAGGGTAGTTCTTGGGCAATATTTATGTTTATTGATTATCCTTTCTATAAAATGGTTGCTGAAGCCGTTGAATTTTGCGATTCCGCGGATTGTGTTGAGTTCGTTCTTTACATCTTTCTTGGACATAGGTATGCTGAAGGCTCGGTGAACTAGGCTGTTGTGTGTGGCTTGTTTGTGGGACTGGGGGTGCACTGAATCTTGGCGAATGGTGGAGGCTGTTTGAGTGGGTTTTCTGAATATTTTATAACTGAAAGAATTTGAGTTTCTAGTATCTCTAGTTTGCTTAAAGTGGCTGTTTTTGTTTAAATTGTTTATAATTATTGGAATTAATTTTGATACTTGTATGCTTGGGTACATGTTTACAATATCGACACAGTGAATAGAGTGATCAGGTTGCAAATTGAACTTGTTAAGTTTTTCTACTAGCTCTGATGTGTTTTTAATAGACTTTTTGGATAAAAATTGATAATTTTTTCTTAAGAAACATTGGATGAATTGTGATATTTTGTATAAGGGGCTTGGTCTATAGTTGATAATTGGGCGAATGGGAACTCCGGCTTTGTGTATTTTGGGAAGAGCTTTAGCAGTGGGGAGTCCTGGGTTAATTTGTATGAGTTTGGATTTTTCCTGTTCGGTAAATAAAAATGAAGTGTTTTTAAGAGTTTAAGTAGTTTTTGAATTTTTTGGGTGGGGTCTTTTTTGATTATGGAAAATGAGCTGTCTGTGAAATAGTTTTTTGTTTTTTCAATATATACTTTTTTATCCATGATAACTTGAGTGGTATTAGCAGGCCACTGGATGCCACTGTAAATAACCAACAGCTGACACAGAACTGCTAGATGGTGTTTCCACAACAACCAACGTAAATAAAATGAAATCTTCCCGTAGTGCTTGTTAAAATCATGCTGAAATACTGTTGGACGGAATGTCCAACGGAAGTGATTAGCCTATGGATACTTCTACAAACTATTTTGTTTTGAGTCTAAAATATAATTAATCAACATAAACATCCAAGTTGAATTACGATGTTGAATTAATGCAACATTTTTACATGAGCTGGTCCTAAATCACATACAAAATTTCACATCTTGAAGCCATCTCTAATTAGACTGCACCAGGACCATAATATTGAGGTCCAAAAAAAAAATTTTCTTTTTCTTTCTTTTAATGGAAATTAATACAAATTTGGAATGCTTTTCCACATTATTTCACAATGTAAAATTACGCGTACAGTAAATTGTAATTATATGTATTCTGCATTCATTCTCAACATCTGTATATAAATTTTAAACTGTCTTCGAACATTATTGTCAATACTGCATATATGGACGGCCTTGTTTTGAGTGAAAATTCACCGTGTTCACTAGTGTAACATTTTTCAATTAATTTGATATTTTATTAATGATAAGATCTTGTAAATGTTTTTTAATGTATTCACTCATGCAACATTTTTATAATATTTTTATAATTTCCAACCAGATGTCTGGTAGAATTTTGAGGTATTTGATATGACTGATGATGCCCCACAGAAGGGGCGAAACATGTCTCAATGATTTTTAACTAATATGTTAACATCTTGTACTGTATTGAATAGGTTAAGTTAAAATAAATTTCTTATATTATTATAAATTAACCATCTAGCAGTTCCGTGTCAGCTGGTGGTTAGTTACAGTGGCATCCAGTGGCCTGCTAATACCACTCAAGCAGATTTGGTGATTGATGACCTGACTACAGAATCAACATTTACCAGTTACCATTTTGCAATTGAAATTGTAATGATTAGCGGTGATGGAACTAACAATTCTATGAATATTAACGGAAGAAAGAGTTTGGATGACGAGCATACTCCAGATGCTAAGAATTTAGAGCCTAATTTATTTTACACATAGTTCATCCCAGATTTTTGATGTCAATTGTGTATTTGTAGATTTGTTTTTATGTCAATTGTGTGATTGTACATTTGTTTTGTTATCAGATGTGTACCGGGAGGTACACCTCAACCCGAACATTTAAAAGAAGCGCCTCAAGGAACTCTATCTATCAAACTAAACTTGAAACCACTAATGAATGAAGTTGGGACATTGACCAGAAGATGTCACCACTGAAAAATAGAGTAATGTGTCATTTTGAAGTTGCCTAAACTGACTGGATTTATTTGTTTTGTTTTACGTCAAGAAGTTTGAACTTTTCTCCACAGATGTCATTACAAGAAAACTGAGGTAACGCACTCTGGTGCACGGTGGAAGAACTAATGATTTAAAGAAGTTGTGTGTTCTTATGTTTTCTCAACTAAATTAACTTTCATTTATTTTGATATTTCAGGTTTTGTAACACCTCCTTCTCATTCTGCCAGCTTTTGAATCTGGCCAATCAGGAATTTTCTGTAATTATTTTTCAGCCAATAATAGGCTTCTTGTACTTTTTGGATTATCCAATAAAAATGAGTGGGTGTGTCCAGATTTAATCCAGAGCATTCTAAAAACATCCCCTTGGTTATATAAGCTGCGGCGTTTCAAGCTACCCTGTCTTATTGATCGTAGACTTACTGAGAGTATGTGTGTTAAGACACATTCTCATTCTTCGGCAGGCAGCACTGCAAGCCCAGTTAACGGCCACCAGTTTTATATCTCTGTAGCTATCTCAGCAGTCTTACCCGAAAGAAAGGTTCTAATTTCTAACTCTGTAATCTTCCATTTCTTTGTAAACTATTTCTTGCTAATGTAAAACTTCATAAAAGTCTTTAAATGTAAATCGGGGATAGAGAGCGCGTTACCCTCTCGAGCTCCCCTTCAATTTATCTTGAGGTGACTACGATTCTGTAACTGTTTCTTTTCCTGTAATGCATTAAATTAACCTTTCATTCTAGTCACCTCCGTAGCTTGGGATTAGCCTCTGTATCATCGGGCCACGAGCCCAATTAGGGTTTTATACTTGGTTTTCTAGGAGCGCAAGTGTACGCCTCCATACATTTTGTGTTTGGGCCAGTAATTTAACCTGTTCTTCTTTCCACAAAGGCCCAGTAGTTTGGGTAATATATACCCCTGTGTACAAAACTTGTAAATTGTAGGTGGGGCCTAGAGAGGCCAGAAATTGTAAGATTTCTGTGTAATGTTGCCTTGAGTGGGCTGTAAGAAATTGGGAGCGCAGTCTCCTTGGTTAAATTTGGAGAGCATGTGAGCTCTTTTCTGGGATTTATGTAATATTGTGTGGGGCCTTTGGAAGGCCGTAATTGTAACGGCTGGAGCAAAGTACTCTGGAATCTGGTGTCGAAGTAAACGCTACATTGGTGACATTGTAAAGATGTAAATTAGGGGCTTGAAGCCCAGAAGTGTTAAATTCCCTAGTCTGGGGTTTTCTAATTTTATATCAAAATTGTCATTGTACCTGATACACTGTTGTTAGTTTGATTCTCTGCAGAGAAATATAACCTTTATTTCAAAGTTTTAAAAGAATCTTTATATTGTAGATAGACCCATTCAAGCCCGCACCTTCTTTCACCTCTCTGTGATCCGCGAAACCCAGATAACAAGATGTATTACATTAAGAAAGTCGTCTTTGAGACAGCAAGGAGTGCGGATGTGCTGAGTAGTGCGCAGAGCAATGGGTAATACATTGACACAGTATAGGATAGCGATTGGTAGATGGAACGGCATAAAGGGAAGCAAAATGGAGAAAAGAATAGAGCTGAAAGGTGGAAAAGACGGTTGGTGGCTACTCTACTGGTGGCAGCGGTGGTGATGGTGCTATTGATAATAGGAGGAGTGGAAGGTAATCCTGGCCCAGGTCCAGTGGGTTCCATTGGATGGGAGGAGTTTGAAGTGATAACAGAGATGATAAGAGAGGCTTGTCAGACGGAGCAAATAA
The DNA here is from genome assembly GCF_040414725.1 of Anabrus simplex. Lineage (NCBI taxonomy): Eukaryota > Metazoa > Arthropoda > Insecta > Orthoptera > Tettigoniidae > Anabrus > Anabrus simplex. The sequence goes on from NC_090265.1 coordinate 353,947,039, forward strand.
AGGAAATGTTTCGAGAGCTATCCAATGACTTTATGGACCTAAAGTTGAGTATTAAAAAAGACGTAAAGAAGATATTAGAAGAGGAAGGATGTAATAAAGATGAGCTGGACGTGTTGAAACAGAAAGTAAGAAGTCTGGAGCGGGACCTGAGAGAAACTAAGAAACTAGTAGAGAGGGGTGTGCAAGATAGTGTGAGAAAGAATATTTTTATATATGGTGTCCAAGAAGAAGAAAAAACAAAAGTGGAACTAGTATACAAGATGGTGGAAGTGATACAGAATAGCATGAAGATCAATTTTAGTGAAGTCGATATAGACGATGTGCATCGTGTGGGGAAAATTAAGGGAAAAAGGCCCATCAGAGTGAAATTATTATCCACCCTGATGGCTGACATTGTGATAAGAAATTCGAGCAATTTAAAAGGAGAGAAAGTGTGGATAAGAAGGGAGATGAACAGGGAAGCCATCGAGAAGAACAGAATCCTGAACAGACACTTAAAAGACGCAAAAAAACAAGGCCTTAAAGCATATACCAGAGGACAACAATTGGTGGTTGGAGACGGAAGATGGAATCGTATATGGGGGGTAAGCCAGCTAAAAAAACTTGATGAGGAACACCAACAACAGCAGAAGGAGTCCTTGACGGCAGAGGAAGTAGTAAGGAAGGGCACAAGGAGAAGTGGCAGTGACGTAGTGGAGAGTGATATTACGGAAGTGAGCAAAGTCCACATCATATCAGGTGCAGAAAGTAGAGAACTACTGAACAGCAGAGCCAGCAAACAGATGGTCGGGACTGCAGAGACCTTGAAGAGTCAGCGCAGCGTAGAGATGGAGGAAGCAAGTAATGTGTCACAAGTGGTGCAGAGTGAAGTGAAAAGTGCAACTGAAGATAATAGGAAGCAGGGTAAGGATTCATCCCCTCCGAATAAAAGGAATACAGAAAATAAAATGGAGAGAAGACAGGTACTAAATAAGGAAAGATCATTAAGTTTGAAGGACTTATGGGGAAAGAAAAAAGGCATAGGCACGGAGAAAGGGAAGGAGGACGAGAGGAAGGAAGAAGAGGAGAGAGATGGAGATGACTTGCAAGAAAGAGTGACAAGGAATAGGGGTGGAAGTGGAGAAGTACAGAAGCAGAGAGGGGGAGGGAAAAAATAACTAGATATGACGATAGGGTTGTGGAATATTGAGAGGTTGATGGGGAAGTCAGGAAACAAAAAATAGAGAAATTAGTCAAAGAGTTTGAGATGATTGCTCTGTAAAGACTTGGTTAGGGAAAGGGATAGAAATTGAATGGGATGGGTACAGAGTAATCAACGTAAATAAAAAAATAGGGAGGATGGGAAGGAACCCTGGAGGGATAACAGTCTTAATAAAAAATGAGATAGTAAGGAGAATAGAGAGAATACAGAATGAGGTAGAAGGGGTGATGTGGTATAGAGTTAAAATGGGAAGTGAAGAGAAGGAGGCAATTTGTTTAGCTCTTTTGTACAATCATCCTAAGGATTCGGTTTATGCGAATAAAAATTTTTTTGAAGAACTGATTGGAGAAATAAATAAAATTAAAGGTACATATGTGGAAGATGGAATGATATTAATAGGAGATTGGCATGCGAGAGTGAGCAATAGGGTACCGAATCATGGGAGGGAGGATACTGAAGTGAGAGGGTACAGAAGAAGCAGTAAAGACAAAGATATAAACAGCAATGGTGTAAAGTTGCTAGAACTATGTGCTATAGAAAAATTATATATTTTAAATGGATGGATGGATGAAGGGAGACAGTACGGGAGAATTGATATTCATCACATCGAAGGGAGGGAGTGTTGTAGATATAGGAGTAAGCTCGGAAACAGCTTTAATGAAAATAATAAGTTATGAGGTGGTAGAATGTGGGTCAACAGATCACATGCCCATTAGGATAAAATTAAGAGAGGAAAATGGTGAAGTAAAGAGAGGGTTAGGAAAAAGGGTGAGGCATAAAAAGGGATGGAAGTATATTTGGAATGAAACCACGATTGAGAAATTGAGATTGGAGCCGAGAGGGGAGATAGTATAAGGGTAGAAGCTGAAAGGGTGTTAGAAGAAGAGGGAATAGATAAAGCTTTAAAAATAATAGAACGTCCTGTATGGTAGGTGGGAAAGAAAGTGAAGATAAGAGAAGAGGGAGACAAAAATAGAGCCATGGGGTGGTTTGATGAAGATTGTAAGAGGGAACGTGAGGTAGTTATGTCAGCACTAGCAGAGTTTAAGAAAGGAGGGAAACAAGAAAAAAGAGAGGAATATTGTAAATTAAGAAGAGAATACAAGAAGTTACTGAACGAGAAAAAGAAATGCTGTAAAGAGACGGAAGCGGAAAGAGTGAACAGATATTGCAAAGAGAAAAGATTTGAGAGGATATGGGAAACCATAAACAAACTAAAGAGAACTAGACCTACGGGGAAGGGAACAAGCATAGAGGAAGATGAATGGGTAGGATATTTTACAGTCTTTTGAGTGGGAGAGGAGACTGGCATGGGGAAATAAGTATGACATATATCCTAAGAGATTTACAAGTAGGAGTACAGTTACTAGATGGGGAAATAACAATACAGGAAGTAATTGGTGTGTTAAGTAAAATAAAAACGAAAGCAGCAGGTGGGGCGAATGGTATTACTAACAGAGTATGGAAGGAAGTAGGGACGAATGAATCGATGTTGAAGGTGATGGTTAAATTTTTTAATAAGATATGGGAATCGGCGAAATTTCCTAGCGAATGGAGAAAAGGAGTATTATGTCCTATATACAAGAATAAAGGGAGTCCAAGTGATCCTAATAACTACAGAGGTATAACACTCCTTGACTTGCTGTCGAAGGTGTATACAGGAATTTTAGCCAATAGGATTAGAAATTGGGCAGAGAAGTATGGAAGGATTTCGGAGTGTCAAAATGGGTTTAGAAAAGAGAGAAACACTGTGGATAATATATGGATTTTGGATACCTTAATTACGAAATACGTCAAGATAGCAGGGATGAGATTATATGTAGCAGCAATAGATTTGGAGAAAGCCTTCGATGCAGTGAATAGGGAGGCGTTGTTTACTAGATTAAGGGATATTGGGTTATCGAAGAAAATGAGGATGGCAATAGAAGGAATATATGAGGAAGTAATGGTGATGATCAAATTACAAAGGGGTGAATTGAGTAAGTGTATTGAATCCAAGAGGGGTGTAAGACAAGGCCGTAAGCTGTCACCGATATTATTTTTATTGTTTATAAACAATATACTAGACAGGCGTGGAGGCAAGGGCTGGCAATGTCCTTGGATAAGGAAACGGGAAATACCGGGGCTGCTATTTGCGGATGATCTATTGATTTTGGCACTAACAGCGAGGGGGTTGAAAAAAGGGCTTGAAGTGGTGGTGGAATATACTAGAAGATGGGCACTTAGAATAAATGTACAGAAGACACAGATAATGGTATGCAGGAAAAGGAAAGACAAGAAATTTTGGATAGTAGAACAAGAAGAAATCAGACCAGAAAAAAAAATTGAGTATTTAGGAGTAATAATTAGTAACAACGGAACATGGAAGGAACAGACCAAAAGAGCTAAATTAAAAGGGAGAGGAGCACTTGCAGTAGTGGGGGTATTACAGAATAAATTCCCAGATATTAAATACAAAATCAGAGAATGGTGTTCCAATCAATGGTTAAAGGAAAAATGTTATATGGGGTAGAAGTGTGGGGATTGGAGGAGAATAGAAATGAATTAAACCGGGTGGTGGCAAAATTTAGTAAGATTATGATGGAGGTTCCTAACTGTACTGCTAATGTGGGGACTAGATTAGTATGTAAAGAATCGATAGATATTACTATAAC